>NC_134094.1:77952225-78589919 GCF_000715075.1 Nicotiana tabacum | reverse complement strand
TCCATCTTGACAATCAAATCATCAAATAATAACAGAGGCATAAATTAGCATGTTAGATGCAACACAACAAAACATGTAAAAATGTATGACACACATAAAAAAGTCATATGCATAACCAAAAATGCTATTCTCGTACGACCACACAAATATAATCAATAAAATCGCCCCCAGGCCATCACATAATATCCCCCACAATGCCACCCTTATTTTTTCGTATGCATAATATCAATAAAGATCACCTTTATTTCGTCACATGTGCATATCACCATCTTTATTTCGCCACGTGGACATCCGAGCAAAATGCCACCCTTATTTTGTCCCACACGCACAATAATAGGCACAATCGCATGGCAAAGACCTCATGCTGACACCTCCAATCATATTCGCACAGAAAAGACCTCATGCTCACAATACAATTACAATCGCACGACAAAGACCTCGTCCCACAATATCATCACAATCAATCTATTCAATATGTCCACAAGTTCCATAATAACAACAATGCAAGATAAAAAATTATCATCAAGAGGCATATCCTCATAACTCACCAGTAAAACGCACAAGGACATGATAACAATAAAAATACGGATAAGGCATGATACGGCTAAGTCAATTATAGCAACCAATTTCAAGTAATCATAAAAAGGATCACATATGTATCTCAGAGTGTACACGTCCCAATCCAAGTACTACACAAGAACAAGCACAGATGTATGTTCATAACATACGTGCATCTACCTCCGAGGCAAGTATAGCATAAGTCTCAAGATTTTCTCATCATGTTACAAATAAGGTACCAATAGTCTCAACATTTCTCTACCATGGTTTATTGTGTTCAAGTAGTCAATTAATTGAATAATACATAGAATCAAGTAGAACACACAACTAAATAAAACATAGAGTAAGTTAATATCTACCCCGAGCATGAATACTCATGGCACATGTATATACGCTCGTCACCTCATATATACATCACCTCCACATGTATCAATCAATATCAATTAGTAGAAAAATTCTCTTAAACAAAGTTAGGCAAGACACTTACGTCAAATAAGCCATATCGATACTCTAACAATGCTTTCCCACACGAATCGACCTCCGAACTACTCGAATCTAGCAAAAAACCAACTCAATAGCATCAATCAAAGCTATAGAAAATAATTTCAAATAATAAAGTTTCAATCTTTATACAAATACACAAAGTCAACCCGGTCTTGCATCCCGAAACCCGACAAAACTCACAAATCCCGAGCAGTCATTCCAATACGAGTCCAAATATACAAGTTTCATCCAAAACTAACTCTAAATCGGGGTTAAAATCTATTTTTTTTTACTTTAAAAAATGTCACGCCCTGAACCTAGGCCTGGACGTAACACGTCACTCGGTGCCTTCTCACACCCCTTTTTACCCCCCAAAAAAGATATGTGTTATTGGTGATGGGTTCAAGAATTTTTCCAATTAAAGTGATAAATTTGAATAGGGATTATTTTATTTACAGAGTCGCCACTTGGAATAGATTTTTGGGTGTTCCAAGTCACCTTTTATTCGAATCCCTATTCAAAGGAAGATTTAACTCTTTTATTATTTGGTCTACGAAGACAAAGTCCAAGTAAGAAATTCTGTTGACCGGGGAGAAGGTGTAAGGCATTCCCCGAGTCCCGTGATTCTAGCACGGTCGCTTTATTGACTTAAACTTGGATTGAATTAATTTTGGACAAAACTGTGTTTTATATGATTTTTATATTTTACCTATTCGCTTTTATTTTTTGATTATTAGAATTATTTAAAAAAATGATTTGGATAATATTATATTGTCATAATTACGCTACGCAAGCGAGTGCGTGATCGAATAACAAAATTTATTAACTTATCATAATTGCGCCTCGCAAGCGAATCCGAAATCATGACAATCAATTATTTGTAGTACTTTTGAGAAATTACTACATTTGAGAAAATTAAGTCTTAAAAATTATTTAAAAAGTCAACTATCGCGCTACGCAAGCGAATTCACGATTTTAGCAAATAATTAACTAAATTAAAAATTAACTAAAATTAATGGGTATGGTATGTGATTAGTAATTTATCGAATGTTAAACATCACGCTACGCAAGCGAATCCATGAATGAAAAGGTTAAAGCGCGCCTAAAGCATTCTACGATGTTCATGAATAATCAACTCCTAAGTTTGAGATTATTGTAAGGCCTTGAGTTATGGATATGCAAAGATTGGAGATTAAGAAGTATTTTATCTATTTGGAATTATTTTGGCGAAACCAATTATAAATGAACAACAAGTCGACTAACTTGTTTCGGGCCAGATCAATTACCTAATATCTTTTTAATTTTATCAAAACAAACTCCCCATCACATTAATAGTATCCATGATATTCCATTTATGATAGGCCCCACCCTATTGAAAGAAAAAGTGATTATGTGGTCCATTAACTATTACTCAATCTAGAATTAAAATAACTAAATAATCACTGAATCTATCTCCAAGATTTTCTCATACTTTGTTGTCCAAAAAAAAAAATACTCTCGTCACAATATCAAATAACTAACCAATCATTTCAAAGGATATTCATTTAATGCCAAACAAGAACTATAGCTAAACAATAAATTATTTTTGTTAATAACCCAATGCCTCATGCTTTCAAGAAATCATAGAGTGGATAACCACACGCCAAACTTTGAAACAGGCACCACTTGAATACATCTAACCACATTCAAAGCATGAAGCATTCATAAATCAAAACAAAACATGAGCTATAACCAATAGCAATTTTGAAACAGTAGATAGGAAAAAGAATGGACACGTGTATTGATAAATTTGAGTTAAATTACAGACAACTTGGAGATTAATCAACTCTCGACCGAAAAATTTAACAACGACCTCGGCATCTAGAACGGCCTCGTCGGACTTTCTCAACTCAAGAGAGCATCGACAGTGAATGAAGATGGAAGTTACAGTGTTTTTATTGTGGAACAGAGCTGGATTTCGGGGTGTCCTAGATCTGATTTTTCGGGACTGTTTTTGAATAGTTTGGTGCTGGTTTTTGGGACTGTTTTAATAGAAGTTTTACCTGGGTTTTGGTGTTGATTTTAACTGGGTTTAGGAGCTATTTTCGGGCAGACTTTCAAGGCTGTAGACGGATATTTTTAGGGGTGGATTCCTTTGGAGAAGGTGATGTTTGGTGGTTGTTTTCAACTAATTTTTATTGTTTTTTGGCTATTTTCGCAGCTGATTTTTGCTGGAGAAAATTGGTTGTTTTCTTGCTGATTTTTATGGCATTTTTCAGCTGAGTTTTAGGGACATTTCAGCTGCGTTTTTAGCTTCGTTTCACAGGTAAAAGGGTGCGTTTTCTGGACTATTTTTTGCTAGGTTTCAAGGTGGTTTTTAATGACTGAAGTTAGGGCTGTTTGTGGTGGGTGTTTATGGGTCTTTCATGGCTGGAAAGGCAGGTTTGATGCTCTCTTTTTGCTGGATTTTTGCTAGAGAGGCAGGGTAGTGTCTTGGAGTAGGGGACAAAGAGTTGGAAAGCAAGTGGGGACACGCGTGGGGAAAAAGGGGAGCGGGAATGATGGAGTGGAAAGTGAGGTATTGGTGAGATGAGTGAAAAAATATTCAAGCATGGTAAAAAATTAGGTGCTCACAATATGCCCCTCTTTGCTTAAAAACATGAAGAGTTTTCAAGCACAGAAAAGATGAGAGATATGAATAATTTTTGGCCATACCATTATTCAAAAGAGAAGAGATAAGAGAAAAGAGTGCAATTGAGTCTTGGTTTTTGACAACCTACATATCCTGAGTTATAACGGAATCAGGCCGCGTGTAGTTCAAGGAAAAGGATGGAATACTAAGTTGGAGAGTCGAGTGAGGTTCCGTCGAGGCTCCGGTCTGTAGTCCTGTTCTTACATCAAAATCAAAAGAAACTAAACAAGACTATCAACTATCAGTTAAAAGATTCCTATCTATTAAGTCTTCTAAAACTTTATCTTGAGATTTGACTGGTTCTTCACGCAGACTCTAATCTGAACCTTAATGCTATCTAGCTCCAGGTGCTAGTTCATTCTTCTACGGCTTTTTCGGATCAAAACGGGAAATGTAAAACTCGTAACATTAGTCATGTCTTGAGCAGTCCATATCCATTCCATCTGCTTCTGCATTTGGATTCACTTCTTTTCCTTTTCTTTTCTTTATTATGGATTGAGAATTCTTCTTTTGGTCATCTCGAACCCTGTGCCTCGAGGTAAAACCTGCTCAGACATCAAAACAAACATACAAACGAAATTCTTCTGCCCCAGTTTTCACTACAAATATTTCGTGAGTTATTTGTGACAAAACTCTATACTACTTCATTATTAAAAATAATAAAAAATCGGGAATGGTATACCCAAAAAAGATCATGATAAGTTTTTATGTGTGTTTGTTTTGGACGGTGTTCCTTTATTGTCAAAAAGATGTCTCAACTAAGGATTGATGTACCTTATGTTGGAAAAATGTGGCCAGGGAATGGTATACCCTATATTGGCAATGATATCAGGGAGTGGTGTATCCTGTATTTAAGATCAAATTAACTAGGGAGTGGTGTACCCTATGTTGGAAAATACAGCTAGGGATTAGTGTACCCTATACCGATAAGGAGATCAGGGAGTGGTGTACCCTGCATTTAAGATCAAATTAACTAGGGAGCGGTGTACCCTATGTTGAAAAACACAGTTAGGGATTGGTGTACTCTATACCGGTAAGGAGATCAGAGAGTGTTGCACCCTGCATTTAAGCTCACATCAACTAGGGCGTGGAGACCCTGTGTTAGAAAATATAGCTAGGGATTGGTGTACCCTATACTGATAAGGAGACTAGGGAGTGGTGACCCTATGTCGAAAAACACAACTAGGGATTAGTGTACCCTAATACTGATAAGGAAATGTAACCAGGGGTTGGTACTAAGGATTACATAAAAAGAATGTAATCAGGGATTGGTACCCTGTATTACTGAAAAGAAATATAACCAGGAGTTGGTACCCTGTATTACTGATATGAAATATAACCTAGGGGTTGGCGCCCTATATTACTGAAAAGGAAATATAACTAGGGGTTGGCGCCCTGTATTACTGAAAAGGAAATGTAACCAGGAGTTAGCATATTGTATTACTGAAAAGGAAATATAATCAGGGGTCGGTGCCCTGTATTACTGAAAAGAAAATGTAACCAGGGAATGGTGCTCTGTATTACGGAAAAGGAAATGTAACCAGGGGATAATACCCTGTATTACAGAAACGAAAATGTAACCAGGGGTTGGTGCCCTGTATTACAGAAAAGGAAATGTAACTAGGGGTTGGTACCCTGTATTACTGAAAAGGAAATATAACTAGGGGTTAGCGCCCTGTATTACTGAAAAGGAAATATAACAAAAGGGTTGGCGCCCTATATTACTGAAAAGGAAATGTAACCAGGGGTTGGCGCCCAGTATTATCGAAGAGGAAGTGTAACCAGGGGTTGATGCCCTGTATAACTGAAAAGGATTCTGAATCCCCGGATCTAGGATTCTGAATCCCCGGATTTCTTGTCCGTGGGGCAAAATAAAGCCATTAGAATGTTCTGAATGAGCTTGAGTTCAATTGTTGATAGTTCGTATTTTCCTGCTTCATTCATCTTTATGGTTAAAAAATTCTGAGATCGGTTTGAATATTCAGGATACTACACCTAGATGATTGTTAGTATGACGATGATATGTGTTGAGTTTAAAGAAAAAAGTGAGGATTCATATAGCCGTCCTCAACTTGTTTGGGACTGAGGCGTAGTAGTTGTTGTTGTCTTGTACACCTAGATGAATTTTGCACAATAATCTGTGATAAGCATCATTTTAATTGCACATTTGGTGATAGAACGAGTTTCTGGTACGCATACCAGGTTATTGACATCAGATTTCCAACCTTATGATTAGATCACTTGAAACATTGTTCCATTTAGCATTCTTTGACATTACATTCTCTTTGTTCTAGTGGTATTTTTTCACAGTGCACTTCTCTTGCCCTGGTAATTTGTTTGTAAGCTGTTGGATGTTACCAAGACCATCTAATCACTTTTACAGGTAAAGAACCAGACAGAAGGGAGGCCAGATCCCTTTGATGATGATATAGTAGCTGAGTTGGATTGCATTTTAAGAGGGGACTACTTGGAACTGAACGACCTTGTTGGTGTAGCATCACATTCGTCTAGTTCAGAGAATTCAAGTCGCCAGAGCTTGGCATCTGATGAATATTTTGACTATATGGCACTTTTACGAGATCTCGATGATGAGAAGAACCAAGATTTGCATGGAAAAGGTTCAACTAGCAATTATCGAATAATGATGTACAGAAGAGCAAATGATGTGGTTATGCAGCCTACACCTTTAGGTATGTTATGTCTTTGACCTCACATGTTCCTTTTTGTTATGACTTTAGTATATTTCTGTATACCTTATCTATATTTCAACTTTTAGACCTTTAGGAAGACAACATCGCCTGTGCTTCTACTTGTCTGCTTAGTAAAAGTTGTATCGATGGCTGTACATGGTGGTCGAAAGCACTGGTCCTCTTTTGATATTTTTCCAATTCTCAATAACTAGGGAGTGGTGTACCCGGCATTTAAGATCAAATTAACTAGGGAGTGGTGTACCCTATGTTGGGAAAAATAGCTAGGGATTGGTGTACCCTATACCGGTAAGGAGATCAGAGAGTGGTGTACCCTGTATTTAAGCTCACATCAACTAGGGGTGGAGACCCTATGTAGGAAAACATATCTAGGGATTGGTGTACCCTATACTGGTAAGGAGACTAGGGAGTGGTGACCCTATGTCGAAAAATACAACTAGGGATTAGTGTACCCTAATACTGATTAGAAATTGTAATCAGGGGTTGGTACCAAGGATTATAGAAAAAGAATGTAATCAGGGGTTGGTACCTTATATTACTTAAAAACAATGTAATCACGGGTTGGCACCTTGTATTACCAAAAAGAAATATAATCAGGGATTGGCACCCTGCATTACCGAAAAATAAATGTAACCAGGGTTTGGTGCCCTGTATTACTGATATGAAATATAATCAGGGGTTGGCGCCCTGTATTACTAAAAAGGAAATGTAATCAGGGGTTGGTGCCCTGTATTACTAAAAAATGGAAATATAACCAGCGGTTAATGCCCTGTATTACTAAAAAGGAAATGTAACCAGGGGTTGGTGCCCTGTATTATTGAAAAGGAAATGTAACCGGGGGTTAGTACCCTGAATTACTGAAAAGAAAATGTAACCAGGGGTTGGTGCCATGTATTACTGAAAAAGAAATGTAACAAAGGGTTGGCGCCCTATATTACTGAAAAGAAAATGTAACCAGGGGTTGGCACCCTGTATTATCGAAAAGGAAATTTAACCAGGGGTTGGCGCCCAGTATTATCGAAGAGGAAATGTAACCAGGGATTGGTGCCATGTATTATTGAAAAGGAAATATAACCGGGGGTTGGTACCCTATATTACTGATAAAATGCTGAATCCCCTCGGCAAAAAGGTTCTACCTGGATTAAACTACAAAAAGCTAGCATGGGCAAAGAGTACTTCTACCTGAAAATATGAGCAGAATCTCACTATGCGAGAAAGTTCTACCTGGGTTAAGCTACAAAAAGCAAGCCTGGGCGAAGAGTACTTCTACTCGAAAATATGTGCTGGATCCCCCTAGGCAAAACTATTCTACCTGAGTTAAGCTACGTAAAACATCCTGAGCGAAGAGTACTTCTACCCGGAACTATGAGCTGGATCCCCCTAGGCGAAAATATTCTACCTGGGTTAAGCTATATAAAACATTCCGAGGGAAGAGTACTTTTACCCGGAACTATGAGCTGGATCCCTCTAAGCGAAAAGGTTCTACCTGGGTTAAGCTACATAAAACATCTTGAGCGAAGTGTACTTCTATCCGGAACTAGGAGCTGGATCCCCCTAGGCGAAAAGGTTCTACCTGGGTTAAGCTACAAAAATGTGAGGTATGAGCAGTAGTGATACATGCTAAAAATAAAGGAAAGTGGAAATTTTGAGGATACTTACCTTTGGTGACATTCGTCCCTTAGGAATCTCCATTCTGCACTGCGTTTTTCCTGCTGCAAACAAAAAGAAAAATCATGAATGTTCAAAGTGGTGGTCAGTTTGTGGTCTTGATGCTCTTACCGAGGTTGTGTGCCTTTTCAAAGTATCTGTTCGCTTCAAACGAGAGCCCTGTAATCGGTCTTGCCATCCTTTCTTTGCCTTTATTTTGACACGAAGTTATACCTAAAGGGATTCAAAGAAAAACAACAATGGAATAGAGAATGAGTTTAAACAAGAGGTGTCCTTTTCGGGGAACAAAAATTAAAGAAGGACTTATCTAGGAATACATGCGGACTTCAATGAACATGACATGCCTTTTGGACTGGATGCCTGATCTGTGTAAACCGTCCGACTCTCAGCAATTCATCACAACATTTCCCTCGAAACCGAGAAACCTTGCCCAGGACTGTGTCGATGCCAATGGATGTGAAGATCCTCTTTTCGATCAATAGTGATCTTTGTGGGTTTTCACCACCTGACCTCCTTCATTTCTCTTCTCACCATCGCCTTATAGTGCTCTTTTCAGGTTTTCACTAACAAGACTCTTTCATTTTTATTTTTTTCTGCTCGCCATCGCCCTACGGTGCCGTGAGGGCTTTCACCAATAAGACTCTCTTATTTTATTTCTCTCATTTTGTTGTATCAGATCCAAGTAACTATATCCTCCAAATCTTGAACATTCTCGTTGATTAATCGGAAGGACTTAAAAAGGATTTGGGTAAAAAGAATTTGGATTGAATTATAACTTTGGAATCTTTTAGGCGAAACCACGCCGAACCATTGTAACATCTGCCCCAGTTTTAATTTTTTTTTTCTGGGAATATGGATTTTTATTTTGGTGTGACTCAACCCCAGAGAGAGGCTGCCTACGTATCCTTTCGGAATCAAGTCGAACGTAGTTCAAGTAACACGAACTTATTCTGATTTTTTTCTTGTTTTGTTTTTATTTTCTTTTGCTTTTTTTTCTTTTGTTTTTTTTCTTTTGTTTTTGTTTTTCTACTCTTTTTTCTTTCTTGTTTTTTTAAATAACATCTTCAGGTTCCAAAGAGGGTAATCAAAAAAAGGTAACCAACTCAAAAGGGTTAGCAAAATGGGTAATAATGTTTTGATAGCGAGAATGAAAGCCTTCGTCATCCCAATCAGAGAACATTAATGCTACATAGAGGGTCAAACATAGTACCTTTTGATTGCATCTGCGTTGACAGTTATTTCAGGGATATTTTTTTCGATGCTTTCCAGGTACAATGCTCTCTTTTGGTAGTACTCTCGTTACAATGTATGGACTTTTTCAATTTGGAGTCAATTTTCCTTTAGCTTCTTCATGAGATGGGAGGATACGTCTCAGAATGAGTTATCCTATTTTAATTTTTTTGGGCCTCACTTTCTTGTTGTAGACACGGGCCATTCTTTGTTGATACAACCGCCCGTGGCAAACTGCAGCCAATTATTTTTGATCAATCAGTGTCAATTATTCCAATCGGTTCGGGACCCAATCTTTATCCTCAATATCGGCTTCAACAATGATCTGAAGAGAGAGAATCTCAACTTCGTTCCAATTTTCTACTTATTTTCTTACAAGCCTTGTCTTCAAAACATTTTGTTTCTTGATTCGTTATTTCGAGGTCTGACAGGGTTTTAGGATCTGGGCATGAAGTCTGCAAGCATGTCACGTCATTAAAATCTGCACTAACAGAACTGAAAAGAGAATAAGAAAAGTGACAAGATTAAGAAAAGAGACATTCCTGGATAATGAAATATTAATTTCATTTGATTATTTTTATTAATTTTGTTTTTGAGTTTTAAAGATAGAAGGGTTTACATCGGAAAGTAAGACAATAAAGTAAAATATCCATATCACACCTTGAAATAATCCAAATGCAGAAAATAGCAAGACCGGCTACCGAAACTCCCGTCTGATAGAGAACTTTGAGGTTTGGCGACCATGTTTTGGCTTTTCTTCTACCGTGGCAATGGCTACTATGGCTTTGAATGATGGATCAAATTAGTCATCATCAAAGATCATTCCAACGATTGGCCCAGTGTTATGAGCAGGCAACGGATTGTTCGTCACATCAGGAGCCTCTTCGTCCCGAAGAACGATTCTTTCGGCTTCAATCAAGTCTTCATCTGCCCTCTTGAGGGTCCAACAGTCCTCAGTATCATGTCCCACTGCTCGAGAGTGGTATTCACATCTAGCGTCAACTTGGTGCGAGGAGGACTCGGGGTTCAGCTGGTTCGGCGCCACTGGCTATAGCAAACCTAGCCTGATTAGCTTTTGAAACAAACTTGAATACGATTCACCAATATAGATGAACTGATTTCTTCTGAGGGGATCTCTTGGGCGAGGATTGTATTGGGGAACATTTGGTTGGGGATTATATGGAGCTTGGTAGGGATGGGGATTTCTGGGAGGTCGAGCTCGATTTTGTATGTAATGCTATGGCCGCGTATAAGGTTGCGCGTTCATCACCGCATAGGGAGGCGGTGCCACGACATAAGCAGCATCTTGATAGGGATAATGGTGTTTTGGGACCTTAGGAAGCATAAATGATTGGTTGAATGACCTGCGGGCCCCCTCGAGCTCGAAGCCATTATGGTTCCCTTTTCCCTCCTTTTTCTGTTCATCAAACCCCCCGAACCATTCTGAACGGTCTGTGATGTGGCCTTAAAGGTAGCATGACTCAAGATTTGGCCTGTTTTTAAATCATTTTTGATCATCTCCCCAATTTTGATAGTCTTGGCGAACGGATTACCCATAGCAAATATCATGTTCTGGAAGTAGTCCGCCTCTTGGGCCTGTATGAAAACCGTAACCATTTCTGCTTCGTCCATTGGAGGCTTTACCCTGACGGCTTGCTCGCGCCATTTGACAACATATTCACGGAAATTTTCTGCAGTTTTCTTTTTCAAATTGGACAAAGAGTTCTTTTTTTGGATTTTTTCACTCTTTCTTTCTTTTGTTTGGTTGTTTTTCGCTCTTTGTTTTTCTTTGTTATTTTTGTCACTCCTTTCTTTGTTTTTCTTTCTTATCTTTTTTTTTTAACCGGTTTTTTTAATGGCTATGATCGAATTCGATGGGGATTGCCTACGTATCATGACGTCGCATGAATCAGATCATTACGTAGTTCAGGGAAATCAAGAATAAAATAAATAAACTAACTCTTACTCTTATACAATTCAGACCATGATACCTCCTAACAAGGAAAACATTTTTTTGGATTTTCTTTGGGAATTGTTGAAAGAAAGACTTCTAAAGAAGAAAGAATATATTTTTTTTTTGGATTTCTATTATTATTTTTATTTTGGAATTGTTGAAAGAAAGACTTCTAAAGAAGAAATAAAATATTTTTGGATTTTGAATTTTTGTCTTTGAATTTCCGAAAATATTTTTGGATTATGATTTTTCTTTTTAATTTTCGAAAGCAAAACTTCTAAAGAACAAAAATATTTTAGAATTCAAAACTTTGTTTTTGTTTTTGTTTTATTTTATTTTAAATTTTTGGATTTGATGTCTCAAAGATAGATTTAAAGGAAAATATTTTTAGATTTTTAAAAATTGGGGGTCGGTCCCGATAAAGGTTGCCTACGTATCTCACATCCGATAAGAATCAGACTCGCGTAGTTCGGTCAAAACCAACTATTTTTTTCTTTTTGATTTTTATAAAAATTAATCTTTACATCTCACGCTAGACTACTACAAAATCTTAGTAAAAAAAAGATTATTTGTACTAAACGAGGTTAATGAATTTTTTTATTTTTTATTTTTAATAATTCCGCTCAACTAATTTTCTAAAGCCGGTCAACAATGCAAGCAAGCCTTCCAAATGATATAGCAAGTAGCACATAAGTGAACATGATGGTCTAAAAGAGGATATCTGTCTTATACAAACCCGACCCTTGTACCGACCTCTGCTAAGTCAAATGCACGTGATGCAAATAAAGCGAGCCTACTAGGGATATCCGACATGAGGTTTGTTCTTTTAGGTTTAAATCTTAGTGGAGAAGGTATCTAGACTGGCATACTCGGGCGGACAACTCGAGCCGAGGAGGGTCAAAATATGTGTGGCTAAAATCCTTCATCGGATGACAAGCACCTCGCCTATCTCAAAGAAAGCGGGCTATGATACGTGATCGAGACGAAATTTATTAATTTTGTCATAACAGCGCTACGCAAGTGAATCCGCAGTCATGACAAAGGATTATTAGCACGCTATTACTTTTGAAAAACTTACAACATTTGTCCTTTGAGAAAAATCTAACCACCATACGAATCAAAATGGACGTCTTTGTATTGTATTGGGCCTCTGTAGAACTTATCTTATTTTCCCCAATCTTTTGTTTAAAACTAGACCCCACAACTCATTAACTTGGTCCCAACAAATAGAGGCTAAAGCAGTAAACTCTTAGCCTAAATTCTTTAATAATGTGCACGAAATGTTTCTTCCCAGAGTGTGCTACGTTAATACAGTATAGTGATGGAAATATTTTCACAAATAAATACCAATATCAACATGATTCCACAATAGAACAACATAGAGATAAAAAGTGATATAGGCATTGAACTAAAGATATTAACACGAGAAAGAAAATAAAACTTCATTCAAGCACAAGATCCATAATATAGAATACCAATGTCAACATTATCAAGATTAAGAAAAGGAATGAACCTCAAAGTTTTGAATTTGGACTTTCAATACTTTACAGCTCTGAAATCCAATAGCGAACAAGACCATTAACGACCCACCTCTCGAACTCGGCGGACTCGGCTCGGACCTCGACTCGACTCAGAAACTTTAGCTATTTTTTACGGTGTTTTGGAGGTGAGAAGCTTGGTTTAAATGGTGTTTTGGGGGCTGTTTCAGCTAGTTTTTTCAGTTGGTTTTTGGCAGTATTTTTTGGAGTATTTTGGACTATTTTAGAGCAGTTTCGGCAGTGGGTTTAAACTGTTTTTCGCTGGCTTTTGGGGATTATTTTTGGGGCTGATTCGGGCAGTTTCTAGGGCGAGTTTGGTAAAGATTTATTGCTGGTTTTTGGCAGTTGATGGGTGGCGATTTTGGGACTGTTTTCAGCTGGTTTTCAGCATAGTTTTGGATTGGCTTTTGCTGGAATTTTGCTGGTATTTCAGTAGTGTTTTGGGGTCCTTTTTGGTGGAAGCTTGGTGTGTTTTTAAGGGAGGAAAACAGAGGTGTTTGGATGGTGTTGAAGCTGCTGATTTGGTGGAGGAGACGGGGCTGTTTAATTGAGCTTTTTGGGCTAAAGATGGAGGAAAGATGGTGATTGAGGATGAAGAAGAAAAGAAGAAGAAAGGGATGTAGCTGCCTCCTTCTCTTTTTTCCATGTGTGTACCTGAAGGAAATGAGGATATTGGGGATAAGGAGTGGGGTACATGAACGAGGGACAAAGAGTGGGGGACATGAGTGGGGGAATGAGTGGGAAAGTAGAGTGGGGACACGCGTGGGAAACAATGTGAGCGAGAATGATGGAGTGGAAAGTGAGGTATTGGTGAGATGAGTGGGAAAACATTCAAGCATGGCAAAAAATTAGGTGCTCACAGCATGTCCCTCTTTGCTTGAATACATGAAGAGTTTTCAGGCAAAGAAACGATGAGCGATATGACTAATTTTTGGCCACGCAATTATTCAAAAGGGAAAGATAAGAGAAAAGAGTGCGACCGAGTCTTGGTTATAGACAGCCTACATATCCCGGGTTATAAGGGAATCAGGTCATGTGTAGCTTAAGAAGAGTGATAGAATGATGAGTTAGAGAGCCGAGTGAGGTTCCGTCGAGGCTCCGGTCTGTGGTCCTATTATTAAATCAAAATCAAAAGAAACTAAACAAGCCTATCAGCTATGAGTTACAAGATTCCTATTTATAAGTCTTCTAAAACTTGATCTTGAGTCTTGACTGGTTCTTCACGCAGTCTCTAATCTGAACCTTGATGCTTGCTAGTTGTAGGTGCTAGTTCATTCCTCTATGGATTCTTCTAATAAAATCGGAAAATGTAATGCTCGTGACTTTAGTCATGTCTTGAGTAGTCCATATCTTTTTTATCTGCTTCTACATTTGGATTAACTTCTTTTTCTTTTCCTTATTCTGGATTGAGAATTTTTCTTTTGGTCATCTCGAACCCTGTGACTCAAGGTAAAACCTGCTCAGATACCAAAACAAACAAACGAACAAAATTATTTTTTCCCCAGTTTTCACTAGGAAAATTTTGTGCGTTATTTGTAACAAAACTCTAAACTACTTCTTTATTGAAAGCAATAAAAGATCAGGAATGGTGTACCCTGAAAAGATCATGATGATTTTTTTCTTGGATGGTGTTCCTTTATTGTCAAAAAGATGTCTCAACGAAGGATTGGTGTACCTTATGTTGGAAAAATGTGGCCAAGGAATGGTATACCCTATATTGGCAATGATATCAGGGAGTGGTGTACCCTGCATTTAAGATCAAATCAATTAGGGAGTGGTGTACCCTATGTTGGAAAACACAACTAGGGATTGGTGTACCCTATACTGTTAAGGAGATCAAGGAGTGGTGTACCCTGTATTTAAGCTCACATCAACTAGAGAGTGGATACCCTATGTTGGAAAACATAGATAGAGATTGGTGTACCCTATACTTGTAAGGAAATGTAACTAGGGGTTGGTACCCTGTATTACGAAAATAGAATGTAATCAGGGGTTGGTACCTTATATTACTTAAAAGAAATATAATCAGGGGTTGGTACCTTGTATTACTGAAAAGAAATGTAACCAGGGATTGGCGCCCTGCATTACCGAAAAAGAAATGTAACCAGGGGTTGGTGCCCTATATTACTGATATGAAATGTAATCAGGGGTTGGCGTCCTGTATTACTGAAAAGGAAATGTAACCAGGGGTTAGTTCCCTGTATTACTGAAAAATGGAAATGTAATCAGGGGTTGGTGCCCTGTATTACTGAATAGGAAATGTAATCAGGGGTTGGTGACCTATATTACTGAAAAGGAAATGTAATCAGGAGTTGAGGCCCTGTATTACTGAAAATAAAAATGTAACCAGGGGTTGGTGCCTTGTATTATTGAAAAGAAAATGTAACCAAGGGTTGGTTCCCTGTATTAATGAAAAGGAAATGTAACCACGCGCAGGTGCCCTGTATTACTAAAAAGGAAATGTAACTAGGGGTTGGTGCCCTGTATTACTGAAAAAGGAAATGTAACTAGGGGTTGGTGCCCTGTATTACTGAAAAAGGAAATGTAACCAGGGGTTGGTGCCTGTATTACTGAAAAGAAAATGTAACTAGGGGTTGGTGCCCTATATTACTGATAAGGAAATGTAACCAGGGGTTGGTGCCCTGTATAACTGAAAAAGATTCTGAATCCCCGGATCTATGAGCTAGATCCCCCTAGGCAAAAAGGTCCTACCTGGGTTAAGCTACGTAAAACATCCTGAGCGAAGAGTACTTCTACCCGGAACTATGAGCTAGATCCCCCTAGGTGAAAGGTTCTACCTAGGTTAAGCTATGTAAAACATCCTGAGCGAAGAGTACTTCTACCCGGAACTATGAGCCAGATCCCCCTAGACAAAAAGGTTATATCTGGGTTAAGCTACATAAAACATCCTGAGCGAAGAGTACTTCTACCCGGAACTATGAGTTGGATCCCCCTAGGCGAAAAGGTTTTACCTGGGTTAAGCTACGTAAAATATCCTAAGCGAAGAGTACTTGTACCCGGAACTATGAGCTGGATCCCCATAGGCGAAAAGGTTCTACCTAGGTTAAGCTACGTAAATTAGCATGAGCAAAGAGTACTTCTACTCGTAACTATGAGCTGGATCCCCCTAGGCGAAAAGGTTCTACCTGGGTTTAGCTACAAAAATGAGAGGTATGAACAATAGTGATTCATGCTAAAAATAAAAGAAAGTGGAGATTTTGATGAAACTTACCTTTGGTGACATTCGTCCTTTAGGAATCTCCATGCTGCATTGCGTTGTTCCTGCTGCAAATAAAGCAAAATTGTGAGTGTTCAAAGTGGTGGACCGTTTGTGGCCTTGATGCCCTTACCGAGGTTGGGTGCCTTTTCAATGTTTCCGTTTGCTTCAAACAAGAGCCATGTAATCGGTCTCACCATCCTTTCTTCGCCTTTATTTTGACACGAAGTTATACTGGAAGGGATTCAAAGAAAAACAAGAATGGAATGGAAAATGAGTTTAAACAAGAGGTGTCCCTTTCGGGGAACTGAAATTAAAGAAGGACTTATCTGGGAGTACATGCGGACTTCAATAAACATGACATGCCTTTTGGACTGGATGCCTGATCTGTGTAAACCGTCCGACTCTCAGCAATTCATCACAACCTTTCTCTCGAAATCGAGAAACCTTGCCCAGGACTGTGTCGATGCCAATGGATGTGAAGATTCTCTTTTCGATCAGTAGTGCTCTTTGCGGGTTTTCACGAGCTGACCTCTCTCATTTCTCTTCTCACTATCACCTTATAGTTCCCTTTGCGGGTTTTCACTAACAAAACTCTCATTTTTATTTTCTCTGCTTGCCATCGCCCTACGGTGCCCGTGAGGGTTTTCACCAATAAGACTCTCTTATTTTATTTCTTTCATTTGGTTGTATCAGATCCAAGTAACTGTATCCTCCAATTCTTGAACATTCTCATTGATTGATCGGAAGGACTTGAAAAGGATTTGGGTAAAAAGGATTTGGATTGAATTATAACTTTTTAATATTTCAGGCGAAACCATCACCGAACCATTGTAACATCTGCCCCAGTTTCAACTTTATTTTTTTGGGAATGTGGATTTTTATTTTGGTATGACTGAACCCAGAGAGAAGCTGCCTACGTATCTTTTTGGAATCAAGTCGAATGTAGTTCAAGTATGCGAACTTTATTTTTGATTTTCTTTTTGTTTTTTTTTTCTCTTTCTTTTTCCCTTTTTTTTTATTTTTATTTTTTGGTTTTTTTTTTTTTTTTTACAACATCTTCAGGTTCCAAAGAGGGTAATCAAATAAAGGTAATCGGCTCAAAAGGGTTAGCAAAGGGTTGATAGTATTTGGATAGCGAGAATGAAAGCCTTCGTCATCCCAATTAGAGAACATTAATGCTACATAGAGGGTCATACATAGTACCTTTTTACTACATTCACATTGACGGTTGTTTTAGGGACATTTCCTTTGATGCTTCCCAGGTACAACGCTCGCTTTTGTAGTACTCCCGTTACAATGTATGAACCTTTCCAATTTTGAGCCAATTCTCCTTTAGCTTCTTCTTGATGGTTGGGAGGATATGTCTTAGAATGAGTTGTTCTATTTCAAATTTCCTGGGCCGCACTTTCTTGTTGTAGACACGGTCCATTCTTTGTTGGTACAACTACCTGTGGAAAACTGCGACCAATCGTTTGTCATTAATCAGTGTCAATTGTTCCAAATTGGTTCTTGACCCAATCTTTATCCTCAATCTCGGCTTCAACAATGATCTGAAGAGAGGGAATTTCAACTTTTTCCGTTTTCATTCGGTCTTGGCTTAGGCCTACTGTTCCAACTCTTGTTTATTTTCTCACAAGCTTTATCTTTAACACATTCTGCTTCTTGATTCATTATTTCGAGGTCTAACAACGTTTTAGGATCTGGGCATAAAGTCCGCAAGCATGTCATGTTATTAAAATCTGCATTAACAGAACTGAAAAAAGAATAAGAAATATGACAGGATTAAGAAAAGAGACATTCCTGTACAATAAAATGTTGATTTCATTTATTTTTACTTTTTATTTTTTTATTTTAAAAATTTTTAAAGATAGAAGGGTTTACATCATAAAGTAAGACAATAAAAGTAAAACGTCCGAATTATACCCTGAAATAATCCAAACGCATAAACGATAGCAAGACCGGCTACCGAGATTCCCGTCTGATAGAGAATTTTTCAGGTTCGACGCCAATTTTTTGGTTTCTCCTCTGCCGCGACAATGGATACTATGGCTTTCAATGCTGGATCAAATTCCCCATCATCACAAATCATTCCAACTACAGGGCTAGTGTTATGAGCAGACAACGAATTGTTCGTCACATTAGGGGCTTCTTCTTCCCTGAGAACTATTGACTTCACCTCAATGAGGCTAGGCCTACTGTTCCAATTCTTGTTTATTTTCTCACAAGCTTTATCTTCAACACATTATGCTTCTTGATTTATTATTTCGAGATCTAATAACATTTTAGGATCTGGGCATGAAGTCCGCAAGCATGTCATATTATTAAAATCTGCATTAACAGAACTGAAAAAAGAATAAGAAAGGTGACAAGATTAAGAAAAGAGAGATTCCTACACAATGAAATATTAATTTCATTTATTTTTATTTTTTATTTTTTTATTTTTAAAATTTTTATAGAAGAGTTTACATCAGAAAGTAAGACAATAAAAATAAAACGACCGAATTACACCCTGAAATAATTCGGACGCAGAAAGGATAGCAAGACCGGCTACCGAGATTCCCGTCTGATAGAGAATTTTTCAGGTTCGGCGCCTGTGTTTTTGGTTTCTCCTCTGCCGTGACAATTGCTACTATGGCTTTCAATGCTGGTTCAAATTCCCCATCATCATAGATCATTCTAACAACTGGGCCAGTGTTGTGAGCAGACAACGAATTGTTCGTCACATTAGGGGCTTCTTCTTCCCATGAGAATTATTGACTTGACCTCAATGAGGTCCTCCACTGCTCTTTTGAGAGTCCAACAATCTTCAGTATCATGTCCCATTACTCTAGAGTAGTATTCACATCTAGCATCAGTTTGGTGGGAGGGGGACTCGGGGTTCGGCCGGTTCGGGGCCATTGGCGGCAGCGGGCTTAGCATTATTAGCTTTTGAAATGACCTTGAATACAATTCACCAATAAGAGTGAACTGATTCCTTCTGAAGGGCTCTCTTGGGTGAGGATTGTATTGGAAAATATTTGGTTGGGGATTATACGGAGCTTGGTAAGGACGAGAATGTCTGGGAGGTGGAGCTCGGTTTTGTGTATAATGTTGCGGCCGCGTGTAAGGTTGCGCGTCCATCACCGCATAGGGAGGCGGTGCCACGGCATAAGCAGCATCTTAATGGGGATAATAGTGTTTTGGGACCTTAGAAAGCATATATAATTGGTTGAATGACTTGCGGGCCCCCCTCGAACTCGAAGCCATCATGGCTCCCTCTTCCCTTCTGTTTCTGTTCATCAAACCCCCCGAACCATTCTTAACGGTCTGTGATGTGGCCTTAAAAGCAACATGTCTCAAGATTTGGCACGTTTTAAGCTATTTTCGACCATCTTCCCAATTTTAATAGCCTCAACGAACAGATTACCCATAGCAGAGATCATTTTCTGGAAGTAGTCCGCCTTTTGGGCCTGTAGGAAGACTGTTACCATTTCTGCTTTGTCCATTGAAGGATTTATCCTGGCGGCTTGCTCGCTCCATTTGACAGAATATTTACGGAAACTTTCCACGATTTTCTTTTTCAAATTGGACAAACAATTCTCTTTTGGATTTTTTTTCACTCTTGCTTTCCTTTTTTTTGTTTTACGCTCTTTGTTTTTATTTATAATTTTAGTCACTCTTTTCTTTCTTTCTTTTTCAATCATTTTTTTCACTCAGTTTATTTAGTAGCAATGATCGAATATGATGGGGATTGCCTAAGTATCATGACGCCGCATGAATCAGATCATTACGTAGTTCAGGAAGATCAAGAATAAAGGAAATAAACTAACTCTCCTTTTTTTGAATTTTTTTTTTAATTTCTGAAAGAAAGACTTATAATGAAGAAAGAAAATATTTTTGGAATTTGATTTATTTTATTTTTTTAAGAATTTTTGAAAAGAAAGACTTCTAAAGAAGAAAGATTTTTTTTTTAATTTTGATTTATTTTTTTATTTATTCCGGAGAAAGACTTCTAAAAAAAGAGAAAATATTTTTGGTTTTAATTTTTTTTATTTGGGATTTTTCTAAGGAAAGACTTCTAAAGAAGGAATTAAAGGAAAATATTTTTGGATTTTTGAAAATTGAGGGATGGAACCGATGAGGTTTGCCTACGTATCTCACTTCCGGTGAGAATCAGACCCGCGTAGTTTGGTAAAATCAGGAATAAAATAAATAAACTAACTCTTTTTTACTCATATATAGATAATCCCATAAAAACTCCTAACAAGGAAAATATTTGTTTTTTAAGCAACTATATCATTCGGCAGCACTTGCCTAGTGGCTAATATATAAATAAAATCCCAAAATGGGTCCAAAGCTTACAAGATGTCCAAACCAAAATAGAGGTTGCATGAAGCTACTAGCTATTAAAAAGATAGAAAAGCTAAAATCTAATGAACTAGCTATTACAACATAATAAGTTGAATGCTTCCTTCTCCTATCAGTATATGTGAATCCAATTGTCATTGGCAAATACCAAGCAGCACCTATCAAGCTCTCACCAGGCGCCAGGGTATACTGTCCATAGGCTAAAATGAATTCCAAACATCTCCACCACAGAGTTGAAGCCAGCATAGTCTTCCAAGTGTAGCTACTATATGATCTCCATATGCAGTGGACTGATTTTGTCCAAGTATTAATCATGTGCTCACTCATCAAAATTAATGTGTAGAAGAGGAGCCTGGCTTTAGGCAGGCTTTCCAAGGCAAAAGCCAAGCTTGAGCTGGCTTTAGGCAGGCTTTGCAGGGCAAAAGCCAGGCTTGAGCTGGCTTTAGGCAGGCTTTGCAAGGCAAAATCCAGGCATAAGCTATCTTTAGGCCGGCTTTGCAAGGCAAAAGCCAGGAATGAGCTGGCTTTAAGCAGGCTTTGCAAGGCAAAGGCCAGGCTTTGAAACTGTGCCTTTTTGTGATCTTGTAAGCTCAGATCCTTCCCTACTAGAACCTTTAATGTAGACATCATTCTAAACATTGCTAAACCATCCTCAGATTGAGCATGAAAGCATGCTAATACCACTGAGAAATTATTCAACAATCTCCAGAAATACCATATGATGGGTTCAGCATTTTCCTTAGCATTTGGACATATCAGAAGTAGGATAAATTGTACCATCCACACCTGCTTATCACATTTTTTCTGTACACTATCAAAGCACCCCCATAATGATCATGGGACCATGCTAATACCATTGGAAAGTACCTTAATAGCATACTGAATGAGACAAAGAGACATGCAGGTTTGTGCAGAGTCCAAACCTGTGAAGCCATCTGTCTGGGGTTCTTCTCTTTGCTATCCTAACCCTAAGGTTAGGTGATTGAGATTTGTCTAGATTGATCAACCTCCTCCCTGCACTAGGAAGTTTAGATAATGAATGAAACTCAGATGTACCTACAAAAAAAACACACAATGTTAGCTATAAAATCCGCCACTGAGTTGCCTTCTCTGAACACATATTGAAAGATCACATTGAAGTTATCCTTCATCTCTATAATTTTCTTCACATCCTGTGCAATTACCAAAGGAGAATCACATTCCCCTTCTATCACCTTCTTCATCACCAATGAATCAGTCTCCAATATGAGAGGATGAAGATCATGCTCCACACAGTATTCCAACCCTTGAAGAATAGCCTTAGCTTCAGCTACAACATTAGTTGTCACTTCCAGGTCTACTGCCCTAGAATACACCACATCACCTTCATAATCCCGTACACAAAAGCCTAGGGAGCTAGGTCCAGGATTGCCTTTTGAGGCTCCATCAATATTACATTTGTACCAACCATAAAAAGAAAGCTACCATGTTACTCTTGTAGTGATCAATATAGGTATATATCCTTCAAAGTATTGAATCATGTCTGGCCATAACAATGGAATATTAGGCATCCAAGCATACCTCACCCTTGCCAGTTGATGTAATGTCCTATTTATCTCATGAATCACCCTATTTGTGGACACTGAACCCCCATGTTTACCTGTATTTCTTCTCTTCCAAAGTTCCCAAGTGATGATAGCTGGTACTGCTTGAAATAGTGGCTTTAATTTTGGACAACACTGAGCATACCACTAATGCCTTATAATCTGCTTCAATTGCATAGTAATTCCAGCAGCCCCCATGAACAAGTTCCATACCTTAGAGGCAGTAGGACTTGTGACAAATATATGCTCAATGGATTCCTCTTGGGGCTACTGACAACACCAACACCTAGAAATCACCATTTGCCCTTGCCTCCTCCACATGTCATCAGTGGCTATTTTCTGCCTCCACAATCTCCACAAGAAGAAGGATATGTTGAATGGAAAACCTTTAATCCACATTAACTTGAATTCCTGATTAGGATCAGCCCTATGCCTTAATATTTGCCAAGCACTGCTAATACTGAACTTGCCTGATGGAGTTGGCATCTAGTATGGCCTATCCCAATATCCCTCACTGCCTTCATAATGCACATTTAGCCTTATATGTTCTGCAATTTCCTCATTGAAAGTTTGATCTAGTAGCTGATCATCCCATGCTTCCCCTTGCCGCAGTTCTGCCACCTCCTGAAGATCTTCATTGATTGGAAAGTCTTCATGTAATAGGTGATAAAGTGCACCCAATCCAGTCCAATTTTCATGCCAAATATTAGTGGTTCCACTCTTCAATTCCCATACGATCTCATGTTCTACTTCTTCCCTAGGATTCAACATTTGTCTCCAAACATGAGACCCTCCCCTAAAATGCACCATTGTTGCTATCTCCTTCTTGCAATACTTATTCCACATAAAATTAGACCACAAAGATTTTGTGGTCCTAAACCTCTACCATAGTTTAGCAAACAGTTCCCTTGAGACATCATGTAAGGACCTAAAACCTAGGCCCATTCCTCTTTAGGAAGGCAAAGATTTTTCCATGAAGCCCAGTGTCTGCTTCTCCCTTCTTCCTTTGTGCTCAAAAAGAACCTAGCAAAAGTCTTATGTAGACACTCCAGGATGTTGTTTGGTAGATCAAGGATTGATAACATGTGAACTGGCATACTTTGCAACACACTAGAGATGAGTGTTGCCTTTCCTCCAAATGACAATAGCTTTCCTTTCCATGAATGCAATTTAGCCTTCACCTTCTTGATAAGATCCTCATAATAGTCCTTCCTCCTTCTAGGGATATCTAACATAAGGTTTGTTCTTCTAGGTTTAAATCCTGATGGATAAGGTATCTGGACTGGCTTACTCGAGCGGACAACTCGAGCCGAGGAGGGTCAGCGTACCGGTAGCATTGCTTTCCGGCTTAGCTGGTGGTGCTCCCTGCCTAAAATATGTGTAACTAAAATCCTTCACCGGGTGACAAGCACCTCGGCTATCTCAAAGAAAGCGGGCTATGTCAAGCAAATTCCTAATTTAATTTCAAGAAGACTCAGAGGAGTGCGTGAGAAGAAAGTTTATATATACAGTTCAAACAATATCAAAGCAGTAAATGAGCGATAATTAGCACATTAGGCTCACATACACAATAATATACAAAAATAATAAAAGCCAAAAATTAATCAATGTACAAGCTCAAATTCTTATAGTCCCCAGATGAGTCGCTAGAGCTGTCACACCCCTTTTTACCCTCCAAAAAATATATGTGTTATTGGAGATGGGTTAAAGAGTTTTTCCAATTAAAGTGACAAATTTGAGTAGGGATTATTTTATTTACAGAGTCTCCACTTTGAATAGATTTTTGGGTGTTCCAAGTCACATTTTATTTGAATCCCTATTCAAAGAAAGATTTGACTCTTTTATTATTTGGTATGCGAAGACAAAGTCCGAGTAAGGAATTCTGTTGACCGGGGAGAAGGTGTAAGGAATTCCCCGAGTCCCGTGGTTCTAGCACGGTCGCTTTGTTGACTTAAACTTGGCTTGAATTAATTTTGGACAAAACTGTGTTTTATATGATTTTTATGTTTTACCTATCCGCTTTTATTTTTTGATTATTAGAATTATTAAAAAAATAATTTGGATAACATTATGTTGTCATAACCACGCTACGCAAGCGAGGACATGATCGAATAACAAAATTTATTAACTTATCATAATTGCACCTCACAAGCGAATCCAAAATCATGACAATCAATTATTTGTAGTACTTTTGAGAAATTACTACATTTGAGAAAATTAAGTCTTAAAAATTATTTAAAAAGTCAACTATCGTGCTCAAAAGCGAATCCGTGATTTTAGCAAAGGATTAACTAAATTAAAAATTAACTAAAATTAATGGGTATGGCATGAGATTATTAATTTTTTGAATGTTAAATATCACGCTACGCAAGCGAATCTGTGAACGAAAAAGTTAAAGCGCACTTAAAGCATTCTACGATGTTCATGAATATTCAACTCCTAAGTTTGAGATTATTGTAAGGCCTTGAGTTATGGATATGCAAAGATTGGAGATTAAGTATTTTATCTATTTGAAATTATTTTGGCGAAACCAATTATTAAGGAACAACAGGTTGACTAACTTCTTTCGGGCCAGATCAATTACCTAATCTCTTTTTAATTTTGTCAAAACAAACTCCCCATCACATTAATAGTATCCATGATATTCCATTTATGATAGTCCCCACCCGATTGAAAGAAAACATATGATTATGTGGTCCATTAACTATTACTCAATCTAGAATTAAAACAACTAAACAATCACTGAATCTATCTCCAAGATTTTCTTATACTTTGTTGCCGCAAAAATACTCTCGTCACAATATCAAATAACTAAGCAATCATTTCAAAGAATATCCATTTCATGCCAAACAAGGACTATAGCTAAACAATAAATTATTTCTGTTAATAACCCAATGCCTCACGCTTTCAAGAAATCTTAGAGTGGATAACCACACGCCAAACTTTGAAACAGGCACCACTTGAATACATATAACCACATTTAAAGCATGAAGCAATCATAAATCAAAACAAAACATGAGCTGTAACCAATAGCAATTTTAAAACAGTAAATAGGAAAAAGAATGGACACGTGTATTGATAAATTTGAGTTAAATTATAGACAACTTGGAGATTAATCAACTCTCGACCGAAAAATTTAACAACGACCTCGGCATCTAGAACGGCCTCGTCGGACTTTCTCAACTCAAGAGAGCATCGGCAGTGAATGAAGATGGAAGCTGCTGCATCTTTATGGTGGAACAGAGCTGGATTTCGGGGTGTCCTAGATCTGATTTTTCGGGACTGTTTTTGAATAGTTTGGTGCTGGTTTTTGGGACAGTTTTAATGGTGGTTTTACCTAGGTTTTGGTATTGATTTTAACTGGGTTTAGGAGCTATTTTCGGGCAGACTTTCAAGGTTGTTGATGGGTGTTTTTAGGGGTGGATTCCTTTGGAGAAGGTGATGTTTGGTGGCTGTTTTCAACTGATTTGTGTTGCGTTTTTGGCTATTTTCGCAGCTGATTTTTGCTGGAAAAAAGGGGCTGTTTTCTTGCTGATTTTTATGGTGTTTTTCAGCTGAGTTTTGGGGACATTTCAGTTGAGTTTTTTAGCTTCATTTAAGGGGTAAAAGGGTGCCTTTGCTGGACTGTTTTTTGGTGGGTTTCAAGGTGGTTTTTAATGGCCGAAGTTGGGGCTATTTGTGGTAGGTGTTTATGAGTCTTTCATGGCTGGAAAGGCAGGTTTGATGCTCTCTTTTTGCTGGATTTTTTCTGGAGAGGCGGGGTAGTGTCTTGGAGTGGGGGACAAAGAGTTGGAAAGTAAGTGGGGACACGCGTAGAGAAAAAGGAGAGCGGGAACAATGGAGTAGGAAGTGAGGTATTGGTGAGATGAGGGAAAAGAAATTCAAGTATGGTCAAAAATTAGGTGCTCACATGCCTGACTACATGTGACCGAGCGAACCAACTGGCTGGCTGAATCAACATGTGATATCATAACATACTGAATGTGAAAAATAAACTAATATATGCTGATATACTGAAAGTCTGAATGATATAAATCAAAGTGCGGAAACATTAATATAAGTCTAAAACATATTTGTAGTCAACATTGCTTAACATGAAAGCATGCGACTCTGTCTAACTATTACTCTAGCCTATAAAGTCTCTAATGATATTCTGAAAATATTGATTGTCTGTAAAAAGTGAAAGACGATAAAGTAATGATAATGCCCCGAAAGAACTGGGCTCACCAAATAGCTGGTACGAGAATCCTAGCGCTCTAAATCGTCCACCTGTAAATCATTATCTGCATCGTGAGATGCAAGCTCCGGTAAAAGGGACGTCAGTTCATTTGAATTGCTCTGGAATGTAAAGCAACTAAAAGAAAGAAATGTAAACAGTGAAACTGAACTAATAACTGAGAACTGATTACTGAACAGAACAAAGAAAGTATGAATATGAATACTCACTCTTCTAAATGATGAACCACCTATTTATCTAAATAAATAAACTACAGCCTCAGGTCCAATATATATGTGCACAAACTGTGGCCTCGGCCCCAAGTATATGTATACATAACTGTGGCCTCAGGCCCAAAGATGGATAAAGCATATACCGTGGCCTCAGACCCAAATATGCATAAAGCATAAACTGCGGCCTCGGGCCCAAATACAGGTGTTCAACATTCAAGGATTTAAAATCAAGAACTGAGAATCATACTACAATACGTGATGCTGAAATACTGAATCATACTGAGTAACATGATATTAGAATGCTAAATAGGATTAGACTGAGACATGTATTCATGAACTGATCATAAAAATTAAAACTTCAACTCTTTATAACATGCTGACTAATCTAGAATGAGACTCATGGGCATCAAACATAATTCTATGTTGATTACGCACTGAGCTCACAACGTTCAGAATGAAAGTCATGAACGAATTACGAAGTTAGAGAGTAGAAGTTCTGCAAATATTCAAGGAACTAAGCTTAACTATATTTCTAAGGCAATTTGGAACGTTGTAAAAGATATGTTGTGTAGGGAGAATACTTAACATTCCCAAACATAGAGAGTTAACCTCACATACCTTAACTCTGGCCTTTTTAAGCATATCACAATATTCGTCGCCTCTTTCAACGATATTCTATAGCAATATATATCAAGAGGAACCAATATTAGCACTAACGCTCATGTTTTAGTTACTTAGGAATTTTATCAAACACTTGGTGGGCATAAAGCTTCATAGCGCTGATTAATGGTGTTTCTAAACCCAATTCTCTTGCTTCTAGATAACCCTAAAATCTCAAATTGTTATAATCAATATCATTCTTCATCACCCATAATATAAACAATACCCTTAATCAATAATCAACAATCAACAATCAACAATCCAAACCTATAACCGTTCGTATTTTTCTATCAAACCCATCAACTCATATCTCTTGAACTTAGAGTCTGTAATTATTAATCCAATGCTATTATCAATTAGAGTGTGAAGATGTTACCTTATTTACATTCAATCCTCTTGAATTCGAGTTCTAGGATTTCTTTTCTCAAAAATGATGTTTCAATCAAATATCTCAAGATTTGAAGGGTTTACCCATGTTAATAAGGTGTTGAAGAATTGAAAATAACTTAGAATCATCATTAGAACTTACCTTGGATGATAGAGGGACCTTGGTGGAAGTTAGGTTCTTGAGAGCCCCCTATTCTAGAGCAAGTTTTCATGTTTTGGGGTGTGGGGGACGAGGTAAGGCTTTTAAAATGACTTCCCGGGTGTGCTTCCATATAGTTGAAGTCAAAAAAGTGCACCTGAACACGCAGTAAGGGAAGTGGCACTGCGACAAGTATGTTGTCATGCACAGGACAGCTAGGCGTGCACCTGAGCGCAGAGACTGCGCATTGTCTAGTAAAATACACATAAGTCTTTTCACAGAGATCCGTTCGGGCTTCACAAAATATCATTGGAAATTTATTTCAAAAGCCTACAACTTTCATGCTTTGGGTTTTCTCAAATTCCTAATATACTTTCATGAACTCAGGCTAAAAGATAGACTATCCATAAACTTAGTCGATTTTATCGAATCTTATGCACCTCACTCTCCGTATTAATTCCAAAACAACTATTTTCACCCATACTCATCCTGATAGGACTTCGCATGTCTAAAATATCAAATTAATACCCATTTAACACATCCACACATAGTCCAAATTTATGGGGTATTACATTATCTCCCCCCTGGGATCATTCATCCTCTAATGATTATCCTAACTATAACTACAGCTAACTCTGGACCTTAAACGGGTCTGATGAAAACATGTGAACACTAACTATCATGAAACATGTATACCAAATAGACTGAATACATGATTACTGAACTGCTAAGATACTGAGCTGAATGACTACTGAACTGACTGAATACTGAAAGACATGGAGATTATAATATAAGGTCTGAGTGAATTGGTTAGTTACCTTCAATATTTCTCCAAAACACCCGACATATATCATAGCATAACATAAGCCTCACAGGGCCACTTCATTTCAATTAATTATCATTTTTTGCATCTATTGTAACTGAACTACGTTTTGACCTGATTCCATTTGGATACGTAGGCTGCCTGAGTCAGGCTCGGTCATTCCATTATAATTCATTCAGTATCCTCAAACTATGTTCAGACTTGATTCTGTTTGGATACGTAGGCAACCTGAAAAGGCGCAGTCATAACTCTAGGAAAGCCTTTGCAACACATTTGTTTAGATTAGGACGCGACCACTACGACAAGAAGCTGCGTCATCAAGGGCATCTCTAGAAATCATCATCAACGGGGCAGAATCATCCAAAAATGATACTCGTGTCGAAGGGAACTTCCAAACATGTCATTATCTAGAACAACGACATTTGCCATAAAAATAAATAATTTTTAAAATGTTTTTAGAAAACTCTATTTTTGTACCTATCGAACTTTGTGGCGTAACCCACCAGATCTGGGGCAAGGCCAGGCTTACAGTCAACACAAACCAACACACCCCACCCCCCTCCCCCCCAACTAAGGATTTTTCTTTGAGCGTGGGATTGATAGGAATCGAAGAATACCAGAGCGCGCCAGAAACAATGACGGACCCGCTACCATCTCATGAGGCTTTATCTCTCTTTCATTATTCAATTCATTCTCTCATACGGTTAAGGACTAACTTCAAATTCTTTTTAGGTATCCAGGAACCAAGTCTTCAATACATTTAGATAGCCTTGTATATAGCAAACCGTCTACTCAATCAGCAGGAGTGCCTTGTACTTATCAAACCACCGGCCCCGCTAATCGAAGCCCTGCATATAGCAAATCGTCTGCTTAACAAATTGAAGCTCTTTGTACTTATTGAACCGCCAGCTTCGCTAATCGGAGCCCTGTATATGGAAAACTCTTCGCTTCGCCAATTGAAGCATTTCGCACAGATCGCACCATCACTCTGCCATATCAGAGATTTCAAGTATATAGTTGCAAATTTCGTCGTCAACTCCACCAATCGAAGGATGGACCATCCAATTCTGCCATACTTTCCGTCGATCGACGACCACTGATTAGTTCTGCAGTCAAGAGTATCTCATGGGCATGCTCCTTTATTTCTCTATTTTATCTTGAATGATTTGACTTTTTATTTATGTAGCTTACAAGCATTTTTACATTCAAAGTCATCTACTCCCATCGCGTGGAGATACTCCCATCGCGCGGAGGCTTTTACATTTTTCAAAGTCAGCTACTCCCATCATGTGGAGACACTCCTCGTGTGGAGACTTAATGCTCCGTCAGCTACGGAACGGTACACAGCCCGGCTAACAATCAAGTCAAATGCAAAGGTCCATCCTCGACATCCCAAATAATGCTCCAGAGCTTGGAGATTTCATATTCAAATATCTCGTCACCCTGATCCCAAATAACGGCTAGCCGACAGCCAGGAATCATCATTCCTGCATTATTTATATCATATCTTAAAGTATTTGCATTGCGATATATAAGTATGTGTGTATCTTCTTTTGCAAGTGCAAACACTACAACATGAAACTTTTTCTAAGTAGCAAACCTAGCTACACCACTATGAAGGACAACAAACTCATAAGCGAGCCAAGGATCCAAACTCCAACTCAATCTGATCTGTAGAACTCCAAATCGTCAAATCTTTCAAGTCTCATAATCAAGCTACAATCCGCAGTATCGTCTTTCAAGTCTTTCTGGGTTCCAAGATCTTCCTGTCTCGCAGTATCGTCATAACACGATATTGGGGTGACTCCTGCAAGCACCACTCTCTCCAAAACATCATTTCAGAACTATATGAGGCCTGATCCTCGTTAAGTCCGAGGTATGTAGGAGATTCAAAGTTAGAATTCGGCCCCCAACCTATCCTTAATCTTACAACTCATAATATTTCCCAAATCCATATGACATTCCTGCAATACATGCCTAGAGTCGAGAAACAATTGGTCTTGGGTCAAATTCATTGCCCGCAAACTATTTCATCATCTTCGATCAAAGAGGGGCAGCTGTTGACGATTAATTTTGACCCTCCCTTTTAAAATTAAATTATTTATGCTTAATAATTTGTAATAAATATGATAAAATATTTTCTAATCAATAACACCTATTTTTATATAAATATAATATGAAATTAGTAATCAATAGTGTTGAATTAATAATTCGGTATTAAATATTTATAAAATTTACTACCCTTACTATTTTGAAACTATTAGAATAATCTCAATATTTTGATACACAAGTTTTACAATTAATTTAATAAATAATCTTTGATATTTAATTACATCACTCGTTATTTTACATTAATCCGAAATTAGTTTTAAAATTTAGTAAACAAAGTATTTTAATAGATAATTAATTAGTTACAGTAATTTACAATGCATTTGATAATTATATTTTTATCACATTAAATTAGAATTAATTAAGTTAATTTTAAAGGGGTTAAATGATTAAAAGGCTACAATTACAAATACCTAATTAAATACTATGTGATCATTCTTTAAATCAAATTCCAATTAATCCAGCCCAAAATACATGCCCAATATGGCTTTACACGGCCCGGAACTAACCCCTCTATCCACCTTGGCAATCCATGCCAACCCTTGAGAACCAATGGCATCATTCCACACCACCCACCCCCTTCACTCACAAAATAAACACAATTGATCTGGGTCGTCGATCCAAATCATCGACGGTCCATGTTTATTCCTGTTTTCCCTTTCATTCTAAACCCCACTCCAGATATTATCACAATCTTTGGATCACACAGATCCAAGGTCCCCATTTTTTCCTAATAATCTTTTTTTAAACTTAATGACCTGAATTATCAGGGTCGTTGATCAAATGATCCAACGGCCCAAATCCCTTCCCTCATTTTTAACACATCAAACCTCCCTAACCCTAGTTCATTCTTTCCCAAATGGCCGCCCTATCTCTCAATTCTATTAACCCAAATCAATCAAAAACTTTACACCAATTCATGCAAGGTCACAAATTTGACCCCTAAAATATTCAATGTGTCCCCTACATCTGTGAATCTAGCCAATTTCATTTATCATCACGAAAATTCAAATCCAAATCTGAAACCATAGACCAAAAACCGTTTAACCTGGAATCCATCAATTCATCTTATGTTCCGTCGAATCTATGGCATGCATGATTGTATCTTCAATTTCATCATCATTATTCTTTGTCCAAAGGTCAAACGCATTGACCTCTGGACACTAAGGTTTGACCACTGGGTCGAAGACCTCAACGTTCGACTTCTTTCATGCTCAGGTAAAATTCATCACTGATTCCTATTTTCCCTTCTGATTTTACCTTCTCACTATTTTCATCTACCTTATTGTCATCACCCACTATCGATTTTGAATTAATCGAAACCCTAAGGCTTCAACAGCCGCTATAAATAGGAGCTTTCAATGCTCTCACCTAACATAGATCGATACCAATCAATACACTTAACATTACTAGCAAAAATATCTAAAACTTTAAGTCTTTCAGCTAGTTCTTAAGTTCCAGTAGCTTCTCCTAACTTCTCTTTTCCCTCTTTTTATTCTTGCTTGAGTTTGATCCCCGTACGTGATTAGTCTTGGGTTTGGATTCCTAAATGGCTAAACAAAGAGCTCATGCTTGGTTTGCTGCCCGGCAGAAGGTCAGTTTACCCCGACCCTCTCTCCCTTTTTAATTGTGCTACTGTGTTTTTAATGTTTTCTTTGTTGATGTCACGACCCAAATTCCAAACCAGTCGTAATGGCACCTATCGTGGAACTAGGCAGGCCAACATTCTCAGTATGCTTTCAATATATAACATAAGCGAGCTAAAACTATTAAACTAATGGAAGGTTTACACAATAACGGGGTAAAGAAACCCAGAACACAAGTGCGGAATGATAGCCCGACATCGGGGTGTCACTAAGTCAAGAGCATCTAATAACCAATCTAGAAACAGAGTCTACTACAGTTTGTGCCAAAAGCCAATACAAGAGAGTAAAGATAATAAGAAAGGAGAAACAAGGACTGCGGACATTGGCAACTACCTCGTAAGTCTCCGATAATCAGACCGCGCACGAACTCAGCGACTGCCAGAACCGTACATTCCTGGATCTGCACATGAAGTATAGGGTGTAGCATGAGTACAATTAACTCAGCAAGTAACGAGTGACGAACTATAATAATACAGATCACTTCAAAAGTTTCCAGTAAAGAGTGAACATGCTTTCAAATTCGGTGGTATAAGTCAAATCAGCTCAAGCTCAAGTAAAACAGATATGAATCTTCCAGAAATTTCACAACAACATCAGATAGCAACTAAGTGCAACAATAAATAAAAGCAAGTACAACCTCTCAAGGCAGCAGTCACTCAACTCATCTCAACAGCTCATACCCTCGGCTCTCAGCCCTCAATACATATTCTAAATAGGTACCTGCGTTCACTGGGGGTGTACAGACTCCGGAAGGGCTCCTTCAGCCCAAGCGCTATATTGCTGCGGCGTGCAGCCCGATCCAATATTGTTGAGGCATGCAACCCGATCTAATATTGTTACGGCGTGCAACCCGATCCAATATTACTGCTATATATATATATATATAGGGCTTGTTGCGACGTGCAACCCGATCCATATACCTCATAACTCGCAGCTCGGCACTCAGGCCCTATCTCATTCACTAACCTCTACAGCCCCTTGGGCTCACAAAATATCATAATAACCAGCCCAAGTAGAGAATACAAAAAAGTATCAACAAGAAATGAGAGGAAAAAAAGATATAACACACAAGTAAGATAGTGACTGAGTACAAGACAATAATTAGCAGTCAATTCAACAAGTAGACGATAGCTGCGGGTCTCAACAGTGATATCATATGGCATAAGCATGTTTTCTAACATGAAAGGAGTTAATTGCTCAAAGAAAAGGAAAACAAGTAATAAAAATGGCTATTTGACTTTACAGTCTCACGGGACGGACCAAATCACAATCCCTCACGGTGCACGCTCGCACGCCCGTCACCTAGCATGTGCGTCACCTCCAAATATTAACATTATACAAATTCTTGAAGTTTCATACCCTCAAAACTAGATTTAAGACTGTTACTTACCTCAAACCGAGCAAATCTCTACTCTGAAATGCCTTTGTCTCTCAAATTGGTCTCCAAACATCCCGAATCTAGCCACAAGTAGAACAATTCAATCAATATAGGCTAAAGGGATCAATTCCACAAGAAAAGTACTAAATTATATCCAAAATCTGAAATTGGCCCAAACCCGGCCCCCGGGCCCACGTCTCGAAATCCGACAAAAGTCTCAAAACCCGAAAGCCCATTCACTCACGAGTCTAATCATACCAAATTTACTCAAATCCGATAACAAAATCTCATTCAAAACCTCAAAATCCCAAATCAATAGTTCTTCCTCTTTTTCACCAATTTCTCACCTCAAATCATAAATTAGATGATAAAATTAAAGATGAAATCATGGGATTTAACAAAAACCAAGTAAGAATCACTTACCCCAATCAATTCCACGAAAGTCCCTTTAAGAATCGCCCAATTTCGTGTTCTCTAGCTCAAAATATGCAATATTGGTTCAAACCCTCATTTTTGAAATTAATACTGCATGTCCAGATATCCTTCATCGCAACCGTGGAATATTCCTCGCGATCGCGAAGCACAACTATGCTGCCCCACATTTTTACCATACGCGAATGCGGAATCACCCACGCGATCCAGGATCACTGCCTTTCATACCTACGCGATCGCATTCTGCCCTACGCGATCACATAAAGCATTAGGCACACCTCCCCTCCTCCTCAAATCCTTTTACGCGAACGCGACCTTAGCCACGCGTTCACGAAGCACATCTTCGCACATATACGGGATCACGTTCCTAACTCTTCGATCGCATAGAACAAACTCCCCTCTGCCCAAAATAAGCTTACGCGATCAAGAATGAATCTCTGCGATCGCGTACCAAAAAACCAGAACCTGCTGAAACCAAAACTTCAGCTATCAAGCCAAGTCCAAAAATGATCCGTTAACCACCCGAAACTCACCCGAGGCTCCCTGGACCTCAACCAAACATACCAACACATCCCAAAATATCATACGAACTTAGTCGAATCCTCAAATCATCTCCATCAACATCTAAAACACGAATTATGCACGGATTCAAGCCTAATGAACTTCAAAATTTCCAAATTCTACAAACGATGCCGAATCATACCAAACCACGTCCGATTGACCTCAAATTTTGCACACAAGTCATATTCAACATTACGGACCTACTCCAACTTTCGGAATTAGAATCCGACCCCGATATCAAAAAGTCAACTCCCCGATCAAACTTCCCAAAAAATTCGACTTTCGCCATTTCAAGCCTAAATTAGCTACAGACCTCAAATTCATAGTAAGGACACACTTCTAAGTCCAAAATTAACCAACGGAGCTAACAGAATCAACGGAACTCCATTCCGGAGTTATCTTCACACACTTCCGACTACGGTCAAAATCCTGAGACTTAAGCTTCCGTTTTACGGGCTAAGTGTCCCAAAACACTCCGAAACCAAAAACAAGACCTCCCGGCAAGTCACATAAGTAGAAATCGATACGGGAAAAATAGTAAATAGGAAATCGGGGCTAATACACTCAAAACGATCGGCCGAGTCGTTACATCCTCCCCATCGTAAAATAATCATTCGTCTGCGAACGAGCATAGAGACATACCTGAAGTGGTGAAAAAATGAGGATAACAGCTGCGCATATCATGCTCGGTCTCCCAAGTTGCCTCCTCGACTGGCTGACCCCTCCACCGAACCTTCACAAAAGTAATACTCTTCAATCGCCACCGGCTCCTCAACATAAGATAAATCCTTGTCCAACTGGACTGAGCTGAAATCCAACACGTGAGATGGATCAACGTGATACTTCCGGAGCATAGAAACATGGAAAACTAGATGAACTCTTGCTAGTCTGGGAGGCAAGGCAAGCTCGTAAGCAACCTCCCCAACACGTCGTAATACCTCAAATGGACCAATAAACCTCGAGATCAGCTTGCCTTTCTTTCTGAACCTCATAACATCCTTCATGGGTGACACCCGGAGCAAGACCTGCTCTTCAACCATGAATGCAACATCATGAATATTTTGATCCGCATAACTCTTATGTCTGGACTGGGCTGTGCGTAGTCTATCTTGAATTACCCTAACTTTCTCCAGAGCATCATAAACCAAGTTTGTACCTAATAATCTAGCCTCGCCCGACTCGAACAAACCCACTGGAGACCTACACCGCCTACCATACAGAGCCTCATACGGTGCCATCTGGATGCTCGACTAGTAACTGTTGTTTTAAGCAAACTCCACTAGAGTCAAGAACTGATCCCACGAACCCCCAAACTCCATCACACACGCATGAAGCATATCCTCTAATATCTAAATAGTGCGCTCGGACTGTCCGTCCGTCTGAGGGTGAAATGTTGTGCACAACTCCACTCGAGTACCCAACTCATGTTGTACGGCCTTCCAGAACTGTGATGTAAACTGCGTACCCTGATTAGAGATGATAGATACCAGTACTCCATGAAGCTTGACGATCTCCCGGATATACACTCGAGCCAGCTGCTCGGAAGAATAGGTAGTAATCACAGGAATGAAATGAGATGACTTGGTCAGCCGGTCCACAATCACCCAAACTGCATCAAACTTTTGAGTCTGTGGAAGCCCAATAACGAAATCCATAGTGATCCGCTCCCATTTCCACTCCGGAATCTCTAACCTCTGAAGCAACCCACCTGGTCGCTGATGTTCATACTTCACCTGCTGGCAATTTAGGCACCAAGCTACATACTCCACTACGGGAAGAAGTGGCATTTGGAAGTGTTGCTGACTTAACATTTAGGTTTCGGCATAACAAAGCTTGCACTGTCTTTTCGCACTTAGGCGCACAGCGTGCCATTGGTAATGATTCTACTACGGTGCCACAAATTCGCAAGCTGATCCTAAGTAATCGTTGTTGTTCATTGGATTCCGGAGGAACTACTTCGTTAGGATTGGGGAATTGGTCCTTCTTTATCCTCCTCCACCAGTAATGTTGTCTCAAGTCCTGATACATCTTCGCGAGCCTCTTGGAGAATCAACTCATACAAACCATCTACATTAGGCACACATAGCCTGCCCTCCATCCTCAATGCACCATCATCCCCAATAGTGTCCTCCTTAGCATCACCGTGCTGGACCGTGTCCTTAAGGACAAGCAGATGGGGGTCCTCACACTGACGCTCCCTGATACGATCATAAAGAGAAGACCGAGAGACCACACAAGCCAATACTCGACTCGGCTCAGAAACATCCAATCTAACAAACTGACTAGCTAAGGCCTGAACCTCCAATGCCAATGGCCTCTCTGCTGCTGGAAGATATGCTAAGCTCCCCAAACTCTCCGCCCGGTGACTCAAGGCATCAACCACTACATTGGCCTTCCCGAGATGGTACAAAATGGTGACATCATAGTCCTTAAGAAGCTCCAACCACCTCCGCTAATGCAAGTTAAGATCCTTCTGTTTGAACAGATGCTGCAAACTCCGATGATCAGTGTAAATCTCATAATGGACCCCGTACAAATAGTACCTCCAAATCTTCAAGGCATGAACAATATCTGCTAACTCAAGGTCATGGACAGGATAGTTCTTCTCATGGGTCTTCAACTGGTACTCTACCCTCCTGCATCAGAACACACCCAATACCTATCTGCGAGGCATCAAAATACACTGTGTAAGAACCAAGAGCTGATGGCAGAACTAGAACTGGGGTCATGGTCAAGGTAGTCTGGAGCTTCTAAAAGCTCTCCTCGCACTCATCCGACCACCTGAATGGGGCACCCTTTTGGGTCTATCTGGTCAAGGGCGATGCAATAGATGAAAAACCCTCCATAAAATGATGGTAATAGCCCGCCAAACCAAGAAAGCTCCTAATCTCCTTGGCTGAGGATGGTCTGGGACAACTTTGCACTGCCTCTATCGTCTTCGGATCTACCTAAATACCCTCACTGGACAACACGTGCCCCAAGAACGCCACTAAATTGAGCCAAAACTCACACTAAGAGAACTTTGCATAAAGTTTCTCCTCCCTCAATCATTGTAACACAATCCTCAGATGCTGGGCATGCTCCTCTTGGCTACGAGAGTACACCAGGATATCATCAATGAATAAAATGATGAATGAGTCCAAATACGGCTGAAACACATTGTTCATCAGATGCATGAACGCTGCTGGGGTGTTGGTCACCCCAACAGACATCACAAGAAACTCATAATGGCCATATCGGGTCCTAAAAGCTGTCTTAAGAATATCCGAATCCCGAATCTTCAGCTGGTGATACCCTGACCTCGAACCAATCTTAGAGAACACCATCGCTCCTTGAAGCTGGTCAAACAAATCATCAATACGCGGCAAAGGATACTTGTTCTTGATTGTGACCTTGTTCAACTGTCTGTAATTAATGCACACTCTCATAGTACCATCCTTCTTCTTCACAAATAGAACTGGTGCACCCTAAGGTGACACGCTGGGCCGAATAAACCTCTTATCAAGGAGTTCCTGAAGCTGCTTCTTCAACTCCTTTAACTCAGCCGGTGCCATACAGTACGGTGGAATAGAAATGGGCTGAGTGCCCGGCACCAAATCAATACCGAAATCAATATCCCTGTCGGGCGGCACGCCGGGCAGGTCTGCAGAAAACACATCCGGAAAATCTCGCACCACCAGAACAGAATCAATAGCAGGGGCCTCTGCACTAACATCCCTCACAAAGGCCAGATAAGATAGACAACCTTTCTGAACCATCCACTGAGCTTTCAAGTATGAAATCACTCTATTGGGAACATAGTCTATAGAGACACTCCACTCAACCCTCGGCAATCCCGACATCGCCAATGTCATGGTCTTAGCGTGATAATCTAGAACAACATGACATGGAGACAACCAATCCATACCCAAAATTACGTCAAAATCGACCATACTAAGCAACAAGAGGTCTACTCTAGTCTCCAGACTCCCAATAGCCACCACACATGACCGATATACACGGTCCACAAAGATAGTATTGCCTACTGGAGTTGGATACATAAACATATGAAACTAGAGACTCACGGGGCATATCCAGATAATGAGCGAAATATGAGGACACATATGAATAAGTGGAACTAGGGTCAAATAAAACAGAGGCATCTCTATGGAAAACTGAGACAATACATGTAATCACAGCATCCGAAGCAATGACATCTGGTCTAGCAGGAAGAGCATAGAAGCAGGCCTGGTCGTCCCTTGATCGGCCTCCCCCTCTCGGGCGACCCCTAGCTGACTGGGCTCCACCCCGGGCTGGCTGAGCGGGTGGTGGAGGGGCTGGTGCTGGTGCTGGTGACATAGACTGGCTCCTTTGTGGAGCTGGACCTTCCACTATACGGGGACACTCTCTCCTCATATGACCAAACTCCCCAAACTCATAACAACTCCCCGGTGCTGGTGTAGGGGACTGAAGGGAGCCCCGAGCATTGGAATAACTGACAGAAGGACCTGGCATAGGCGAACCCTGACCCGATAGAGCACGGGACGAACTCTGCGCTGGGAGAGCACCGAGAGATGAACGACCCTGTTGATAACTGTGAGAACCATAGCCAGATGATGCACCACAGTGACCTGGACGAGGCGTCTGATCATGTCTGAAAGGACAGCCTCTACCATGCTGGAACTGACCCCAGAAGGAGCACCGCTAAATATTCCCTGTCCACGAGGCCTCTTGGCCTCCCTCTCAACTCTCTCCTAACTACGAACCATCTCAATATGACGAGCAATGTTGACAACCTCATCAAAAGTACTACCAGACACTCTCTCTCTGGTCATAAGCAATCGCAGATGATAAGTGAGGCCATCTATAAACCTCTTGATCCTCTCCTTGTATATGGGAACCAACCAGATAGCATGATGGGCCATCTCCGAGAATCGCATCTCATACTGCGTCACAGATATATCACCCTGACGAAGCTGCTTAAACTGTCTGTGCAGCTCCTCTCGGTGGGACTGAGGCACGAACTTCCCCAAAAAGATAACAGAGAACTGCTGCCAGGTAAGGGGCGCTGCGCCAACCGGCCTACACCTCTCGTAAGCCTCCCACCAACTAAATGCAGCCCCAGAGAACTTAAAGGTAGTGAACAAGACCCCACTGGTCTCCAGAATACCTGCCGTACAGAGTATCCTCTGACACATATCCAAGAAATCCTGTGCATCTTCTCCCTATGCACCACTAAACATTGGAGGTTGGAATCTCCCAAACCTCTCCAATCTATGCTGCTCATCATCAGGCATAGCAGGAACCACATAGTCCTGAGCAGCTGCAACCGCTAGGCTGGGGGTGCCTCCGGTGTCTGGAATCCCTGTACCACCTGCTCTGGTGTGCGGGCAGCGGGAGTCTGAGCACCTCCCCGGCCTGAGAAGTGGTTGTTATGACTCGCCCTTTCGCGGACCTGGCTGGTGGTACTGGTGGCTGTCCATCCTGCCCGGTAGTACGAGTCCTCACCATCTATGAGATAATGAAACAACAAATATTTAGTTACCAGAATCAAGAGATTCGCACGAAAAGAATTCAAGAATGTAAAGTTTCCTAAGGGGCCTCTCGAAGATAAGTAAAAACGTCTCCGTACCAATCCGCAAGATTCTACTAAACCTGCTCATGACTCGTGAGACCTATGTAACCTAGGCTCTGATACCAACTTGTCACGACCCAAATACCAAACCAGTCATAATGGCGCCTATCGTGGAACTAAGCAAGCCGACATTCTCAATATGCTTTCAATATATGATAGAAGTGAGCTAAAGCAATTAAACTAACTGAAGGTTTACACAATAACGGGGTAAAAAAACCCAAAACACAAGTGCGGAATGATAGCCCGACATCGGGGTGTCACTAAGTCATGAGCATCTAATAACCAATCTAGAAGCAGAGTCTACTACAGTCTATGCCAAATGCCAATACAAGAGAGTAAAGATAATAAGAAAGGAGAAACAAGGACTGCGGACCACGGACGTCGGCAGCTACCTCATAAGTCTCCGATAATCAGCCAGCGTAGGAACTCAGCGACCGCCAGAACCATACACACCTGAATCTGCACATGAAGTGCAGGGTGTAGCATGAGTACAACCAACTCAACAAGTAACATAATTAAATAAGGAACTGAGGAGCAGTGACGAACTATAATAATACAGATCATTTCAAAAATTTTCAGTAAAGAGTGAACATGATTTCAAATCCGGTGGTATAATCAAATCAATTCGAGCTCAAGTAAAACAGATATGAATCTTCCAGAAATTTCACAACAACATCAGATAGCAACTAAGTGCAACAATAAATAAAAGCAAGTACAACCTCTCAAGGCAGCTGTCACTAAACTCATCTCAATAGCTCATACCCTCGGCTCTCATCCCTCAATACACACTCTCAATAGGTACCTGCGCTCACTGGGGGAGTACAAACTCCGGAGGAGCTCCTTCAGCCCAAGCACTATATTGCTGCGGCATGCAATCCGATCCAATATTATTGCGGCGTGCAACCCAATCCAATATTGTTGTGGCGTGCAACCTGATCCAAATATATATATAGCCCGAGGGCTTGTTGCGGTGTGCAACCCGATCCATATACCTCATAGCTCGCATCTCGGCACTCAGGCCATATCTCAGTCACTAACCTCTCCAGTCCCTCGGGCTCATAGAATATCATAATAACTAGCCCAAGCAGAGAATACAACAAGTATCAATAAGAAATAAGAGGAAACAGAGATATAACACACAAGTAAGACTGTGACTGAGTACAAGACATCAATTAGCAGTCAATTTAATAAGTATACGACCGTTGCGAGTCCCAACAGTGATATCATATGGCCTAAGCATGTTTTCTAATATGAAAGGCAGTCAATTGCTCAAAGACAAGAAAAACAAGTAATAACAATGGCTATTTGATTTTACAGTCTTACGGGACGGACCAAATCATAATCTCTCACGGTGCACGCTCGCACGCCCGTCACCTAGCATGTGCGTCACCTCGAAATATTCATATTATACAAATTCTCGGGGTTTTATACCCTCAAAACCAGATTTAAGACTGTTACTTACCTCAAACCGAGCAAATCTCTACTCCGAAATGCCTTTGCCTCTCAAATCGGTATGCAAACATCCCGAATCTAGCCACAAGTAGAACAATACAATCAATATAGGCTAAAAGGATCAATTCCACAAAAAAAGTATGAAATTATAGCCAAAAATCCGAAATTGGCCCGAACCTGGCCCCCGGGCCCACGTCTTGAAATCCGACAAAAGTCTCAAAACCCGAAAGCCCATTCACTCATGAGTCTAACCATACCAAATTTACTCAAATCCAATAAAAAAATCCCATTCAAAACCTCAAAATCCCAACTCAAGAGTTCTTCCTCTTTTTCCCCAATTTCTCACCCCAAATCACAAATTAGATGATAAAATTAAAGATGAAATCATGAGATTTAACAAAACCAAGTAAGAATTACTTACCCCAATCAATTCCACGAAAATTCTTTCAAGAATCGCCGAATTCCGTGTTCTCTAGCTCAAAATATGCAAAATGGGTTCAAACCCTCATTTTTGAAATTAATACTGCCTGCCCAGATATCCTTCATCGCGATCGCGAAGCACAACTATGCTACCCCACATTTTTACCCTACGCGAATGCGGAATCACCCACGCGATCGTGAATCACTGCCTCTCATACCTACACGATCGTATCCTGCCCCACGCGATCGCATAGAGCATTGGACACACCTCCCCTCCTGCTCAAATCCTTCTACGCGAACGCGACCTTAGCCACGCGTTCGCGAAACACATCTTCGCACACATACGCGATCGCTTTCCTAACTCTGCGATCGCATAGAACAAACTCCCCTCTGCCCCAAATAAGCTTACGCGATCGCGAATGAATCCATGCGATCGCGTACAAGGAAACCAGAACCTACTGAAACCAGAACTTCAGCTATCAAGCCAAGTCCAAAAATGATCCGTTAACCACCCGAAACTCACCCGAGGCCCCCGGGACCTTAACCAAACATACCAAAACATCCCAAAATATCATACGAACTTAGTCGAATCCTAAAATCACCTCCATCAATATCTAAAACACGAATTACGTACAGATTCAAGCCTAATGAACTTCGAAATTTTTAAGTTCTACAAACGACGACGAATCATACCAAACCACGTCTGATTGACCTAAAATTTTGTACACAAGTCATATTCAATATTACGGACCTACTCCAACTTCCAGAATCATAATCCGACCCCGATATCAAAAATTCAATCCCCCGGTCAAACTTTTCAAAATTTTAACTTTCGCCATTTCAAGCCTAAATTAGATACAGAACTCAAATTCACAGTCCGGGCACGCTCCTAAGTCCAAAATTATCCAACGGAGCTAACGGAACTGACGGAACTCTATTTCGGAGCCGTCTTCACATACTTCTGACTACGGTTAAAATCCTGAGACTTAAGCTTCCGTTTTAAGGACTAAGTGTCCCAAAACACTCCGAAACCAAAAACAAGACCTCCCGGCAAGTCACATAAGCAGAAACAGATATGGAGAAAATAGTAAATAGGGTATCGGGGCTAATACACTCAGAACGACCGGCTAGGTCGTTACAATTGATTACTTTCGATTATGGTGTATATTAGTAGCTTGTGATTGTTTATTATTTTCTAATATAACATATCATTATTACCGATTGAATTAATCCTCTCCTGATAAGTTATGATTATGTTTATGTTGCCAGCCAATTCCTACTGTTAATGAACCTCATAATTTAGATAGATAACGAATGCCTTCTTGGTAATTGATACCATGCTGAACAAATTCTGTTGACCTCTATATTTGTGCTTGTTCAGTAATGCTTATGAGTCCTTACATGTGCTTCATTTCAGAAAGTTTTATGCTTCTACTACTATATTCTTCATTTGAAACTGTTTTGTCAAAGAATGAGATTGAATCTTGTAGGTCTTAATAACTTAATAGTTTGAGCTATACAGAATATGAAATGGGAACTTTACTGTTATAGATTGAACACTTATAGGCTTAAGTAAACTCCACAACACTTTTTTGTCCTTCTCTTATTCACTAAAATGAACACCCCTATCCGCTGCCTCAAACCTTTTTGATGTCTTTTCCTATAGAAACTTAGTTATGGATCTAGGGTTGTTTGAGAATATGATAGACTAAGGATCATGCTGTTAAGTTTGAACTAGATCAAAATTTAGCTTCCTACCTATATTGATGCCTCTGCCGGTGTTGTTAGCCTTTAGGAAATCTGAATAAGGCTGCCAATATATGTGTTTAGTAGAGTAAGGCCTCAACCATGTACTTGTTAACATTTTATTGTTATAAAGATCACCAGAATGACTGTTGATGTATCGTGGACTTAGTTAAAGGTCTTGATATGTTAAGCCTAGTAGAATTAATAAAATTAGTGCCTGTGTCTTCCCCTATTATTCACCAATGCTCAGATCACTCAATTAGGTACTTTTTAAACTTGGATTAGTTTACTGATAGTTTGCCAGTAATTCTACTTGTTTAATATGTATGGCAGTCTCTTTAAATGTTCTGATATATGTATGAATGATCATTGATATCACTTGATACTATAAGTACTTGCAGTAGTTTGCCTCCTTGTATTTGGGTTCTGATCCTAAGGGTAATAGTATAATTCTGAAACCATTCACATCTCTACCCTCTGATGATAATGTTCTATATAGTTTTATGTGAAAATTTTGTCTGAACCTTTATATCCACTACTGCTCTCATGTTAATTACTAAGTGAATACCTTATTTGTGTATAAACCTTGAGGAAGAGTAAGTATGAGTACTTAAGGGTATTTTGAGTGAAACTTGATTTGTGGTTAAGATGTTCTTCCTTGACACAAGCACTGCTTGGGGTCCACGAGACCCTTGTAAACTCTGAAGTGCTAGGAATTCAAAGGGTACCTTGTCCATGAATAAGGTTTTATTCCAAGCTTTTAGCCATTGACTCTTATTAATCCTCTTAAAATTAATGCATATAAAATTGGTTACACTATGCCCTTTAATCCTGTTTACTTAATTTTATTTTGTTGGGCCTCATATTGATTCTCACTAATGGTCTTTTATTTCTTTTATGTTCATGTTTGAACTGGGCCTGCTGAGTTCTTTGGAACTCAGGCCCAAGTTCCAGTCTAGGATGCCTTTCCTGCTCTGTAAAATCTGCCGATGCTATGCATAAAGTCTGCTGGGCCTAAATTCCCATCGGCCCAACATCAAGAGTCCAGCCTTTTTCTCTTCCCTTATTTTAGATAATAGCTTCTATTATGTCTTTATTCTGTGAATGTGTCTTATTTGAATCTAACATTGTTATTAAATTTGTGGATACTTTTGATTGTTTTAGGAACATAGGCAAACCAAGGACCATAGGTAAACAAAAGAGAATTCAAGTTTAAGATTCCATCCGCTTTAATACTGTTAATGTTTTAATCACTAATCTCTTCTCAATAAATAAAAGATTTCATCTTGCTATCACTAATTACCTTCAACAAAATTTTGGGGCTAAACAGGTTTAAAAAGGTAAAAACGAATCCCTCTTTGGAAAGATCAAAAGTGGATTTTCAAGAAAACGAAACAAAACACAGCCCAAGTTCGCAAAGTAAACCTCAAATGTTGTTTCAGAAGAAAATACAAGCCCGATTGAAATCAATTTGCAAAGAGGTATACTTATCCCAATTAATGGTAGATTCTCTAATAGTCTTTCATTTTACCAAAATTACACATGAATAGCCACATTTTCGAAAGAGATAAAGTATTCAAATCTTCTTTCAAACATGAAAATCTTTCGCAAAGCTTTTCTTAACTTTTATAGTCAAAAAATATTTCAAAGGATTGTTTCTTAAGTGATAACCTTATAAAACCTATAACTCTTTTTCTAAGTACATACACAACTTTCTTTGAAAATAGTAGATTTTTAAGACAAGACTTAGAATATGCTATAGACCTTAAGCACCCGACTAAGCACAATATAGATATTCCTTTCTCCGAACGTAGCCTATTTGTAAAGGAGCTACCACAGGTAGATTTTAAGGGATACCTAACACCTTCCCCTTAGAATAATTAGAACCCTTACCCAAATCTCACCGGTTAGTAGACCAATAGGATAATAACTTAATAAATACATAGGTACCATAATATACCTTAAATATTAAGTGGCGACTCTCTTTTATCAATATCAAAAGAACCACTAGTTAAATCATGTTTTGGCATGTGCAAAATAAGATGCAACAATCATGATAAAACACGTGTCTCGAGCATTAAATGGAAGAGAGATACACTTCTTCACTCCTAAAGTTAATCATAATAATATCGGAAAGAGGCGAAAAGACATTCCTTCTACAAATAAATTTATCACTTCCCAAATATTTAGTTGAGAATATTCAAAAAGTGGGGAGACTATCTGTATTGGTGAAAAAATAAACTCGCCACATGGACTAATGGAATGCTGACATGTGGCATACGAGTCAAAGGGATAAAGAAGAATAAAGATTAAAGAAAGCATGAGTAGACCACCCACAAGTTCGCTTACAAAGACATCGTACCTGATAGTTGAAAAAGAAAAAATAGAAGCGGGATGGATAATTAAAGACCACAAGGGAGGAAGGTTCATTAATAACTACAAATATGGAAAGAAATCGGCATAATCCTTACTTGTGCGCGATTAGCTATTATCACCATAATCATTACAAATTACCCATGTAACAGGTAATCAATGTAATACATATTAGTAACGGGCGTGAATTAAGTAGGGCAAAATAGTTATATATTGTGCTCTTATATAAACCCCCCTTACCATATCTTGTACGATCATCAGAAAATTCACAAAATTATACTGTCAATCACTTATATTTTATTCTCTGCTATTCGAAAGATCTTGTTCTCTCTTTTGGGAAGGAAGCTGCGATTTCTTTTTCTTTTCTCTCTCAATATTTTATTTCCATTATTTGCTATTCATCTATATTAGGAAAAGTAAAGTAAAATTGGTTATTAGAAATCCGAATTATTCTTTTACTAGTTAATTAGTCCTTGCTTCGCGCGGTCAAATATATTTTTTATTTGAATTTAATTGATAGTTGATATAGAAGAATAAGAAAATTTTATAATAACATAAATAAGAAATAAATGTATCATTTTTACTTGTCTACTATACTGAAAAAAATATCTATTTTTACTTGTCCAGTCTGATATTTTGAAATCAAGACACTTACCATTTTATATCTATACCATAGATCAAGGTGTGTCTAAAAAAAATATTAATTAGGGGTAATATAGTAAAATAGATGAAGGGAGTATTATATAAAACATACATTCAAAAAAAACAAAAAAATGTAACACACGCATGCATACACGTTTATTCCTCACTAAATAATCTATTGAATAAGGAGAAAATTGTTATGTCTTTTTACGTTTTATTTCTAATTAAATATTGTTCATACTCCCTTCGTTCACTCTTATTATACTAAAAATATATTTTTATTTTTATTTGTCCACTGTACTAAATCACGAGAAAAATAATCTTTTTTTCTTTTTTTACCCTTATCATTAACTACTCATTCCCTCATTACCAAAAACTTTTGGAAATGCTATTATTATTATGGATAAAATTGTAAAATACATGCTTCATTTATTTTTTCTTAAAGGGGGTATAAAGTCAAAAACGGACAACTAAAAGTGAATGGAGAGAGTAAATAATATTAATAATACTATAATAAAATTAATTATGCAAAGAAAAGGTAAAATTGCCTCTCTTTAATTAACATCTTCGGAGTAATTGTAAGTTTTTCTATACATTGAGTAAAATGTATAACCATTTTATAAGTTGCTCGTAATAAAAGTGTCTATGTACACTCATATTTCTATTTTATTTTCATTTTTGTAAAGAAAAAAGTTATGTAAGGGTATACTAAAAGATCTTGATGCATTAGTTAATTACATGAGCATAATATAATCAAGATTCTAAATATAAATACTTGAAAATATTATGATTAAATTTTGCGACAATTAGTATCAAAAGGATGCGTGTACCAGAGGAATCCACAAAGAGTTCACATGTTCTAATAAAAGAGATTTTCACAAACGCATTACAAAGGTTGTCATCAGCCTCATTTTTTAGTTTACCTTCTCATTCTTCCAAATTGAAAAAAATAAGGAGAAATCACAACAACAAATATATATAAAACATGAAGTTCTAATTTGAATGATGCATTCATGTATTTCCTCTAGTTGATCATTTGTCAATATATCAACTATCAAGCAAATAAATAACTGTAGGGGAGATGAAAAGTTTGAAATCGTGGAAGAGCATATGAATCGTCAAAATGTATAACAAATTAACAATTATAGAGAAGGACATAATTGAATAATCTTAGACTTTACAATTTTAAAAATTAGATAAATGAAAAAATATGACACGAAACGGTTAAAAGGAGAAAAGAAATAAGAAAGTTGTCATGTCACATTAATACACACTCAGTTGTTTTTCTTTCCTTTCGGTTAATAGTATCAAGAAAGTTAATACAATTATAGAAAAAACTCGTTGAGCAGCCACCTTTTGCTCTTCCCTTTCTTTCCCAATCTGTGCCATAATTGTTCCTGAAAAGAAAGATCATATTTCCTTGTAAGTTCTACATCATATCTAGTCCAATAGAACAATTGACTCCAGTCAGTTTATACTTCTATTATTCTTTTTTAAAAAGAGCAATACTTTTTATAACTAAAATGTACACAGGTGCGGCATCGAAAAGAAAATAATTTTACATTATTGACAAATGATAACTGTCAAATAATTATACCCAAAGAAAAAATAAAAAACTAATTGCATGATATCTTATAAAGAGGAAACAGTTCTGCAATTTTTTTCTTTACTTTAAACATGTGCTAGTTATAAGAGGGTAAGATGTAAAGTGTAAACTCAAAATGGCAAGAGTTGCGTGAAAAAGAAGAAAGAGAGAACGGCAACCCCTTTTTTTCGATACTTTATCATAACATTAAATACTAACTTTATGGTTATTGCTCTTTCCATATATATGCATAATCATTAGCAGAAGAACAACATATATGAAAATCCATCAAACACAAAAGAACAAAATTAATTAAAAACCCATCAGTAAAGCAAAAATTTCTACCAAAGATCAAATCGAAAGGGAAAGTACAAAATTAATTAAAACCCATCAGTATTAGCAATGTGTTAACTCAATATACTGACACATCCTAATTTATAAACAGAAAATTAAATAGCAAAAGTTCAAACGAAAGAATCAAACCGAAAGGGACGAAATAATCGAAGCAGACATACCACATTCAAAACTGTAAGAAAAATGGGAAAATGTGAATGTTCTTCCAAGTCCTCTTCAAAACAGTTCCTCTGCTTCTTTATTCTTTTTCAAATTTCTTTCTTATTTTTCTGATGGTGGCCTGTGGGATTTATAGTTAATAGAAAAATTTGTGAGGCTTTTAAAGTTGTAACAAAAGGGAAACGGTTCTTTATTAATGAGGCATTTCGATCGGTTTTGAATAGGTGAAAACGATTGTTTTATTGAAACTGATCTTTACACATTGATTTATTTATGAGGAATTGATGTGTAATAGACGTGACTTTTCGGTCTTTAGTATTACCAAACGTTACAGAGGTAGTTTATGGGTTATTTAAAAATCAACATAAGGAGAAAATAACAAAAAAATTGAGGAAAAAGATAAATACAAATTCTGGCTTTAGAGCATGCCACATCATCTCTTTGATGTCCCTCAATTATATATATATATATATATATATATATAGACTTGCTTTGACTATGAAAACTATTTTTTGGTTAAATATTTATAGATTTTTTTCTCTAAAATTAAGTTAACATTTTCTTTGTTTTGATCAATTAGAACTTAAAATGGTAAATATAGTGTATTGAGTTACATCCGCTTATTTGCGTATATAATAGAAAAATGGATGGTTTTATGGTCAGTTCTTCACTCTCTAATATAAAAAGTAAAACACGGCGGCTAGGTTAGAAACTTACAATAATGTGGAATTGTCTTGTGATAACAAAAGTCAAAAGGTGATCAACGAGGGGGAGAGAAGATGAAAAACTGGAAAAAGAAGGGAAATGTGCTTATCGGAGGTCACAGTCTTGATTATATTTTTACCCCAGGCCCCAACAAAAATGGGATATGGGTCACACTGGAAACTGGAAAGCTTTCTTATAGCAAAAGATTGAGTGTTGCCTTATCATCATAATGTTTGTAAGATTTTTCTGCATTTTATGACGAATGTTAGTCACAAATTTTAAAATTTTAAAAATACTTTAAGCATATAAAAACACTTAAAATTATTGATTCTAAACATATCATAATATTATACAATATGCTATTAAGAATAGAATAGAAAGTTTAGAGTTGAAAAAGTCTTAATATAAAAAATATTATTTTTAATTATACATAGTACTAAAAAAGAAAGAGAACCGTGGACAATGAAATAGCAAATGTATACAAGAAAGAGAAAATGATTAGGTAGGGATTTACATTATATAAGGTAGATCATTCTTGGCTCTTTCTAATTCTTGGTTACGAAACGGAACCTTTAAAATCATGATTGACAATATTTTTAGAATTTGATGAGTACTTTACTAGCACAACCTTTGTGGAGCTCTTTCATAAACTTCGCGCATAGCGAAAATTTAGTGCACCGGGTTATCTTTATATTTTGGTACTAACACAGCCACATTCCTAATGTGTATTTTATGATGTCATAATCAAGAGCAAAGCTAGCTTGAGTTCAAATTAATATCGCTGAAAAATTATATTTTATAAATAGCTTAAAATTTTAATTTTTTGTCATATATAAATTGTTGAATTCCATTGGCACGAAAAAATTTATAACAAAATAATTAAAAATTACTTAAAGTCACATGTTCCGATTTCTAGTGTAATATTTTTGAATTCTCTCGTGTAAATTTCTGAATCCACCACTTATTATAATATGTCCATTGTAATTTTAACATTATTGCCCCACGTTCCATGCCACCCACTCCCCACGAATTTAAGATATGTGCAATGTATGTTATATATTTTTTTTTTTTCTGTTTACTGTCACATACCTTTTTGCTTGGGAGAAAAAGATGCCTTCTATACATGGAGCGACAATCTAATTGATTTACCAGAAATAGTTGGGGATCTTTAGGGAATACCCATGCGCTGGAAATTAATTACCAGCTCATGCCCATGCAGTTTTTCCTTTACCCATTTTTTTAATACCCAGTCAAAGCCAACCAAATGAAGTCAAACTAAGCTACTAAATCAAGCGAAGTCAAGTCAAGCCAAACCAATTCAAGCGAAGTCAAGCCAAGCTAAATCAAGTCAAGCGAAGCGAAGCCAAATCAAGCTAAGGTAGGGTAGCATGGGTAGGTTGGGTAATTAGTTTTAATTGCGTAGGTATATATTATAATTAGTATTCAAATGAATAGAAAAGGATAATTATTTTAAGCTCAATAAGTATTTTGCATAAATTGCTTGAAATGATTTTTCTCACAAACCAATATGACTTTTAGTCCGATAATCCAATTAATGAATTTGCAAGCTGTTGATAATAAGATTCGTAGATATTTTTTTGTAATAGACTAGCACTGTAATTCCGTTTGGTATCTTTTGGATACTATAACCGCTTCAAAGTTACACAGCTCAAAGTCAAAATAGCGTCTAGATAAGTAATTGTAGTATGCCACGAATCACGAGCAAACTAATTTCAACCTCAGTAAAATTTGACATCCTAGCTAAATTATTCTCACGGTCAAAGTATGGAACATCACAGAGAGAAACTCTGACTTCTCTCTAAGATAATATTGTCATGGACACAGCAACCACCACCATAGAACCCTCTCCCCCATCCCCCCAAACCACCGGATGGGACTCACACCCATATGGAAGAAGACTCCACTCCACCACACTCTACAAGGAAATGCTGCTTGATAAGAATGAAATCAATCAATCGCGGTACTATGAGAATGAACCGAATACAAATGACACCAAGGATAACGAGAAACAGAAACTTGAGCCCTATTCCATCATCAGGAGGATAAAAACCGCCTATATTATCCATGGCGATTCTCCCTTATCATCAAAGTATATGGCCGTAGATTATCCCATCAATACCTCTGCTCTAAACTTGTTGATCTTTGAAAATTATTCGAACAGTTAATCTTGATTGAGCTAGGATAAAAAAAATTTTATTGTCAAGTTTGGATTAAAGGAAAATATGGTGAAAGCACTACATCAAGGGCCATGGTTCATAGCTGAAAATGTCTTTTCCGTGCGACTGGAGTCAAAATTTGTCCCTGAGCAGCAACCCTATCGTCCATTGCCATATGGATTGGCCTACCACAACTCCCTACAGAATTCTATGATAAAGAAATCCTGAAAAAGTTGGTAGGAAACTATAAAAGCTACTTAAGGTAGATACATACACCTCATCCACCCTTAGAGGGCATTATGTGAGAATATGCATTCAAATACCCCTAAGTCTATGTGGAAACCTAAATTATCATTGGAGAGCACAAACAAGTGGTTGTTTATGAAGGTGAAGGGATTTTGTATAAGGGTTGTGGTAGAGTAGCTAGGCCACATAGTAAACGCATACAGTCCTAGGATACCACCCCAAACTTTATCTCAGGAAAACCCTGAATATTGTGCAATAAAGAACACACAGACATTGGAAGATGAATGGAAAATAGTTAATTTTTCAAGAAAGAAAAAGGCTAGTAATCTCACTAACTGAGGGCAAGCAAAAGTGGCAAAAGACCCCAACCACCACAGAGAAATGCGACACGGGATCCCGGTAAAAATATTTGATGCATCCTTTGGTAAGTTCCTGAAAACTAATAAAAAACAAAAATACTTTTGATACAATCAGAGTTCATAAACCGTAAAAAGCAACACTTGGTAATAAGAATAAGACTAATCAGAATAGTACTAATATTTTTTCTAGGTTTTCCAAGGCACAGTCCCTACATGACCAACTTAAATGGAATGTAAGAAGAAAGGCGGGGACCAATTCAGTAGAGACCCACATCAACTAGGATATAGACCCCAATCAAGAATCAAGCCTTTTGAAAGCGGCCCCCATCTTCGAGAAAAAACCATGAAAGACACACGCCAAGAATCTGTAATTGGGGGCCTGACGAAAGAGCCAATGTTGGTCCACAACAACATATCATAAGTCCACCATAGGGCCCAACTCAAAAAGGGGCATACCCACCCCACTAAAATATCATATCACAATAGCTACTTAACACCTATTTACCCCCAACCAGACCTCCCCAGTAAAGAAATTTCACCACAATCAATGGCTAATCAAGTGCAACACCCATAAAATCATCATATCACCTCGGGTGATATGACACTTTTTGTCGCGTCACATGGATTTACCATTAATTTTATATTCCTGATAGTAGTCGCAAACCAAAGATGCAAAGATGGGAACCCATTTTAACCCAAATTTAGGACCTACTATCATGCATTCCTTGTCAAAATCGTCCATCAAGATCAACCAACGAGACAAAGCAAAAAAAAAACCCAAAAATGCCTCAATCCCAACTACCACCAGTTACCATCACCACCACACCCCTACCACCGGACCAGACACCAGCATCGTAGCAGGAACTAGCACTACATGGCAGGGACTCATTTACAACTTCCTTTTGGGGAATCGGCCGGTAATACTTATCATCCAAAACCTAGCACACCTGGCGCGAGTAACAATGGAGGTAATAAATCAGGGATTGACGAATTTTAGAACCTAGCTATGGCAATCGATGATTCTTCAAAGCAACAATCAAAGAAACCACCACAACATCTCTCTGCATATGGCCAACAATCTCATGCAATAACTTTTTCTCTTTATTCCCTTCTTCCCGAACCTGACAATGGAGGATCCGGCAACAACCCCCAACTTTACCATGATGGACCACCAGGCTCTACGGGAAGCTTCTATTTTAGTTCCAGTAGAGGCGAAAGCAAATTCACCTCTGGAAAACATCAAAAAGGAAATAAATAGAGTGTTGGATCTTCTAAAAGGCAAGAACAACAAAGAAGTGGAACAATCGAAAAATAATTATGGACTAAGGACAAACTCCTTTCTTTTGGACACTATAATGGCAATAGAGTTCAAGGTGAACTGCAGCGAGATACTAATCCTCATATTCCCCTAAGACTTAACAAAATGTGAGATGGGATATGAACTCTTCAGAGTCATGGCTTAGACAAACCACTAGTCACCCTAACCCCAGTTCTACATAGCACATGTCTACAGAAGAAAGAGCCCTCTCCGAAAGGGAAAGAGAAGGCACGAATAATTGAAACCCCCAACATACCCACAGTTACTAATGAACTGCATCATATGGAATGTTAGGGGAGGGAACAATGCAGAGTTTTTAGTTACTATGCAGCGATGGTGAAACTGCACAAGCCTATGATGGTGGTCCTTCTAGAGATCAGAATGGCCGACCACAAAAGGCTAACAATGGAACTACAATTCAATCTTCATATTCAATTATTTGTTGTTGGCCAGTATTGAGACATTGTCATTATGTGGAAGGAGGATGTTCTACAGATTGAGGAAGTCTACTACCCCTCAAGGTATTCATATCATGGTAAAGGTAAAACCATCTCCTAACTCATGGCTCTTTTCTGCTATTTATACTAGTAACCATATGCCTTGTAGGAAGAAGCTTTGGAACCACTTATCTGATATCTCTAAAAGTTTTAATGGTAGTTAGTTTATAAGAGGAGACTTCAATGAGGTCATCAAAGCTAGAGATAAATTTATTGGCATTAGTGTTAACACTAATATAAGTAACCTATTTTGGAACTGCCTAAATCAGTGTAAGCTAGTTGACCTAGGCTATAAAGCAAGTAAGTACACTTGGATTAATAAGAGATATAGAAACAGGAATAACATAATTCTTGAAAGACTAGATAGGTATTTTGCTTATGACTTCTAGATTATTGAGTACCATGAGGCCACTATGACTCATCTACCTAAGACCCACTTAGACCACCGCCTTTACTCATAAAGTTAAAAAATGACATGAGGCCTAAAAATGCTAAGCCTTTCAGGTTTGAGTCCATGTGGTGTAGCCATTCTTCTTTCCCCACCCTAGTCTAGTATTTTTTCCTCTACTAATAAAACTTCATCCAAGCCACTCATCAATTCAAAATGGGTGTTATTTAATGGAACAAGAACACCTTTGACAATATCTTCTCAAGAAAAATAGGCATATATCTAGAATAGCTGACATTCAAAAAATTCCCCCACCGCCATCACAATCATTTACTCTTAAATCTAGAAACCAAATTGATTGAAATATATAACTCCATTCTTAAGAATAAGGAAGATTTTTAGAAGTTACAGTCTAGAATTTGCTGGCTAGCTGATGGGGATGCCAACACTATATTTTTTCATACTCCACCCTCAATAGAAGAAGGAGGAATAGAATCTTCTCTCTTAGAGATGAAGATGGGAATTGTCAATATGACTAGCGTGATATGATGGATTCCATCTTAAACTACTTCAATTGCCTTTACACCTCTTCCCGTACGCAATCCCCTCTCCCGACCTCTAACTCCCACAGCCAGGAACAAATTATCTCCAACCTCTAAAGGGGCAGCCTGGCTTCCCCCATAAGAGATAGTGAGGTCAATCAACCCATATTCTCCTTCAAACTCTTCAAAGTTGTAGGCCTTGATAGTCTATATCCTTTCTTTTATCAAAAATACTAGAGATAATGGGAAAGCTATCATTAAGTTCTATAGGAACTCATTTGACTCTCAAAGCATCCACTCCACTATGAATGCCACACTTATGTGCCTTATCCCTAAGTGTCCAAATGTTACTATGCTAAAATTTTAGACCTATTGGGCTTTGCGATACAATCTACAAAATAATGATAAAGATTGTTGTTAATAGGATTAAGCCCTATATTTCTCATATTATTAGTCTAGTCAAGCCATTTTTCTATTAAATAGGAGAGCATCTGAAAATGCTATCATGAATAAATACATTACCCACTTTAAAAAGATGAAAGGCAAAAATTCCAACATGATTCTGAAAATTGACCTGGAAAAAACTTTTGACATGCTAGCGTGGTCTTTCATTAGAGACACCCTTCATGCTTTCAATTTTTCCACTATCTCGTTAAGCTTATTTTCTCTTATGTCGGCTCATTTTTTATCTCCATACTGGTTAATAGAGGACAGACTGCTTCATTCAGGCCTACTAGGGGTATTAGACAAGGAGACCACATATGTCCCTATCTCTTTATCCTTTGCATGAAAAGGCTCCCTAGGCTCATTGACAAAGCTGCTGATGCCAAAGAATGGTTTCCATTTAGCATCAGCATGGTTGGTCCCAAGATCTCTCATCTTTTCTTTGCTGTTGACTTAACTCTTTTTGCCAGAGCTAACGCAAAAGTTTGTAGCACCATCATCCATTCTCTTTACTCCTTCAATGAATTCTCTCGTCAGAAAATAAATTTATTAAAGTTCAAAGTCATCTTCTCTTCTAATTGCAAACCTGATCAGGTCTTAAATCACTATGTCAATCTCTCTATTCAACCCAGCAGTTCCTTTGGCAAATACCCGAGCTTTTCAATTTTTCACAAAAGGCCTGTAACAGTTATTTTTAATTCATCACAGACAACATGCATTCAAAGTTAGCTGGCTGGAACACTACTTACCTGAACATGACAAGTAGAACTATATTGGCCAAAGCCTCTCTCAGTAGTATTCCTAGCCATGTCATGCAATTCACTAAACTGTCATCCCACACTATTAAGCTGATCAATAGAATCCAAAAAAACTTTATTGGGACACTACCCCTGCTAAAATAAAAAGCGCCTTGTAGGTTAGAAGAATGTCACTGTTTTTATTTATGAGTTAGTCGAGGTTCAGTTGGATGATCTATAAGTGATAAAAATTAGAATAATGACCTTTGCGGGATGAACCTTTACTTCGATGACCAGTAATAAACTATGAAAAACTTACAAAAATGTCCCAAATAAGTCTCAACTTACCAACCTCTAGCCATTAGTCATAGACTTACCAAAACTAGCCAAACACATATAAAAATTAAAAAACCAAATAAATAAAGTTCTTTCTCTCAAAGAACTACACACAAAAATCTCTTTTCATATTTTTATACGTGATTAGCAATATTAGATACAAGACGAAAAGAAAATTTCATGGATGAGGTAGCAAATAAGGTGATGAAATACAAAAATAAATATATACAATATTCCAAAACTCTAAGCAAAAAGGGACCTTTTTCAATGTGTATAGTTAAAATTCATTGAAAACATATAGATAAGTCAATATACAAAATTTGAATAAGATTGGAGGTGATTTGGACTGGTTTGGTATCAAAATTCGTAATTAAATCGAGTTTAAAAAATCATTCTGCGACACATATATCAAATATGTATCACGAATGTATCGCACACACAGGTATACATAGATATACATGTGATACACAATTGATACAAATATAATACATATGTGATACACAAATAATACACAGTGTGATACACATATTATTTTTTTTCATGTTCATTTTTTACTTCGAATTTTCAATTCAAACCAGCTCAAAACTCCACCAAATCATCCCACAACTGAGATTCAAACTCCTTAAGACGTACCTAGTCTATTCTAATAATACCCACTCAAAAGAAAGCAAAAATTAGACTTTGTTTTGCTACAAATAGCTAATTGGCTAATATTAATAATATTTGGCTAATATTAGTAATATTTTATAAATTGAACAATTTTTATAATAAACTATTTATAAATGGACATAACCGGTAGTTTTCATAAACTATCCCTTGATCAATTTACCCAAAATGAATCTGTTGGCCCCATTGACTACTTCTTCAAATTATAAACTAAATATTCTTCGAGAGTTGCGTTATAGTTTTGCTTACTGTTTCAAGTTAAAAGAACAATCGATAATTAAGTTATCACATTGACAAATTTGTGAGCAGTAATAACCTGCCTAACAATTGAGCTGATACCTTACTGTAAATTAAAGTTTGGAGTTGCATCAACTTATTAGCCTAAATAAGTTCTTACTCTCGGAGTCGTTTGGTTGGATGTACTGGGGTAATTATTTCCATTATAAAATTTTGAATAAGATATTATATAATATTTGGTTAATCGCATAAGAAAAAGATAATTTTAAACTAGTTGGCAGTTTTAAATTAAATAATATAATTGCATTAAGTTATCACGTGATAGAATATGGATTAAGAATACGTGTGTTAGTAGCGTGAGGATCAAACTAGTTTAAGACATAAATGGCCTTTTATAATTAGTATTTCATGACAATCTTTTTATTATTAATTAAAGCATTGTAATTCCTTCATTTAATTACTGCATAAATAATTCATATATTATAACTCTCATTATAACTAGTATGTGAATCAAATAATCCTTATTATTAGCCACCAATAATCAAGCACCATGATGAAAAAGAGGAGCCATAGAAAAGATTGTAACTCGCGAGAATTTGCCTAGTTCAACATAATCTTCTAGATTAAGAGCTTGTTTGGAAGAACACAACAACAACAACAATAAAAAAAAATCAGTATATTTTTGTATATGGGGTTTAGAGAGGATTATATGTACGTAGATTTTATCCCTACCTAGTAAAGGTAGAGATGATATTTCTAATATATCCTCGGCTCAGAAAATGTGAGAAGAAGAAGAAGAAGAAGAAGAAGAAGAAGAGGAAGAGGAAGAGGAAGAGGAAGAAGATAATAAGTAGTACCAAATAGTAACAACAGGGAAATATGATAACTGAAGCGAACTAAATAACATGACGTAATATAGATTTAAGAATATGAAAGTACATGAGTGCTACTAATACTACTAGTAAAAAAAAGAAATTTTTTTAACTATCTACTAACTTTCTATCGTAATTCTCCACCTTCACACCCTCATATTAAGGGTAATATCCTCATAAGTTCAAAAACACCCTGTAAGTAGAATTAGTTACAATTGGTGTGTAAATTCATTATCTTGATAATGATAAAATATAATTGAGGGGAGGCAATTACATTCTTTAATTTTTAGGGGAGTTGAGAATTGTACACCGGTTACTAGGTGATATTTCTAAGTCTCTTTTATAACTTATTTTTTAGATTTATTATTCTTGTTCTATTACTTTCATTTTAAATATGTGAGGAGCATTTGTTAAAAATAATTTTGTGTTATACTAGCATTTCTTTTTTTTCATTTATTAGTACAAATATTTATAATAAGAAAATACTTTCTAAACTCATACATATTCTTTTGTTATTTAAAAAATAGAACAAAATAATAAGTTTCAATATGTTCACATGAGCGAAAGATACCTAGCACTCTTTCCGTTGCAATTTAGATGCTGTAATTTGACTCGATACAGAGTTTAAGATAAAAGAGGGAGACTTTTGTGTGGTCCTAAACGCTTAAGGGGTAAAAGCTTTGTGTGGCTATGACATTTGTGTGGTTATAAAAGTTTCTCATTAAGGGTAAAATAAAAAGTTTAAAGTTGAATTATTTTCAATTATAAAAATGTATCATTATTTTTTGAACGGACTAATAAGCAAAGTGTGTCATCTAAATTGAAACGAAGAGAGTATTACTTTTTGTAATATAAATTACTATATATTTATAATCATTACACATTATATTTATATATAGCAATAAATAACTTTTAATATCTTATACGCACATATATTTGTTATACATTAAAGTTTATTTAGTTATCCATTTAAAAAAGTTTATTAAATTTTATTATTACTTTAATTTAAAAATAAAAGAATGTGTATTATGTGTTCTACGCTTGTGACCGAACATGACACATGAAATTAACTTAAAATTATGTTATAGCAAAACAAACAAATTTATGTAATTACCACTATCTAAATAACATAATCTTCAAGAAAAAAAAATCAAGGGTATACCCGATATTTCCCTCGAAAAGTACCCTTCACGTGACACACTCGATTAACTCTATCCGAAGTTGCCAAACGGCGAAATGTTAAAAGATCAAGCAAACGAAAAAAGAAAAACCAACTCCGTCCTTGTCACGTTGATCTTATCCCATTGTGCTAATAGATCCATTGTCCATCTCATCCCAGATCTAGATCAACGATACAGAATCAATCTCATCCCAGAAAGGTTATTCGATATTTCACGCTAAATCCCTCAATAAATAAGAGACCTTTCCGTAGCGTCCTTACACCTCACTCACTCTATCTAAGCATACGGTTTTCCCATACTTTAACCTACGCCATGAGCATACTTGACAAGCTCTGGGACGACACCGTCGCCGGTCCCCGTCCCGATACTGGCCTTGGCAAACTCCGAAAGTCCTCTACCTTTAACTTGGGCTCAAGTTCCGGCAAGGGTACGTACGCCTTTGTTGCTATCTTCCGCCGGTTCCTCCATCATCAACAATATATAACGAATTAACAACTGTTATATATAAAACGTATTGCAAAAACTAGTTTAATTAGATTGTCCCGCATTATTACGAATTTCTCAATGTTTACGTTCTAAGAATTAAGTACCTGTATATGCTGATGATTAACTTTTAGTTAATCTATAGTTTTTCTTTTTGTTGATTAAGTCCTTCGATCGTATCAGGTACTTTGATCGAAATTTTCAGTACGTTTTTTTTTTGGATGATATAATATTGGAATCTAATGAAATTTGAGTTGCAGAATCAGAAGGAAGTCAAGAGATGGCTAGGGTGACAAAACGTATAATGATAGTAAAGCCTCCAGGGAATCTGAGTAAAGACTCTCCTCCAGTTTCACCTGCCAGTGCTAGTGCCGGTTCCACTCCTCCGGTATCTCCCTTTGCTGGTATGCCTTAATTTCAGTGCTTGTTTATAGCCGGGCTCAATGAGTATGGAAGATATATATTTCAACGTAGTAGTACAGTAGTACGTCTTTTGTTAACCGAAAATATCCTCCAATAAAGGCGGACTATCACAGATCTAGAGGGCGTACTATTGTTGGGGTAGTTTTGTAAATTCAAATCTGTGAAGATGGTAGGAGGCCGATTATGTAATTTAATAATAATGTCAAATTTTCTAACGGATAATGTAAGGCAAAAATGTATAGGTGGATACAATTTAGAAGGTGATATTTTTGTCTACATCCACTAAAAGACATTTGACACTTTCCACGAGTACGGTACACGTACTGCGCATGGCAGGGCGGATGTAGAGCAATGGCACCGGCTTCAACTGTAACAAAATTCATAATTTTTGACGCGCAGTATAAATTTATGTGTAAATATTCATTAAAATTACAACAAATGATTGGTCTGAACTCATAAATTTATAAATATAATGTGTTCAATACTAAGAGTCTTAAAGGTTGAACCCATAAAATTTAAATGTTGGATCCGTGTATGCTCATGGCTGGTTAGACCATAATGGATCAACCAACTGGTCCTTCATGTACTAGTAGTTTGGACTAGCGCCTTTAGTTAGACCTGTGCGAGGTTTCTTCTATTACCCGTAATTGAAGCTTAACGGCGTAAAATGTCCTTATTGAAACGCAAATTAGTATTTGGAACAAGTTTGGACGAAATTATTAATTAATTAATGTCTGTTGGGTGTAATGTACAACAATTTGTTACATGTAAAAGTAGTATAGGGATCAGACTGAATATGTATATAAATATGTACTGCAGGTGGGGGAGGAAAGGAGGCATTTCGATTCCGCAGGCGATCAGGGCCATTTGCATACGAGAATGCTAGTGGGATTGGACCCAGAAGCCCTCCTCCTCCTTACGACCTATGAGATATGAATTGAGGCTCAACATGCATGTTCCAGCTGCTTAATTGACTGTATGTTCTGTGTCCGAGTTGTTGTTACGCGCGCTTGTCGTTGCTCTGTTTTTGTAAATATTGTTAGTGTTTTGATGTAGCGGAGAGGGGATTCAAGAGTGGTGGCTGGGTTGAGTACTACTCCTAGTTCTAAGTGATGTACTTCCTCTGTTTGTCAAGGATCTCCTTTTGTAACCGGTTTTCAAGAGACCTAGCTCCATTTGAGTTCAAATTTGGCAAATGATAACCTAACTGTCTTTCCCCTTTCTCATTGGGAATATAATTTCTTTACCTCTTTCTGATTACCCTCAAAATCACACAACAATTGAATTTATAAGTAGTTTTAAGGAAACGCGATTTCATTTGATAATGAACGACAAATCATATTGCAATTGAAATAAGTAGTGAAAAAGTAAATGCTAACCACACAAGTTGAACAGTCTTAGCATTGGAAGGTTTGCCACCCTCCAGCCAAAAATGCTTTTATTGATATCAGAACAGAAGCAGCAAGAGAGTAACAAGAACTTGACGAGAATAATAATATATTGCTTTGGGATGCGTGTTACAATATCCTTTACAAGTAATCAGACCCCCTTAATATAGTAGGGGAGTCCTACTTTAGGTATAATTTTATAAAAGGTAAAAAACTCCCGATTTGTTGATTTACCGGTTCCCTATTGATACATGCTGAGTTTCCGCCGTGATATGTGACCGGTTACGGATACTTCGGCCTTCCGTTATTTCGGTCTTCTGTTGGTTATACCGGCAATGTTTTCTCGAGCTTACTCGGGGTTAGGGTCGATTCCGGGATCGTAGACTCAATGTTCTCGAGGACGGACGTTCTAACCTCGTGTTTTAGTTCGACGAGACTCGGGGTCGATCTTCAACCCCTCGCGTTTCGAGTCCGATCTGTCATGTAATAATCGAGCCCGATTTCGATCGTATACACTCTCTATTGACTTTTACAACAACAAAAAAAGAGTAGTGTTTACCCTTAAAATCGGATAACAATTAAATTTATAAGTAGTTTTAAGGATATATGATTTCATTTGGCACAAACTGAGAAATATGAAAATTGAAGTTAGAAATTAACTATAAAACAAAGCAAACCGATATATCACACAACTTTGGCCCTTGAGTTAGGTTGCCCTCGCACCAACTAAGTGTATTATTGAAGAGTAAGAACTGAACTACTCAATAAGAAATCTTAAGAGAGAAAACGTAATGTATTACTTTGTTATGTGTGAATCTGTCCTTACAAAATGATTGGAACCCTCTTTATATAGTAGATGAGTTCTACATATGGTACAATTCTAAATACAGAAGGAAATCTCTTGATTGGCTAATCAACCGATCTTGACTTGATACATGCCGAGATCTCCGTCACAATCCTCGCCCGGTCACGGATTCCTCGGCTTTCTGTTATTCGACTCAGCAAGCTTCCTTCGTTCTCGCTAGATCTCTATCCTTCTCGGTCTCGACCTTAGTTTGTCTCGATCTCGATCGATCCCTGAATGACGAGCTAGGCAACATTTATTCATGTAACGGTCCAATATAACTTGGGATTGAACCTCGGTCTGCCACCCCGGTCTCGATTAACCATACAAAATCGGGAAAGCCCGATTCTGACCGTATACAGATAACAAAGCAATATATTACGCTTTCTCTCTTAAGCTTTCTTATTGAGTAGTTCAGTTCTTACTCTTTAATAATACACTTAGTTGGTGCGAGGGCAACCTAGCTCAAGGGCCAAAGCTGTGTGATATATCGGTGTGCTTTATTTTACAGTTAATTTCTAACTTCAATTTTCATATTTCTCAGTTTGGGCCAAGTGAATTCACATATCCTTAAAATCACTTATAAATTTAATTGTTATCCGATTTATTGGTAAACAGTTTGGCGCCCCACCGTGGGGCTAAGGATAATAGTGATTGCCTGGTGCTAATTTTCATTACACACACTGCTTTACACTTGTTCTTGTAAGCGTTTTTGATTCCAGGATCATCATGTCGAACTCTCGAGCAGTACCCACACACATCGAGAATGGCCTTGGTTTTCATGGCAAAAACGACAACGTAGCCACCCCAGGAAACGAAGTGCTTCCAATTGACCTCGTGAGAGTACCAGTTGCAGACCCCATCGACGTCAATTCCCATGTTGCCCTGAATGCAAATCTGGGAGTCGACCCCGAAAATAACGTCCGCAGAGACGTTCGATCAGCCGCTTAGAACGCACAGGGTGGCGAAGAAGGCGGAATCAGCCTTCAAATAATATTTGAAATGCTGCAGGCTTAACAAGCTGCAATAACACAACTTCAAAATCAGAACCACGCACCGAGTAGGGTTGAACCCGAGCCATCACAGGAAGCTGTTCACAAGGTCGAACCTGTGCCGGGGAGGTCAAATGTGAATGAGTCAGTGACCGACCCCGCTATCTTGAAAATGTTCGAGGAGCTGACAAAGCGAATTGAATCGGGGGAGAAGAAGATTGAAGCGAATGACAAAAAAGTGGAAACATATAATTCCCGAGTTGATCAAATTCCGGGGGCACCACCGATTTTGAAGGGTTTGGATTCAAAGAAGTTCGTACAAAAGTCCTCCCCCCCCAAGCGCGCTCCTAAGCCCATTCCGAAAAAGTTTTGCATGCCAGAAATTCCCAAGTATAATGGAACTACCGACCCCAAGGAGCATGTCACTTTTTACACATGCGCAATAAAGGGGAACGATCTAGAGGACGATGAGATTGAGTCCGTACTGCTGAAGAAATTCGGAGAAACTTTATCAAATGGGGCGATGATATGGTACCATAATTTTCCACCTAACTCCATTGATTCTTTTGCCATGCTCGCAGATTCCTTCGTCAAAGCACACGCCGGAGCGATAAAGGTCGAGACTAGAAAGTCGGACCTCTTCAAAGTAAAACAGAAAGACAACGAGATGCTTAGAGAGTTTGTATCTCGGTTCCAAATAGAGCGTATGGATCTGCCCCCAGTCGCCGATGATTGGACTGTTCAGGCTTTCACTCAAGGCCTAAACATACGAAGTTCGGTAGCCTCACAACCGTTAAAGCAGAACTTGATCGAATATCCAGCTGTAACCTGGGTCGATGTGCATAATCGGTACCAGTCAAAGATCAGGGTTGAGGATGACCAGTTGGGGGCTCCTTCCAGGTCCGTTTATCCAAACAGGACCATCGACAAAGTTAAAAGGGATATTGACCGGGAACCACGGTCAAACAGAGATCGATATCAGCCATACGGTGGAGATCGGAGAAACAATAGGTCTGGACTCAACCCCGTTCAAATTGATAGAAGAAATGATCAAGGACAGAGCTCTCGAGCGCTCATGAGTAAGAGTGGTTTCGATAGAAATATCGAACCCAAAGAAGCACCACGTCTATCGGAATACAACTTCAACGTTGATGCATCAACTATTGTATCGGCCATTGGGTGCATCAAAGACACCAGGTGGCCCCGACCTCTACAGACTGATCCGGCCCAGAGAAATCCTAGTCAAATGTGCAAATATCATGGCACCCATGGTCATAGAACAGAAGATTGCCGACAACTGAGGGAGGAGGTAGACCGTTTGTTCAACGAAGGGCATCTTCGAGAATTCTTAAGCGATCGGGCTAAAAACCACTTCAGGAATAGAGATTCAAGCACACAGAATGAGCAAGAAGAGCCACAACACATGATCCACATGATTGTTGGAGGGGTCGATATTCCTCAGGGGCCCGTATTCAAACGCACCAAGGTGTCGATCACGAGGGAAAAATGGACTCGAGACTACGTACCAGAAGGGACCTTGTCTTTCAATGACGAGGATGCAGAGGGGATATTACAACCCCACAACGACGCACTGGTAATATCTATCCTTATGAATAAAATTCAAGTTAAACGTGTTTTGATTGATCCAGGTAGCTCGACCAACATTATTCGATCAAGGGTCGTAGAATAGCTCGGCCTACAAGATAAAATTGTGCCCGCAGCCCGAGTACTTAACGACTTCAACATGGAAAGCGAACGTGGCCGGGACCATACAAGAAGAAAAGTTCCATGTGATCGAGGGTGACATGAGGTACAACGCCCTGCTCGGAAGGCCTTGGATCCCTAACATTAGGGCAATACCCTCGACCCTTCACCAAGTTCTAAAGTTCCCGACATCGGAGAGAGTCAAAACAATGTACATGGAACAACCCGCCGCCAAGGAGATGTTTGCAATCGATGAAGTGATACCGGTATCGACACTCTCATTAACGAAGGGATCAGATTCGAAGGGAAATCAGGAGGCCAAATAGCAACCACAGACACCAGCCTCGACCCAATTTCAGAAACAAGGGATCAGCGAGGATGACGACTATTGGATCCCTCGATCCTTCATAATTCCCGATGACTCCGACGCCACCAAATCAACGGTCGAAGAGCTGGACCAAGTCACACTGGCCAAGCATCAGTCCGAACTAAAGGTATACCTGGGCACGGGGCTAACCCCCGAGCTCAGGAAAAAACTTATTCATTTCATTAAAGCTAACATGGATTGCTTTGCTTGGTCCCATCTAGATATGACAGGGATCCCACCAGAAATTACCACTCACAAACTGAGCCTGGACCTTAAATTCCTCCCGGTGAAGCAAAAAAGAAGGCCCCAGTCCGAGGTCAAACATGCCTTCATCAAAGACGAGGTAACCAAACTTCTCAAAATAGGATCCATTCGGGAAGTAAAGTATCCTGAATGGTTAGCAAACGTAGTGGTAGTCCCTAAGAAGGGAGACAAACTCAGAATGTGTGTAGATTATAAAAACCTGAATAAAGCATGCCCCAAGGATTCTTTTCCTTTGCCTAATATCGATCGTATGATCGATGCCACGGCCGGCCACGAGACTCTCAGTTTTCTCGATGCCTTCTCCGAGTACAACCAGATATAGATGAACCCGGAGGATCAGGAAAAGACCTCGTTTATCACTAAGTACAGTACCTACTGTTATAATGTAATGCCATTCGGTCTAAAAAATGCTGGTGCAACTTATCAACGCCTAGTAAACCGAATGTTCGAAGAACAAATAGGAAAATCAATGGAAGTTTATATTGATGATATGTTAATTAAGTCTCTGCGAGCAGAGGACCATTTAAAGCATTTGCAGGAGACTTTCGATATACTGAGGAAATACAATATTAAGCTCAACCTCGAAAAGTGTGCATCCGGGGTTGTCTTGGGCAAGTTTCTTGGTTTCATAGTGTCCAATCGGGGAATCGAGATCAACCCTGATAAAGTCAAATCTATCGAGGATATCACAGTAGTGGATAATGTAAAGGCCGTGCAGAGGCTGGCGGGGCAGATAGCCGCCCTAGGACGATTCATTTCGAGATCCTCAAATAGGAGCCACCGATTCTTCTCGCTGCTTAAGAAGAAGAGCATTTTTGCATGGACTCAGGAATGCTAGCAGGCCTTGGAGGAACTAAAATGGTATTTATCGAGCCCGCCGCTGCTTCACACCCCGAAAGTGGATGAACAACTTTAGCTGTACTTGGCAGTCTCAGAGATAACGGTAAGTGCAGTCCTGATCCGAGAAGAACAAGGTACGCAATTCCCTGTCTATTATGTTAGTCGGACCTTAGGTGAGGCCGAAACTAGATATTCACACTTAGAAACATTAGCGTTTGCTTTAATAAGTGCCTATAGGAAACGAAAACCATATTTCCAATGTCATCCAATATGTGTTGTAACAACTTATCCTCTTCGAAATATTTGGCACAAGCCCGAGCTTTCGGGTCGATTGGCCAAATAGGCCGTAGAAATCAGTGGATACGATATTGAGTATCGACCCCCGAACCGCCATCAAATCTCAAATCTTGGTGGACTTCGTGGCTGACTTTACGCCGGCCCTCGTACCCGAGGTTGAAAATGAACTGATGATAAAATCGGGTACATCTTCGGGAGTCTGGACCCTCTTTACGGACGGTGCTTCGAACGCGAAGGGGTCCGGATTATGCATCGTAATAAAATCACCCACAAGTAATGTAGTTAGACAGTCTATCATAACTACAAAATTGACTAACAGTGAGGCCGAGTATGACGCCATGATTGCAGGTCTCGAACTAGCTAGAAGCTTGGGAGCGGAGGTCATAGAGACTAAGTGTGATTCCCTCCTCGTGGTAAACCAAGTTAACGGGACTTTTGAAGTCCGATAAGACCGAATGTAGAGGTACTTGGATAAACTACATGTGACTCTACATCGAATTAGGGAATGGACCTTGCAACATGTACCCCGAGAACAGAACAGCGAGGCCGACGCTCTTGCGGACTTAGGTTCATCGGTCGAAGACGTCGAACTCAACTCCGGGACTATCGTACAACTCGTGAGATCGGTAATCAAAAAAGGTCACGCCGAGATAAACTCCACAAGTTTAACCTAGTATTGGAGAAACAAGTACATAGAGTACTTAAAGAACGGGAAGCTTCCATCAGATCCAAAGGAGTCGAGAGCTTTGCACATAAAGGCAGCACAATTCACTTTGTCCGAAGACGGAACACTGTTTAGAAGGACGTTCGATGGACCGTTGGTAATATGTTTGGGACCGGGAGATACCGACTACATCCTACGGGAAGTTCATGAGGGCACTTATGGAAATCATTCAAGTGCCGAATCGGTGGCCCACAAAGTAATCAGAGCAGGGTACTATTGCACCGATATGGGGAAGGATATAAGGGAGTTCGTTCGAAAATGCGACAAATGCCAAAGGCATGCGCCCATGATTCATCAACCCGGGGAACTACTCCACTTGGTCCTGTCCCCATGGCCCTTCATGAAATGGGGAATGGATATCGTTGGCCCCCTCCCATCGGCCCCAGGTAACGTTCAGTTTATTTTGTTTATGACTGATTATTTCTCTAAATGGGTTGAAGCACAGGCTTTCGAGAAAGTCAGAGAAAAGGAAGTCATAGACTTCATTTGGGACCACATCATATGTCGATTCGGGATGCCCTCCGAGATTATATGTGATAATGGAAAACAATTCATCGGCAACAAAGTAACTAAATTTTTCGAGGATCACAAGATCAAAAGGATCCTATCAACACCTTATCATCCCAATGGGAACGGACAAGCCGAATCGACCAACAAAACCATCATCCAAAATCTTAAGAACATATTGACCGACGCCAAAAGACAATGGAGAGAAATACTACCTGAGGTTCTATAGGCATACCGCACAACATCAAAATCCAGTACCGGAGCAACACCGTTCTCATTAGTTTATGGCGCTGAAGCTCTGATCCCGGCCGAGGTCGGAGAACCTAGCATCAGGTTTCGATATGCAATAGAGGAGTCGAATAATGAGACCATGAATACGAGCCTATAATTGTTGGATGAAAGACGCAAAATCGCTCTCGTCCGATTGGCCACCCAAAATCAACGGATCGAAAGGTACTACAATCGAAGATCCAATCTTCGACATTTTAACATCGGGGACTTGGTGCTAAGAAAAGTCACCCTCAACACCCGAAATCCGAATGAAGAGAAATTGGGTCCGAACTGGGAAGGACCGTACCAGGTTCTCGAAATCATCGGAAAAAGATCGTACAAGCTCGGCACGATGAATGGCGAACAACTACCGAGCAATTGGAACGTATCGCACCTAAAACGATACTACTGGTATGGTACGACCCCTTCCATTTTCATTTATATTTTAAACTAACCCTTGCAGGTGTTCGACCAGAAATATCAAAGGGTTCTTTGACACGAAGCCTTTAGGTCTGAAAGCACGCGTTGCACTCTTTTTTTCTTAGACCGGTTTTGTCCCAAATGGGTTTTCCGACGAGATTTTTAATGAGGCAATAATTGATCCTGCTGACTTAGAACAATTCAACAATATCCGAGGTTTCTTTACAATCAACCTCGAATACTGGGGGCATTGACCTCGAATGTCAACTTTGATGTGAAGAAATTACTTCATGGCAGCATGGTCTCGATAGGAAAAATTTGTAAGGGCCAAACGATCAAACGAACCGTGCCGGCGTAGTTTGCTCGAGCCCTGGCACAGAACATGTGCGCATGTATAATCATTTATAAAGAGAAGTATTTTTATTTACCGATATCTCATGCCTTAGAAAATGTTTTCTACTTTACAATTTCATACTCTCGATCTATTATGTAAACAGGCTTAAGGGCCGACCATAACCAGAGTTAGGATAATTACCCCCACACTCGGGGACTTCCGTCCGAAAAATAAACGAGATTGAATTATTAAAACTCTAAGATCATAAGACCTTTTAGGCAGCCCTCGATTTTTATAGGCCACGTCCACCCCACTCGGGGACTGACACTTCGGGCAAGCTCGAAGTAAAACGGGAAAATAAGCCCAAGGGGCAAATCCCGAACTAAAAAGGCTACGGCCGAATTAACACGTTTCGGAGACGTCTGAATTCCATAACAAAATAGGCCTTCAAATTCCCTCATAAACCGGTTAAAAGGGCTACCCCGGCAAAATCATAAAAGGATTCGATAATATCAAGCCTCGAAAACTCTAATGAGTACAAAATTGTTCGAACTCTCGAACAGTTCCTTATTTCATGCTAAGGCATTACAAGTTTTGCAAATACAAATGATAAAAAACTTTTTCAAGCCGAAAAGGGGAGAAAGTCATAAATAATCTTTTTACAAAGGCTATATCGGCCTAATACAAAAGCCTACGAGCTATTTTTTGCTTTGAGTTCAAGAGACCATCCTCGCTCAAATAAAAAACCTAAGGGTTACCTTACTTCGAGTTCGAGCAAGAACTCACTCGATCGTAAAGCCTAAAGGCTATACTAGTTCAGTTTCAATCAAATTGTCTAAACCTCAGACCTTAGAATACAACTTCATAATTTTATAAGGCAGAAAGGAAGAAAGTTTTTATATATATATATATATATGTCAAAAATCATATATATATGTCAAAAATCATTTACAAGGGCAACATGGCCTGATTAAATTTCTCTACAAAAGACCGAACGGTCTTAAAAGAAACACAAAAAATACTAATCCTAAAGGACTTAGTCTTCTCCGGGAGCAGCATCTTCGCTCTCGAGGCCTTCTCCGCTTTCAGATACGCTCATACTCCCAGAATCATCATCATCAAGAAAGGCCAACACTCTGGCTTCAGCTTCGAGCTACTTAGCTTTCTCGCTCTCGGCTGTTAGATCGATGCCACGAGCATGGATCTCCTCGAGAGTCTCCCTTCGAGACTGGCATTTAGCATGCTCGAAAACCCGGTTTGCTCGAGCCTGAGTAGCCTCGGCAACCTCCTTTGCTCGAACCTGATCAGCTTCAGCGTCAGACCGGTAGACGACCACCATTGCATCAGTTTTAGCCTTGGCCGTTTCGACCTCCAATTTGGCCGCTGCAAGTTTTGTGGCCAGCCTCTCTCGATCGGAAGTTGCTGAACCCAACAGAGACTGGAACTCCTCAATTTTCTTGGCTTGCACCAAGGCCTTCTCTTTCAAGCTTCGGAGTTGAGTCTCAGTTGAGGCTAGTTGAGCTCGGGCGGCTTCCTTTTCTGAGGCAAGGCGGTCTATGTTCTTCTTCTATGCCTTGGCCTCGGCCTTGGCTTTCACTGCGTTCACTTCCTCACAAAGCTGTACGATCATATCGAGCTTTCGCTGGACCTGTGGGACCAAACTGTTAGCCACCACGCCTGAGTTAGTGTCATTAAATTCAAAGATTCTTTTTACCTGCTCGGCCAGATCAGCTTGTTCTTTTTGAGCTGCTTCTAGCTCAGCCCGAAGTCCTTTTGCTTCCCCTTCTTTCTGCTCACTGAGAAGCTTGAAGACATCTCTCTCCTCAGTAAGCCCTCGGATTTCGGCTTCGTACCGGCTCAGCTCCCCTCGGGATCGGAAGAAAGCCTCGTGATGTAGCACAAAAGCCTACAAAAATAGAAAGAAGGAATTATACAATGGGAAGTATGAAAATTGATGAAGAAAATATAAACTTACCCAGTTCAGGGCCTGTTGGGCTTAGTTGAAAAGACAAGGCACTTTCACCTCGTCCATATGGGCTTCGTCTTCTTCCGTGACCAAACATCGGAGGTAGCTAGCCATCCCTACGGGGGCAGTAAGAACCCGGGCATCCTCCGGGACCGCGATAACGATTGTTCGCTTACGCCCAGGATCGACACTAGGGGCCGAAACTGATTGGTCAGTGTAAAACTTGAGGAAGCCTCGACCGAGCTCTTCTTCGGAGCCTCCAAGTCACTCAGACCGGTGACATCTTCTACCCCAACAAAATAACCTTGGAAAGGATCTTCCTCTCCGTAGGCTCCCTCCCCATGACAAATCTCCACGTCCTGAGCGTTGCGTATCATCGACTTGGAAAATGAAGGAAACGGGAGGGGAATCCCCGATCTCTATTTCCCCAAGTGGGTCTTTTGGGGCACCGCCTCCGTCTTGGGGAGCCTCAAGCCCGATTTCTGCACCGGCATCCACCACCTCTTCAACTGTCTCTTTTCCCCGATATAAAGCATCTTCGGTTCCTCTCGGCTCGGGGACTTGGGCCAAAGTCTCCTCCTAGACCTCATCAAGCCTAGACGGAGCAGTATCAGCTCCCACCGGTTTTGAAGTTCTCTGAATCTCGGTGCTAGCTCGCGCACGGGCCACCAGCCCGGAATCATCTTCTTTCTCTTCTTCTTCTTCTTCTTCTTCTTCTTCTTCTTCTTCTTCTTCTTCTTCTTCTTCTTCTTCTTCCCTTAGTCTTTGGACCGACTCCATAGTCAGTGGGATTGTGTTCCCCTAGGGTTTACGGGCTGTTCTCTTCTTAGGTTTTTGACCCTCGGAGTTCGAGGCCCTTTTCCTCTTATTCTCCTTCGCCGGTTTTGAGATAGGTGGTGAAACTTCTTCATCACCGGACGGGGGTCTCATAGTCGCATCCTTTCCGAGACCTACCAAAGGAGAAAGTAAGTAAACTCATGTTTGAAAAGATGCTTGAACAATAGGCAAATCGGTAAGTCGGGAAGAAGGCTTACCATGAGTACGAGCCTCCCACCGACCCTTTGACAAATCGTGCCATGCGCGCTCGGCATGTGTTGACGTCGAAACCAGGCTCCTAACCCAGTTCTCGAGGTGGGGAACCGCACCCAGCATCCAAGCAACGACTGCATCGATAAAAACACTGATAAGAAAGGATGAAAAAGTAAAACAACGAATATAAATTAAAGACGGAATCATAATTACGTTTCATATTCCATTTCTCAAGAAATGGCATGCTCTCAGCCGGGATTAGGTCCGTGGTCTTCAACCGAACGAACCGGCCCATCCAGCCCCGATCTTTGTCTTCATTTATACTCGAGATAAGAGCCTTGATGTCCTGGCGTTGAAGTTTTATCAGCCCACCTCGATAGAGTCGAGGGCTATATAATCTTATTAGGTGGTCAAGGGTGAAGGGAAGCCCGTCGATTTTGCTCACGAAGAAACAGAGATGTATCACGATCCTCCAGAAAGAGAGGTGAATTTGGCCGAGGGTCACCTGGTATTTCTTGCAGAAGTCTATGATGATCGAATCGAGTGGGACCAGCGTGAAAGGATAAGTGTAAACACTCAGAAACCCTTCCACGTGGGTGGTGATCGCTTCTTCTGGTGCCGGTATCACAACCTCTTTGTTTCCCCAGTTGCAATCTTTCTTCACCTGGTCGAGGAGACTTTTGGGTATCGAGCATATATATCTTGATATCGGCTCGCATCGACCAGGAACCGATGAGGGTTTCTCGACCTTAAAGTCGGAATCTATTACACACACCCCGTGAATAAGTTCTTCAGGGCATGGCTCCGCCACTGGTTTCTCGCCGGCCGGCCGAGATGAGGAAGCAACCTCTTTCTGCAGAACAGTTTTAGATGTTTTGGCCATTTAGTTTTTGTGGGCAAAGAAGAATGGAGACTAAAGTATTTGGTGTTTTAGGAAGAACAAGCAAAGAAACTCAAAGATCTGAAGATAGGAAGCTTTGAAAAAGGCAAAGAACTATGGAGATTGGAATGAAAAAGATTTGAAAATAAAGTTTGAAATAATGAAGAAGGGGGCTATTTATCAGCTTCACAACGTCAGTTCAAAACTGGTAGTGGCTGACCGTCGACTGACGCGCATTAAATACCTGGGAAACTGTACCGACGAGACGTTTCGGTCACTTCTACTGCTTATGTCACGACGATTACATCATGATCGAAGGCTCAAATCGTTTCTTCTCATTACTCTCCAAAAAACGAGGGGACTATCGGTATACGGTCAGAATCGGACTTGCCCGATTTTGTATGGTTAATCGAAACCGGAGTGGAAGACCGATGTTCAATCCCAAGTTATATTGGATCGTTACATGAATAAATATTGCCTAGCTCGTGATTCAAGGATCGATCGAGATCGAGACCAGCTACTTGCCCTTCTTTCCGAATCTCGTTACACCCTTCATGGGTGATACTCGAAGCAACACTCTCTCTCCGACAATGAATGCAACATCACAAACTCTACGGTCGGCATAACTCTTCTGCCAGGACTGAGCTGTGCGAAGTTGATCCTGAATAATCTTGACCTTATCCAAGGCATCCTGTACTAGATCTGTACCCAACAACCGAGCCTCCCCCGGCTCGAACCTCCCAACTGGCGATTGGCACCGCGTACCGTATAATGCCTCATAGGGAGCCATCTGAATGCTCGACTAGTAGTTGTTATTGTAGGCGAACTCTACAAGGGGCAATAACTGATCCCACGATCCTCCGAAGCCTATAACACATGCACGGAGCATATCCTCCAAGATCTGAATAGTGCGCTCGGACTGCCCGTCCGTTTGAGGATGAAATGATGTGCTCAACTCAACCCGCGTGCCCAACTCACGCTGTACTGCTCTCCAAAAGTGCGAGGTGAACTACGTACCTCGATGAGAAATGATAGACACAGGCACACTGTGGAGACGGACGATCTCGCAGATGTAAATCTCTGCCAACCGCTCCGCAGAATAGGTAACTGCCACATGAATGAAATGCGCTAACTTTGTCAGCCTGTCAACAATGACCCAAACTGCGTCGAACTTCCTCTGAGTCCATGGGAGTCTAACAACGAAATCCATAGTGATATACTCCCACTTTCACTCAAGAATCTCTATCTTCTAAAGCAAACCACCAGGCCTCTGATGCTCATACTTTACTTGCTGATAATTTAGACACCGAACTACATAAGCAACTATATCCTTCTTCATCCTCCTCCACCAATAATGCCGCCTCAAGTCCTGATACATCTTAGCGGCGCCCGGATGAATAGAATATCGGGAACTGTGAGCCTCCTTAGGAATCAACTCACAAAGTCCATTCACATTAGGCACACAAACACGACCCTGCATCCTCAAAACTCTATCATCTCCGATAGTAACCTGCTTGGCACCACCGTGCCGAACTGTGCCCATAAGGGGTAACAAATGAGGGTCATCATACTACCGATCTCTGATATGCTCAAATAAAAAAGACCGAGCGACTGTACAAGCTAGAATATGGCTGGGCTCTAAAATATCAAACCTCACAAACTGGTTGGCTAAAGTCCGAACATCTGAGACAAGCGGCCTCTTACCGACTGGAATGAATGCAAGGCTGCCCATACTCACTGCCTTTCTACTCAATGCGTCGGCCACCACATTGGCCTTCATAGGGTGGTACAAAATAGTGATATCATAGTCTTTCAATAGCTCCAACCACCTCCCCTGCCTCAAATTGAGATCCTTTTGCGAACAAATACTGAAGGCTCCGATGATCCGTGAAAACCTCACACGACACACCATAAAGATAGTGCCTCCAAATCTTCAGCGCTTGAATAATGGCTGCCAACCTTAAGTCATGGATAGGGTAATTCTTCTCATGAACCTTCAACTGCCGCGACGCATACACAATCATCCTACCCTCTTGCATCAATACTGCACCGATCCCAACACGGGACGCATCACAATATACAGTATAAGATCCTGAACCTGTGGGCAACACCAAAACCGACGTAGTCAAAGTAGTCTTGAGCTTCTGAAAGCTCGTCTCGCACTCGTCTGACCATCTGAACGGGGCACCCTTCTGGGTCAACCTGGTCAACGGGGCTGCTATAGATGAAAACCGCTCCACAAATAGATGGTAATAGACCGCCAAACCCAAGAAACTCCTGATCTCCGTAGCTGAAGTGGGTCTAGGCTAGTTCTGAACTACCTTAATCTTCTTAGGATCTACCTGAATGCCTTATGCTGATACAACGTGCCCCAAGAAAGCGACTGAATCCAACCAAAACTAGCACTTTGAAAATTTAGCATACAACTGGCTGGCTCTCAAAGTCTGAAGTACAATCCTGAGATGCTGCTCATGCTCCTCTCGACCGCGGGAGTAGATCAAGATATAATAAATAAACACGATCACAAAGGAGTCCAAATAAGGCTAGAACACTCGGTTCATCAAATCCATGAATGCTGCTGGGGCATTTGTCAACCCAAAGGACATCACCAGAAACACATAATGCCCGTAACGAGTCCAAAAAGCTGTCTTAGGGACATCGGATGCCCTAATCCTCAATTAATGGTAGCCGATCTCAAATCAATCTTTGAAAACACCTTGGCACCCTGAAGCTGATCAAATAAATCATCAATCCTCGGCAATGGATACTTGTTCTTGATGTTGACTTTGTTCAACTGCCGATAATCTATGCACATCCTCATCGATCCATCCTTCTTCTTCACAAACAACACAGGTGCACCCCAGGGTGAGACACTAGGTCTAATGAAGCCCTTATCAAGCAAATCTTGCAAATGTTCCTTCAATTCTTTCAACTCTGGTGGGGCCATACAGTATGGCAGAATAGATATGGGTTGAGTACCAGGAGTCAAATCAATACAGAAATCAATATCCCTGTCAGGTGTCATCCCCAACAGGTGTGCAAGAAACACCTCTGGAAACTCACGAACAACGGGGACTGAATCCATGGAAGGAACCTCCGCACTAGAATCGCGGACATAAGCCAAATAAGCTAGACACCCTTTCTCGACCATACACCGAGCCTTCATATAAGAGATAAACCTTCTAGTAGAATGGCCAGGAGTCTCCCTCCACTCTAATCGAGGCAACCCCAGCAAGGCTAAGGTTACCGTCTTGGCATGACAATCCAATATAGCGTGATAAGGTGACAGCCAATCCATACCCAAAATGACATAAAAATCAACCATATCGAGAAGTAGAAGGTCTACACTAGTCTCAAGACTCCCAATGGTGACTACACACGAACGATAAACACGATCTACAACAATAGCATCTCCCACAGGTGTGGACACATACACAGAAGCACTCAAAGAATCACGAGGCACAACCAAATATGAAGCAAAATAGGATGGCACGTAGGAGTAAGTAGAACCCGGATCAAATAGATCTGAAGCATCTCTACTGCAAACTGAAACAGTACCTGTGATAACAACATCAGATGACTCAGCCTCAAGCTTGGCTGGAAAAGTATAACACCGGGGCTGGGCCTCATCACCTTGAACTACGTCCCTAGGACGGCCTCTACCTGGCTGGCCTCCACCTCTAACGGCCTGACCTCCACCTCTAATAGTCTGGCCTCTACCTATGGCTGCATGACCCCTGCCTCTGGCTGGCTGAGCAGGTGGTGCAGTAACTGGTGCCGGAACCATGGCAAGAGAAACCTGATGTTGTGAGATGCCCAAGGAAAACATCTAGCAATGTGTCTCGGATCACCACAAGTATAACAAGACCTCGAATTTTGTGACTGCTGACCCTGAAACTGACCCTGTCGACTTGAGTAACCAACCTGAAAACTCTTGAGCGGAGGTGCATTAATAGGAGCTGGTGGTGCACCATAGGCTAGCTAGTCGAAATAAGGCATATGAGGGCCACGACCACCTGAGGCACCGTGGGATGCCTGGAGTGCCGAATGAAATAGCCTGGGAGGATGGCCTCTACAAAAAGTACCCCTACCCTCCATATGAGGTACCGCTGAACCCAAGAATGACGTGGTCTCTTGTCAGACCCCTGACCTTCTTGAGCAAGAACCATCTCGACTCGCCTGGCAACATTGGCAGCCGCTTGAAAAGAAATCTCACTCCCAGTATCCTTAGCCATCTGCAATCTGATAGGCTGAGCAAGTCCGTCAATAAACCTCCTCACCCTCTCTCTCTCTCGGTAGGAAGCAGAAGAAGAGCATGACGGGCCAAATCCACAAAACGGGTCTCATACTGAGTAACAGTCATACTTCCCTGCCGGAGATACTCGAACTGACGACGATGCTCCTCTCTCAGTGTGAGAGGGAGAAACTTCTCTAGAAAGAGCTAAGAGAACTGGTCCCAAGTAAGAGCAGGTGACTCGGCTAGTCTGGTTAACAAATAATCTCTCTACTATTTCTTGGCAGAACCAGTCATCTGAAATGCAGCAAAGTCGACCCCGTTGGCCTCGTGACAGCTGTCGAGATACTCTTGGGGATCCTCTAAAGAAGAACCATTGAAGTGAACTGGAAAGAACTTGGTAAACCTGTCCAATCTCCATAAAGCCTTAGAAGACATAACTGACCCATCACCGGTCTGTGTCGCAACAACCGGCTGAACTACTCCGACTGGATGAGCGGCTGGAGTCTGATACTGGGGAGCCATCTGCTCCGGAGTGTGAGTAGCAGGAGTCTGGGCTCCTCCTCTATCCTGAGAGACGACTGGTGCCATAAGAAATGCGCCAGTCTGGGCCACACTCTCCATAAGGCCCACCAAACGGACCAAAGCGTCCTGAAGCACTGGGGTGGCAATGAACCCTTCTAGAACTTGAGCTGATCCGACAGGCACAGCCCGGGATGGAATCTCCTCATCAAACTCTACCTGAGGCTCCACCACTGGTGCCGCTGCTCAGGCTCTGGGCTGAGCCCTTCCCCTGTCTCGGCCTCTGGCAGGGCCTCGGCCTCGACCTCTACCCCTCGTAGGAGCTGCCACTAGAGGCTTTGGCTGGTGCTCGGCTGAAGATGCGGTACGTGTTCTCTCCATCTGTGAGAGAATAAGAGTATAAGAGTTCAATTAGCATTGTGAGAATGAAATTGCACGACAAAGAAGAATATAAGTGAAATTTGTTCCTAAACTTCATAGCCTATGGGAGATAAGTACGGACCTCTCCGTACCGATCCCCTAGACTCTACTAAGCTCGCTCGTGAATTGTGAGACCTAGGAAACCTAGGGCTCTAATACCAACATGTCATGACTAGGAATTCCCACCGTCGGGACCGTGATGGCGCCTAACATTCCACTTGCTAGGACCGACATTAGAGAATTATTAAGCCAATTCTTATTCCATTAAATAAATAACAGCAAATAAGCTAAAATGGAATCAATGAGTGCGGAATAATTTAAAAGCTTCATTATTTACTACCACCCGGATCCGAAGTCACAACTCACGAGCTACTATGATTTACTACAAACAGAGTCGGAAAAGGGAAAATACACTATTTTGAAGTAAGGAAACAATAAATGATAAAACTAGGAAGAGACTCCAGGGTCTGCGGACGCCAGCAGATCTACCTTGGGTATCCTGACAGCAAATCCAAGTTGCTAAGCCTCACGATCAACTAGGACCGGTACCAAAATATGCACAAGAAGTGCAGAGTGCAGTATCAGTACAACCGACCCCACGTACTGGTAAGTGTCGAGCCTAACCTCGACAAAGTAGAGACGAGGCTATGACAAGACACTCACATAATAAACCTGTACAGATAACAGTATATGTACAAGAAAACAACAATAACAGCTAAACATGTACTATTGGGAGGGGAAACATGCTGAGGGAAATAGGAGATAGAGAACTGCAGCAGAATGGTAACTTGAATAGTCAATGTACTATGAATCAATAAGAACCAGTAAACACAGTAAAGGAAAAATGCACGGCATCACCCTTCGTGCTTTTCCTCTAAACCTCACCATAAAATCAATAGAAACGGCACATCACCCTTCGTGCATTAACTCTCATAACATGGCACAGCATCACCATTCGTGCATTAACACCCACAATATGGCACGGCATCACCCTCCGTGCATTAACACTCACAATATGGCACGGCATCACCCTTCGTGCATTAATACTCTCCCTTACCATAATGCAATGAACAAATAACAACATGGAGATAGAATAACAAGTACAAGCCTTACTTCGACATTTGGTTCCACAATATCTACCTCAACTTCGGAATCAATACTCAATTATCACCAGAAGGTCCATAAACATGATAAGAACGATCAATTTAACAATACTAGTCTAAACATGGATAACATGAACAAAGGAAGCTATAATTGCAAGAAACCAAGCCCCGCCCCGCATGCTTTAACCCGACTACGACGCATAAGTACTCGTCACCTCACATATACGTTGTTCCCCAACATTTAAACATGTAGCAAATAGACAAATAAGTCTTTTTCCCTCAAGTCAAGGTTAGACACAACACCTACCTAGCTCCAAAGGCCACTCAATGCTCAATTACCGCTTTTCCTTTAGAATCCACCTCCAAACCACTCGTATCTATCCACAAACAACTCAATAATATAAAATATTACTAAAGAAATCAATTACAATGCATAAATTTGGATTCCCCAAACTTTCCCCCCAAAAAGTCAACACCCGAGGCCCGCTTGCTCAAAACCCGAGGTTCAGACCAAAATCCATTCACCCTTTCACCCTGAGCCCGATAATATAATTTATTTCGAAATCCGAACTCAATTCGAGGTCTAAATTCAAATTATGCAAAAATCCCTAATTCTACCCAAACCCCCAATTTCCACCATGAAAATCCTAGATTTTAGGTTAAAAACTTATGAAATGTAATGGGTAATTGAAAAAAGTAGGTTAGAATCACTTACCAACAAATTGGGGAAGAATATCTTTTAGGAAAATCGCCTCTAGGTCTTCTAGTTTTGGAATTTTTGAAAGAATGGCAAAATCCTGTAATTGGGACTATTTTAAATAACTGGGCGACAGTGTTCATCGCGTTCGCGTGAACACTGTCGCGTTCGCGAAGAGCTGCGCCTTAATGACTTACACGATCGCGAAGGTATAGCCCGCCTCACCTTCGCGTTCGTGAGACAGGGCTCGCGTTCGCATAGAGTCACCCCTGATTTCCCTTCCCCGCCTGCCTATTGCTACGCGTTCGCGTGTGACTATTCGCGTTCGCGTAGAGCAATCCCCCCAATGCTCCGCATTCGCGAACGTAGTCTCGCGTTCGCATAGGAGAAAAACCCACCGAGCCTAGTTCACACATCGCATTCATGAGAGTGCCTTCGCGAATGCGAAAAAGGAAACCAGAAGGCACCTGAAACTGCAGAAAACCAGAATTTCTAAGTTTCAAAACACCCGTAGCCTATCCGAAACTCGCCCGATCCCTCGGGGCTCCAAACCAATTATGCACCCAAGTCCAAAAATCTCATACGAACTTGTTCGCTCGAACAAAACACCAAACTAACGCCTAGAACTACGAATCGGACACCAAATCAAATGTAATTTTCAAGAAAACTTTAAAACTTCTATTTTCACAACCGAACGTCTGAATCACGTCAAATCAACTCTATTTCTCACCAAATTCGACAGACAAGTCATAAATATTATAATGGACCTGTACCGGGCTCCGGAACCAAAATACAGACCCGATATCAATAAAACCAATATCAGTCAATTCTTAAAATCATTAAACTTTCAAACTTTTAACTTTTCATCAAAATTCTATATCTCGAGCTAGGGACCTCGGAATTCGATTTCGGGCATACGCTCAAGTCCCAAATTATAATACGGACCTACTAGGACCGTCAAAATACGAATCCGGGTCCGTTTACTCAAAACATTGACCAAAGTCAACTCAAACGGTTTCCAAAGCAAAATTTCATATTTTTCAATTTTTTTTACATAAAAGCTTTCCGGAAACACGCTCGGACTGGGCACGCAACTCGAGGAGGGTAAAAATGAGATTTTTAAGGCTGCGGATCACAGAATTAGGTTTTAAAACATAAGATGACCTATCGGGTCATCACACCATCGGGCCCCCAAATCAACTTCGGTTACCCCCGAACGGACAAATAGCCCTCTAAAAGCCCACAACCATGAGACAATCTGCTTCTGATAACTCCTAGTCTCCAAATCCATAGAACACACGAATCATCCTGCCTAATCTCAAATCCATAGCCCAAATGTCTAACACATCTCTCGAACATGATCATCCCACGAGGAATACTTCTATAATTCTTCCGTGCCATATAACAAAATCTGAATCTCAGCAGTCAACTAACCAGGCGAGCACCACAATATCAATGTTGCATTCGTAAGTCAAGACACAATGTGTCTTCTGAAATGCACACCTTTCTCAGGCAACACCAAGTAGTGATAGCATCCATTTAGACATCTGGAATCGTCTGTGTTGTCTAAGAATTCATGACCTTCCCTTCAAAACTGAACTGTGACCCTGCACATGCAAAACTCAATTCCGATTAGTCAGAAACCTTCTATTTGATCTCATCCAGGAGGAAATCCCAATACACAACATGTTCCTCACACCAGTAGGAATTATTCACCTCGAACCGTGATAGAAATCATCGAGAACCCCTTGTAATCCGTTTGCACATAACCAAGCTATCAGAACCGAATCCCTCTTACTCAACCAAGCCACGCAGTTTCCCAAAACCCATGAACATTGCCACGAAACACCTGTGGAGACCCACCACATCATAAGCACCCAAAGAACCGATCATATCATTACTGGGTTGATCCAATTTACTATCAAACTACCCTGTTTCCTTCGAGTTCCTTCCAAATTACTCTCAAGTTGATATCCCTCCTTGCGAGAACACCAAGATCCGTACCCCAAAGCTCGCCATAAGAGATTCTAGCATAAAAATCATATCGCCCTAAGGCCCATAAGCTGTTGTATTCCCTCTTAGCACCCCAAAGTACCACAACCGAGACACCCACTTTGAAGAGACCTTCTGTGAATCTAAATACGTTTCCACCACCACTTAGTCTTCCTGATACTGAAATGCATAATCCATAATGATATAGAAATACCGTGAGCCTCGACACCATCCAACGTAAATCCTATATTCCAGCCACAACTACTGTGCCACCACTTAATCTTCCTAAGTCTGAACTCATCAATAAGGCATGAGAATCAAATTCTCCCCACAATTAATCAACATGGAAAACCTTCCAACACACTCATAACTCGGGAGTACACGCCACATCGAGACAGAAATCAAGCACCTATCAGTCCTTTTTATGCCTCAGGAAAACTCTTCTCTTCACATTCAGGTCATCTGAACACAGCCCACAGTCACATCCTACCCATCATTTAGTCATCCAACCACTCGCCGACCACAAATTCCACTTATAGGGACACTACCGAACGTATAAGCCCAAAGGCACATGCACACACAACCGAAATTCATGTGCTCAAGCTGCAGTCAAAACCTGGCCTCAAGCCCTCCAGACTGACCCATCATTGGCATACAGAAATCACATCTCACACCTCATCCATAGATTCACAAGCCGTCAATGCACAACCGATACCGAGCGCTCACATGTGCACACAAATGCGTGGAGGGAATTCAAATAGTTATGCTTTAAGCTGAATCAATGATGCACGATAAGGAAAGAAAGATGGGAAGTTTATCCTAAATGCCCTGCAACCTCTCGAAGATAGGTATGGACGTCATCATAGCGATCTGCAAGACTCTACTAGACACTTGCTCATGACTCGTAGAACCTATGAACCTAGTGCTCTGATACCCACTTGTCACGACCCAAAAATCACTAGTCGTGATGGAACCTAACTCGACCCGCTAGGTAAGCAAACTAACAGACAATTCAATCCAAATGAAATTATAGGAAAATAGTGAAGAATTATCTGGACATTTACAAATTGACCCAAGAACGGGTAGTACAAATCATGAGCTTCTAAAACTTTGAATTTATAGAGCTAATATAAATAATTACACGATCTATTTGAAAGCTACATAAACAGATTAACAAAATCTAAAGCTACCAAGGACATGCGGCAGCTCTATTCGGAATGCACGAACATCTTCAGGGTCAGCTCCTGACATTACCAACAACTCCGCTCCAAAAATCTGCACACAAGGTGCAGAAGTGTAATATGAGTACAACCGACCCCATGTACCTAGTAAGTATTTTGTCTAAACTCGTCGAAGTAATGACGAGGCTTTTTAGTTAAAAGATGCTCACTGATAAAATTTGTAATGTAACTAACAATAGAACTATATTACAGTATAGCAGAATAGAGCATACAAACGAATGTACAAGGCAATAACAGAGTACTAGAAGAGATCACAATCCAACAGTTTCCAATATCTTGACCAATCCTTTCCTTATAACGAAACCCAATGAACCACAATAATCACCTCAAAACTTTCATAGTGTGAGAGAAACACTCAAGACATCAAATTCAACGGCGCGGCAACACCCTTCGTGCATTTATCTCATCCTTACCAAATATGCGTAAAACAATACCAACCGAAGGGCAGAAATACCGATAACAGAAATGACAAAGTAGGAAATACGCAAGTAGTAATAATGAACGAGAATGTACATAAGGACATCAGTAACAGACTAGGCGGAAAGCATAAATATAATGACGACAATTAGGAAAAAGGAATGTAACTTCAACTAACTAGCATGGTGGAGGCATGAAGATAGATATAACAAATAAGAAAGGGGACACATGATCTTTATAAGTTAACAAGTAGAGACATGAATGACTAACATGGAAGAAGACATGTACCTAAGTGCAACAAAACAGATATGACGTGGATGCAAATATAACAACAGAAAGTAGGCATGATATTTACAAGTTAAGAAAGTAAAAGGCATGGTCAACACAACAACAATTGAGATAGAGAATAAAGACAGAACAATGACGACAAGTCACATAAGAACCGTAAGTACGACAGTAACAATTCAAGGTAAAGACATGAAGATATCTGCAAGAAAAGGATGTCACAACATAATGCATGCCCCTCGTCCTCATTTGCACGGAAACACCCTTCGTGCCATGAACTCGAAATAACACAAAAGCATGATAATATAAATACAATGGCACGGAATCACCCTTCGTTCTTTTACTCACATAACATGGCACGACATCACCCTTCGTGCGTTTACTCACATAACATGGCACAGAATCACCCTTCGTGCTTTTACTCACAAATGATATGGCACGACATCACCATTCGTGCTTTTACTCTCAATAATATGGCACGACATCACCCTTCATGCTTTTACTCTTAGATAATATAGCACGACATCAACCTTCGTGCTTTACACTCTCCCTCACATTATAATGTATAAACAATGGCACGGCATCACCCTTCGTGTTTTACACTCTTCCTTACCAGGCATATGTATATCAATGAAAAACAAGGCAGGAAACATAAATAACGTCAAGGAGAGTGTTTAAACGAATATTCCAAATGAATCCCAATCACAACTTTTCAAGCCAACAATAGTTCAATAAAACCGCAAGAACCTTATTATTCAAGTATTCCAATAAATCTCACACATGATCCACTACACAAGTATAGGATCTAGTATCTCAAGAATATCGGCCGTAGCAGTAGATTAATGATTATGCATAGTGATGACCAAATTAGACACATCAATGTGTTCTCAGAATTCCATCAAATTTGATCAAGTTATAACAAGCTAAGTCTTAGTTCCTAACATTTAATACTATGATCTTAGTATCTAGGAGTCAAGTAAGGCATGAAACAAGAAGGTAACGTGATTCTACAAGACACAATTTATAACATAATTTATCCCCGAGCATGGTTAACCCTAGAACATGCATATATGCTCGTCACCTCATATATGTATCACTCCCACATGTAGCAAACATTGTCAAATAGTAGGAAAATTTCCCTCAACAAAGTTAGGCAAGACACTTACCTCAATTCGGCTAACTCAATACTCAATTTACCTTTTTCCTTTATAAATTCACCTCCGCTCGGCTCAATCTAGCCAAAGACGACTTAAATACATCACACAATGCAAGGGAAAATAATTTCAATTAGTAAAGCTGTGAATTTTATAAAATTTCTAAAACGTCAACAAAAGTCAACTCCCGGGCCCGCTTGGTCCAAACCCAAAATTCGGACCAAAATCCGAGTATCCATTCACCCCCGAGCTCTGTTATGTAATTTGTTTTGAAATCCGACCTCAATTTGAGGTCTGAATCCCACTTTTACAAAAATCCCTAATTCTACCCAAACCCCCAATTTCCACCATGAAAACACTAGATTTTAGGTTGAAAACTTATGAAATGTAATGAAAGATTGAAAGGAAATAGGTTAGAATCACTTACCAATGGATTGGGGGAGAAGAATTCTTTGAATTATCGCCTCTAGAATTTTCTAGTTTTGAAAATTTGAAGAATGAACAAAAAATCTCGTTTTTCCCTTCTTTTACCGAGCTGCAGTTATCGCAATTGCGACACAAGGTTCGCAATTGCATTGATCGCAATTGCGATCAATTCCTCGCAAATGCGACGAATCTCTGAGCCTGCTAACTTCGCAAATGCGATGCATATGTCGCAAATGCGAGCCAAGGTTCTTCGCAAAAGCAAACTTCTGACTCGCAAATGCGAGTCTACCTTGATCTGATTCCAGTCGCAAATGCGACAATATTCCCGCAAATGCGAACCCTGCCCCCATCGCATTTGCGGGCTTCTCTTCGCAAAAGCGAAGCTGACCCAGCCCCCTCCCTCTTCGCAAATGTGAGCTTGACTTCTTATTTGCGAGGCTCGCATTTGCGATCAAGTCCTCGCAAATGCGAGATCTGCAGACCTGATGCACCAACTATTATTATTTTTTTCAAGTCAAAACTACTCCGTAGCCTATCTGAAACTCACCCGAGCCCTCGAGACTCTAAACCAAATATGCACACAAGTCTAAAAATATTATACGAACTTGCTCGCGCGACCAAATCGCCAAGACAACACCTAAAACTACGAATCGAGTGCCAAATCAAAAGAAATTTTCAAGAAAACTTTAAAACTTCTATTACAACAACCGCACGTCTGAATCACGTCAAATCAACTTCGTTTCTCACCAAATTTGACAGACAAGTCATAAATATAGAAATGAACCTATATCGGGTTCCGAAATAAAAATACGGACCCGGTATCAATAATTTCAAACATCGATCAAACATTTAGATTCATTAAGCCTTCAAACTTTCAAATTTCAACAAAATGCGGTAACTCGAGTTAGGGACTTCCGAATTAGATTTCGGGCATACGCCCAAGTCCCAAATCACGATACGGACTCATCGGGACCGTCAAAATACAGATCCGAGTTTGTTTGCTCAAAACATTGACCAAAGTCAACTCAAATGGGTTTTAAGGAAAAGATTTCATATTTTTCAGTTTTTAACATAAAAGCTTTCCGGAAAAAAAAATACTCGGACTGCACGCAAATCGAGGAGGGCTAAAATGAGGTATTTGAGGAAACACAGAATTAAGTTCTGAAACATAAGATGACCTATCGGTTCATCACATAATACATCATGCGGGGATACTTGTACCCTCAAACTATCAAGAAAAGTGCAAGTGCTCAAAACGACCAGTCGGGTCGTTACAATTGACTGATCTTTGGAGATTCACTGTTCACACTAAGAAAAATCAAAAACAAGTACTTGACTCTTGTTTGGTTCTTCTGAACATCATCTTTTAGGCATTAAAAGATATATTTAACTTTTTTATTGCTACAGGAATATCACTATAAGAAAAATTATGATTTGTGACGGAAAATAGTCTGTCACAAAATTGTGACGAGCAATGCAGATGAAATTAGACATGAGCAAAATTATTTGTCACAAAAATTATTCTTATGATGAATTTGTCATGGATCTGTGATGGATTTTAAAGACGGAAATTTGTGACGACCGAACTGTCACAAAATCATGGCGGGAAGAGACTGATAAAAAGTCCGTCCCTAATTCGTTACAAAATTTGTGATCATGAGTTTGTGGATTCTTTCACAAATGTAGCTTTTTTTATTACAGAACTTAAAGCTCGTGACAGATGTGAGATTTATAGATTCTGTCGTAAAATTCCAAAAAGGCAATGAGAAATGTGCAGACTTTTCTGTCACAAAATTTCCTAAGAATTCTAACTACAAGAATATCAATTTTATCGGATAGAATATTTGATGCACACACGAACTTTTTCTGGCGTATTTATCCTTCTGAACTTGATAATTTAATAGTCTAGATCCCCTGGACATTGACAACCTATGTGGTAATATGCGACGCCACATTGATTTTTTTTTGTTCACGTGGGTTTCTAATAATCATAATTATTTTTACCTTCTTAAGTCCACTAATTATTTGGATTATCTTTTTTGGGTAAAAAATTAAAACGCTATTATTTTTGCTATAACTTTTTTATTTGATTACAGATAATGATATTTTAATTAAGTTATTTTTATATATTTGACTAAAAAAATAAAAATACACTGTTAGAATAAATAACTATTGCATCTAATGAAGAAATAAAAAGCAATATGCAGTTGGACTTCATTGTTTTGGTTATAAAACAAATTGGCAAAAAATAATAAAATTCTAACTAAATATTTTACCATTTGCCCCGAAAAATGTATATTCATTTGAAACAAATATCTTTGCATGAAAAGACAAAGAATAAAAAAAAATTCTTTTCTTGAAATTACATCGTTTGAGCTCATGTAATTTAGCTAACACTACTAGAAAACTGTCAAATTTTGTCTAAGGAATTCCGACCGACATTGGTCGGCAAGAAATATCGATCGAAATCGATCTGAAACAAAGTAAAATGGTTGAAACAATTAAATAAAAAATTATAAATAAGAATACCGACCGATATCGATCGGTTTATGTGGTCCCACAAATTAAAATGTTAAATTTTCGACCGCTTTCGGTCGGAATATGGTCAATCTTTGACCAAAGACTGGCCAGACTTGCATACTATTTATAAAAATAATGATTAATTAAAAGAATTATAGAATACCGACCGATGTCGGTCAAAATTTTTAATTTAATTTTTTTTCGCCCTACGTCAAATATCTTTTTGATAATAAACAATTATTTATCATATAATTAAAAACTTTACGACCAATATCGGTCAGAAATAGTAAATTACACACACACACACACACACACACACACACACACACACACACACACACACACACACACACACACACACACACACACACACACACACACACACACACACACACACACACACACACACACACACACATATATATATATATATATATATATATATATATATATATATATATATATATATATATATATATATATATATTCTCAAATTGTGTGATTTGACCGAGTATATGTTGTTATTGCTACAACTTATGTTATAATATAACACTACATCTTATAGCATAACACATTTTGTTTTTAAATAGGTTACCTACTGAAATCGGTCGGTATTAGTGGTCAAAATGGTCAAATACTTATACACACACATATATATTCGCGTGTGTGTGTGTGTGTATTTAAACAAGATCTGTGTGTATGTATGTATGTATATATATGTGTGTGTGTGTGTGTGTGTGTGTGTGTGTGTATTGTTGCTACAACTTAAGTTTTAATATAGCACTACAACGTATAGCACTAAATATTTAATTATTGTTTAATAAGTTACATATATAAATCGGTCGGTATTGGTGGTCAAAATGGTCAAACACTTATAGATTATTGTTACTTACAATCTACGCATATATAACTGTCACGACCCAATTTCCCCTTCGTATGACGTCGTGACGACACCTAGTCTCTATGACTAGGTAAGCCTAATATTTTGCGGAATAAATGAAATGAAAACATAAATTTAACAACTAACTGTAGCAATAACACTATAACTGAGTACCATGCCACTTGACATGTACAATAACCAACTCCTCAATATACTACACAGCATTCCCAAAATCCCAAACATCGTGAATCACAAACTACAGGAGGAAAATCTAGTGTTTCTATACATCAGAGTCTATTAAAAGAAAATACAGAAGATAATGGACATGGGGAAGAGTATAAGGGGATTCCGAAGTCTGCGGACGCGGCAGATATACCTTGAAGTCTCCAAAACTGTCCCGGCTCACTGATAGTACGACTGATAAGGAGTACCTGGATCTGCACACGAAAAACATGTGCAGAAGAGTAGCATGAGTATACCACAATTGGTACCCAGTAAAGTGCCAAGCCTAACCTCGGTCAAGTAGTGAAGAGGTCAGGTCAGGGCCCTACTGGTATATATATAATAACACAAGATATAATGAAATACTGTAGTAAAATAAAGACTGAAATTTAACAAGAATGAAATCATAAAAGACAACAACTCAGTACACAGAGATAACAACAGGGAATTTCCCGAGATACCGTCTCGTAGTCCCAACGTAAATGTGCAGAACAGGAGGATCTCCCGTAATATCGTTCCGTAGTCCCAAAGTAAATATGCAGTATAGGGGGATCTCCTGGAATACCGTTCCGTAGTCCCAAAGTAAATATGCAGTATATGAGGATCTCCCGGAATACCGTTCCATAGTCCCAAAGTAAATATGCAGTACAAGGGGATCTCCCAAAATACCGTTCCATAGTCCCAAAGTAAATATGCAGCCAAACAATAGAATTCAATAATTACGGCACAAAATTCTACAGTTCAACCTAAGTACCAGTTAAGGAAAGACAAGTAAATTCACTAAACATGCTGCACATAGTTCAAGTAAACAGTTAAGGCAAGTAGTCATGCTATTCTAGTCTAGTCGGATACCACACATGCTGATGGAACTCAAATAGGAAGGAAATCAGGTTATTACTTAGTAGAAAAATCGGGTTTTTATACAATTAGCCCGTGTACGTACTCGTCACCTCATGTACACGGCGCTCATATGTCAAAAACAGTACAAATCCTACGGGGAGTTCCCCCACACAAAGTTAGGCAAGCTACTTACCTCGGTAAGAATGCCTTTTCCACGAATATCCGACTCTAAATGACTTGAATCTAGCCAAAATAATTCGATACAGTCAACAAAAATATATACAAATCAATTTCATAAGAAAATACTATATTTTTCAATAAAAAATCCGAAATTAACTCAAAAATTGCTTGTGGGACCCACATCTCGGAATCCGGCGAAACTCACAAAATCCGATAAACCATTAAATTACAAGTCCAACCATACCAGTTTCACCCAAATTCGACTCCGAATCGACACCGAAATCTCAAAAATTAGTTTCTATGAATTTTCTAAAAATTTTCCAAATTTCAATCTCAAAACACTAAATAAATGGTGGAAATAAATGATGGATTCGGGTAATCTAACCATAATTGAGTTAAGAACACTTACCGTGATGTTTTCTCTGAAAATCTCCCAAAAATGGCCCTAGATCAAGGCTTCGATCATGGCCCTCGATCCTGGGCCTCGATCCTGACCTTCGTTCGTGGGCATCGATCATGGCTTCGATCCTGGCCCTCAATCCTGGCCTTCGATCATGGCCCTCGATTCTGGCCTTTGATCATAGCCCTCGATCTCGAGCCTTCGATCATGGCCCTCGATCCTGAGCCTTCGATCATGGCCCTCGATCCTGAGCATCCATCATGGTCCTCGATCCTGAGCCTCGATCATGGACCTCGATCTTGAGCCTCGACCCTGGCTTCGATCCTGGCCCTCGGTCCTGCCTCGATCAAGGCTTCGATCATGGCTTCGATCATGGCCCTCGATCCTGATCTTCGATCCTGGGCATCGATCATGGCTTCGATCCTGGTCCTCGATCTTGGTCTTCGATCATGGCCCTCGATTCTGGCCTTTGATCATGGCCCTTGATCCTGAGCCTCGATCATGGCCCTCGATCCTGAGCCTCGATCATGGCCCTCGATTCTGAGCCTCGACCCTGGCCTTCGACCCTGGGCTCGATTTTTGCATTTCCAGCAGAAAAAAATTGCAGCAGCCTTTGCAGTAGCAGTTTAAGTCCAACTTTTGATCCGTTAACCATCCGAAACTCACACGAGGCCCTCGAGACCTTAACCAAAAAAACCAACAAGTTTTAAGACATCATACGAACTTATTTGAAACCTCAAATCACATCAAACAACGTTAAAATCACAATTCACACTCCAATTCAAGCTTAATGAAACTTAAGAATTTCCAACTTCTACATTCGATGTCGAAACCTATCAAATCAAGTCCGATTGACCTTAAATTTTTCACACACATCATAAATGACATAACAGAGCTATAAAAATTTTCGGAACTGGATTCCGACCCCGATATCAAAAAGTCAACTCCCCGGTCAAACTTCCAAACTTAAATTCCTATTTTAGCCATTTCAAGACTATTTTAACTACAGACTTTCAAATAAAATTTCAAACACGCCCCTAAGTCCAAAATCATCATACGGAGCTGTTGGAATTATCAAAATTCTGTTCCGGGGTTGTTTGTACATAAGTCGACATCCGGTCACTATTTGAACTTTAAGCTTTAAAACTTGGAACTAAGTGTTCCAATTCATTCCAAAACCTCACCGGATCCGAACCGACTACCCCGACAAGTTACATAATAGTTATAAAGCAAAGAATGAGAAGTAAATAGGGGAGTGGGGCTACAACTTTTAAAACGACTGGCCGGGTCGTTACAATAACATCCTAAATTGAATACTATATATTTATATACATACACATACACACACACACACACACACACACATATATATCAGTTAAACAAATCACATTTTATTTTTACATAAGTTACTGACCGAAATCGGTCGGTATTATTGGTCAAAATGGTCAAACACACACACACACACACACACACACACACACACACACACACACATATTGCATCATCAAGCTTCTTTGACCAATCCGTTTGGTTAACATTCACTGTTTTGGACAAGATACTTTTTATCTTAGTTAAACAAAGCATATTTTTACATAAGTTACTGACCGAAATCGGTCGGTATTATTGGTCAAAATGGTCAAACACACACACACACACACACACACACACACACACACACACACACATATTGCATCATCATATATACATACACATACACACACACACACACACACACACATATATATCAGTTAAACAAATCACATTTTATTTTTACATAAGTTACTGACCGAAATCGGTCGGTATTATTGGTCAAAATGGTCAAACACACACACATGAATATATATACAACAACATATACTCGGTCAAATCACACGATTGGAGAATATATATATATATGAACAAATCACATTTTGTTTTATATATTGACAAAATTCGACCAACTTCGGTCGGTTTTATAATTACATTAATTATAAAAATAATTTAAAAATCAATTACCGATCAATGTCGGTCGGATATGTGTAGTCAAACGGTCAAAAGGAACATAATGATACTGACCGAATTTTCCGACCGAAGTCGGTCGGAAATTTCTAATTAAGGGTACATAGAACACGTTTCTTCCCCATTTTTCTCTTTACACTTTCTCTCACTCTTTCTTTCACATCCATAAATCCTTCCCAAATCCCACCCAAATCAACTCACCACTCCCTTCTCACCAAAAATCAAACCTGTCACAACCCGAAATTCCCTTCTTCGAACCGTGATGGCGCCTAACATTTCACTTGCTAGGAAAGCCAACGTTAGAATAATATTATCTATTTTTAAAAATAATTTTTAAATTTATTAATAACAAAGAACAAATGCGGAAGTAAAGTCTAAAATATAGTGAATAATCCATAAAAATAACGGTGTCTAAATACCATCCCAGAATTGGTGTCACAAGTGCACGAGCTTCTAGAATAAATACAATTAAAGATCTGAATAAAATAAAGTTGTCTGAAAATAAACACACAGCTAAAGTAAAATAGACGGGGACTTCAGAACTGCGGACGCCATGCAGTTATACCTCAAGTCTCCTCCGAGTAGCTGAAATTCGAGCAAGTCTATGGCACGCCGCTGGGACCGACTCCGAAATTTGCACAATAAGTGCAGAGTGTAGTATCAGTACAACTGACCCCATGTACTGGTAAGTGCTGAGCCTAACCTCGACGAAGTATTGACGAGGCTAAGGCAGGTCACTTACATTACCTGTACGCAATATCAGTAACAACAACAATAATAGAAATAAATCAGGTAACTCATTTATAATAATTGAAGCCAACTCAACAGTCATAACCAATTATCATTTTCATTAATTCTGTTGCAGTGTGCAACCCGCTCTCACAATATATTCACATTCAATTCTATTGCAGCGTGCAACCCGCTCTCACAATATATTCACATTCAGCTCTGTTGCGGCGTGCAATCCACTCCTCCAATATATTCATTTTAATCAAGTCTGTTGCGGCATGCAACCCTATCCCCCAATATATATATATATATATGTATGTCGACTTTTAAATAAGTCTGTTGCGGTGTGCAACCCGATCCTCCAATATATTCATTATAATTAATTCTGTTGCGGCGTGCAACCCGCTCCTCCAACATATTCATTTACCAATTCTTATAGAAGAAATTTCCTCAATAAATGTAACAATTAATATAAAATTATAAGACAACAAGCATACAATAATTATGATTTAATTATGAAACAAACAAAGGCAAATAGCAAATTATTTTGGAAATCAGAGAGAAAATATGTAGTTTAATATTAAATATACTAAATGTCAAATAACAATTAAGGCACATAATTCAAATAGTATGTAACAATTAATGCAGGAATTCAAGAATTAATATTTGACAAAGAATAGGAGAGAAACAATTATTATAATAATTAATTCATGATTTAAAATAATTTATGATTTTTCAAGTAAGCAGGCAAACAATTAATTTGACGACGTATAGACACTCATCACCTCGCCTATACGTCGTTCACATGCAATTCACATAACAAATAATTTGAGGGTTCTATTCCCTCAAGTCAAGGTTAACCACGACACTTACCTCACTTTGAAAATTTCAATCAATTACTCGACCACAACTTTTCCTTTTAAATTTTTCTCCAAAAGCTTCAAATCTATTCATAAACAATTCAATATATTCAATACGAATTATAGGAATTAATTCCATATGAATTTACTAATATTCCGGATAAAAATCTGAAATTCATTAAAATATTCGACAGTGGGACCCACGTCTCAAATCCCGAAAAAACTCGCGAAATCCGAACGCCCGTTCTGCTACAAGTTCAGCCATACAAAAATTATCCAATTCCGATGTCAAATGGACCTTCAAATCTAAATTTTTCGTTTTTGGAAGATTTTAGAAAAATCTGATTTTTCTTCCATAAATTCACGGATTCATGATATAAACGAGTATGGAATCATGAAATATAATCAATATAGGATAAGGGACACTTACCCCAATATTTCCCGTGAAAATCGCCCAAATATTCGCCTTAACTGAGCTCAAAATGACCAAAATAAGTAAAAATGTCGGACTCTTCGATATATACACTGCTCAGGCATTTCCACACCTGCGGTGCCTGGACTCGCACATGCGAGCTCGCATCTGCGGAATGGGGCTGCCAGGCGAGGCCTCGCACCTGCGGAGGAAAAATGCGCACCTGCGCTGCCTTCCGCTTCTGTGATTGCCAAGTCCTCTTCTGCGGACGCGCGAGTGCATGTAAGTTTCCGCACCTGCGATGGAAGGCTCGCTTTTGCGAGATTGCACCTGCGGTCAAAAATCCGCAGGTGCGATTACAACAGAAGGCAAAATTTCAGATTTTGCTTTAAGTCCAATTCTTGTTCTGATTTCGATTCGAGTCACACTCGGGGTACTTGGGACCCCGTCCGAATATACCAACAAGTCCCGTAACATAATACGGACTTACTCGGGGTCAAAAATCACTTCAAACAACGCTGAAATTATAATTCACACCCCGATTCGAACTTTGAGTTTTAAACTTTTTCATTTGCAAATCTCGTGCCAAAACATATTAAATAAATCCGGAATGACTTCAAATTTGGCACACAAGTCCTAAATGACATAACAGAGCTATTCAAATTTCCATAATCGGATTCCGGCTCCGATATGAAAATGTCAACCCCGTGGTCAAACTTGGAAGTCTTTAGCCTTTAAATTGCTAGTTCCGTTAGATGGTCATAACTTGAGCTAGAAACCTCCAAATTAAATTCCGAGCATACGCCCAAGTCCTAATTCACGATACGGAGCTACCGGAACTATCAAAACACTGATCCGGGTCAGTTTGCTAAAAATGTTGACCAAAGTCAACTTAGTTGAGTTTTAAAGCTCAATTTTACATTTTAATCCATTTTTTACATGAAAACTTTTCGGAAAAGTTTACGGACTGCGCACGCAATTTGAGGAATGATAAATGGTACTTTTCGAGATCTTAGAACACAGAATTACTTATTAAATTTAAAGATGACATTTTGGGTCATCACATTCTCCACCTCTAAAACAAACGTTCGTCCTCGAATGGAGTTAGAAAAAAGTACCTGAGCTGGTGAATAAGTATGGATATATACTCCGCATGTCCGACTCAGACTCCCAGGTAGATGCCTCTATCGGCTGACCTCTCCATTGCACCCGGATTGAAGGATAACTCTTAGACCTCAACTGTCGGACCTGCTGGGCTAGAATAGCCACTGGCTCCTCCTCGTAAGTCAAATCTTTGTCCAATTGAACTGAGCTGAAACACCGGATGAACCACTGATAAACTAGGTGGTAATGCAAGCCTATAGGCTACTTCACCCACCCTTTCAAGCATTTCAAAGGGTCCGATATACCTAGGGCTCAACTTGCCCTTCATTCCAAACCTCATTACACCTTTCATAGGTGTAACCCGGAGCAATATTCTTTCTCCAACCATGAATGCAATATCACGAACTTTACGGTCGGCATAACTCTTTTGCCTAGACTGAGCTGTGCGAAGTCGATCTTGAATAATCTTGACCTTATCCAAGGCATCCTGTACCAAATCGGTACCCAACAACCGAGCCTCTCCCGGTTCAAACCAACCAACTGGCGATCGGCATCGCCTTCCGTATAATGTCTCATATGGAGCCATCTGAATACTCGACTGGTAGCTATTATTATAAGCAAACTCCCCAAGTGGCAAGAAATGATCCCAAGAACCTCCAAAGTCTATAACACAAGTGCGAAGCATATCTTCCAATATCTGAATAGTGCGCTCTGACTGTCCGTCTGTCTGTGGATGAAATGTTTTATTCAACTCCACCCGCATGCCTAACTCACGTTGTACAACCCTCCAGAAATGTGAGGTAAACTGCGTACCATCTGAAATAATAGACACGGGCACACCGTGAAGGCGGACAATCTCACGAATATAGATTTCAGCTAACCTCTCTGAAGAATAGGTAACTGCCACTGGAATGAAATGTGCTGACTTGATCAACCTATCCCCAATGACCCAAACTGCGTTAAATTTTCTCTTAGTCCGTGGGAGCCCAACAACAAAATCCATAGTGATACGCTCCCACTTCCACTTAGGAATTTCTAACTTCTTAAGCAAACCACCAGGTCTCTGATGCTCGTACTTAACTTGCTGACAATTCAGACACCGAGCTACATATGCAACTATATCCTTTTTCATTCTCCTCCACCAATAATGTTTTCGCAAATCTTGATGCATTTTGGCGGTACCTGGATGAATAGAATACCTGGAACTGTGTGCTTCTTCAAGAATTAATTCACGAAGCCCATCCACATTAGGCACACAAATACGACCCTGCATTCGCAGAACCCCATCTTCCCCCACAGCAACATGTTTGGCATCACCTTGCCGCACCGTGTCCTTAAGGACAAGTAAATGAGGATCATCATACTGCCTCTCTCTGATACGCTCATATAAAGAAGACCAAGGGCCTGTGCAAGCTAGAACCCGACTGGGTTCTAAAACATCTAACCTCACGAACTGATTAGCCAAAGTATGAACATCTGCAGCTAATGGCCTCTCACCAACCGGAATATACGCAAGACTACCCATACTCACAGCCTTTCTACTCAATACATCGGCCACCACATTGGCCTTTCCGGGGTGATACAAAATGGTGATATCATAGTCTTTCAACAACTCCAACCATCTTCTCTGCCTCAAATTAAGATCCTTTTATTTGAACAGATATTGAAGGCTACGATGATCAGTAAATACCTCACACGAGACACCGTAGAGGTAATGCCTCCAAATCTTAAGCGCATGAACAATGGCTGCCAATTCTAAGTCATGAACAGGATAATTCTTTTCGTGAACTTTCAACTGTCATGACGCATATGCAATTACCTTGTCATCTTGCATTAATACTGCACCAAGCCCAATGTGAGATGCGTCACAATATACCGTATACGATCCTGAACCTGTGGGTAATAGTAATATTGGCGCCGTAGTCAAAGCGGTCTTGAGCTTTTGAAAGCTCAACTTACACTCGTCTAACCATCTAAATGGGCCACCTTTCTGGGTCGATCTGGTCAATGGGCTTGCTATAGATGAAAACCCTTCCACGAACCGACGATAATAACGTGCTAAACCAAGGAAACTCTGGATCTCTGTAACTGAAGTAGGTCTAGGCCAATTCTGAATAGTCTCAATCTTCTTAAGATCCATCTTGATGCCTTCTGCCGATACAACATGCCCAAAAAAGGCAACTGAGTCTAACCAAAACTCACGTTTTGAAAACTTGGCATATAACTAATTATTCTTCAAGGTGTGAAGCACACTTCGAAGATGCTGCTCATGTTCCTCTTGACTGCTGGAGTAAATCAAGATATCATCAATGAATACAACCACAAAAGAATCCAAATAAGGCTTGAACACCCGATTCATCAAATCCATAAATGCTGCTGGGGCATTTGTTAACCCAAATGACATCACTAGGAATTCGTAATGCCCATATCGAGTTCGAAAAGCTATTTTAGGGACATCAGATGCCCTAATCTTCAACTGATTGTAACCAAACCTCAAATCGATCTTCGAAAATACCTTGGCACCCTGAAGCTGATCAAATAAGTCATCAATTCTTGGCAACGGATATTTGTTTTTGATAGTGGCCTTGTTCAACTACCGATAATCTATACACATCCGCATAGAGCCATCTTTCATTTTTACAAATAATACTGGTGCACCCCAGGGCGAGACACTAGGTCTAATGAATCCCTGATCAAGCAAGTCTTGTAACTACTCTTTCAATTCTTTCAACTCCGGCGGGGCCATACGGTATGGTGGAATAGAAATGGGCTAAGTGCCCGGAGCCAAATCTATACAGAAGTCAATATCTCTGTCAGGTGGAATCCCCGGCAAATCTGTAGGAAATACTTCTGTAAATTCACGAACAACTGGTACTGAGTCCATAGAAGGAACATCCGCACTCGGATCACGAATATAAGCCAAATAGGCTAGATACCCTTTCTCTACCATATGTCGAGTTTTCATATAAGAAATAACCCTACTGGCAGAATAACCAGGAGTTCCTTTCCACTCTAATCGAGGTAATCCCGGCATAGCTAGGGTCACTGTCTTGGAATGACAATACAATATAGCATGATAAGGGGATAGCCAATCCATACCTAAGATGACATCAAAATCTACCATATCAAGAAGTAGAAGATCCACACTAGTCTCAAGATTACCAATAGTAACCACACACGAACGATCTACTACAACAGAGTCTCCCACCGGTGTAGATACACACACAGAAGCACTCAGAGAATCACAAGGCACAACCAAATAGGAAGCAAAATAGGACACATAAGAATAAGTAGATCATGGATCAAATAGAACTGAAGCATCTCTATGGCAAACTGGAACAATACCTGTGATCACAACATCAGATGACTCGGCCTCAGGCCTAGCTAGAAAAGCATAAAATCGGGGTTGGGCCCCACCACTCTGAACTGCATCCCTAGGACGGCCTCTAATTGACTGGCCTCCACCTCTAATGGTCTGACCTCCACCTCTAATGGCCTGACCTCCACCTCTAGCTGGCTAAGCAGGCAGTGAAGCAACCGGTGCCGGTATGATGGCATGCGAATCCTGCCGAGATCTGTTACTCGCCAATCTAGGGCAATACCTCCCGATATGACCAATGTTCCCACACTCTTAACACCCATCTTGATGTCGTGGCTGCTGAAGCTGACCCAAATGGGCCGAATAACCATTGTAGTAACTCTGGAGTGGTGGTGCACTGATAGGAGCTGAATGTGCACTAAATACTGGCTGCCCAGAGTAATGCATAATAGGACCGTGACTCCCTGAAGCACCGGGAGATGCATGAAGTGATGAATGAAACGGTCTAGGAAGATGACCCCTACCAAAATTACCCCTGCCTCCAGACGAGGCACCACTGAAACCACCGAACTGATGAGGCCTCTTATCGGACCTTTGCCCTCTCTCCTGTGCAAGAACCATCTCGATCCTCCTTGCGACATTAGTAGCCGCTTGAAAACAAATCTCACTCCCGGTCTCCTTAGCCATTTGAAATCTGATAGGGTGAGTGAGTCCCTCAATAAACCTCCTCACTCTCTCTCCCTCCGTAGGTAGTAAAAGGAGGGCATGACGGGCCAAATCCACAAAATGGGACTTATACTAAGTAACAGTCATACTGCCCAGCTGTAGATGCTCAAATTGCTTGTAAAATTCCTCTCTCAGTGTAATAGAGAGGAACTTCTCCAGAAATAGCTGAGAGAACCGCTCCCAGGTAAGTGCAGGCGATCTGACTGGTCGGCTCAATGTATAATCTCTCCACCACCTCTTGGCGGAACCCGTCATCTAAAATACAGCAAAATCAACCTCATTGGTCTCAACTATACCCATTTTCCGCAGCACCTCCTGGCAGCGTTCAAGATAATCCTGTGGGTCCTCAGAAGGTGTACCTTTGTAGTGAACTGGAAAGAGTTTAGTAAACTTATCCAGTCTCAATAAGGCCTCAAAAGATATGGCGGGCCTATCACCGGTTTGTGACGCAATAACTGGCTAAACTACCCCAACTGGTGGGGCTGCTGAAGCCTGATTCTGGGGAGCCATATGCTCCGGAGCGAGAGTAGTGAGAGTTTGTGCTCCTCCCCCAGCCTGTGAGATGGCTGGTGCCACTAGAAATATACCATTATGGGCCACACCCTCCATAAGACTTACCTAACGGACTAGAGTGTCCTGAAGTACTGGAGTGGCTATGAATCCTTCCGGGACCTGAACTGGTCCAACTGGTATATTCTGAACTGGAACCTCCTCCTGAAGGTCCACCTGAGGTTCTTGAACAGGTGCAGCTGCTCGAGCTTTGGACTGAGCTCTACCTCAGCCTCTAGCACGACCTCAACCTCAACCTCTACCCCTGGCCGTAGTTTCCATCAGAGGTTCTAGTCCCTGTCCATCGGTAGAGGTAATACGTGTTCTCATCATCTGCGAGAGAATAAGAGTAGAATGGTTCAATCATCGATGATAGAATAAATTCGTACGATAGAATAAGAAAGCAGTGATATTGTTCCTAAACTTCATAGCCTCTGAGAGATAAGTACAGACGTCTCCGTACAGATCCTTCAGACTCTACTAATTTTGCTCGTGACTCGTGAGACCTATGTAACCTATTGCTCTAATACCAACTATCACGACCCGAAATTTCCTCCTTCGGACCGTGATGGCGCCTAACATATCACGTGTTAGGCAAGCCAACGTTAGAATAATATGATTCATTTTAAAAATAATTTTTAAATTTGTTAATTACAAAGAACAAATGCGGAAGTAAAGTCTAAAATATAGTGAATAATCCATAAAAACAACGGTGTCTAAATACCATCCCAGAATTGATGTCACAAGTGCACGAGCTTCTAGAATAAATACAATTAAAGGTCTGAATAAAATAAAGTTGTCTAAAAATAAACACACAGCTAAAGTAAAATAGAAGGGGACTTTAGAACTGCGGACGCCATGCAGTTATACCTCAAGGCTCCTCCGAGTAGCTAAAATCCGAGCAAGTCTATGGCACGCCGCTGGGACCAACTCCGAAATCTGTACAAGAAGTGCAGAGTGTAGTATCAGTACAACCGACCCCATGTACTGGTAAGTGCTGAGCCTAATTCGACGAAGTAATGACGAGGCTAAGGCGGGTCACTTACATTACCTGTACGCAATATTAGTAACAATAACAACAATAGAAATAAATCAGGTAACTCATTTATAATAATTGAAGCCAACTCAGCAATCATAACCAATTATCATTTTCATTAATTCTGTTGCAACGTGCAACCCGCTCTCACAATATATTCACATTCAATTCTGTTGCAGTGTGCAATCCACTCTTATATATATATATATATATATATATATATATATATATATATATATATATATATATATATATATATATATATATATATATATATATATATATATATATATATATATATATATATATATATATATATATATATATATATATATATATATATATATATATATATATATATATATATATATATATTTGTTGCGACGTGCAACCCAATCCTCCAATATGGACTTTTTAATAAGTCTGTTGCGGCATGCAACCCGATCCTCCAATATATTTATTATAATTAATTTTGTTGTGGCGTGCAACCCGATCCTCCAATATATTCATTATAATCAATTCTTATAGAAGACATTTTCCCAATAAATATAACAATTAATATAAAATTATAAGAAAACAAGCATACAATAATTATGATTTAATTATGAAACAAGCAAAGGCAAATAGCAAATTATTATGGAAATCAGAGAGAAAATATGCAGTTTAATATTTAATATGCTAAATGTCAAATAACAATTAAGGCACATAATTCAAATAGCATGTAACAATTAATGCAGGAATTCAAGAATTAATATTTGACAAAGAATAGGAGAGAAATAATTATTATAATAATTAATTCATGATTTAAAATAATTTATGATTTTTCAAGTAAGCAGGCAAACAATTAATTTGACGACGTATAGACACTCGTCACCTCGCCTATACGTCGTTCACATGCAATTCACATAACAAATAATTTGAGGGTTCTATTCCCTCAAGTCAAGGTTAACCACGACACTTACCTCGCTTTATAAATTCCAATCAATTACTCTACCACAACTTTTCCTTTTAAATTTATCTCCAAAAGCTTCAAATCTGTTCATAAACAATTCAATATACTCAATACGAATCATAGGAATTAATTCTATATGAATTTACTAATATTCAGGATAAAAATCTAAAATTCCTTAAAATATTCGACAGTGGGACCCATGTCTCAAATCCCGAAAAAACTCATGAAATCCGAACGCCCGTTTCGCTACGAGTTCAACCATACAAAAATTATCCAATTCCGATGTCAAATGAACCTTCAAATCTAAATTTTTCGTTTTTGGAAGATTTTAGAAAAATCTGATTTTTCTTCCATAAATTCACGGATTCATGATATAAACGAGTATGAAATCATGAAACATAATCAATATAGGATAAGGAACACTTACCCCAATGTTTCCCATGAAAATCGCCCAAATATTCGCCTTAACCGAGCTCAAAATGACCAAAATGAGTAAAAATGTCGGACTATTCGATATATACACTGCCCAGGCATTTCCGCACCTACGGTGTCTGGACTAGCACAAGCGAGCTCGCATCTGCGAGAAAAACCTCTAGCGGTGAATCATCAGTAATCTCCATGTCCATCGCCACCAAATGTTGCCGAACGGGCATAAGCTGCAATCGACTGGCCCCACACAATGTAGTCGGCTTCGCTGGTTGGAAACCGGTAAGCCGCTGCAACATATGAGGTAATCCACTCCCGTATAGTCTCTAAGAGCATGTGGGTAAGCTACAGGTATACCATCAACAGGCAGCCCAAAAAGAACCTCCACGTCCTCAAGCGTGATGGTAGCCTCGCTGATGGGTAGATGAAACATGTGCGTCTTCGGTAGACACCGCTCTATCATAGCCGTGATCAACGCCCAGTCGAACTGCAACCGACCAATCTCTATGATTCTGTAGAAACCCGTACCCTGAAGGCGTCTAACTATACAGGGATGCAGTGGGTGGTCCTTAATGAACTCCCACATATCGTTTGTACGTCTGAGGCGGAATGTCTGGGATAGACACTGCCCATCCCAGATGTGTGAAGACCTATGGTTGCCCTGTAGCAACAGTAGCTCTCGAGATGCAGGTCCGAGATGCACAGGGGGAACCTCCATGACGATGTCTGTAAATTGAACAATATTAATTAAAGTATTTTTCTGTTTAATTGTTTATCATCTTTAAATATATTTGCAATATATTTTATATTAATATTAAATCGATATTTTTTCTATATTATTACTTAGGTCGATACATTTTCTATATTATTATTTTATATGTTAGTTTCTTACATTATTTTATATGTTAGTTTATTATTTTATATGTTTGTTTCTTACTCAGCTATTTTTGGGTATAATAAAATTAAATAATTAATTTTCATAACTATACGTGATATAATTAATAAGTATTCATATGAAAATACTTAGTTTGACAAATTTTCTATATTGTTGTTTTTATGTTATTTTCTTATATTTGTTGACTAAAATTCGAGAGGGTTTGTGTTTGAACTACCATTTTTTTTCCAGATATTTTTGGGGTTAACAGAGAATTAAATGATTAATTTCAATACCTAAAAAGATAATTAAGTAATTATTCATATAACAAATACTTAGGTTGATAAATTTTCTATATTAATATTTCATATGTTAGTTTCCAACATTTTTCTACTAAAATTCTGCATGGTTTTGTTTGAACTATCATCTTTTTAAAGTTATTTTTGAATTATATATTAAAATTTCATAAGTAATCAAGATATATTCAATAATTAATAATATAAAATATATTACAAACTTAATAGTAAATAATATTGAATTTACTTCATTTGTAACGATTTATTTGTTAACTGTCATATTTTGCCCACATTTTCCGGCAACTGATTATTTTATGATTCCTAGCTAATATTTGACAATTATCTACTGATACATTAAATCCATAATTGAGTACTTTATCCGAGTTTGTTAAGGAGAGCACGTAGTTTTTATTCTACACAACGGAATTTTAAAGAGCACTAAAGTAACACTACTCTAAATGACCATAAACAAAGTCAACTACCATGAGCTAAAATTTATTATTAATTTTACTACGCTAAAGGGCGCTACATAACAATTAAGGGCACAACATAACACTAAAGGGCACTAAATAACAATAAAATCACATATAACAATAATTATTCATAAAATAACAATATATCTTTTTTACTAATTTTTTAGCACATAAATAAACTAATTCGGATAAAAAAACAAAAAATTAATTAAATTACAAAACGATCACAAAAAAGTATAGACCACAGTAAAAAATAACTAATAAGCATTTTATATACATGAGTTTTACCAAAAAGTAAGTCGGAATACTTCGATTTGAAGTTTTTTAAATGTGAAAAATTAATGATTTGGGAGCCGAAACGAGCAATAGACGAGATCCATTACACGACAACGCCTTGGATCCGGTGTTAGCTTGCTAAATTATGAAGAAGACACAATTTTTGGGGGACGGGTGGGCTCCAATAAAGTTTTTTGGTTAAAAAATGGGGGGGGGGGGGCGTTTTTTATTTTTCTATTTTTGTCTGGTCGGGGAAGGAGACATGTCTGTTTTTCTATATAGGTATAACACATATAGGAGGCGCCTTCTGCATATGCACTATACCTCCCACCAATTAAAGTTCAAATTTAGCGAATGTATTGACCGCGCTATACCTTAACGGATAAACGTACCATTAAGATATAGCGCGGTGAATAATCGTATTATATATAAAATTATATTTTTTTACCTATTTTTGTGCTTTGAGTCCAAAAACACTAACATTTTGGTTCAGGATTCTTTTAATTGGCATGCACAGATGTCAAGTAATGACGTCCCCTAGCTTTTTGTCAAGTTTCTAGATGTAGCGTGCGACTCTGAACCTCGTACATTCTTTTTCTTTTTCTTTTATATATAATATAATGTTCGTTTTCTGTTCCGCCAGATTACCAGAAGATCGCCATTTCTCCACTTTGTCCAAAGCAATATTCTTCTTTGTCCACCATATCTCTTGTTCAGGTAATTTGTCTCTCTTTTTCTTTTGCTTTCTCTATGTTCAATTATGCTGAAAACTGTCTTTACAGAATTTTCAATATGGTAACTGTTGTTCTTTGGCTGATAATTTTGATTTTCATATTTTTGGAGAAAAAGAGGAACTGAGATTTTAGGGTTGAGATTTCAACTGCAACATAAAAAGATTGATTCTTCCTCTAGTTTATTTTTGTTCCCTTATATTTGTCTGCTTTGGTTTTGCCATGTTATAGAAAATAATTTTTTCTGCACTATTTTGAATTTTCCAAATACATGCTTTGTTTCACCCTTTTTTACCCCTTCTCCTTTTTGTTGCTGTTGTTTGCTAGCGGTCTATACTGCTATGTTGGTATGTATGAGCAGGCGCATATTTGTATATTTCCAGAGTGCATTTGAGATGTGAATCTTTTTTTGTTGTTCAGATTTTGGTGATATCCACTTCTTTGTTGTTATTTTGTGATTTTGGTGATTGTCACTTTATCAATTTATAACAAATGTTATACTGTAATAGAACAATATCTTGTTCATGCCTTTTGCTGAGATTTAACTATACTTTTGTTTTTCTTTTGTGCTTTCTGAATTTGGGTATCCCTTGTGGCCTTTCACTCACAGATTTTAATCAGTTGCTCATTATTTCAGCATAATGGGGCGTTTAAGTCGGACTATCTTTGTGGGCAATCTTCCCGGCGATATTCGAGAGAGTGAAGTAGAAGATTTGTTTTACAAGGTTAGTTGGAAAATATTACTCACAGCTGGAAACACGTGTTTTCTGTGCTCACCTGGTTATTACTAAGGATTTTTGCATCTACTTCTATTTGTTTCTCCTATTTGTTGGTTTTCTTCTCTTAAGTGTAATCTTTAACTTGGGAGGGTTGGTGGAATGACTTGTCTTTTTTGGGTGGAGAAGGAGTGAATTAACTCAGAGTGGATGTTTGGGTTAATCTGAAAGGCTCGTTCTAGTAGGTCGTTTAACTGTGACCTAGTACAGTTGAGAGGTTCAAGTTTCTTGTTTCTATTGTGATGAAAGACTGGGTTGTCTCTCTCTGTTTTACTAGAGTGCTAATTAATTTTCTTGCATTCTCCTCTTTAATTGCTCTCCGCATTACTTTCATCCGCCCATTGTGTTTAAGATGTTAAATCAGCTACAAAATTCTTAAATCATCTTTCCACTTAACATATTCTAAATCGGGATTTTAATCCAAAGGACATACTGCGCATTGGTGCATGATAAAGTTATGCACTTGAAATTATTGTGAATTCTGTTTGGAGTCAGCATCTCGTTCAAGCTGATATTTATTGCATTTAATTTCTAAAAGATTTCAGCAAATATGGCAAAAATATATTCCGTGAAATTAAACATCGAAAAATGTTTATTTCCGTAGCATATATAAATTTATTTTTTGGTGTGGGACCACTTCGTTTAAGTTTCTTTCTCTCTCTCTCTGTTTGGGTATATATGACAAATATGCTAATATTTGAAATTGTCTGGGCGAATCTCTCACAGTATGGACCTATTGTGCAAATTGATCTGAAAATTCCTCCAAGACCACCAGGTTATGCATTTGTGGAGGTGCGTTCATTGTTTGGAATTGAATGTCAGAAACATAGCTAGTATCAATGTCGGACAACACCTATTCTGCAGTGCGTTGTTCGTAATGTCAGATAGATCTCATCTATTCCATTCTTTATTGAGTTTCAGTTTGAAGATCCTCGCGATGCTGATGATGCCATTCGTGGATGTGATGGATACAAATTTGATGGACATCGATTACGAGTTAGTTGTCTCTCATTTGCCTTCATTTCACCATGGTCATGATTTAGATCTTCGATTATCAGAATTTTTTGTTGTCTTTCATAATCTATGTAGGTTGAACTTGCACATGGTGGGCGAGGATCATCATCGTATGATCGCTATAGCAGTCACAGTAGTGGGAGTCGTGGTGGATCTTCAAGACGATCGGATTATCGGGGTTAGCCTGGTTTTTAATATTCTCTCATATTTCTATAATTGCTCAAGGTTAGACGAAGTTTTATAGTCAAAACCAGCTGCTAAGAATTAAATTTTGCAGTTCTCGTCATTGGACTACCATCTTCTGCTTCATGGCAAGACTTGAAGGTTGGCATGTGATATCATGTTATGATTTTTGCAGATTTCTATGCTTTCTCAGGATTTTGATTAGTTTGGCTTAAACTTGGCCTTGGCAGGATCACATGCGTCGAGCCGGAGATGTTTGTTTCTCTCAAGTCTACCGTGACCGTGATGGTTAGTAGATTCTTCCTTGTGACAGTTATTCGGTTTGCTTTTATTCATTCTCATAGCAATGATATGGGATGTAAATATGCGCTGGTAAACAGATTTTGCTTGTATAAGAATGATAATAGTTTCAGCAATATATATAAGGGAAGTTAGATACACAGTGGTGGATATCATAACATGTAAGTTAGGTAGGTTGCTAATTTTTCAAACTGGTGTATATCAGAAAGAAAGACCCATAACACAGGGCTTTTTGACTGGAGGTCGCTTGTTATATCTTCAGCTTATATGATAACAACAACAACAACCCAGCTTATATGATAACATTAATTAGAAAAACAATTCTTGGTGCTAAAGCTTTTAATGATGATTTGCGAACCTCCCTAGATGTTCCCAGTTCCTAGAAATTTCTAACTTGATTATATCTTCTCTTTTTTCCTTCTTGTATTTAGTGATACACTAAGTGGACCATCCTGCTTTCAGACGTGATATCTGATATGAGGTATCTCCTGCCAGAGCATTAGTCAATTCTGTTTTTGACACTATAACGTTTTATACTTCACATTTTAGCACCAGCACTTTGGTCATGTCCATGCGTAATTATTGTCTAATGTGAGGGGCAAAAGGTGTTGAAAACTGTACATAAACCTTCAGTCTATCACCAAAATTTCTATTACTGATTTTTGGAGAACTTCTGAAAATTACTATTAGTGTAGGTACTAGCACTCTCCTTTCAGTGACTGCAGCGAATAATAATCGTATATGCTCTTCAATCTCGTAAAATTCTGTCCTTAATCATTTAAATAAGGCGAAATGGCCTAAGGGCCGCTTAAACTTGTAGTCGTTTGTCATCCCGGTATATAAACTTACACTTTTCCCATTTTAGCACATTAACTCATATATTTGCACACTAATAAACACATATGATTGCGCGTGGTCTTCAAGCGCTATGACACAAATGATATGTCACATACTTATCCTCTTACGAGTTGTCACGTGTAATTTGTGGGTCCCACTTTATAAAAAATTAATTTACTCACAAAAGTTTTATTTTCCGTCTATTCTCTTCGTCTAGGACGGCATTGAGCCACCATTTTTCATAGTTAATCCACCATTTTCAATCGTAAGAATCCAAATTTGATCCTTTAGATTCTAATCAAACCTCAGTAAAAATAAAAGCCTAAAAATGGTTACAACACTCTAGAAAAGACCCCCAAAATTACACCGGCGAGATTGCCGCCGGTAAAAATGGCAACCATACAAAGAATCACACAAAACCGTCACTGCTTCACCTTTTTGCCACCGGCCTGACACTTTCCTTACCACTTTATCTTCATCACCTCCTTTTCAACAAGCTCACTTACCATAGACCAAACCGATCTGAAACGCCACCATTTCAATTTCAATACTCTTTGCCAACAAATTTAAAAAAAAGAAAAGAAAAAGAGAAATACTCTTTGCCAACAAATTAAAAAAAAAAGAAAAAAGAAAAAAGAAAAAAGAAGAGACGAGCAATAACCAAATCGATATAATTTTCTGGTTGTGGAGGAGTTTGAGGGTGTGGGAAAACAAAGGGAGGGAGGGGAGATGAAGCTGGGAACGGGAATAAGGATGAAGAATTAAACAGGGGAGGGGTTTCTTCATTCTTTTCTTTATTTTTTCCCATGATTTTATCTTTCCTTTTTTATTTTATAATTTTTTTTAATCAAATTAATTCATTCACGCGCCTAATTAACGTGATTTGCATCCATTTTGGCCACGTCAACTATTCTGTCGCCATGTAAGCATAGTCAACGGTCAAACGTGTTTATTAGTACTCAGTTCATCCACTAAAGGTGCTCAAATGGGAAATGTGTAAGTTTATATACCGGGATGACAAATGGGTACAAGTTTAGGTGGCTCTTAGGCCATTTTGCGTTTAAATAAAGCCTGTATTTTCTTAGATTTGGCAAGAATTGTCCATATCACATATTTACAACAAAAGTTTTCCTTCCTATGTATCTTCTTAGTAGATTGCTCAGCCTGATTCCACTTAAAGAGAGCAGGGGCATCCTTGCTGTTATTTCAACAAACAGACAGTTGATGTGAAGGGAGGATTTACTTCACAAATCACACATGCCCTTTTTTAAAAGCACATTCCGTATGAGCTACCTTAATCACTTTGAAATAAGTCTAGTTTCCTATAGGTTGGGCAAATGACTCAGATTTATTTTTCTTCTTTATATCTTCACAACATTCTAACTGCTAAAGCTTAATTGACTGCTTTTGACATACATAATGGTATTGTCTTTTCACATGGAAATGCATAATCGTGTTAACCAAACAGCATCACTAAAATGGTTCAGGAAGTATCTTTAGCATGCCTGTTAAGCTAAGTTGCTCGGACACGGGTGCTGGTGTCCCACACGGTTGGCGGATCTAGAGTTCGGATCCTTCGAGATAAAAATTCTAAAATTCGGGGAAATGGATCCTAATACGGATACGGGTGATGGGATCCAGCTAAAAATAATTCAAACATATAAAAATATAAATATATCTCTAAATTATGTGAAATTTTGTGGAATACTTACGTATAGCTTGTAAAGTATGAATTTCTTTTTTATTTTCAAGTTGTAGATAAGTAAAGGATTGATTTCCCAAATAATGTATTTTTTTCAAATTTACCCTAGTTTTGGTTCTAATTTCGGGAATCAAATTGTATCTCGTCTCGAATTTTTCCATCCGTCGTGGTCAAAGTACCCAAAATTGTTTGACCAGATCTGGTACGGATCTCATATCCACACCCATACTAGTGTCGTGTCGATAAGGGTGCGGCACCTAAACTGCCGTGTCGGAGCAACTTAGCTGTTAAGAAGTAAAAAAAGTCAAACAGATGCCCGGAAAATGTTCTGGAGAACAAGTAATATCATTTGAAATATTATTCGAGGACAAACCTTATACTGCCCAAGATCAGCCAAAAAGCCGAGGGTTCTGTCAGTTAAACTAAATAGAACTAGACATGTGTAAGGCTTCTGTGATTTGAAGAAAAGATCTTTCTTGTACCCAATCCTGATTTTGAACCCAGTAACCTGTAAGCTTTTCAATGCAAGTCGTTTGTGTCAACAGTTGACAAGTTTTGCAGGTGTAAGAGGAATTGTGGACTACACCAACTACGACGATATGAAATATGCGGTAGTACTTTAATCTGTTAATCATCATAGGTTGTTTCTTCTGTAAACATAAAGGTTCTTCTTTTGTTTCAGTGCATCCTTTATTTACAATTTTTTAATATTCTTTCTTGCAGATAAAGAAACTTGATGACTCTCTGTTTCGCAATCAATTTTCTCGAGCTTATATACAGGTTTGTTTTCTGTTGGAGGTGCAAGCCCTGATTCAAATGCTTCTTTTTGCGCTAGGTTAACTATTTTTTACTGCCTTCAGGTAGGGGAGTATGATAAGAGGCGTAGCTACTCGAGGAGCCCAAGTCCATATTATTCAAGAAGCAGGAGTTATTATGATAAGAGGCATAGCTACTCGAGGAGCCCAAGTCCATATTATTCAAGAAGCAAGAGTTACTCAAGAAGCAGGAGTCCCCTACGAAGCTATAGCAGCCGGAGCAGAAGGTTTAGTGACTAATTTAACTTTTGAGGTTGCGTTCAACATTTATCATTTTACTAACGGATAGCCGGCAGCGTATCTCCTAGGGGTAAATATACTAGTCGCTCTTCATCTGTATCACTTCCAAGGTCCTTTCCCCCTGCTCGCTCTGTTTCAAGGTATCTTTCTGGTTTTACTTCCAAAACTATAATTGTTGTGAATTTATTTTTTACTATATCTTATAGGGGTTCTGTTGAAACAGAAATGTGCATTTAGTGACCCTTGACGGTTTCAAATGTCATGATATTTGAGATTGTCCTGTTTAAATTCTCAAGTCTGTGATGAGCTTTCTATATAAGTTGGTATTTGCTGCCAGTTGATAATGTTTATCCAGTGATTTCTTCTTTCTTCAATAACTGTTCTAGATGAGGAATTCTTCGTTCTGCTTATATTATTTTTTCCCTTGATTTGCTTCAACGCCCATCTGTATAGCTGATGATTAAATTTTGAAGTTTTCGTTTTGACGTGCATGAAGCTGAAGCAGTCCTCCTTTGTCACTTTATCTGTGATTTCTGCAATCTAAATTATCTCTTTTCATTCTTTTGATGTTATGAATTGTCAACTGAGTTGAGAAAAAATAATATGAAAATACAACCATGGTGGAAGGAGATCAGTGGTGGGTACCTACAGCTTGCATACTTAACATGACCTTAGAAATAAGATTGTACATTTTGGTGTTATTAGAATGCCAGCAAGGTGGAAGCCGGGGCGGATCTACATGGTAGCAAGGGGGTTCTCTTGAATCCCGCGTAAAGTTTTATTGATTTTATGTGTGGAATTTCGCAAAATATCACTAATACCCGAGATATATGCTATCATGGTAAAGGGTGTTCAATATAAGTGACATGTTCCGCGTTCGCATCCTGTCCGCCGTTTATGCACTATTTTTCATTTAGTGTTTCACCTTTTTTTTTCTTCATAATTTTATCAAGGGACCTGCAGAGTCCTTGTTGCTTTCCAGCTTTTGCTTCATTTTTTCAATAAAAAGCTCCACTACCTCCCCCACTCTTCATTCATTTGAATAAAGCCTCACGTTTCTTTTACTTTTTTTTGGATTATTTCTTCTTCTTTTTCTTTTTAAGTACTATTATTTTATATGTAAATGTGTTATTTTTTAGCTGAGGTATGTATCTCAACATCTTCCAACAGATTTTGTTATTATACTTTTAGTTAGGATTTTATTTATTATTTATTTTTTGTAATCATCAGTAGTTGTCTTTTTTAAAAACTATTTTACAATTTTTGCGTTTCTCATTAGCATTTTAAATGTAAAAAGATAAAGTTACTCGACTTACTAATGTATTAATTTTGACCTAACATATTAATTTATTTTAAACACAATTCCCTTGCTAAAAATTCTGGCGGATGCACTTGTGGAAGATGTAAGATGTAGATGGTTAGTACTTTCAAGTTAAGCAGGTAGTGCTAGAAAGCAATAATAAAAGGTCATCTCCGTCCTCACTCCTCACTGGAAAACACATTTGGAAATGTGCAGATGTTCAAAGTTATCCAGTTTCTTGCCTTTGTTACCTTTACTCGTCAATCACTTAGATCTATCTTTTGCTTATGTTAAAAAGGTATTATTTCTCAGTTCTCAACTCAATTTAGAGTTGCAAGCAATAAAATTTGGTTCTTGCTTTGCTGGTACTGAGCACATGTTCAGCATAACACAAACAAGTGTTTAGAGAGGTTCTTTTTTACTTTTTTTAGTGTGTGGGGGTGGGGGGTCAAGGTGCTATGAGAGTGGGTTCAAATGATCAACATGATATTTGGGGGGGGGGGGGGGTTAGCTTATCCATCAGTCCTAATTTATATGCAGGCCTTCCGTTTTGGACCTTCCAAAACATTTGACATCTGAAGCTCTCTTGTAGAACTTAATTTAATTGAATAATCCAAATTTAAGTAACAGAGTGATGTGGTATCACATATTAATCAATTACTGCCTTTGTCCTACTTTATATGACACATTTTCCTTTTTAGTTTCTTCCGAAAAGGGTAACTTTTGATATTTGAAAAAAATCAATTAACTTTAAACTTCTCATTTTATCCTTAAAGAGATGGTTTATAGCCATACAAATATTTGTGACTTGTTTTAGACCATAAGTTGCAAAAGTCGTTTCTTTCTTGAACTCCATCAAACACCGCCACATAAATTACTACAGAGAGTACTACTTTAATCTTCTTGTGGTTGTATTGGTTAGACTTTGCACGTATATACAGTTTAAGGGTTGAAAAAGTAAATTATTTAGTGCTTAATAAGTGGTGACACCTTACTTGTACTGAGAAGAGTAAGGAGTCGTTTGGTTCAATCCTGGGATCGACAAGGTTATCCCATGGGATTATGAATCTTGGGATAGAAAAGATTATCCCGTGGGATCATAAACCCACCTCCTGTATGGGATAGCTAATCCCAAGTTTTTGGTATAAGTTTTATCCTGATTTGAGTTAATACCTACAACGAAACTCTGGATAAAACTAATCCCAAATGCTAAACTGGGATAACCACCCAAATCTTTGTAATTAAACGGTCACTAAACGTGGATGTAACTATTTACGGAGTATTATATGTCCGAAGGTTTCTTATAAGAGAGTGGACCCTAGTGTGGTAGGCCAAAGTTCAATTTGAAGAATATGGAAATCTTCTCTCGCGTTTTGTACCATAATACACAAATACCTTTTTAAACAATGTTCTTTGTCGAACTATGTTAGAAGATCAAAAAGAAGGTGCAGTCCAGTAATCATAGTTATCTTCTGGTTGTCGATGAGTTTGACTTATGAACTTCGTAAATGGGTTAGACGTTAGAAGTTGCTCTAGAACAATTTGTATCTCCTCTTGGTGGATGAAGTAATTTGTTCTTCTCTTACTAATGTAGTTTTAACATTGGAACTCTCAAATTGAGAATTTGTCTTCAAACTACAAAAGAAAAAATGAATCCGAAAAGAGATCCTAAACAATAACAGTTTGAGAGTGATGTGATGAATTTCTTTTCTAGTTTGTTGTTCGGGAAGAAATAAGAAGTTATAGGTCATCTCGTTCTATTTTTGGGGTTTATTCAGAATGGACTTTTCAGCTCCATGGTTATGAGTTATGACATGAAGATTTTGAAAAATTGACTCTTTTTGTTGTTGTCTAGATCATGCTGTTCACAGCAATCAGGGGTTGCTTGTTTAGACATTGATGGTTATGGTGCTCATTTCGTAGTGGCAGTAACTTGTAATAGTGGATGAGCACCTCCCGGTAACCCTGGATGGTAAATCAAGTTTTAATATGTTATGTAAGGTGGACGCCTCAAGGTGGATTGTTTGGTTAAGTAAATATATAAAATTATCTTTTGGCCCAAACTAATACAAAAGGAAATGTAGAGAGCTGAATGGGGTCATGGGATAGTCATTTGATTAGTTAGACAAATAAAAGTAATAATAGTTTGTCTTATTGATTTTGTTTAAGTTCTGGTAGTCCCATAGGTATGGCCCTTTCAAGTTTGGATGGTCAGCTTTGCTTGGAAGTTGGGGTGCCCATTATTTTTGTAGGAAGACTTGATGACTTTTTGTTCAATGATACTAAAAGTTGCTTGCAGCTGCTACTCTGCTACCGTCTCATTGTGGACATGGAAGTAGCATAGATTCATTTGGATTCAACGTTTTTCTACAACCTATTGGACTAAGAATTAGCCTGATACTGAATTGAGGTGTTTTTGGGTATTTTGCAGATCTCTATCAAGGTCTAGATCTCCTGTGTCATCTGTAAGTGTTTTGTATCTTCGCATTTCTCTTTAGATTAGGGAGTTAAAATTTTCTGTACTTGATCTTGTAAATCTGTTAACTTTTAACCTGCTTTGATACTGTGTAGCTACCTCGCCCTAAGCTTATCAGAGCAAGCCGCAGCCGAAGCAGGAGTATGTCTTCTTCTCGTTCTTCGGTATGTTCACTTTTTCTACGTTTGGATTTGATTCTGATTGTTGGACCTGTTGTTATATTCTTAATGTTTTTGAGGATTATTATTTTAGGGGAGATCCTATTGAGACCTTTATGGTAACAATGGGCAGGTAGTAGCTGAATAAGCAGATGTATTGTAGGCTGTTATAGGATGTTAAAGAAGTTGGCTAGTGTATCTGGTTATCTTGCGGACTTCGTACGTTGTCAGCCTCTGGAGGTCGAGCATCATAATCTTGCTGGCTAGCTCGAGTTGTAGAAACTATGATGTACTTGACTCATGTAGTTTAATGAATCCGTATGTCTTCCCTAATTGCTTAGCCAACTAGAAAATATTTATACCTGAACTTACTTTGATAATCTATGCTTTTTATTTGTTTCATAATCACCTTATATACGATGTTCTGGGCCATCTTCAAATAGTATCGGCTGTAGCTTGGTGTTTCAAGCGTTTAAGCTACAATTTTCTAGAGGAGAACAACAAATTAGCAGGATGGATGTTGCTCTCTGATTTCAAGCAGACCAAATTGCTCTTAGGCTTCATTTATTTCTAGTTAGTGATAAGTTGTTAAGTGTGTTTGTTTTTAGGTTCAGTTTGTGTTTGACTAATCACTCTGAAAAGCACTTTTGCACAATAATTTGTGTTTGGCCAAGCTTTTCAGAAAGTGCTTTTAAGTATCAAATTACGAATAAGGACATGAATAGATTTGTTTAATAGTTAATATTATAAGTAAATAAATAATCTAAAAAATTTGTTATTACAGGCAATAAGTAAATCTTTTTATTTTATTTAAGTAAAATATGAAAATAAAATTTAAAAGTACTTAATTCTTTTAATATAAGTTAAATATATTAAAAATTATTCAACAAATATAAAAATATTCACCCCTAAAGTCACTATATATTAGAAAGTTATCCTAAAATTAATAAGAAATATTTATACATTAATATCCTAAGTATTAGGTTTAATGGTTATTTTGGTATATGCTATATTTTGTTAAGAGTATTTTTGGTAATAAGAAAAGTCAAAACTTCTTCTGCTTTTGGAAAGAAGCTATTTTTTTTGCTTCTCAGTAACTGCTTCTGCTTCTTCCCAAACGCACATTTTTTTCCAAAAAAGCTTGATCAAACACCTCAAGTTAGAAAAAAAAATACTTTTGAGAAAAAAAAAATACTTTTTCCCTCTTGAAAAGCTTGGCCAAACAGGCATCTCAATTATCAAGGGCATTTGTTTTCTTATTTTGCGCAGTCCATGGGTTTGAATAGTTTTGAATTATTGGGATGTATAACCAAGTTTTAATATCATTAGCATCACCACTTTCACAGACAACCACATCAATCACAATCACCACCGCCACGCACCAAACAATATTGGTTACCATCAATAATTATTACAACATAGTTATCAATTACTATTGATGTTCAGTATCGTCACCTACGATTATATATCTCATTTATTGTTTACCGCTATCCATCATCACCATGTTAGCTAATAATTATCATCCATCATAATTATCAACTATGATCACCAACTACTACCATTTAGCATAGGTGGAGCTACTTCGTCCATTATGGGCTTGACTTAATCTAATAGCCTTAGTCCAAATCATGTATTTGTCCTAATCCACTCAATATGTTTATTATTAATTTAGAAACTTGTAACTTAAAAAGACTAAAATGGTGAATCCATAAGCTTTAGATTATGAATTTACCTTTTTCACCAACCATTATTATTAACTAGTATTATCAGTCACCATCACTATTAGTTACTACCCATAGAAAAATTACCAATCCCTCACGCTTGGCACTAGTGAGGTTTTAATTTTGAGAGAAATAGAAGCAACCACCGACCACTATCCCAATCGGCACTCACAACCATCACTAACTAAAATATTATTTTTAAAAAATATTTTGATATAATATTAGATTAATTAGTATTTTTTTTAGTTTTATATTTATTAGTTTTCAAAAAAAAGAAATGCAAGTTTTATACATCCAAATGTTGAAGAACAAACAATCTTAATTATTTAGTATTCAGATCTTAGTACAAAACTTAATATTCATATGTATATTCAGATTCAGACATCTTAATTTTAACGAAAAGGGCTAAAAATACCCTTATCGTCTGGTAAATAATTTACTTTTACCCTCAGTTCACCTATTGGTCTAAAAATGTATACAATATTATTTTTTGGTCTAAAATTACCCTTGCGACTGACGGAAATTTCTGTGGTCCTCTTTTAATGTGTTGGCAGCACGTAGTTGGGCCATGTGACTTCCTTGTCCAGATCAAATTTAACCTGCTCCAAATTTAAACCCTGAAATATTTATCCCTATTGAATTCACAACAACACCCAATTTTCTGTAGTACTAGCTTAATTCTTTTTCTCGTTATTTGTCTTAGTTAATAATAACAAAACTCAATCAATTGCACGCTTTGACTTGATAACAATTCTAGCTGAAATAGTAGGTAATTAACGATAAATTTCCGTGAGTTCGACACTCAATTCATCACTATTACTTGTTGACCACGTATAATTACGTGTACATTTAGGAGCAACAGAATCTTTAGCCCGTTGTATCATTTATAACTTGGCTTGGCCTTAGGGTTCTCTCTAGTCCCTAATCGCTTCTAATACACATCGTACACTTATTATTATGTCCAAGAGATATTCTTCATATTATAAATCCTCGTTTACATATGATTAATATAATTAGCATACATCAAACTTCTTAATGGCTTATAAATATTTAAATATTTTTCGAGGTACTACAACTAGAGTTTCACCAATAGGAAAACTTGAAACTCCAGCATAGTGTCATACAGTTTCACTTATAAAAGATTAAAACTTCAGCACACTATATTAGAGCTTTTCTGTATTTAAGTAAGGGTGCTTTTATGTAGTAAATTTCTTTTGGCATTAATGAGTGGCTAATTACTGAATAACGTTGAAGTAGTGGCTAAAGCTTAATTAAAAGTCTGAAAAGTGACTATCTGCCATTTTCATCCCAATAGTTGAATTGCAGCCTCGAGGGTACACCAAGGGCAATAAGGACTTCATTGATTAACCGAGTGGTGCTTTGGAATTTCACCGAAGTTCTCTCTTCTACCAACAGACAAACATGAAACTTGATACTCATAAAAGCTACCAAAATCGCAATTACACTGCTCTCATTTTCTTCTATTAAGATTAAAACGTTTGAATTAGAATACATCTCATTAATAAGATGTGTATTAAAATTATGGAAAAGGTCTAAAAATACCCCTATAGGTAAATAATTTACTTTTACCCTCCATCCACCTATTGATCTAAAAATGCATACAACTTATCTTCTAGTCTAACATTTTCCCCGCGACTGACAGAAATTTCTGTGGTCCCTTATTTTATGTGTTGGCACCACGTAATTAGGCCACATGGCTCTCTTGTACCCAACGAAAGCTTTGACCTCATCCTCATCCTCACTAAGCGCCACTAGTGCTAACGGACCTTCAACCTCCTTACCATCATCACCCCCTCCACGAGTCAACAGATGTGTTTTCATCTTTATAGGGACGAATTGGACTGCCAGCCGCAATCCCCAACATTTCTCTAGTGGCCCCAGAAAGCGGGTAATCGGTATTCAACTGCATCTTCTCTTCCTTTGACACCCCAAGCTGCCGCATCATCAAATTCAGTGTCCCACAGATATATCGACTGGAGTTCTCCTCGTGCTTATTCCTTGCGGCGATGCTAAACTTGGTAGTGGTATCCAACAATGCAGTGATATCCAGCACACCCCTTGGTAGCGTCCTCCACCTCATCATACCATGGTTACTTAGGACCATCGAGAGACAACATATATATTTGGTTAGCACGTTACCAAAGAAAAATCATTTTATCTTGTGCCCGAACCTCATGCGAGACATCTCTCCCAACATAATCTCTCCAATATTTACCAGCCTCCCAGTCATCAAGAAGTATATCAAGCACACTCTAGCCCAAGTGCATGTAGAGTTATGCTCAACTCACATGAGCCGTGCATGTACAAAGTTCTGTCACACCTTGGCAGCCTTGTTAAAATCCACCCTCAGCATTTCATTACGTGTGCGAGGTTTTGTCATTGTCCACTTAGCAGTTGAGTCGACTCCACAAAGTGTGTGATGAATGGCTGTGTAGGTCGGACTTTTCACAAACTTCTAAGAATCTTCAGGTTAGGACTCTCCGCCCGTAGAAACTTGCATAAGTCATATCTTTCAAGGTTGACCTCCTTTCCCCTCACCCAATATTTGAACTTATCTGGATTCCAGTTTGCGTACAATTCTTTGACCATGCTCAAGTTTGTATGCCCAGGAGATTCCAACAGTCGATCCATCTTCAAACTTTTCATCTTCTCAAGAACATGGGGGAAGTTCCTATCTAAGGCAGCTATATTATTACCCATCTCCGAGACGTACCTCCCATATGTCTATGGTGCCATTTAATAGCATCTTCTCATACCAACATCACCTTTGGACGCGACCTTGTAGGTGTCTTGCCGGATCCCTCAGCTACTTGCTTACCCTTGGCCTACTTATTGGAGCTGGCCTCACCTTGCATACATTTCTTGGGAGGGGGCGTAGTAGTATAGGACTTCCCCATAGCCTTAGCCTTTCCTGGAGCATCACAAGCCATTGCAACCTGTAGCAAAATCAAGTAGCATATGAAAATCTACCTAGAAATTGAACCAATGCAAAAGTAAAAGTCAAGCACGACCCCACATGTCACGACCCAAACCGATAGGCCGCGACGGGCACTCGGTATCTTACTCAACTGAGTACCAACGTAACGTATCTTTCTTATTATATCATTATATACACGTGACATATGGGCCTAATAGGCCAACATGATCATTTATAAATTGAAAACATAGGCCGACAAGACCGTACAATCTTTCACGTACACGACATCTGTCTACAAGCCTCTAAGAATACATAATTTTCATAAAGGTCGGGACACAGTTCTGCCATACCAAACAATACACGTCTAAATCATACTAACCAAATGGAGCACACCAACATCTTTTGCTGAGATGATAGCCTACTTGGAGGGCTCTCGACTTGTCTATCGGGACCTGCGGGGGCATGAAATGCAGCATCCCAAGCAAAAGGGACGTCAGTACGAATAATGTACCGAGTATGTAAGGCACATAAATAAGTACATAATAGACATGGAAGAAATATAGAGTAAATGACTCAACCTATAAGTCTGGATAACTCTGTAAATTATGAAATAATTATAGTGTCATGCATATGCGTATGAATGTCATGTCGTGCATAAGTACATGTTTCATAACATCATCAGACCTCTAAGGGCATCCCATCATATCATCTCGGCCACCATGGGCAAAATCATCAACGTATACCAGCTGATCAGGTGGTGGTGCGTATATAACGCCATAACCTTTCCCATATCCCATATACATATATATACATATATATATACGCGTATATAATGCCATTTGGTCATAGGTCAATGTGCTTATATAAATTCATGAGATGCATATGAAATACGTTAATAAAATCTCTCGGTACATCATAAAACCATTATGCCTCTGATTAATATCATAAAATAAACTTTACCAACTTACGCATTTTTGAGACCCATGAACAGATGATAAAATAATATGACACGTGGGAAATCAAGAACATAAGCATCTCTAATATTTCTATGAATAGAGTCATGTATGGAAATTGTACATTTGCTCGTTTCGTTTGTGTCGTATGGATTATGCCAAAAGAAATAAGGGATAGCCTTAACATACCTGAGCCGATTCTCTTAACAATCCCTCTAACACACGACAATTGCCACAACACGTAATCGGCGGATCGAAGTAGGGAATAATCCGTATCGTCCAATCTCTCAATTGATAGGAACATCTATGCAAAAATATCTTCAATAACATAGTATTGCCAACCAAAAGTATGACACAAGATTCTGAAATGAAATTCTTCTTTAAAAGTAGGGAAACGATACTTTTGGAAATCCATCTAATGTCTTTAACACTAAAGTATTAGCAGCTAGATCTTTTGGATAACAAATGAAAACAATAGCAATTGGTTATGAGAGCTTGTATAGTTATATAACAAAAGAGAACTTATCTTAGTGGGTGATGACTTAGCCAAGAACCCCTCAAATATGTGCCACCTTTCTTCATATTATATGAGCCACTTGGTGAATTTATTAATTATTTCATGGGCTGCCACATGGCGGCCTTTGTCCCCACTTATTAATTATCCACAAATCCTTAATTATATGGTTAATCTCCCATTAAATGAATAATTAATCAATTACCTACATAATTAATAATTATCTCAAATTACTTAGAATACTACTCCCTTTTAACACACCTTATACACCTTACTATCATGGTCATGTGGTACCTTGTATGATACTAGTCCATAAATACCGGATATTTTAGCTCGGGTTATATTTTATCCCAACATGTCAAACTTCGACGAAATTTATTTTCTTTGATTTGCTTACCCTCTCACCTTCACGAATTTACTTATCCTTTGTTTGAAATAGTATAATACTTATAACCTCAAAATAATCTCATTCCCGAGCTTGCGTCGATTAACTATACGACGAAACCTTAACCTACAAAAATGCGGAGTGTAACATCTCATTTCCGAGCTTATATCAACTTACTTATGGCGTACTTCCATGTACGAATACATGGGGTGTAACATCATTTCACCCTTTGGAACATTCGTCTTCGAATATTGACTGATGCACTTATCATTCTCATAACCCATATCTCTTGTGAATACTTTACTACTCTTCTTGCCATTTAGGCAACTGTTCTTTGAATAAACTCAAAGGCAAGGGAATTCCCCCCTTTAGGCCTCTTTCTCGCACCACGGTCTGTGGTCGGAATTCTTCCAATCTCGTAACTCTTGCTACCTTTTTTCATGTAACCTGTATTACTTTTTCCTTGTATGTGCGCCTATGCGACTCTTCTCTCCTCTTTCCTCCAGCTTTTAGCCAATCTCTAGGATGCACTTTGCAAACATACACAAAGCTTGATAAAATGTCCCTTTGGGCATCTGTAGGTATATTGAAGTTCTTCGCTCGGTACTTTGTCGAATTTACAAATATTATTACACCTTATTTCATAGATCCGCTTATCCATTCGTATGACTTTACTGCATCTAGATAGGTCATACTATACCATAACTCTTACTTCGATTTATCGTTATTGAAGTCTGCTACCAACTCCAGGTTACTCTCGTTGCTTATCCTTAAGACTGATGGCCTAATCTCGTCTTATACTTTGTAACTTTTATCCATACCTTGTTGATTCACCTCAATATTGATCTATGATCTACCACTGATAACTTGAGCTCTTATGTAACACGGCTGATAGGGCTCACGTCTTATCGGGGTACATTTGAAATGATTAGACCGATCCACCTGGGGGCGATACCATGCTTCCATAACTGTATTTCATAGTATCCCAATATGATTCACCTTACGTGGGTATTTTAATCCCGTACAATTCATGAAATCCTCTTCAAGTCATTAATCAATCGAAGGCCCAAACGTTATCCTTTATCCATCATAATTACACCCTCATTCTATTACCAGGGCAGCATTCCATCTCGTCTAAATGCTATTAGTCTTAGACTCCTTTGAGTTCATTCGGGATATACTGAGCTTTCTATAACTTAGAGAAACCATCAGCTTTCTTATTTTCATGAGCTTAATCTCGAGGATTTATCCATTCTTATCACCTTCTCACTCGCCCTTTCTTATCCTTACTCATGTCTTCCTAAAGCCTTGTCACTTTACCATACTTTAGCTTGCGACCTACACATATCTATTTATACTACTCGCAACCTTCCTTCAACTTACTTGCATCATAGATTTCTTTGTGTTATTTTGGAACATCAAGAGAGACATCGCATCGTCTCTAACTCTTCTTTACTCTCTTAAGTAGATCTCTCGGTACCTAGAACCCATAGGCTGGAAGATATGCCAATGTCGACGTCGCTATTAATACCGAATCCCAGTGCTTCTAGCCTTCTATCCGAAGTATGGACTATTTCCAACCTTCTGCATATGAGTATCTTGTACGTTATTCACTTTTACCTTACTTACCTTAAAATCTCGCATCACATCTTCTATTTCTTTTACGACCTCCCTTCCACATAGGTATAATTCACATCCACAACTTGAAGCTCTATTATAATACTTGCACCTCTGGTGCATATACAATCCAGTGGGAGCTTCGTACTGATTTCTTATGAGGCTGGTACTTTTCTAACCGGCTTTATCGTATAGCTGCTATAGAATATGGTTGTTATACTCTCTCTCTCTTATACTTATGATATTAAGAGTGATTCTGCAATGTTCTCAATCACGATTTCTATAATTTTTTGGGTACAATAATCAGACTCCTGATTTAGTTAGTTGATGCAACTCTTTAGTTTCCTCTTCCCTCTGATCAACCTTTATGTAAGCTTAAGCTATCTTCCGATCTGCGGCTCATGGTATTAGTTATTACTTTAGCCTTTCATGGGCGCTATGAAATATCCATGATATAATCCTTTAACAATTCGATCTATGACCTTGGCTCAATTCTTTCTTTTAACTTATACCGGAATCTTCCACGGCTGTATATGCTGCATGTATAACACTCCAAACTCTTAAGTGTGTCCATAACGTAACTAACTCTGGATCATTGATCGAATAATTCTTTTTGTTCCTTCTCAGCTTTCTTTAAACGTAAGCTTTTACTTTTCCTGGTCTTTCTTCCCCCTTTTGTGTGCATATTTAGCTTATCTTAGTGCCCACACATATTGAAATTCCATACAACTCATATGATCTTGGATATCACTTTTGATTTTACTTTCCGGTCATTAGCCACGGTAGGTGCCATTTTCTTATGGAGTGCATACAATGTTGTTGAGAGACTGTTGTTATAAGACCATTCCCTCCTTAGGTCACTGAGCTTAGGTTGAAGTCTTCTTCTTTACTTTCTCAGCTAGTCTTTCATTGTAGTATTTAGGGAGGACCCTCTAACTCTTGTAAAGCTGTGAGCTTATTACGGGCCTTTTGATGTCCTTCCTTGCCTATAATTATTCATAGTTACTTATCCCCATGCCCTTGTGCTTGTAAGGTTTCTTCTGAACTGATATTTTGGACTGTCTTCCCAGTGGCACTCTCTTTTATTTCCGTAACACTCATACGGTACCTTTAACTACCCCGACTCCTTATCTAAATATTTCTCAAGTATTAAAATGTCATAACTGCGGGGCTGAATTCACTATATTGGGTTTTACTATATTTATCTTGCACGACCTGCTGATTTGTCTGTATCCTCTTGACTAGACATAACTAGGCTCTTCCTGAATCAACTACTAAGTACTCGTTGGCCCATTCTCATATCATTACTCCGCGTAATCTTTCTTGGGTTATTTCCTTTGCCTTAACTTAAATCTTGCACTGGCTCCTTACTTATCAATAACATCCCGGGCATAAACCTTGACTTCCATTCCTTGACATCGTGCTTGCATAATATTCTGGAATAGTAGCATATCTGTAGGATTTGGATAAGTGCAATCTCATCCCTTTTTTATTTTTTATCTCATTCTTCCTTTACCATTCCATAATCACTAGAACAACTTAATTTTGACTTAATACCACATCACTCCATATTCCCCCCTTTAGGGGAGTACTAAGGGCTGAAGCCACGAGGATCTACCTATAGCTGTTTTACCTCTTCATCTTTGGCGTCGTTTCACAACATCAATGACCCTTACTCGCCTTGTGGCAATCCTTCTGTACCAAAGATAACAAATTCCCTTACTCGCAATGGTGACACTTAGTGCAACTGGCACATACAATCCCTTAAGCTTAACTTTGCTCATATTGCTTGCTTTAGGAAAGCGTCTTCCTGAATGACCATTCTCGGAATTTCTCATGAATCGTCTTCTGTTGTCCATTCTACTATCGCCGCAATGCAAATATGAAATTCTCATGATGCTGACCACTATCAAATCACTCAGCCCTTAATTCATGTTTAGTTTATCTTGTTCACCAACCCATACTGATTGCTATTATTCTGAGGTCTAACTTTTCTTTCTGGTAGTCGTGTTAGAGTCACGAACTTATTTCTCAAAGTGAGGATATGACATTATGGCCTATACTCTTTTGCTGTCTCAAGGCTTGTCACTTCTCGTATTTCCCTTCACTTGACTATAGACTCTGTAATACTGTCATTTTTTTGATCTACCGTTGTCATCCATGTATCACGTCTTACTCATAATGCTCCATTAATTCTCTTCTTATTTCTTGCTAACATTTCTGTCAATCACTTTATTCCAAAAACTCGAACAAAACATTCTTTTGCTTTTAGCCCCTCTTGCTCCATCCATTGGCTCCTCGAATTGCCTAAAATTCTCTTTTTTCCAGAGATGGGAGCCACACTAAGGTAATATTTATCCCTTCCAGGCTTCCAGTGCTTATCTTTATAGTACTCATATCTAGCTGTACTATTTTAGGGTGCACCATCGAGGTGTCTCATAAGGAGATCCATTACCATATTTGCACTATCCTTCGGAATTGTCAACTAACTTTACCAATCCATCCACTATTTTGGGTTACTCTATCTCCAGCCGTATCCTGATAACTCGTCCTTCTCTTAAACTATGTCTGTTAGCTCCCATAGGACATAACTGAGATCGATGTGGCCGATTGTACATACATCTGTCACTGTTGAAGGTAACTCAAAATGCTTATATCTCCCTCCATGAATGGTAAATAATGATAATCTTTATTAACTGGGTACCTCGTACCCTTCTTCATCTTGCTTCTTTTACTTCTTGAAACTTGTATTTATCTTCTGAATCTCTCATTGTCTTTCACCATAAAGGTGGATAAATATTCTTGCCTTAAGGCTCCTTATCAAGAGGCTTACACGTCTTAGTACACACATGATCTACTGAAGACCTTACATTTACTCATCATAAACATCATGAAAAAAAATTGAGTCCCTCTGACTTAAATCTTCCATAGCCATATTCAATCTCATACCAACTGTAGGCATTGTCTTATTACGAATGAAATAGAAGCTAGGAGTTTGAATTCTTATAAGTGAGCTCTACCACACGATCTAGAGTAAGAAGAAAGAGTGATAGTCCTAAATACCCCGTAGCCTCCTGCTTATAAGTGTGGTGCACGACACACCCATAAACAGGACTCTACTAGACACGACTTGTAGACTCCCTAAGATAGAACTGCTCTGATACAATTTTTGTCACGACCCAAACCGATGGGCTACGACGGGCACCCGGTACCTTACTCAACCGAGTACCAACATAACGTATCTTCTTATTACATCATCATATACACGTTATATACGTGCCTAATAGGTCAACATGATCATTTATAAACTCAAAACATAGGCCGACAATGCCGTACAATCTTTCACATACATGACATCTATCTACAAGCCTCTAAGAATACATAATTTTCATAAAGGTCGGGATAAAGTTCCGCCATACCAAACAATACACGTCTAAATCATACTAACCAAACAAGCAACTCCGAAGCAAATGGAGCGCACCAACATCATCCGCTGAGCTGATAGCCTACTTGGAGGGCTCTCGACCTATCTATTGGGACCTGCGGGCATGAAATGTAGCGTCCCCAGGCAAAAGGGATGTCAGTACGAATAATGTACCGAGTATGTAAGGCACATAAATAAGTACATAACAGACATGGAAGAAATATAGAATAAATGACTCAACCTGTAAGTCTGGATAACTCTGTAAATCATGAAATAATTTTAGTGTCATGCATATACGTATGAATGTCATGTCGTGCATAGGTACATGTTTCATAACATCATCAGGCCTCTGAGGGCATCCCATCATATCATCTCGGCCACCGTGGGCAAAATCATCAACGTATACCAGCTGATCAGGTGGTGGTGCGTATATAATGCCATAACCTTTCCCATATCCCATATACATATATATACATATATATATATATATATATATATATATATATATATATATATATATATATATATATATATATATATATATATATATATATATATATATAACGTCATCTGGTCATGGGTCAATATGCATGTATAAATGCATGAAATGCATATGAAATACGTTAATAAAATCTCTCGGTACATCGTACGACCATTATGCCTCTGATTAATATCATGAAACAAACTTTACCAACTTACGTATTTTTGAGACCCATGAACATATGATAAAATAATATGACACGTGGGAAATCAAGAACATAAGCATCTCTAATATTTCTATGAATAGAGTCATGTATGGAATTGTGCATTTGCTCGCTTCGTTTGTGTCGTATGGATCATGCCAAAAGAAATAAGGGATAACCTTAACATACCTGAGCCGATTCTCTTGACAATCCCTCTAACATACGACAATTACGACAACACATAATCGGCAGATCGAAGTAGGAAAAAATCCGTATCCTCCAATCTCTCAATTGATAGGAACATCTAGGCAAAAGTATCTTCAATAACATAGTATTGCCAACCAAAAGTATGACACAAGATTCTGAAATGAAATTCTTCTTTAAAAGTAGGGAAACGATACTTTTGGAAATCCATCTAATGTCTTTAACACTAAGTATTAGCAGCTAGCTCTTTTGGATAACGAATGAAAACAGTAGCAATTGGTTATGAGAGCTTGTATAGTTATATAACAAAAGAGAACTTATCTTAGTGGGTGATGACTTAGCCAAGAACCCCTCAAATATGTTCCACCTTTCTTCATATCATATGAGTCACTTGGTGACTTTATTAATCATTTCGTGGGCTGCCACGTGGGGGCATTTGTCCCCACTTATTAATTATCCACAAATCCTTAATTACATGGTTAATCTCTCATTAAATTAATAATTAACCAGTTACCTACATAATTAAGAATTATCTCAAATTACTTAGAATACTACTCCCTTTTAACACACTTTATACATCTTACTATCATGGTCATAGGGTACCTTGTATGGTACTAGTCCATAAATACCGGGTATTTTTAGCTCGGGTCGTATTTTATCTCAAATGATAAATTTCGACGAAACTCATTTTCTTCGATTTGCTTACCCTCCTACCTTCACGAATTTACTTATCCCTTATTTGAAATAGCATAATACTTGTAACCTCAAAATAATCTCATTCCCGAGCTTGCATCAATTTACTTATGGCGTACTTTCACGTACGAAAATATGGGATGTAACATTATTTCCCCTTTGGAACATTCATCCTCGAATGTTGACTGATGCACTTATCATTTTTGTAACCTATACCTTCCGAATACTTTAGTAGTCTTCTTACCATCTTGGCAATTGTTCTGTGAATAAATTCAAGTCCTTTAATGTTTCTTTTCTAGGCAAGCTAATGTTAGCTATATTTATTAACCAATTTTTACAATTCAAATCAAATAATAATAATAACAACCGAATAGTTTGACATAAGGTGATAAACTAATGAACAACGTAATCCAAACACAATCCCAAAAACTGGAGTCACGAATACTTGAGTGTCTAGAGTACTACAGATAATAGTCTGAATAAAAATAACTGTTTGAATCAAAATAAACAACAATGATGATAAAAGGGGACTTCAGGGCAGCGGACGCCATGCAGCTATACCTCAAGTCTTCAAAGGTAGCTGGATCCGAGCAATCTACTGACCGCCGCTAGGACCGACTCCAAAATTTGCACAAGAAGTGCAGAGTGTAGTTGAGTACAACCGACCCCATGTACTCTGTAAGTGTCGAGCCTAACCTCGATGAAGTAGTGAAGAGGCTAAGGTGGGCCACTTATAATAACCTGTACGCAATAATAATAATAATAACAGAAAAATAAGAAATGGAAGTAAAGCAGCTAACTCTTGAAAACGAACTCGAAATTCAACTACCAGAGAGCACAGAATAACAAGTCTCATAATCTCATATCATAATGCCGAGGCAAAATCAACAATCACAAACAAGTACCACATATGTAATCCGCTGCGGTGCACAACCCGATCCCACCATATCATTATTTGTTCATATCATAATCCGTCCTTATTCCACTATTTTAATTTTCGTTGTGGTGTGCAACCCACTCCCTAGACCATTTCAATCATCAACATAAACTATTCAACAACCAAATTTACAAAAATTTCTACATCAAAAGGATATATGTACAAGGCAATAAAGAACCACATAATAATCAAAGAATTTCTAACAACTCGAAGTCTTAACTTCACTAACTTATCGGTATCTAAACAACTAAACAACTCACGCAAGTGAAGCCACATTATTGAATGCAACAATTACTACAAATCAAGAGAGACAAGTAAGGCATGTGGCAATTGAAGTATGCAATTAAAGAAAGTAGAAACAAGTAACAAATAAGCATGGAGTCATGAAAGGAACTGATTATTTAAGGAAAATAAATGACTAAATGACAAGTAACAATTATGATATAGAAGTCAAATAAAAGCATGTAACATTTAAGGGATAGAAGTCAAATAAAGGCATGTATCAATTAAGGCACGAGGTTAAATATATCATGAAATAAACAAAAACATGGTAATAAGTATCATGACGGCGTATATACACTCGTCGCCTCGCATATACGCCGTTTTTCCACATAATTCATATAACACATAGTTCAAGAATTCCTAATTCCTTCAAGTCAAGGTTAGACCCAACACTTACCTCACTCCGCAAATCAAGCAATCAACCAACCACGACCTTGCCTTTTGAACAAGCCTCCAAACCAATCGAATCTAGCAAATTATCGATCAAATAATTAAAAATAAGCTTTATAAACTACGCATTAACAAAAGAGGTTCAATTTTGATCACTTTTGAAAAAGTCAACAGAAGTCAACCCCGAGCCCACTTGGTCAACACTTGAGGTTCGGACCAAAACCTAATTATCCATTTACCCCCGAGCCCGGTTATGTGATTTAATTTTGAAATCTGGCCTCAATTCGAGGTCAAAATCCTAATTTTATCAAATCCCCAATTTCTACCAAAATCTCTAATTTCTACCATGGAAATCCTAAATTTGATGTTGAAATCTCATGAAGAGTATGGGTAATTGAAAAGGAATAGATTAAAGTTATTTACCAATAAATTTGGGAAGAAACATCTCTTGGAAAATTTCCTCTAGAGTGTTTAGGGTTGAGAAATGGTGTAAAATGAGCTAAGTCCCAATTTTTCCCTCTTTTACCCAGCTGAAGATGCCGCAATTGCGAAGTCATGTTCGCAATTATAAACATCGCAAGTGCGAGACAGGGGTCACAAATGCGAACCCTGCCTTAGAAGCCCAGAAGTCACAATTACGATAAAGCGGACAATTTCTTGGCAATTGCGAAGACCACCTAAAAGCACACTGAGTTGCAAGTGCGACTCTGAGATCGCAAATGCGACTCCTGACAGTTCGTAAATGCGAAAAAGTTCCTCGCAATTGTGATATTTACCCAGCCCAGCCCATGTTTGCAAGTGCGAGTTATAGTTAGTAAAAGCGAGGCTCACAATGCAAGCCAGACCTCACAAATACGAGATCTGCAATAAAGCACCAGAGCTGGAAAGACACCAGCTGACTTCAAACCATCTAAACACATCCGAAACGCGTCCGAAACTCATTCGAAACTCATCCTATCCCCTCGGGCTCCAAAACAAACATGCACACAAGTGTAATAACATCATACAAACTCGCTCGTGCAATCGAATCACCAAAATAACATTTAATCTACAAATCGAACGTCAAAATGAATGAAATTTCAAAGGGAATTCAAGAACAACTAGACTCACATCTAAGCGTTTGAATCATGTCAAACTAATTCCGAATTGTACCAAATTTTGCAGACAAGTTTTAAATAGTGATAAAGACCAATAACAAGTCTGAACATAAAAATCCGAACCCGTTAGCCATGAAGTCAACTAAGGTCAAACTTAAAAAATTTCCAAACTTTCAAAATTTTGGCAAAATGAGTCAAATAAGCCTAGGGACCTCTGATTCCATTTTTGGGCATACGCCAAGTCCAAAATCACGATACGGACCTACCCGAATCGTCAAAACACTAATCCGAGGTCTTTTTTATAAAATATTAACCGTAGTCAACTCAAGTTATTTGTAAAATCAAAAATCATATTTTTTTCAAATTTTCACATAAAAGTTTTTCCAAAAGCAACACGGACCACACGCGCAAACCAAGAAACATCAAACTAAGCTAATAGAGGTCTGGGAATACGAAAATAAGGGCTAGTGCTCAAGGCGACCTATCGGGGCCTTATACACACATCATTCAACCACAAGCGACTTATGTTAAGTGAAATGGGTGCTCGGTAATTACCCATGCAAAACAAGCATATGTCACATATAGCGCATACCTTATCAATTCAAATAAGCCACTAGATCGTGACAGGGTTTTAGAAAATCAATTGTGAGAATCTCGGCACCCAACTATTAGCAAATTACTATATTACACTAAAATACCTAAAATAATAACATAACACTTGACATATAATGCACACTACAGTTGCAGGTATGCGGGCATACAAGCATAGCCTACGCACACGACATTCGTGCACGTGACGACATTCGTGCGTGAGTCGGCCATGGCATGGAGTTCAAGAATCATAAACCTTGGGCATTATAAAACCACCATCAAAACACCCCACACTTAGCCCTAAGCATCATACACAAATGCTCGAATGCTCAGACTTCACAGACGAAAACATTATTCTCTCATGCAATTTATCAAACAGTTGGTGGATATAAAGTGTGTTCAATGTTTTCCAATCATGGGGAATCAAGATTACCCTCCCAAATTTTAACGAAGTGGAGGGAACTATAGTTTACCACCTCATGTAAATTAATCAAAACAATATAATACAATATACCCCACAACTTGCACCCTCCCCAACTAGTGTTCTTCAAGTTCTTAACAAAGGGAATTTGGGTATAGGGGAAAATCATATTAAGAGTGGAAGGGAATTGGGGGGGGGGGGCGGTTTTATAGTCGGGGAAAGGGATAACAAAAACAAAAAGAAAAAGAAAGAAGGAAGGTTCTTTCACCATTTAAAGTACGCAACTCAATTGCACCATATGGGGTGACCTTCAATTCCTTGAATGGACCCGACCACCACGATTTCAACTTTCTAGGAAACAACTTGAGCCTAGAATTGAACAATAGTACCTTTTTGCCTGGTTCAAATTGAGGGGGCTGGATACACCCGTCGTGCCATCTTTGTTTTTATCCTTGTAAATCTTGGCGTTCTCATATGCATGTAGCCTGAACTCATCTAACTCATTCAATTACAAGAGTCTCCTCTCGCCCGCAGCTTCCAAGTCCATGTTCAATTTTTTGACTGCCTAGTAAGCCTTATGTTCAAGTTCAACTAGCAAGTAACATGCTTTTCCATACAAAAGTTTGTAGGGAGAGGTTAATATTGGTGTTTATATGCAGTTCTATTAGCCCATAAGGCATAATCCAGCTTTCGCGCCCAATCCTTCCTATTCACACTCAACATTTTCTCCAATATTTTCTTTATTTCTCTATTCGAATCTTCAACTTGTCCACTTATTTGCAGTTGATACATGATAGTTACCTTGTGGCAGACCCCATATTTTGATATAAGGTTATTTAGTAACCGGTTGCAAAAATGTGTTCCTTCATAACTAATTAAAGCACATGGAGTCCCAAACCTCGAAAGTATGTTCTTCTTCACAAAATTGGCCACCACCTTCGTATCATTAGTTGGCAAAGCAACAACCTCCACCCACTTTGACATATAATCTACTGAGAGCAAGATGTACTTGTTTCCTCTAATGGGAAGGTCCCATGATGTCTATATCCCATACATCAAAAATCTCAATTTCCAGGATATTAGTTAGTGGCATATCATGCTTTCTTGTGATTGTTCCCATTCTCTGGCATTGGTCATACTTCTTCAAAACTGCATGGGTGTCCTTGAATAAAGTTGGCCAATAGAACCCTGACTGCAACACCTTTGCATTTGTCCTATCACCTCCATGATGACCCCCATAAGGTGAAGCATGACAATCATATAATATGCTCCACTTCCTTTTCAGGATGCACCTTCTCATCAATTGATCAACACACTGTCTATACAGGAATGACGCATCCCAATAGTAAAAGGTTCACATCATGAAGGAACATCTTCTTGGCTTCAGAATGGATCTCTGAAGGGAAACTTCACTTACAATAAAACAGGGCGGGATCAAGAAGCTCCCACCATCCCACTAACCATCCCTTGCTCAAGCCTTGGAATTCAACAAGGAAAGCTTTCTAGGTCTCCTTCTAAGAGGTAAGGCTCTACTCCCCCAGCTCTCAACTTTGGAATTTGACTGAACATGGGTAATAAGAGACATGAATCTGGGGTTGGAAGTTAGTCATTATGCATGAATGTGCTAAAAATGGTGGTATGGGAATTGTTGAACTGATTTGGGTGAAATTGGACTTGGGAATTAGTTATGAGGTGAAGGATTCCATCCTAGGGCCTTGTGGTCTAAATTGCACACCTAGTGTTTGATAAAATGCTCAAATGAGCTGAACCCACAAATATATTCCTAATTGTGGTTCAAAATTTGCCATGTCTCCATTAGATTGAAGTCGCTAGGATTTCCGGAACGTTGTAGTAATCTAAGAAAAACTCAAGAAAGGTATGTTGGCAAAACGCCTCTTGTAAAAATCGAATTCCATGATGTCTTCATAAGTTGCGATTATGACCGGCTCAATTTCTTATTTCCCTTGTTTCGAGTCCTTCATAATAAATTTGATTATTTTGAAACATGTATTGTGCTAAAATAGGCATGTACTCAAAATATTTTCCAATTGTTCTCATCATATCATGATTCCCTCCACGAATGAAATCTAGTATGATCAATGTATTAAGGGTGTTGTGATATAAAAATAAATTATGTTTAAATTGCAAGATTAATATGCCTAATTGTGGAAGAGACACTCAATGTGATTAAGACTCTTATTGCTCATATACACACACACACACACACACACACACACACACACACACACACACATACTCTCTTAAGGTCTTGATTTGAAATTCTCTTATTGTTGATAATCCCTGGTAACACTTGAAAGTTATAGGGGTGAGTATGAAATATGAAATACGACCGACGTGCCGAGAATGTTATTAAAATTGTGGCCACTACTGCCAATGAAATGGAAAGATGTGTGAAATATTATTAAATGAGTTGTAAATGATTTAAATGATAAATTCTTTGGGAGTATCATTTAGTCACCAAGCAAGGGTAGGTCGAAATAACTTAACCCCGAAACTACACGTGCTGGTGTAGGAGTGATTGAGGGATAAATCTCCATGTTGATGTGATTGGATTATTTACCCTTATATGGGATGAGATTGATGTGTTGAGATATTTTCCCTTAAATGGGACGAGATTACTTCTAGCAAGATGTGATGTGATGTCGACCCACACGGCATTGTGGTGAGACAGCTTAGCTAATCGGGCTGAGATCGGACGCCATGCCGCACACACGGTGTTGTTGTTGAGTGGATGTACCGGGTGAGATGGCTTAGCCACTCGGACTGAGATCGGACTCTGTGCTAAAAGTACGGTGGTGTATCGGTACTAAAGATCTCCCAACTTAAAAATGTTGAAATGTACTTGAAACTTACTTTTCTCTTAACTTGACGCTTTAATGTTGTTTGAGGCGCCCATTGATTCCATGTTTCTTTCTCATTTTACTGTTACTCGTTCTATTGGGAGGGTGATTAGTCTTACATACTAGTACTATTCCATATGTACTAATGTCCCTTTTACCGGGGGCGCTGCATATTTAATGGATGCATGTGGTTCCAAAGAAGGCGGCATTGATCAGTGATAGCAGTACACCCTCTCCTCAGTTGACTTGGTGAGCCCCACTTCCTATAGGGGTCTTGTATCTTTTGTTCTTTATGTATGATGTTTACAGGTATAGCCGGGGCCTTGTTGTCGGCACTATCATAGTACTCTTTTGTATCCGTTAGAGGTTCTATAAACATAGTGTGGGTTGTATAGTGGTGTTTGTAAACTCAAACTAGAAATGTTGTATCTGTATCACATGTTTCCACTTCTAAACTATGAATGTGTAATGTAATTTTTTGGGAAATCTTGAATAAAATTCTAACGGTAATGAAATTTGGATTGTTCATGTAACCTTCTCATTGTTTAATTAATGGAATACATATTCACGCTATTCATGGGTAAGGTCAGGTAGGAAGCATCTAGCATGGTTGCTTGACCGGGTTATCTCGGTTGAGCGCCAGTCGCGCTCCCCGAGGTTAGAGAGTGACAAGTTTTGTATCAAAGCCTAAGGTTTTAAAGTGTCCTAGGATGTTTCAGAGTCGTGTCTAGTAGAGTCTTTCTTATCGATGTGTTGTTGACCACATCTATAATTAGGAGGCTACTTGGACATTTAGGAATAATACCCTTCTTTGATGTTCTAAATCATATGATAGAGCTGATTGTATGACTGTTCCTCCTCTAACTCGTGCATTGCTCTAATTTTCAGTATATGGTGCCCAGGAAGAAAGCAAGAACTTGCCAAGGAGCCAATGCCACCCAAGGAGTGGCAGTTGATTCTATACCTGATGATGTGGGTGAACACCCGAGGGGTGAGGATATTCCCCCACCTACTACACTGCCTGATTCTACTATTTATTCTCCGACTGCACCGATCCTTACTCCTACTGAGGGTGCATATATTCCACCTCCAGCCCCAGCTTTCGGTCCTGGTGTTTCTGATGGGGATCTTAGGGAAGCCATACAAATGTTGGCTCAGATAGTGGCTTCCCAGGCCTATTGATCGAATGTTGCACCTACTTCTTCCAGTCAGCCAAGGGATTCTGCTAGTTCCAGGGTAAACAAGTTTCTTCAGTTGGATCCTCCAGTGTTCATAGGTACTGATCCCAAGGAGGACGCCCAGGACTTTATTGATGTGATGCACAAGACCCTCTGAGTTATGCGTGCTACTGAGACGGAGGGAGTGGAGTTGGCCTCCTACCGCCTAAAAGGGGTTGTCTATTCTTGGTTTGAGATGTAGGAGGACTTCCGTGACGAGGGGAGCCCTCCGGTGAGGCTGAGTGGGTTTGCCGACGCCTTCATTGACCATTTCTTGCCTGTCGAGATTAAGTCAGCCCGTACCGCTGAGTTTGAGAGCCTGAAGCAGGGTAGTATGAGTGCGTGGGAGTACCATATGAGGTTCGTGCCCCTGTCCATGTATGGCATTTACATGTTGCCCACTATGGAGGCAAGAGTGTGCCGGTTTGTGCAGGGCCTCAGCCCCTTGGTAATTAATGAGGATGCTACAACTGCCTTGAATTCTGATATGAACTACGGGAAGATGATGGTGTTTGCTCAGGCCACGGAGACCCGCAAATTGAAGAATAGAATGGAGGGACAGGGTAGGGCCTGCTTCATGCACCAGCCCATATGCTACGGGTGCGGCATGATGGGTCACATTCAGAGGAATTGCTGTTCGTCCCGCCAGAGTGCGGGCGAGGGTACGATGCAGCCATCCAGTTCTGCAGCTACTACATGTGCAGCACCTCCTCTAGCTCAAGGCACTCCAGCACCCGTAGGTAAGGTTGGAAAGTGGGCCGGTCCAGGATCGAGACCGGCCCAGGACCGCAATCCAAATGGGTAGTGGGCCTATACGGTCCTAACCATTTAACACCGGGACCGGGGGGAGGTGGGCCTGCAAGTGGGTCGATCCAGGACCCGAGGCCCACGAGACCGGACCGTTTGGGACCGGGACCGGATCGGTCCTAGCGGGCCTAAATGGTCCCAACGGCCAGATTTTTAATTTTTTTGGCCCGTTTGTCCATTTAAAAACTAGCCATTTGGTCTGCCAAAATAGCCGTTGGCTATTTGCAAAATAGCCATTTAACCCCCCAAATTTTGCTTTAACTCCAAACTTTTTATAATTATACTTTTTTCCTATTTTTAACTATAAATACCCCATCATTCTTTCATTTGTTTTCACAAAATCATCAATTTCTCTCTAATTTTCTTCTATAATTGCTTACTTTATTGTTACAATTTATGCCAAATTGTGAAGTTGGTGAATTGAAGTCTTCAAGTCTTCAACGATAATTAATTTTCAACAAGTTTTTCGTCAATTCGGTAAACTCGTTCCAACTCTTAAATTTTAATATTATAGTTTTTTTTGTTTTATTTACTTTGCTTGATTAATTAAGATGGCTTATTCCTTAAAAATATATTTAGTAAAAATAAGGGAAAATCCAAGAGTGGTGAATCTAGTGGCCAATCTGTTCCTCCTCCACTTCCCCTGGCTCCCCGACCCAAACCTGTTACCCGTCCTACACCTCCTATTCTTGATAGCGATAATAGTTTATTACAATATACCGAGAGTCAATTTTGTCATAATATTACACCCGGTGAACAATTAAACCATGAATATATGAATGCTCTTTATGGAAATCCAACTATTGATGAACTACTTTATGATAATGCTATTAGTAACACAAATGTTGTATCCTTGCTTACCACTACACTAAGTCCTGCATTTAGTAACATTTTTCATGTTAGATGTATTTGTCATATTTACCATTTAATTGTGGGTGATGGTATGCAAATTTTAAATGTTGAAATTGAAAAGGTTAAAATGGCTCTTAATTGGCTTTTTTATTCAAACCGTAGAAGTAGACTTAGAGAATATTTTAAAAGATGCGATGAATTTGGCCTAAGATAAAGAAAGGTTCCTAAACCTTGTCCAACTATATGGAATTACATGTATGAAAGTTTAGTTGTTTCATATGAATATAGAAACCCCATAAACTCAACGTTTAATGCTCATGTAAGTGATGATGATGAGCACCTTACAAACGCGGATTGGGCTAATGTTAAAATGCTTGTAGATTTTTTAGAAAAATTTCATATTGCTACAAATGAATTTTTCGGGCAATATTATCCTACTATTTCTAACTGTTTAGTTTATATTGCAGAACTTGCAAATTTGTTTGATCATTTTTCAGAGGGTGGGGAAATTTTTCAACTTGCTATTGATTCTATGAGAAAAAAGTTTAAAAAATATTTTTTGCCTATTCCCCCTATTTATGGTGTTGCTGCATTGTTAAATCCTACTATGAAATTAGGAGGTCCTCAATTTTGGTATGAAACTATTTATAATGGTTTAGCACTTGAAGATGAGGAGTTGTCTAAACTTCCAGACGCAATAGCCTCAATTAAAATAAATGTTCAAACTATTTATAATGCTTATCAAGTTCTATTAGATCACGCTAGACCAAATGTTCCAACTCCTTCTTCTTCTAGTTCTCAATCATCTAAAAGAACTACGGGAGTAAGAGCACTTAGTGCTTGGGCGGGGTTCAGGGGTTCTCAAGGTTCTAGTACTAGTAATTTTTCACAACTAAATGAGCTTGAAGTTTATTTGTCACAGGGAATTGAGGAAGTAAATCCCGACGGCTTCTTTAATATTTTGGAATGGTGGAAGGACAAAGAAAAACACTTTCCGATTCTTTCAAGGATGGTCCTAGATATTTTAACTATTCAAGCTTCAATAGTGGCATCAGAGAGCGCTTTTAGTCAAACAAGACTTCAACTCGGTGATTATAGAGTGTCTATAAGGGAGAGCTTGGAAAAATCAGTACTTTTCAGAGATTGGATCCGTTCGGAAAGAAGAAATTTTGGACTTGCTGAATCACAACCAGAGGTAGATGAAGCTTATGAAGAAATGCTAGCTGAACTTGCAGAGGATGCTGCTTCATCCGGAAGCGGTGATGACCAAGCTTCTTTTTAGCTAACACCAACGGAAATTCCTCCGGACCTTGAAGGATTTATAAAACTTGTAAGAGATACCATGTAACTTATATGAACAAAAATTAATATGTAACTCTTATTTTGGCACATCTTGATTAGTTTCGTTTTCTTCTCAATGGTGGTATTAGCACCTTGTTGTTCTCATTCCATTGGGGAAGGAAGACTAAGAAAGATATTGCCATATGTTTTTAATGCTAGAATAAAATTATAACGCATTGCTTTGAATATCTCTTTAAAATATTTTTGTCTTTAAATTTGAATTAAAAAATTTAGGTCACAATTCTATAATATAATTTACAAGGAATTGCTTTAGATATTTTTATTACAATTTTTTTCTCTAACTTCTATAAAAAAAATTTAAAAAATAAAAAGTATCCGTCGGGCCCACTTGGGCCCACTTAGGCCCAGGACCGGCCCACTTAACCCGGGATCGTTAGTTCGTTGTCCCGGTCCCGGGCCGGTTCCAACAAGAAGCCCGCGAAGCCTAGGACCACTTAGGACCGGGCCCACGAAGCCCACTTAAGACCAGGCCCGACTCACATACCACCCTTACCCGTAGGGCGTGGTGCAGCTAGGGGTGGTGCACAGAGTTCGGGAGAACCCAGCCGTTTCTATGCTATGAGGGGACTCCAGAGTTTAGAGGCTTCTCCAGATGTTGTCACGGGTATATTGACTGTCCAATCGCGTGATGTATATGCCCTTATTGATCCCAGTTTCACTTTATCGTATGTCACTATTTATATTGCTATGGAATTTGGGATAGAACCGAAATAGCTTCATGAGCCGTTCTCCGTATCTACTCCGGTTGGTGAGTCTATTGTGGCCGCGCGAGTTTATAGGGATTGTGTTGTCACGGTGTGTGGTCGGGACACCATGGCCAATCTCATTGAATTGGGGATGGTTGATTATGATGTAATTATGGGGATGGATTGGCTTTATTCATGTTTGATTGACAAACCAGAATCGTTAGGTTTGAATTTCCAAATGAGCCAATTATTGAATGGAAGGGGGATGATGTGGTGCCGAAGGATAGGTTTATTTCCTATCTTAAGGCCAGGAAGATGATCAACAAGGGGTGTATTTACCATTTGGTCCGGGTTACGAACACCGATGCTGAGGCCCCTACACTTGAGTCCGTGCCAGTTGTGAATGAATTTACGGAAGACTTTCCTGATGAGCTCCCTGGGATTCGACCAGATCGGGAGATTGATTTTAGGATTGATATGATGCCAGACACACAACCTATATCTATTCCACCTTACCGAATGGCACCGACAGAATTGAAGGAACTAAAGGAACAATTGAAGGATTTGCTAGAGAAGGGTTTTATCCGGCTGAGTGTGTTGCCTTGGGGTGCACGGGTTCTCTTTGTATGGAAGAAAGGTGGGTCACTAAGGATGTGTATCGACTATCGACAGCTCAACAAGATCACAATAAAAAATAAGTACCCACTACTAAGGATAGATGACTTGTCCGATCAGTTGCAGGGTGCTAAGTATTTCTCCAAGATTGACCTAAGATTAGGGTATCACCAATTGAAAATTAGGGAATGGGATATTGCGAAAACAGCTTTCAAGACCCGATATGGGCACTTCGAATTTCTGGTAATGTCTTTTGGGCTAACAAATGACCCGACAACTTTCATGGATCTTATGAATCAAGTCTTCAAGCCTTTTCTTGACTCCTTTGTGATAGTATTCATTGACGATATTCTTGTATATTCACGAAGTTGAGAGGACCATGCCGATCATCTCAGGGCAGTTCTGCGGACTCCATATCAGCACAAGTTGTATGCGAAGTTTTCGAAGTGTGAATTTTGGCTTGAATCTATCACAATCTTGGGTCATGTCGTCTCTAGAGAAGGAATTAAGGTGGATCCCCAGAAGATCGCAGCTGTGAAGAATTGGCCGAGGCCTACAACTCCAACAGAGATTCGCATTTTATTGGGCTTAGTTGGGTATTACAGAAAGTTTGTGTCGGGGTTCTCTACTCTTGCCTCTCCGCTGACTAAATTGATGCAGAAGGCGGTTAAGTTCCAATGGTTAGATGCTTGTTAAAAGAGCTTCCAAGAGTTGAAATCAAGATTGACTATGGCACCGGTGTTGACCTTACCTGAGAGTACGGATGGGTTTGTAGTATATTATGATGCTTCGAGAATCGGACTAGGGTGTGTATTGATGCAACATGACAAGGTGATCGCTTATGCTTCTAGGAAACTCAAGAATCATGAGAAGAACTATCCAACACATGACTTAGAACTTGCGGCTGTAGTGTTTGCGTTGAAGATTTCGCATCATTATTTGTATGGGGTCTATGTGGATATATTCACGGACCATAAGAGCCTTCAATATAGTTTCAAGCAGAAGGAATTGAATTTGAGGCAGAGAAGGTGGCTTGAGTAACTCAAGGACTACGACATCGATATTTTATATCATCCGGGGAAGGCTAATGTTGTGACGGATGCTCTTAGCCAAAAATTCATGGGTAGTTTGGATCACTTGGAGACACATCAAAGGCCGTTGGCCAAGGAAGTTCACCGGTTGGCTAGTATGGGGCTTCGTCTTATGGACTCTAGTGAAGGAGGGGTAATTGTGCAAAATAGGGCCGAATCATTGCTTGTTGTGGAAGTCAAGGAGAAGCAGTACGACGATCTGTTGTTGGTACAATTGAAGGAGGGTATTCCTAAACATAAGACTATGGCTTTTTCTCTTGGCATGGATGATGATACACTAAGGTACCAAGGGCGATTATGTGTTCCTAATGTAGATGGTCTCCGGGAAAAAATCATGACCGAGGCTCACACTTCTAGGTATTTCGTGCACCCAGGCTCTATAAAGATGTATGATGATCTTAAGGAAGTTTACCGATGGAATGATATGAATAGAAATGTAGCGGACTTTGTGGCAAGATGTCCAAATTATCAACAAATGAAGGCCGAACATCAAAGTCCCGGTGGGTTGCCACAGAACATAGAAATTCCGATGTGGAAATGGGAGATGATCAACATGGACTTTGTGGTAGGACTACCTCGCACTCATCGAAAGTTCGACTTGATTTGGGTGATTGTGGATCGACTCACGAAATTAGCACACTTCTTACCTGTTAAGGCCACCGACGCAGCGGAACAGTATGCTCAGTTGTTTATCAAGGAAATAGTCAGGTTGCATGGCACTCCAGTTTCTATTATCTCCGATCGAGGGGCACAATTCACAACTAATGTTTGGAAGAAATTTAAGTAAGGGTTAGGTACTGAGGTGAATCTTAGTACAACTTTCCATCCACAGACCGACAGGCAAGCAGAGCGGACCATTCAGACTCTTGAGGATATGTTGCGCGCTTGTGTTCTTGACTTTAAGGTTGCTGATATGATCATTTGACACTCATATAATTTGCCTACAACAACAATTATCATGCTAGCATTCAGATGGTGCCGTTTGAGGGTCCATATGGTAGGAAATGTAGATCTCCTATTGGGTGGTTCGAGATTGGGGAAGCGGAGTTGATAGGGCCAGACCTCGTGCATCAGGCTATGGAGAAGTTTAAGATTATTATAGAACGGTTGAGAACTGCCCAGAATCATCAGAATCATTCAGAGGATTAGTCAGGTGGCTTACAGGCTCGAGCTACCTCCAAAGATGTCCTTAGTGCACTCGGTGTTTCATGTGTCTATGTTGAAGAAGGTAGTTGGAGACTCGGCACTCATTGTTCCAGTTGAGACTATTGAGGTTAATGAGGAATTGACTTATGAAGAGATTCCAGCTGCCATTATTAATAGACAAGTCCGAAAGCTGAGAAATAAAGAAATTACCTCCGTGAAAGCGCTATGGTGAATCAAATAGGTGGAAGAGGCCACTTGGGAGGCCGAGGAAGAGATGAAGATGTACCCTCATTTGTTTGAATAGCTATGTATTTAGGTAGTTGTGTTCTATGAAAATGTTAAGAATTTAAATTCTATGAATTATGTTCCACTCGTACAGTTAATGTTAAGGATGTTTCTTTTTGTAATATAATGGTTATGGCGTTGTGGTTGGTGTTGTTTCCATGTTGTGTTACGCCGTTGGATTATGTACACATTGCAAGGATTGGTTTCTGCGATTCTCTGGTAAGTGGATATGCCTAGTTATAGGGGAAACTCTGCCGAAATTTCTGGAAATTTAGGGAGTTAGTCAAAATTTGGAACTGCTAGTGGGTGAAGAAATGGTTGAGTCACATTGGGTGCTAGTAGGAGACTTTAACCCTTATTCGAGGACGAATGATCCTAAGCGGGGGAGGATGTAAAGCCCTGTAAAATTTCACCTAAAACCCGGGGCTTCATGGTGCCGAGGTGGGCTAATGTGTTTGAGGACCGCGGTACGAACTTTTTGGGTTGAATAGTGCATTGGGGAGTTGAGGAAAAATTGTTGCAGAACATGGCGTTTCTGCGATCCATTATGCGACCGCAGAACTACTCCGCGGACCGCAGATCCGTCGCGGAGTGAAGCAGAGATGTCACGACCCAAAATTCGCTAAAGGTCATGATGGCGCCTAACACCGCCGTCAGGCAAGCCATCGGTAATCTAACAACTTACTTACCCATTTTAGTAATTGAAATCAAAATTTTTCCTTTAATCAAATCATATGAAATAGATTTTTACAGAGTAAGTGATAATATTTACACAATTACAACAACGAACAACCCGTAGGAACCCCCAAAACCCGGTGTCACAAGTGCATGAGCATTTTTCTAAGGAGTACAATAATAATACAACATCTGTCCCGAATGTAATAAGACAGAATAAAATAAATGGTACAATGGAGGCTCGGTGTACTGTGATGCATAGCCTGGAATGCAGTTCACATAAATTCCCCTCAACAGGTGCGACTATGCACCAAGGTGATCATCAATGAACCTGTCAGATCCTGCACATTTAGTGCAGAAGTGCAGCATGAGTACGTAAACCAACGCGTACCAAGTAAGTACCTAGCCTAACTCCGGAGAAGTAGTGACGAGGAGTCTACATCGACACTTACTAGAGGACCAAATAATATAATATGATATGCCATAATATATATGAAGTGTACAACTATAGTGAAGTAAATCTGCAATCTCATAATTTTCCAATTTATTTCCTTTAAAGCATCAATTTTCTCAATCTTGTATTCTTCCTTAATATCTCAGAACATACCAAGTATCGATACCAAATAAATAAGAAATACCATAAAATGCCGGGCATTAGTGGAAAGTTTAGCTCGTGAATATTCGGACTACTAGCGATATAACGCACGATTCTGTAGAGGTCGTTCGGCCCGATCCAGAATAATGTGTACATTGTCGAGGGTCGAGCGGCTAGAACCATAGATGCATCCATATACTGTCGAGGCGTTCGACCCGCTCCACAAGAAAAATGAAGGAAGTTACCAAATTACGAGACACATGTTTACAATACCGTACATGGGTACAAAATGGATATAATCTTTACTGTTTCTCAAATAATTCTCCCACAACTCAAAGTGTTAAGGCTGGGCCTAGTATACATATATTTATTTCTAAGTCAATTTCATTTATAACTCTACTTAATTAAATCAGCAAAGTGAGTTCAAATAATTCAAATATTACATGATAAGAACCTACGTCTACCCGGACATAAACATGCTTTAGCTACGTACGAACTCTCGTCACCTCGTGCGTATGTAGCGCCCACAAATAGTTGCACATAACAATAATTATCACCTAGGGGGTAGTTTCCCCCTCACAAGGTTAGACAAGAGACTTACCTCGCTCTGAAGTTCCATAACCGGCTCCAAAGCCTCTCTAACACCTCAAACCAATAACCGTCGATCCAAAACTATTCAAACAATGTGCAAACCAATCAAAATATATTCTAATACCCATAATTAATCATTTTAAACAAATCCCAACTCCTCTCGAAAAGTCGATAAAATCAACCCTCGAGCCCACGTGCCCAGATTCCAAAACTTTTCAAAGATAATCATTACCCATAACATTACGAACTCAAATACATAATTTATTCCCAATTCCATACCCAATCTCGTGGTAAAAATCCCAAAATACCAAATTTTAAGTTTTCTACCAAAATCCCAAATTTCTACTAATTTTCATGTTAAAATCCATATGCAAACCATGTATTTAACCTGTAATAGGTAAAAATCACTTACCTTGTGTTTCTTGATGAAAATCTCCGCTTGAAGCTCTCCAACCAAGTGAAAAATGAAAGAAAACGGGCCCAAATCCTGTTCTTAAAAGAACACACTGCCCAGCGACCTCTCGCACCTGCGGCCACTTGACCGCTTTTGCGGTTCCACGGTCACCCTTCAGCCCCCTTGCCTTCGTATATGCGGACAAGACTCCGCTTCTGCGGAGTCGTACCTGCGACCAAGGATTCGCTTCTGAGGTCCCGCAGGTGCGGCACAAACCTCGCACCTACACCTCCAGCCTGCCTAACTCCCACCGCTTCTGCAACTACTGGGCCGCTTCTACGGTCACACAGATGTAGGGAAATCTCTGCATCTGCGGCCACTACCAGTCCCTTCCCATTTTGCTTCTGCGAGCTCGACCTCTCTTCTGCGATGTCGCTTCTGCCCAACTTCAGCATTTCTTAAGTCCAAAAATAAATCTGTTAATCATCTGGAATCCACCCGAGGCCCTCGGGAACTTAACCAAGTATACCAACACATCCCAAAATACAATACAAACTTAGTCGAAGCCTTAAACCACGTCAAACAACATCAAAATCATGAATCGCGCCTCGAATCAAACTTATAAATTTTCAAATTTCCAAATTCTATATCGTGTCCCGAAATGTATCAAATCAATCCGGAATGACTTTAAATTTCGCACACGAGTCACAAATGACATAACAAAGCTATTCCAAGGCTAGGAACCCCGAACGGACATTGATAACATCAAAATCCACTTCAAACCAAACTTATGAAATTTTTAAACCTTTAAAATGCCAACCTTCTATAATAAGCACTAAAATACTCCCGAATGATCCGATACTCAACCTGAACATACGCCCAAGTCCGAAATCATCATACAAATCTATTAGAATCTTCAAATCCTGATTTCGAGGTCGTTTACTCAAAAGTCAAATCTTAGCCAATTCTTCCAACTTAAAGCTTTCGAAATTAAAATTTTCTTTCCAAATCCATTCCGAACTTCCCGAAATTCATTTCCAACCTCACGTACAAGTCAATATACCTGAAGTTAAGCTACTCAAAGCCTGAAACCGCTGAATAATATGCTAGAGCTCAAAACTACCGGTTTGGCCGTTACAAGAGAAATGACCAATTTTGGAGGTCATTTTGCGGTCAACTATGCGACCGCATAATTGTTTCGCGGGCCGCACTTCCGTCGCAGAGTTGGCATGTAGAAATTTGGAGGGTGATTCTGCGATCTATTTCACGGCCGCAAAACTGGTCTGCGGACCGTAAACCTTATTGCAGACCAATCCAGAGCAATCTAGTTCTTGGCATCACTTTCGCGGCCCATTTTGCGGGTCTTTCCGAAACAACCTCTCTACTCCTTTGGGGTAGGGGTAAGGTCTGTGTACACACTACCCTCCCTAGACCCCACTGGCGGAATTTCACTGGGTCGTTGTTATTGTTATTGTTGTTTCGCAGACCATTTTGCAGGCCGCATATCTATTCTACGGTCCATTGTGCGACCACAGAGCTGAGTTCGGAAGATCCATTTTCCTATTTTTATAACCTGACCCCATTTTTATAATAACAACTTTGGGGTTATTTTGGCTGGTTTCAACAGTTGTTTTACAGAGAGGAGGAGTATTTTAGAGAGGGATCAAGAAGCTCTCACCATCCCACTAACCATCCTTTGACCACGCCTTGGAATTCAACAAGGAAAGCTCTCCAGGTCTCCTTCTAAGAGGTAAGGCTCTACTCCCCCAGCTCTCAACTTTGGAATTTGACTGAACATGGGTAATGAGAGACATGAATCTAGGGTTGGAAGTTAGTCATTGTGCATGAATGTGCTAAAAATTGTGGTATGGGAATTGTTGAACTGATTTGGGCGAAATTGGACTTGGGAATTAGTTATGAGGTAAAGGATTCCATCCTAGGTCCTTGTGGTCTAAATTGCACACCTAGTGTTTGATAAAATGCTCAAATGAGCTGAACCCACAAATATATTCCTAATTGTGGTTCAAAATTTGCCATGTCTCCATTACATTGAAGTCGCTAGGATTTCCGGAACGTTGTAGTAATCTAAGGAAAGCTTAAGAAAGGTATGTTGGCTAAACTCCTCTTGTAAAATTCAAATTCCGTGATGTACTCGTAAGTTGCAATTATGATTGGCTCAATTTCTTATTTCCCATGTTTCGAGTCCTTCATAATAAATTTGATTATTTTGAAACAAGTATTGTGCTAAAATAGGGATGCACTCAAAATATGTTCCAAATGTTCCCATCATATCATGATTCCCTCCAGGAATGAAATTTAGTATGATTAGTGTATTAAGGTTGTTGTGATATAAAAAAAATTATGTTTCAATTGCGAGATTAGTATGCCTAATAGTGAAAGAGACACTCAATGTGATTAAGACTCTTATATACACACACACACACACACACATACACACACATAAGGTCTTGATTTGAAATACTCTTATTGTTGATAATCCATGGTAACACTTGAAAGTTATAGGGGTGAGTATGAAATATGAAATACGGCCGATGTGCCGAGAATGATATTACAATTGTGGCCACTTGTGCCAATGAAAAGGAAAGATGTATGAAAGATTATGAAATGAGTTGTAAATGCTTTAAATGATAAATGCTTTGGCAGTATCGTTTAGTCACCGAGGAAGGGTAGGTCAAAATAACCTACCCCCAAAACTACATGTGTCAGTGTAGGAGTGATTGAGGGGTAAATCCCCTATGTTGATGTGATTAGATTGTTTCCCCTTATATGGGATGAGATTGATGTGTTGAGATGTTTACCCTTAAATGGGATGAGATGATTGCTAGCGAGATGTGATGTGTTGTCGACCCACACGGCATTGTGGTGAGATGGCCTAGCTGATCGGGCTGAGATCGGACGCCATGCCGTGCATATGGTGTTGTTGTTGAGTGTATGTCCCGGGGTGAGATGCTTAGTCGCTCGGGCTGAGATCGGACTCCATGCTAAAAGCAGGGTAGTGTATCGGTACTGAGGATCTCCCAACATAAATGTTGTTTGAGGCGCCCATTGATTCCATGTTTCTTTCTAATTTTACTGTTACTCGTTCTATTGATAGGGTGGTTAGTCTTACATACTAGTACTATTTCATATGTACTAACGTCCCTTTTGCCGGGGGCGCTGCATCTTTAATGGATGCAGGTGGTTCCATAACAGGCCGCATTGATCAGTGATAGCAGTACACCCTCTCCTCAGCTGACTTGGTGAGCCCCACTTCCTATCGGGGTCTTGTATCTTTTATTCTTTATGTATGATGTTTTGAGGTATAGCCGACGCCTTGTTGCCGACACTATCATAGTACTCTTTTGTATACGTTAGAGGTTCCGTAGACATAGTGTGGGTTGTATCGTGGTGTTTGGAAAGTCAAACTAGAAATATTGTATCTGTATCACATGTTTCTACTTCTAAACTACGAATGTGTAATGTAATATTTTGGGAAATCTTGAATGAATTTCTAACGGCAATGAAATTTGGATTGTTCATGTAACCTTAACATTATCTAATTAATAGAATTCATCTTCACTCTATTCATGGGTAAGGTCGGGTAGGAAGTATCTAGCAGGCTTGCTTGACTAGGTTATTTTGGTTGAGCACCGGTCGCACTCCCCGAGGTTGGAGGGTGACAACATCTCCTTAATTTTACCCTTTCTTCCACATGCTCATAGTTGTCCAATCTAGACATGTGATATGCCACTTGGTTTTTTTTGCCCTTCCGATCTTGTATTTCTACGTCAAATTCCTGCAACAATAAAACCCATCGCATCAATCTAGATTTGGATTCCTTTTTCAAAAAATAGATACCTGATTGCTGCATGATTGGTGCAGACTATGACTTTGGCTCTAACCAAGTAGGCCCAAAATTTCTCGAACGCCCATTCAACCATCAATAACTCCTTCTCAGTGGTGGTGTAATTCAATTATGGAGTGAAACATCTTGTTCTTTCTTTTGCCCAACACCGCGCCAATGGCAAAGTCACTTACGTCACTACATAAGTTCAAACGGAAAGGACCAATTTGGTTCCACAATGATTAGTGCATCCACCAACCTCTTCTTGAGCTCATCAAATGCCTTCAGATAGGCCTCATCAAATTTGAATACCACATCTTTTTTCGAGCAATGTGCACAGGGGAGTAGAAATGTTAGAGAGTCTTTTTGCAACTTCCTCTAATTTAGCCTTGTCAACTTTAATTCCACTCCTTGAAACTCTATGCCCCAGAACAATACCCTCTTGCACCATGAAATGACACTTTCCCCAATTTAGCACTAAATTTATTTCTTCACATTGTCCTAGCACCTTAGCCAAAGTTTTCAAGCAATCATCATAAGAAGACACAAAGATTGAAAAGTCATCCATGAAGACTTCTACAAACTTTCCCACCATATCGGTGAAAATGGCCATTTGCACCTCTGGAATGTGGCTGGTGCATTGCAAAGCCAGAATGACATCCGCTTGAAAGCAAACATACCATAAGGGCTTGTAAATGTTGTTTTCTCTGAATCTTCTGTCGGAATATCCATCAAGGAAGTAATAGTACTCATGTCTAGGTAGCCTATCCAATATCTGATCAATAAATGGGAGGGGAAAGTAATCCTTGCAAGTAGCCTTGTTGAGCTTCCTATAATCAATACAGACTCTCCACCTCGTCACTATGCAAGTATGAATTATCTCAGTTTGTTTATTCACCACAATAGTCATCCCGCCCTTTTTAGGCACACAATGCACATGACTCACCCAATTACTGTTTTAAAATAGGAAAGACGATACCAACATCCACACACTTGATAATTTCTTTCTTCACAACCTCCTTCATAATGGGATTTAGCCTCCATTATTATTCGACCCTTGGACAATGCCCATCTTCTAGAAAAATCTTATGCACACAGAACGATGGACCGATTCCTTTGATATCTGCAATGGTCCACCCAATAGGTCTCTTATGTTCACAAAGTACTCGCTATAGAGTTTCTTCGTGCAAACTAGTCAAGCTATATGAAATGATGATTGGCAATGCTTCAGCACTTCCCAAATAAGCATAGCATAAGTGCGTCGGTACAGGCTTAAGCTCCAATTTTGGGGCTTCTTCAACAAATGGTTTAGGAGGCACCAATGTCAATAGTCGATCCAACTCCTCAAAAATTTCAAGCCCCTGAACATACTTGCACGACATGTTAAGAACTTGCTCAATTCCTAACCAATTTATCTTCACTTTCTTCCTCATCCCCCATAAAGCTCGTTCAAGGGGGTCCATGGGACTCATATAGGGCATCACCGTGGTCATATTATTCTCCACAACATAAATTATGGCCAACTCTTCATAGTGGACTGGCAACTTAAAGTCCTTGTAAAGATTAAGAACTTCTACTTAATCACCCATTATCATTGTCATTTGCCCTTCAAAACATCAATGATAGCTAAGCCCATGGCTAGGAATGGTCGCCCCAAATTAAAGGGGACTTCCAAGTCAGGCTCATAGTCCAAGTCTCCAAGATAAATGAAATCTGCAAGAAATACGAAAGACCCCACTTGGCTACTATAGGTGATGCCTTAGCTACAATACGTGATGGTAGCTTCGCTACCCCCTCTTTCGCTGGCCCTTCTTCCATAATTTCATCCGGTGCCGCATCTTCCACATTAACTTGTTTCTCAGCAAAACTGACTTGTTTCTCCTTTTTAGGAAACTTCCACCAACCTTCGTCCATTCCTCAATGTCACAACATTTACATGGGCCTTAGAATTTGCTTCGACATCAGTTGGAAGGCCCCAACTACTCGAGTATTTTGGGCGCTAGCAAGTTGCCCCATTTATCTTTCCATATTTTGAATAACTATTGCTTGGTTCTGATTATCAGACATTATCAATGTTACATATTGGGTTAGTGGAGTGATCAACATATGGTGGTCGAAACTACTGTTATTGAGCTTCTGGCCTATATTGATTCTGAGCACCTTGATTTCCAACCCATAAAAAGTTTGGGTAGTTCATCCAATTCAAATTGTAGGTGTTCCCATACTGGTTAGCCTGGCCTCTATTTGCATTACCTATATAGCATACTAACTCTGGATTTGATTGGCATAGATCACTAGTGTGGCCTTCTCCTCAAACTTCGCAAAATGAATGCACTTGCTGCATTGGTTGGGCTTGCTGTTTATTTAGGAACATAGCCATTTTATTGAATTATTTTGCCAATGTAGCCACTTGTGCAAAAATGCAGAAACATCATCAAACTCAAGGACCCTAGCGGCCTTGTGAACTGTATGTCTCCTTGTCTTTCCTTGCCAATCAGGATTACTCTTAGAGAATTTATTCAAAAGTCCATTGAACTTATCAAAGTTTTTCTCTAACACTTGACAACTGGATATAACATCTATGAAATTATGAGCTAACACAACATTAGTATAATTATGGTGAGGGAAATCTCGAAGCAACCCCTTGAACCTTTTCCTAGTAGAATATAAGGACTCGTCCGCCCTCTGTTTAAAATTAACTATCTCACTCCTGATTTTTGTTGTCTTGCTTGAAGGGGAGAAACATGCTAAGAACTTGCGAGCTAGATCATTCCATGATGTAATAGAGTTTTCCAGTTCCACCTTCAACTATATTTTTGCTTCACATAGTCCGTTGTGACTCCATTTGTGATGTAAGTATCGGTGATCTCCAAGAAGTTCAAAATATGTTACTGCAGATCCTCATGTGGTAAACCTATAGTTTTCCATTTTCATGTAGTAGTTAGATCATGCTCTGTTTAAGCTCAAAGTGCCTAGTGATTTTGGGCTTCACGATTGAGCTAACATTAGCAATGCTAGGCATTGCCACCTCCCACACCGCCAATGGTTATGCGTCTGCCATCTCCACAGGTAATTGAACAAGTGCCTGAAGATTATTTGCGCCCCTTGCTTAACTTAACCTTCTAGGAAATATTCTCTCAGGTACTAGATCACAACCTTTAATTCCATCTTGACTCCTGACCCGTCGCATTCAAGCAAAAGTCCTGAGATTAGAGCAACCAGACAAAGAAAAGTTAGACTCGGTGACATAATCATTAAAAGCTTTTAATAGTAAAGCAGTTAATATTCAAATCCTCGACAATGGAACCAAAAACTTGTTGCTCACAAATCCCCACATACGTATACGTGGTCAACAATAATACAATAATGAATATAGTGTCGAACCCACATAGACTTGTCATTAACTACCTACTATTTCAACTAGAATTGTTATCAAGTCAAGTCGATCAATTGGTTGAGTTTTGTTATTATTTACCAAGACAAAAAAAATAAAATAAAGAACAAAGCTAGCACATAAGAAAATTTGTTGTTGTTGTGAAGTCAATAGGGATAAACATTCCAAGGTTGTGATAGATTCACCAATCCAATTGTGTTCTAGTTAATTCCTCCTTTTTGCAATTCGCTAATAATTGCTAATTTACCAAATTATATGTGCTCCTCGTACTCTTTCGAATTACTACGCGCCTGATCCGGATAGATTAACACATATATTTCTATAAAATTAATCTATCAAGAATGTATTAAGATCACAATATTCAATTAAGCATGATGACTGGGTATAATCTATTCTAATCTAAACGTAGCTTTATCAAGAATAATCTAGATAGTTGATAGAACATGACCGTTGGCCAAACAATCACGCAATTAAGCACAAAATCAAAGAAACAACCATATAATAGCAAATTGTGTTTAAGGAGAAGTTAACGTCAAACAACAATATTCATGGCTAATCACAACCCCGAACTAATAGGTTTTAGCCACACATGATAATGCTAATCAAATTCACAAATGTTTTAATGATTAATGCGAATCAAATATTGTTGTTTGAATGATCAAACAACAATATTCATGGCTAATAACAACCCCAGAACTAATGGGTCTTAGCCACACATGATAATGCTAATCAAATTCACAAGTGTTTGAATAATTAAAAATACTGAGAAGAATGAAAGAAGACAGATAATAACCAAGTCCCAAACGAAATAGGAGACTTCCTGAGCTCGGCGTCTAGGGCAGCACGTTGCGCTAGCCCTGTACTGGCCTGAGATTTTGCTAATTTTGGACCTACCTCCAGCACCCTAGGTAGCGCGGAGTGCTGGCCTGGGTGCGAGACTGCCCTTGCGCACTTTTTATTTCTCTTTTTGCTCCATCTCTTACCCTTCTCATTCCAAATCGCTTTCGGTTGGCTCATACTCATAACAAAACAAAAATTTATCTCAATTTATCACAATACACGTGAAGCTACATAACATTCAAGTAAAATATGAGGCGACATGCATATAAATACATATATTTTTAGTCGAATACTAGCTTTGAACGACATCGCATATGGTCTAATTTCAAATGAGCACAGCTTGCAAGATATGAGGAGTTATGGTGTGAGCTATATCTCCAATTTAAAGGTCTTTGAGTATAGTTTCTAATAATTTAAACTGTTTATTATTTGGATATTCCTACAAGGAGTTATGACCTTTTTAGTACCAGTATAGCCACACAGATGCGCATGTCATCTATAGCTATGCACTACCCAACCCACAACTACGCAATTTTGCACGGCCACACAATTTCTTGCATAGAAATATCTAGCAAAAGGCTAAAAATGCCAAGGAAGGATCCCCGACCCCGCCTAGCAATGCAAGGCCCTACCTAGCTACACAAATCCACATGGACTATATATAAAACTGAATGGGGAGAGAGAGAAATGGAAGAATTTTGGGCAAGGTTTGAATGCTGGAGCGAAGGAGGAGCATATCCATCATAAATGCACTTCAAATTTAGTTATTTTGATACAAGAATGATTACATAACATCATTTAATATTAATACTAACATTATTTGGGAGAATCTTCAATGGAGCTCAAGTTAGGGTCATGAATCAAAGACGTAATGTCTTCACCTTAACTTCAAACATATTCATGGTTAAGTACCTAGGAGGTTTTGTGAATTAGGGAATCACCATTTGGATAAGATACAATAATAGTTCTTGAAATGGATATTCTTGAACCTAGAGTTTTGTTAGAGAAGGTGATCAATAGTAACTTAGTGGTTGTCACGACCAAAAACCCAACATGTCGTGATGGCACCTATCACAGTACTAGGCAAGCCGACATCCACAAATAACTACTCATTCTTAAATTAAAAACAAGATGAAATAGGTTTAACAATAATAACGTCATAAATAGTCGATAAGAAGTACTACGACTCAAATGCTACATTTCCAAAATTCGGGTGTCACTGAGTACATGAGCTACTAAAATGTCAACATAGTCTAACTGCTAAAACAAATATTTAGAAAGATAGAACACTGCTATAGACTGAAAATAAGAAGAGTCGAGCTCTGAGGATGCCAAGGTAGCTACCTCAATAGTCTCCAAATAGATGAAGCTCCAAATCTAGCAACCACCGTGCCCAAAAGTACATGAATCTGCACACAAAGTGCAGAGTGTAGTATGAGTACAACCGACCCAATGTACTCAATAAATAACAGGACTAACCTTGGGTTGAAAGCAATGACAATATCAAATAGGTACAATCCAATCTAGATTATAACAGTATAGATATGACCAGAAAAATGACAGTAATAACTGAGAGAAATCTCATAATCAGTTTGTACACTGTACAAAAATTTAGAAATGCTTTCAAGTTTAACAGTTTAAGTTCAACACGGATAAAATATGCAAGTGTAACTGATATGAGGAATGTTACATCTCTATATCTATATGTCAGATGTGCACGTCACATGTAATGAATCACAATGATAACCTCACATACTCACACTCTCAGATTACTCAATCTGACTATCTCAACTCTCACTTATCACACTCAATCACTCAGTACTGTACGCTACCTACGATCACTGCTGGTATGGCAGACTCTAGAGGGGTGGATCCTGCCCAAGCGCTAATAAACCCTACTGCGGCGCGCAACCCGATCCCATCATGAATCAATAATACCTGCTGCGGCATGTAGCCCGATCCCATCATGAATAAATAAAACCTGCTGCGGCGTGCAGTCCAATCCCATCAATATCAATCACAATGAGGCCCTCGGCCTCACTCAATCATCAATCTCTCCAGTATCTTGGGCTCATAACACTCATGCATATCAGCCCAAAACAATGATACATGATGTAACAATAAATAGTAACATAGACTGAGATATGATATGAAAATGATGAATGCGACTAAGTACATAACTGCAATTTAAGAAAATAACTCAAACAAAAGAACGACCTCTGTAGGTCCCAACAACACCAACATATAGCCTAAACAAGATTTCTAATATGAATCACAGCTCAATTTCTCTAACACATGGAGAATACATGAATAACATTAAGATTAGATAACAACATAGTTCCACATAATCAACAGAGTCACAATTACTATGATGCATGCCCACACGCCGTCACCTAGCATGTGCATCACCTCAACACAAACCACATAATATGTAGTTCGGGGATTTATACCCTTAGTATCAAGTTTAGAAGTGTTACTTACCTCAAACCGCGCAAATACCTACTCCAATAAGCCCTTGACTCACAAATCGGCCTCCGAACGACTCAAATCTAGCCACAAACAACTTAATACAATCAACACAAGCGCTGCAAATCAATTCCATATGATAAAGCTAGGTTCTTTAACAAAAGTCAAAAAGTCAACCCGGGGCCCCCATCTCGGAATCCAACAAAATTTACAAAATCCGAACACCCATTCAATAACGAGTCCAACCCTACCAAAATCACCCAATTTCGATACCAAATCGTCAGTCAAATCCCCAAATCTTACTCTCCAATCCCTAGTCCAATTCCCTAAATTTCACCTTAAAAATACATAATCTAGGTGGAAAATTCAATGGGTATTCAATATTAATAGATAAAAATGACCAAAGGTTGCTTACCTCTTGAAATCTAGTGAACCCGTCTCAAAAATCGCCTCCAATCGAGCTTGAAAAGTCCAAAAATGAGAAAATAACTCAAACCCTTGACCTTATGAATTTGCCAGGCATCTCGCACCTGCGGTTTACTTAACTACTTGTGTGGCTCCGCAGGTGCGGCAAAAACTTCGCTTTTGCGGTTTCCATGAAGGCCCCTGCCTTCGCTTCTGCGGATGAGGCTCCGCTTTTACGAAGTTGCAACTGCGGCCTGGGCCCCACTTCTGCGGGAACTTCTGCCCCTCGCCACTTCGCACCTGCGCTCCACTTCCCGCATCTGTAATCTCGCATATACGGCCAAAACCTCGCACCTGCGCATACCCTCAGCCCAACAAAAATCCACACCTACGATGCCAAACACGGTTTTGCGATCGTGCACCTGCGACCAAATCCTTCGCATGTGCAATTGCACCAGATCTGAATCTTTTCAGCAATTTTCCAAGTCCAAATTCCAACCATTTAACCATCCAAAATCCACTCGGGGCCTACGAGACCTCAACCAAACATACAAACAAGTCCTAAAACATCATACAAACTTAGTGAAGAACTCAAATAACATCAAACAATTTCAAAACACGAATCGCACCCCAATTCAAGCCTAATGAAACTAATGTGTTTCCAACTTCTACAATCGATACCGAAACCTATCAAAAAAACTCTGATTGACCTCAAATTTTGCACACAAGTCATAAATGACGCAATAGACCTATTCCAACTTCCGAAACCAAAACTGAGCCTGGTAACCACAAAGTCAACTCTCGATCAAATTTCTCAACTCTCCAAACTTCAAGTTTTCCAACTTTCGCCAATTCATGCCGAAATCATCTACGAACCTTCAAATCAACATCCAAACATACTCTAAGTCCAAAATCACCATACAGAGCTATATGAACCATCAAAACTCCACTCCGGAGTCATTTACACACAAGTCATTATCCGGTCAACTATTTCAACTTAGGCTTCCAAACTTGGGACTAAGTGTCCCAACTTATTTCGCAAGACCCTCGAAACTAAACCAACTACCCCGACAAATAACATAACAACAAGTGAACACAGAATAGGCAATAAATGGGGGAACTATTCTATAATACTCAAAACGACCGGCCGAGTCGTTACATTCTCCCCCTTTTAAACAAACGTTCGTCCTCGAACGAGTCTAGAATCATACCTGGAGTCTCGAATAGGCATGGATATATTATTCGCATCTCCCTCTAGGTTTCCCAAGTTGCCTCCTATGGTAGATGACCCCTCCACTGCACCTTCACTAAGGATATATTCTTTGACCTCAACTTTCGAACCTGCCGATCCAAAATGTCCACCGGCTCCACCTCATAAGTCAATCCCCATCTAACTAAACCGTGCTGAAGTCCAAAATATGAGACGGATCGCCAAAATACTTCCGGAGCATGGAAACATGAAATATTGGATGAACACTCAATAAACTAGGTGACAATGCAAGCTTGTAAGCCACCTCTCCAATCCTCTCAAGCACATCAAAAGGGCCAATATACCGAGGGCTCAACTTGCCCTTCTTTCCGAACCTCATAACACCCTTCATGGGCAAAACTCTGAGCAATAACTTCTCCCCCACCATGTAGGCAACATCACGAACCTTTCGATCGATGTAACTCTTCTGTCTAGTTAGCGCTTGGGCTAGGACCTGCCCTTCTAAAGTCAGATAATAACCTGTGGGTGCAAGCATGCAGGTCACATATGTGCTTGGTGAGGGACTGGTATTAGGAACCCGTATAGTGTTGAGTGTTGTTGTGGGTGATGATTGAATGACAATTGTTCTAGGCAGTATAAATGTGCTGAGATTTGGTATACTTGATGATTTAACTGAGATATTATTTATTTTGGCATGTATACTTGTCATACATGTATAGGGTTGTGTTTTTTCTCTCATAATAATTGGTACTTGAAGTCTCTATTTGATATGTTGAACTCTGAATCCCTATCAAATTGATAAAACCATGTTTAGGTGATTTTTGTTAAAGGATTTATGGCTTAACTATTATTCGTGAAAAGTATGGTTATTTCCTTTCTTATTGTGAAGGAGGTTGAATTTAATATTACTTGAGCTACTTTTCCTTTTGCCATCGTTATACCATTATTGTTGTTATCGGCTATTGGAGTTAAATATTGGACCTTGCAAGCTCGTCACTGCTTTCAGCCCGAGGATAGGCTTGTTACTTATTGAGTACGTGGAGTCAGTTGTACTCATACTACACTCTGCACTTAATATGCAGATTCAAGTGTTGCTGAGAGGGGTGATTGCTAGGAGTGGCACTGATACCAGTCTTAGAGATTTTGGCGTAGTTGACGCTTCTGTTCACATGCCTTGAAGTACCTTTTCTCTTAGTTCATGTTATTAGAGATCAGACTCTATATTGAAATTTTGTTGGGCTCACGTACTTGATGACACCAGGTCGTGGGATGGTTTTTAGTTGTATTGTTGCCGTTGACTTTAGTTATTTATGATTATTCGATGTTGAGACTATATAATATGGTTATTTAAGTTTATTTCAGCTTTTTGTTTATTGTCTCGCCTAGCAAATTGTGTTAGACGCCATCATGGCCCCGCTAGTATTTTTGGATCATGACAAGTTGGTATCAGAGCACTAGGTTGCTTAGGTCTCACGAGTGATGAGAAAGTCTAGTAGAGTCTTGCGGATCGTTAAGGAGACGTATGTACTTATCTTCGAGAGGCTACAGGTCTATTAGGAAAACATCTCTTTCTTCACTCTCCGTCGTGCGGGTTGTTTACCCCTAAGTCTATATCTTTGATTGTCCATTCTCTCATAAATAGTGAGGACACGATCATTGGTGCAGCTGGGTAGGCACCGGCAACCTAGGCTAGGGCCATGAGACGCCAGGTTAGAGGCAGAGAAAGGGGCGGAGCACATGCCACAGCTAGAACCCCTTCTCATGCAGTTGCTGGCACTAATAGCTCCTATTGAGGAGAAGGTTCGTGACTATGTCGAGCCAAAGGTACCAGCTCAAGTTCCCCATCGTCTACTTGTTTCGCTAGTTGTTCAGGATGTTTTGATCCACATGGTTGGTTTGTTCGATAGTTTGGCTTAGTCTGGGGAATTTCCTATTATACCAGCTACTTCCCAGGCTGGGAGTGGAGCGCAGTCTTCAGCTACTTGTATCCCAAAGCAGGTGGACTATGATTATCAGAACCCCAGAGTTTTACCAGTTGAGGGAGTTCCGCCTACTATTGTCGCACAACTTGAGGATAGACTCGCGCTGTTAGACAACAAACTAAAGACGTTAGATAAGTTCATGAAGTTGCATCCTCCTCACTTCAGTGGTACAGCTTCAGATGATGATCAAGGATTCTTTAATCATTGTCATGAGATTCTGCACATACTAGTCAAGACCAATGGAGTAGATTTCACCGCCTTCTAGATGCAGGGTCCGACTAAAAGGTGATAACAAGTTTATGAGTTGGGTCGACCAGCAGGATCACCTCCTCTTACATGGGCTCAGTTCTCCAGTGTCTTTTTGGAGAAGTTTGTACCACACATCAGGAGAGAGGAGCTGAGGAGAAAACTTGAGTAACTTCAGCTGGGTCAGTTGTCAGTTACTGAGTATGAGATGCAGTTTACATAGTTGTGAGTCATGCTATTGCTCTGATTTCCACTGAGGAGGGGAGAGTGAGGAGATTTATTGAGGGCCTTCACTATAGTATTCTCCTTGCTATGGCTAGAGAGACCGAGACCGGGACTTCATTTCACTAGGTGGTAGAGATAGCACATCATGTTAAGCGCATCCGCAATGAGACTAGGGAGATGCTATAGGGTAAGGACAAGAGGTCCCGACATTCAGGTGGCTTCATTGGTGCTTCGTTTGGAGTCCAAGGTCGATTTGGGAGAGGCCATTCTAGTAGGCCAGTTTATCATTAACACCACCCAGTCAAGGAGCTTTTGTATAGTCTTCATTCAGTACACTATCAGCATAGAGTTCTTTTTGTGCTCCATCTATTAAGGGTTCACCGGTACCGAGTTCTTCTAGTGATTATTCTAGTTCACAGGGTTTGACTTATACACCGTAATCATTTCCGATCATAGGTTGTTATGAGTGTGGAGAGTTGGGGCATGTTAGGAAATATTGTCCCCCATCTTTGCAGAGGTTAAGTGCAGCAGGGAGGTCAGACTATGATTACCGCACTAGTTGTTACACCACCTGCTTAGCCAGCTAGGATGGAGGTCATCTAGGATGTGGCCATCCTAGAAGGGGAGCTCGGTCTAGTAGAGGTCAGGATAGATGCTATGTATTTCCAAGGAGGACCGAGGCCGTTGCTTCTGATGCAGTGATTACATGTATTGTTTCTGTGTGCCACAAGGATGCTTCAGTATTGTTTGTACCTGGTTCTACTTATTCATATGTGTCATCATATTTTGCTTCTTCTCTAGATATACCTCGTGGTTCTCTTGATGCTCTTAGCATGTGTATACACCTGTTGGTGATTATATTGTGGTGGATCGAGTTTATCGATCATGTGTGGTCACTATTTGTGTCTTTGAGATGAGGGAGGACTTCCTATTGTTAGATATGGTAGATTTTGATGTGATCATGTGTATGGATTGGCTATCTCTGTACCGTGTTATTCTTGATTGTCACTCAAAGACCATACATTGGTGATGCCGTGGTTGCCGAGGTTGGATTGGAAGGGATATTTTGGTTGCACTCCTAGCAGAGTGATTTTATTCCTGAAGGCTCAACGGATGGTTGAGAAGGTATATTTGGTGTATCTAGCTTTTGTCAGAGATATTAGTGCTGACACTCCTATTGTTGAGTCAGTTCTAGTAGTGAGGGAGTTTCTGGATGTGTTTTAATTAGACCTACCGGGTATGCCACCAGATAGGGATATTGATTTCGGCATTAATTTGGCACCGGGAATGCATACTATCTCTATTCCTCCGTATCGTATGGCTCCAGCAAAGTTGAAGGAATTGAAGGCCATTTGCAAGAGTTATTGAATAAGAGGTTCATCAGGACCAGTGTGTCACCTTGGGGTGCACTAGTGTTGTTTGTTAAGAAAAAGAATAGGTCTATGAGAATGTTTATTGACTATCAGGGTTGAACAAGGTGACCATTAAGAACAAGTATCCACTGTCGCGCATTAATGATTTGTTTGATCAGCTTCAGGGTGTCAGGGTGTTCTTGAAGGTTGACTTGAGGTTGGGGTATCAGTAATTGAAGATCAAGGCTTCCAATATCCCTAAGGCTTCTTTATGGACTCTTTATGGGCATTATGCATTTTGGTGATGTCGTTTGGGGTTGACTACTGCCCCAGCAACATTCATGCATATATGGTCTATTTTGATGCTGCATGGATTGACATCAGCTATGTGTTGATACGGGACAGTAAGGTAATTGCATACGTGTCGTACCAGTTGAATCCTCATTAGAAGAACTATCTGGTACATGATTTATAACTAGCAGCTATTGTATACGCACTCACAATATGGAGGCATTACCTATATGGCGTGTCATGTGAGGTTTATACGGACTCTCGGAATCTCCAACATCTGTTTAAACAGAGAAATTTAAATTTGAGGCAGCGGATATTGTTAGAACTATTGAAGGTAACATCACTATTGTTTGTCATCAAGGAAAGTCCAATGTGGTAGCAGATGCCTTGAATAGAAAGGCAAAGAGTATGGGGAGTTTAGTATTTACTCCAACTGGGGAGAGGCCTTTGGCTAAGGATGTTTAGGCTTTGGATAACAGGTTCATGAGATTAGATATTTCAGAGCCTAGCAGAGTCCTTGCATGTATTGTTTAATAGTCATCTTTGTTTGAGCGCATTAAGGATCATCATTATAATGATCTCCATTTGTTTGTCCTTAAGGATATGGTGCGGCGAGGTGACTATTGGTGATGATGGTGTCTTGCGACTTCAGCGCCGGATTTGTGTTCCTAATGTGGATGGTTTAAGAGAGTTGATCCTTCAAGAGGCTCATACTTCACAATATTCTATTTATCCGGGTGCTACGAAGATGTACCGTAATTTGAAGCAGCATTATTGGTGGCGGAGGATGAAAAAGGACATTGTGGGATATGTTGCTTTATGTTTGAATTGCCAGCAGGTCAAGTATGAGATCAGAGACCTAGTGGTTTGCTTCAAAAGATAGACATACCGGAGTGGAAGCGGGAGCGCATCACTATGGATTTTGTGGTGGGTTTGCCATACACATTAAGGAGAATTAATGTTCTTTGGGTCATTATGGACAGACTAACCAAGTTTGCACATTTCATTCCAGTCATGACTTTCCACACTTCAGAGTAGTTGGCTAAGGTCTACATCCAAGAGATTGTTCCCTTGCATGGTGTACCTGTTTCTATCATCTCGGATCACAACACTTAGTTTATTCACATTTTTGGAGAGCGGTTCAGCATGAGTTGGGCACGCAGGTGGAGTTGAGCACCGCATTTCACCTTCAGACACCGGCAATCCGAGCGAACTATTTAAATTTTAGAGGATATGTTAAGAGCCCGTGGCATAGATTTTGGAGGCTAGTGGGATCAGTTTCTACCTCTATCAGAGTTTGCCTACAACAATAGCTATCAGTCGAGTATCCAGATGGATCTGTATAAGGCATTATATGGGAGGCAATATCATTCTCTGGTAGGTTGGTTTGTGTCACGATCCAAACCAAAGGGCCATAACGGGCACCCGATTCCTAACTCAACTGAGTACCAATGTAACATATCCTTCTTATCATACTATCATGGGTAAACCAACTAGAAAGGCCGTCATGAGATAACTAGAATTAAACATAATAGAATATTCGATATAGGACGAACCAACATGGTATACAAACTTATACATGTGACATACAGGCCTTTAAGACCGAAATAATCATTCATACACTCAAAACATAGAACGGCAAGGCCATACAATCATCCATATACATGACATCTGTCTACAAGCCTCTAAGACTACACAAAAGTTGTAAAGATCGGGACAGGGCCCCGCCATACTAATCAATACATGTCGAAAGTATACTGACCAAATAGGTAACTCCGGAGCAAATGGAGTGCACCAACACCTTCCGCTGAGCTAATAGCCTACTAGGAGGACTGTCAACCTGTCTATCGGGACATGCGGGCATGAAACACAACATCCTCATACAAAAGGTATATCTATACGAATAAAGTACCGAGTATGTAAGGCATTAAAAGTAGTATATAAAAGACATGAAAGAAACATAGAGTAAAGCACTCAACCTATAAGTCCGAATAGCTTAGTGAATCATGAAACATTTATATTGTCATGTATATGCGTATAAATGGAATATCATGCATAGGTATATGGGTATAAAACATCCTCAAGCCTCTGAGGGCATCTCATTATATCATACGGCCTCAGTGGGCGAAATCATCAACGTATAACAGTTGATCAGGTGGTGGTGCGTATATACCTCCCTAACCTTTCCCCATACCCCATATATATATAATATATGCGTATATAATGCCATCTGGTCATGGGTCAATGTACATATATAAATGAATGCAATGCATACAGAAGTAAGTCAATAAGATTTCTCGGAAAGTAATAAGATCAATATGCCATCGGTTAATATCATGAAATAAACTTTATCAACTTACATATTTTCTAAGACCCATGAACACACGATATAATAATAGGACACATGGGGAAACAAGAACATAGGCACCCCTAGTACTTCTAAGAATGGAGTCATTTGTGAAAGTTCCTCGTTTGCTCGTTTCGTTTGTATCATATGGATCATGCCAAAAGGGAAGAAGGGATAGCCTTAACATACCTTATCACAGTCTTCCCAATGACCATGTTGAATTTGACTCATCACAATTTAATATACAACAAGGATAAAAATATTATCATTAAGCTACGAATGATGCAACTATAGTACAACTTATGAAAAACTTATTTTATATTAAAACGGACAGCATTTTCCATGTTTTCCTTGCTTTCCCCAAGTCCATCAAAACAACCTTTAACTATATACCTTCACCACCATAACACACCAGACAAACCTACAACACCAATCAATCTACACAACAACAAGTGCACAAATGTCACCAACAAAACTACTATTAAAAAATGACGGGCGAGAAGCTTGGGTTGCATCTAAACCCCAACTCTTTTTCCCATCTCCCCTGTACTTACAACACCATCAACAGGTCCAGCATATAAACATATATATTGACATGATATTCCAATCTTATATCCATCATAAAAGTAACATCAAACAACCCAACATCAAACTCCCCAACAAGATATAACAATAACATGGACAACTTCTAAGTATTGTGTGGTTGCTTCTTCTCTTATTCACGACATCATCAACATACTCAGCATATTGACATGCATAAAAACAATAATAACATTATAACCAAGCTATTCCCCATGATTTCCATCCATATGAAGTCATATACACAAATCCAAAATAGTCCAATAAGAGACAACAACTTCTTATACAACTTCAAGTTCTATCTTGTAATTCTTCATCCAAATAACTTAACCAACACATAGATAAGATTAAGCCCAAGAAAGAGGGTGTTATAAATACCTTAAATAATCATAAAAAACTCGAACCCAAGCTTCCCTTAGCTTACAATCACCCTTAAATACATCACAACACCATAGAGACTCTTTTCTTCACTTAGGCTAACTTTTGAGGCTATGTTTAGGTAAAACCACCTTGATTCGACTTGAAACCTTGGAGAACTATTAGGGAAGTGTTGAAAGAGATTGGTAACTGTCCTTGGTCGAAAATGACCAAAAATGAGACGTCCAATCCCTTCAAAATGTTCAAGGGTCGTCCACCACCTAAGTGGGTCCTATTGGGAGTTTCTTGTGCAATGTCGCGAAAACAAAAACATCGCTCTACTCTGATGTCATATCGATGAACGGTTTAATGAGTTAGAAACTAGACTCATAGAGCTTCAATTTGGTAAGTGGATCATACCGTAACTCCAAGTATATTGTGAGAAAAACTCGACTACATTTGATCTAATTTTCAGCACATTTATGAATGTAACCTGTGATGACCTTTGCCAACTTTTATTCCACAACTCGCTTGACTTCAAAACGTAATACACGACTATCATACGACTAAAATAACTCGTAACATAACCTCCTTATCATTTTAAGAACCCTAGTATTACCCTAAAAGTACATGTTATAACATTCCCAACTTGTCGACATTCGACGAAACTCATTTTCTTTAATTTGTTTAGATTCTAAGCCTTTAAACCCTCTTGGTAGTGGTTATCCATGATCTTAAAGATTTGCAACCTAAAAGGTAACATTATTAGCTTACTTTATGTACTTTCAAAGACGATCTAATTTCAGAGCTTACATCAATTAACTTACGACGTACTCTCACATACGAAAACATGGGATGTAATATCATTCCCCCCATTGGAACATTCGTCCTCGAATGTTGACTGATGCGCTTATCAGTCTCATAACCTATAGCTCTTACGAATAAATCCAAAGGCCAGGGCATTCTCCCCTTTAGGCCTCTTTCTCACACCACGGCTTATGATCGGAGTTCTTTCAATGTCGTAATTGTTGATACCTTCTGTCATGCAGTCTGTATGACTCTGGCCTTGTATGTGCACCTGTGAAACTCTTCTTTCCTTTTTCCTCCAGCTTTTAGCAAATCTCTGGGCCTCAATTTGTGAATATATACAGAACTATGACAACTTGTCCCTCTGGGAATCTATAGGTGTACTTAAGTTCTTCGCTCGGTACTTTGTCGAACTTACGAATTTGGCTATATCTTGTTTCATAACCTCGGTTATCTATGCTTATGGCTTTACTGCAATTAGGTAGGTCATACTATACTATAACTCTTACTTCGGTTTATTATTACCAAGGTCTGCTACCCAACTCGAGGTTACTCTCTCTCTGCTTATCCTATATGTGTAAATCTAAGTCCTTTAATGCTTCCTCATTACTATTCATCTTAATAGTGACGGCCTAATCTCATCTCATACTTTGTAACTTTTATCCATCCATTATTGATTCAACTTTATGTTGATCCATAATCTACCACTGTTAACTTGAAACCTCTTACGAAATATATTATCACTAGGGCTCATGTTGCATCAGGGAACATTTGAAGTGATTTGCATTATCCACCTAAGGACGATACTATATTTCAATAACCGTATTTCATAGCATCCCAACGTGATTCATCTTATGAGGGTATTCTAATCCCGTGCAATTAATGAAATCCTTTTTCTTAAAATCATTACTCAATCAAAGGCCTAAGCATCATCTTCTTATCTATCACTATTACACCCATATTCTACTACCAGGGCAGCATTTCATCTCTTCTAATTTCTCCTAGTATTAGACTCCTCAACAACAAGAGAGCTGATGTACGCAATTACTTTTCCTGGTCGTTTTTCCATTTGTTGCATAAAAACTTAGCTTATTTATTGCCCACGAATACAGGAATTTCCTGTAACTCATATGATCTCAAATATCACCTTCGCTTCTTTTTTTTCCGTTCATTAACCACGATAGGTGCCACTTTCTTATGGAGTGTATACAATATTATAGTGAGATTGTTGTAACAAGACCATTTCTTCTTCAAGTTACTATGCTTAGGTTGAATCCTTCTTCCTTATTTCCTCACCTAGACTTTTGTTGTAGTACTTAGGGGAGACCCTATGACTCTTGTAAAGCTGCGAGCTTATTACATCATATACCTGACGGAATTTTTGATGTTCTTGCTCGCCTATAATTATCCCTAGTTACTTACCTCCGTGCCCTTGTACTCCTAGGGTTGCTTCTGAACTGAAATTTTTGATTGTCTTCCCAGTGGCACTCTCTTTTATTTTCGTAACACTTGTACGGTACATTTAAGTACCCCAACTCCTAGCTGAATATTTCTCAAGGATTACGACGTCATATTTGCGAGACTAAATTCACTATGTTGGGGTTCACTATGTTTATGTTGCAAAATCTTCTGATTCGTCTGGATCCTCTTGTCTAGCCATAACTAGGCTCTTCCTAAATCAACTACTAACTACTCGTTAGTCCATTCTCATAGCTATATTCCGCGTAATCTCTCTTGGGATATGTCATTTGTCTTAACTTACCTCTCGCACTGGCTCCTGATGTATCAAGTATCCATTCACACTTATTTATCAATAACATGGCCGGGAACTCTTACTGCCTCTCCCCCGCATCGTGCTTGCATAATGTTCTAGAGTCGCACATATATGTAGGATCTGAATAAATGCAACCTCGTCCTTTTCGCCTTTTTACCACATTCTTCCTTTACCATTCCATAGTTACTTGAACCACTTAACTCCGACTTAATACCACATCATACCATCTTCCCCCTTTAGGAGAGTACTAAGATTTAGTTCTACGACGATCTACCTATAGATGTTTTACCTCTTTATCTTTGGTGTCTTTTCACATCATCAATGACCCTTACTCGCCCTATGGTAACCCTTATATACTAGGGATAACTGAATTCCTTATGTACAAGGGTGACACCTAGTGTAACTGGAACACTTAGTCCTTTAAGCTTAACTCTGCTCACACTGCTTGCTTTAGGGAAGTGTCTTCATGAATGAACTTTAAAGGTTATTCTTTTGTTATCCATTCTATTATTGCCAGAATGCTATCTCTAAAATTTTCACGATGCCGACTATTATCAAATCTTCCGATCCCTAATTCATGTTCAATTTATCTTGTTCACTGGTCCATACTAATTTCTATTACTCTAGGGGTTTAACTTAGACTTCTAGTAATCACGTTCGGGACACCAACTCATTTCTCGAAATGAGGGTATGACTTTATAGCTTATACAATTTTATTGTCTCAAGGCATGCCACCTCTTGTTTTTTCCTTCACTTAACTATAGACTCTGTTATTCTATCATATTCTGATTTACTGGTATCACCCATTTATCACATCTTACTCATAATGCTTCATTTACTCTCTTCTTATTCTCCGGCTAATATTTCTGTCTTTATCACTTTATTTTGAAAACTTCAACAAAATGTTCTTTCACTTTTAGCTCCCCTTGCTTCATCTCACTGGCTCTTCGGGATGCCTAACTTTCTCTATTTTTTTTACTAGGCGCGGGAGTCATACTAAGGTAAATATTTATCTCTTCTAGGATTCCACTGCCTATCTTCTGAAATTTTGAACATTCTAGTATTCATATCTGACTGAACTATTCTAGAGTGTACTATCTAGGTGTCTCACAAGGAGATCTATTACCACATTTGCACTATCCTTCGGAAATGTTAGCTAATGATAACAATCCATCCAACATTTTTGGTTACTCTAACCCCAGCTGGATCCTGATATCCCATCATTCTCTTAATCTATATCTTTTAGCTCCCATAGGGCATAACTAAGATGGGTTAGGCCAATTGTATATATCTCTATTACTGTTGAAAGTAACTCAGAATGCTTATATTTCTCTGCTTGAAATGTAAATACTGATAATCTTCACTATCTGGGTACCTCATACCCTTCCTCACCTTGCTTCTTTTACTTGTTGAAACTTGTATGTACCTTCTGTTTCTCTTATTGCTTTTTACCATATGGGTATATAGATATTCATGCCCTGGGGCTCCTTATCAAGAAGCTTATACGTCTTAGTACACACATGATCTGCTGAAGACCTCACATTCACTCATCATAAGCATGATGCAAAATCAAGTTCCTCTGACTCAACTCTTCCACAACCATATTCAATCTCTTACCAACTGTCTTTCTTGATGCGGGTATCACTGTATTACGAATAAAATAGAATTTAGGAGTTTGAATTCTTACAACTGAGCTCTACCACACTATCTAAAGTAAGAAGAAAGAGTGACAGTCCTAAATGCCCTATAGCTACCTGCTTATAAGTGTGGTGCACAACACACCCATAAACAAGACTCTACTAGATACGACTTGCAGACTCCCTAGGACAGAATTGCTCTGATACCAAGTTTGTCACGACCCAAACCAAAGGGCCGCGATGGGCACCCAGTGCCTTACTTAACCGAGTACTAACGTAACGTATCTTTCTTATCATACTATCATGGGTAAATGATCCGGAAAGGCCGTCATGAGATAACCAGAATAAAACATAAGAAAATACTCGACATAGGATGACCCAACATGATATACAAACTTATACATGTTACATACGGGCCTATAAGGCCAACATGATCATTTGGTAAACTCAAAACATAAGCCGACAAGGCCATACAAGTATCCATATAAATGACATATGTCTACAAGCCTCTAAGAGTACATAACCATCCTAAAGGTCGGGACAGGGCCCCTCCATACCAATAAATACATGTCCAAAGCATACTGACCAAATAAGCAACTGCGAAGTAAGTGGAATGCACCAACACCTTCCACTGAGCTGATATGTTACACCCTATATTTTCGTAAATAAAGCTGCATCGTGAGCAAACTAATGTAGGACCCAAAGAAATGAGATCATCTTTGAAAATATATAAAACAAGTTAATCATGTTACCTTGGAAGTTACAAATATTGAAGATCATGAACAACAACTACAAAGAGGGTTGGAAGGTTTAGAGGCTAAAGGAATTGAAGAAACTAACGTTTCGTCGAAAGCCGACAAATTGGGAATGTTATAGCATGTACTTTTGGGATGAGACCAGGGTGTTTTACATGATAAGGAGGTTATGTTACAAGTTATGTTATTCGTATGATATTCGTGTGTTATGTTTTGAAGTCAAGCGAGTGGTGGAACAAAAGTCGATGAAAGTCATCACAAGTTACGTTCATAAGTTTTACTGAAACTTTGGGGCAAATGTAACTGCAATTTTCTCCCAATATACTTAGAGTTATGAGGTGTTCCACCCATAAAATTAAATATCTATGAGTCTACTTTCCAACTCATTAAACCGTTTGTCCATACTATATCTGAGTAGAGAGATATGGGCATTTTTGTGAGACTGCACAGACTATCACCTACTTGCTTAAACGAGAATCCAAAACTGGGCCTGTTCGGGTCATCCAAAAATGGACCAGTTCGGGTCATTCAAAGAGGCCTTTGTAAAGTCCTATCCCCTTCATATATTAGGCTGATAATAGGGAAAAATAGCCAGACTCATTCTCTGCAAAACTCCTCCCAAATATTTCCCCCAAACCCTAATTGATTTTCTCCCCCTTTTAAGTTCTAATCGGAGGTAAAGCCTAGAGTTTGAAGAACCAAGATAGGATCCGAGTTATCAAACAAATAAGGTAAGTTTACTTCTTTCTTTCATCCATTTTTTTCTGTTGTAGATGTATAGTAAGTCGTTCTATATTTGTAAGAACTCACGGGACGGTGATTGGAAGCCGTGAGTTCGAGTTATTCACTTGTAGCGGACTGTTTTGTGGACTGTTTTGTATTGCTATTGGGCTGCATGTTTTACTACTGTTTTATGGAGTTTTGGAGGAGGAAGGGTGTGGAGAAACACCACATAAATTCAGGATGTTGTGTTGGTCGTTCGTCGTAATATTTTCGGGTTGTTGACACTACTACGGTAGTCATTTTGTGTGTAAAGAGATTGGGGTGTGTTGGGCTGTTTTGTAGTATTGTGTGGTGTGCATAAGGTTGGAAAATAATGTATATATGTTGTTATTGTTATTTTTGGTGTTGTTGGTGTTATCTTGAATATGGAGGAAGTAAGGGTTATAGGGGAAATGCTGTCCGTTTTAATACAAAATAAGCATGTCGTTCGTTGTGCGATAGTTATACGTTTCATAACTTAATGATAGTATTATTATAGTTGTTGTAGATTAAGGTGAGAAGAGGCGAGTTCAACTTGGTGATTGAAAAGAGTGTGATAAGGTATGTTAAGGCTAAGCCTTCCTTCATTTTGGCATGATCTCGTAGCTACATGTGTTAGTAATGAGACATAAAGAGAAGTTCGTATTCATGAATTTATTCACATTATTCTAGTCTCATAAGTTATAATATTATTCCTTATCGAGACTCTATATTCAATTTAGTATTGTCTTCTTCCAGTCAAGAGAGAAGCAAGCCTATATATACAGTATTACCGTATTTTCATTACCATCGAGCTATAATCGATGGGCAGGCCCCTATTGGGCAACCTCTGATCAGATGGAAAGTTATATACCGAGCCTACTGTGGCCGAGCGCCTATGAGCGAGCCCAGCTTGGTCGAGATAAATAGCCTAGTATGGCCGAGCGCCTACGAGCGAGCCTACTATAGCAGAGCAGTTATATATACTGAGCCTTATAAGGCCGGACAATTATTTTACTTACTATATTGAAGGAGTTGATTCAGTATCAACAGGTAAGTATATCTCCAGATCATCTTTGACTCCCAATTACTTTAAGTTATTATATTATTAGTTCAGTTTCAACTTTTAGTTATGTTATTGCCTTATATACTCGGTACATTATTTTGTACTGACGTCCCTTTTCTGGGGACGCTGCATTTTATGCATGCAGGTTCAGATAGACAGACGGGTATACCTCCTCAGTAGGTGTTTCCAGAGTTTAGCCTGATCGGTAAGCTCCACATCCTTCGGAGTTATCAGGTCTAGGTTTTCGTGTACATCTTCTGTATGTATGTATATATATTATGGGTAGGTCGGGGCTCTGTTCCAATCACAATATATCTATCAGTAGAGGCTTGTAGACATATCCTATCAGTTAGTGCATTATGTTGGGCTTGTAGGCCTGGTATGTATATTTTGGTGGTTTGTCAGTTGTAGTAGTTATGACGGCCTTGTCGGCCCAACTTTATATTGATGTTTAGTCAGTGCTAGTTTCCATTCAGTTTTATATTTTGCTTCGCAAATTGTCTTGCAAGGTGGCCCTTGGCCAAATTATGACATTATATGTTCAGAGTCCCTTAGTCGCATTTTGGTACACTAGGTTAGTTGAGGCACTGGGTGCCAGTCTCGCTTCCAGGTCGGGGCGTGACATGATAGCCTACTAGGAAGGCTGTCAACCTGTCTATCGGGACCTGCGGGCATGAAATGCAGCGTCCTCATGCAAAAGGGAAGTCAGTACGAATAAAGTACCGAGTATGTAAGGCTAAAAAGCCGTATTTAAAAGACATGAAATAAACATGGAGTAAAGGACTCAACTTGTAAGTTTGAATAGCTCAATGAACCATGAAACCTTTATAGTATCATGTATATGCGTATAAATATCATATCATGGATAGGCATATGCGTACATAACATCGTCAAGCCTCTGAGGGCATCCCATCATATCATACAGCCTCAGTGGGCGAAATCATCAACGTATACCAGTTGATCAGGTGGTGGTGCGTATATAACGCCGTAACCTTTTCCCATACGCATATGCGTATATATACGCGTATATGATACCATCTGGTCATTGTTCAATGTACATTTTAAATGAACGCAATGCATACGGAAGTAAGTCAATAAGATCTCTCAGAAAGTAATAAGATTAATATGCCTTCGGTTAATATCATGAAATAAACTTTATCAACTTACGTATTTTCTGAGACCCATGAACAGATGATATAATAATAGGACACATGGGGAATCAAGAACATAAGAACCCTTAGTACTTCTAAGAATAGAGTCATTTGTGAAAGTTCCGCATTTGATCGTTTCGTTTGTATTATATGGATCATGTCAAAAGGGAAGAAGGGATATCCTTAACATACCTTACCGGTGTCTGCCCAATGACCATGTTGAAATCGTCTTGTGTCACTTTAATCTACAACAACGATAATAGTACTATCATTAAGCTACAAATGATGAAACTATCGTACAACGAATGGCAAGCTTATTTTATATTAAAACGGACAGCAACTCCCCTGTTTTCCTTACTTTCCCCAAGTCCATCAAAACAACAAGAATACATAAAAACATCAACTATATACCTTCAGTACCACAACACACCTAACAGCCTAACAACACCAATCAATCTACAAAAAATCAAGTGCACAAATGTCACCAACGAAACTACTATTTAACACGACGAGCGTCAAGCTTGGATTGGAACCAAACCCCAACTCTTTTTCCCATCTCCCCTGTACTTAAAATACCATAAAAAGGTCCAACATATAAATATATATATATATATATTGACATGATATTCCAACCTTATATCCATCATAAAAGTAACATCAAACAACCCAACAAGATATAACAACAACATGGACAACTCCTAGGTATTGTGTTGTTGCTTCTTCTCCTAGTTACAACATCATCAACATACTCAACATATTGACAAGAATACCAACAATAACAAAATTATAAACAAGATATTCCCCACAATTTCCATCCATATGAAGTCATATACACAACTCCAAAATAGTCCAATAAAAGACAACAACTTCTGATACAACTTCAAGTTCTATCTTGTAATTCTTCATCAAAATAACTTAACCAACACATAGATAAGATTAAGCCCAAGAAATATGGTGTTATACATACCTTAAATAATCAGAAAAAACTCTAACCCAAGCATCCTTTAGCTTACAAGCACCCTTAAATACATCACAACACCATAGAGACTCTCTTCTTCACTTATGCTAACTTTTGAGGCTATGTTTAGGTAAAACAACCTTGATTCGACTTGGAAACTTGGAGAAGTGTTAGGGAAGTGTTTAGAGAGATTGGTAACTGTACTTGATCGAAAATGACCAAAATTGAGTCGTCCAATCCCTTTAAAATGTTCAAGGGTCGTCCAACCCTAAGTGGGTCCCACTGGGAGCTTCTTGTGCGGTCTTACAAAAATATGAATATCTGTCTACTCGAATGTCGTATTGATTAATGGGTTAATGAGTTAGAAACTAGACTCATAGATATTCAACGTGGTAGGTAGATCATCCAGTAATTTCAAGTATATTGGGAGAAAAGCTCAGCTACATTTGACCTAATTTTCAGCACATTTATGAGTGTAACTTGTGATGACCTTTGCCAACTTTTGTTCCACAACTTGCTTCACTTCAAAACATAATACACGACTATCATACAACAAACATAACTCATAAAATAACCTCCTTATCTAAGCACCCTAGTATCACTCTAAAAGTACATGTTATAACATTCCTAACTTGTCGACATTCGACGAAAATTATTTTCTTTAATTTGTTTAGCTTCTAAGCCTTTCAACCCACTTGGTACTTGTTATTCATGATATTAAAGATTTGTAACATCAAAGGTAACATGATTAACTTACTTTATGTACTTTCAAAGACGATCTCATTTTTGAGCCTACATCAATTGACTTGAAACGTACTCTCACGTACGAAAACATGGGGTGTAACAGTTTGAGCCTGGCAAGGCTACCCTATTGGGGCACAGGTATGGTTCGTGATGCTTTGGAGTAGGTGAAATTTATTCATAAGCGGCTTCGTACAACACAGTCCAGACAAAAGAGTTATGCTGATATGAAGGTTCGACTTGGTGAGGTGCCATTTAGACTTTCTTTGCAATCCAGCTTATCAGGAGTTCATCTGGTGTTTCATGTTTGTTGACCTGAGCGATTTTGGTTTTAATGATTGACAAAGGAACAAATGCATGAACCAGGTCCATGGACACTGTACACTGGTTACAGTCAGAATCAAGCAAAAGGCATGCACGTGCAAGGGATAAGTATAAGTGATTATTTATGATAATACCTAACGGAAAGATTGCATAACTGATTGAAGAAAACTCTATCTTGATAAGGAAAGAGTTAGAAATTTAATTTAACTAGAACTCTTTCACCAAGGAAGAGTAAAGCATTAGACCTCTACTTAATCCCTATTCTACTAACTCTGTAAATATCAGTTTTGTTTTCTTTTACAGGTAACACATACTGAAGTTAAGCAGGAATTGAGAGTAAAATCGCAAGGCATTTTGTGAGCAATTCCTATGAGTTTCAAAAGTGTGAACCTGAAGCTACATGAACTAGATTGAAGAACCAGTTCTATGTGTCTGGCTTTTATTCTAGTTCAATTATAGTACGAGCTTTTGAGTTTTACCTTTTAGCTTTTCTTTAGAAGAATTTGTACTAGGTATTTGAGTTGTATTGTTCAAGTTAGAGTTAACTTGAAGCAGTCTCAACAGCCTGTGGCTTGTTACTACAAGGGTTAGAGTTAGTTCTTAGGTTATCGGAGTTTGTAAACATTGTTGTTTAGCTCATGGTTGTAGTGAGTGTTGGAAAAATCCTACTGGAAAGTAGGTCGTGGTTTTTTTCACCTTTTGAGCCAGGTGTTTTCCACGTAAAAATACTTGTGTTCTTTACTTTCTACATTACTTATTCCATAACTATAGTTTAAGGAATGCATAGAAGAACCAAGTCTTTCTATAATCTAGTGCACTCAAAAATTAGACACCAAACAAATCAACCTTCCCCTCTTGTGTGGTATTGAAGTATAAAACATCAATGTTTTCATGCTTCGAAAGTACAATGAGGATCTATCACATGTGTTTGATTTCAGCTTGGTACAGTTGGACAAGGATTTGAATTATGATGAGGAGTTAGTGGCCACTTTGGATAGGCAGATTCAAAAGCTGAGGTTGAATAATATTGCATCAGTGAAGGTTCAGTGGAGAGGTCAACCGGTCGAGAAAATGACTTGGGAGACCGAGCATGATATGTGGAGTAGATATCCCCACCTTTTTGATATCACATGTATGATTCTAAACTCGTTCGAGGATGAACTTTTGCTTAAGAGGGGGAGAATGTAATGACCCGGCCGGTCGCTTTGTATATTTGAGCCTCGTTTCCCTATTTTATACTTCCCATATGTGTATTTATTATTATGTGACTTGTGGGGATGGTCATTTGGCGTTTGGAAAGGTTTTGGAGTGAATTGGAACACTTAGTTCCAGTGTTGGAAACTAAAGTTATTGGAGTTAACCAAGGTTTGACTTTTGTATAAACGACCTCGGATTAGTGATTTAATGGTTCCAATAGGTGTTTATGGTGATTTTAGACTTAGGTGTATGTACGGATTTGGATTTCGAAGTTCCTAGGTTGATTTGGCTCTAATTGTTGAAAGTTTAATATTTGAAGGTCTAGAAAGCTCATAGGTTTAATAGGGAGTTAACTTTGAGACTATCGGGGTTGGATTAACATTCCGGGACTTAGAATATGTTTTTATGTCATTTTGTACTTGTGTGAAAAAAATTGGTTGCATTCCGTGTTAGTTTGATAGGAATCGGATGAAGATTATGAACTTAAGAGAAGTTCAATTGATGATTTGTGACGAGCTTAAAACATACACTAACATATGCTCGCTAGTCGAATATAGTAAATTATAATATTGTATCCATAAGGATTGGAGTTAAATAGTATTATCGTAGTTTGTATCTATACTACTATCCAGGATGATCAACAATGGATATTTATGTGATTTAAACAAAAATTAACTAAGAGTCTAAACTATCGACTAATGACACTCAACGCAAGTATTGAGCAAAGGAAGTTATCAATTGGGAGAAGATATGGTTGATAGCATAGGTGCAAGATAAATATTTGGGATTTAACTCTAGATAATTCACTTCTAATGTTCAAGTGAGTCTCTCAAATTCACTTGGTTATTAGTTCAATTGATTAGTAGAAACTCCTCTCTCGATTAAGTCTCAACCTCACAAGATGAACCAATTTTAAGGACGTGAAGATATGCAAGAATTAGTTGTGGATTGGTCTTTAGGAGAACTTCTCTCGATTATCCTCTTAACTAAGTTTATCAATAATTCAACTAGCCTCTACCGATTATTAAGAAGAATTATTGACTTCAACCAACGAAATATAATGCAACAATATCACAAGTTATGCCTCTCTCGATTACACGAACAAGTGCATATAGATACAACAATTAAAACATCCAAAACGATTTAATACATAAAACTAGAGTAAATTATCCTCAAACAAGTATCAATACACCAAATCCATGGATATGGAGTAATTCATCATAACAATATTTAAGTTAAAGGAAAACATAAAACAATCCAAACCTTTGTCTTGAGTGAGGATTGAACGATGAAATCCTTGAGCTTTTGCTTCTCCACCTCCTCCTTGGCTTACTTAGGTCTAAGATGTGTCAAAAGTCCTTAAAATAACGTTTTACATGTATTTATACTAAGTAGGGTCGGGCCCAGACGAAAACACTTTCTCCCACGCGAAATAGGAAAACATCTCTGTAAAACTTGCACAGGCGCGCCGCATGGGGCGAGGCGCCAGGCAGGGCGTTAGTGGAAAAGTTCAGAGAGTTGATTTCTGATAGACGACAGGATTTTGTACAGGCGCGGCACGCCACGCGCCACGGTTGTACACTTCTCTCAGAGTTCAGCTTTCTGCTTCGATTTTGACATCCAGACGTGGTATGCGACCCTAGAACGCGATCCCGGCTTAATCCCTTGGGCTTTTACTCAGACTTCAAAGCTCCAAATAACTCAAATTCATTCCATAATATCTACATAGCTCGGAATCCTCCTACAAGGCATAAAATACACAATTAGTGCAGAACACTAGCGATTAAAGCTTAAACTCAATTAAAGTGCAGTAAATTAGAATGTAATAATCGACTAAAACATGAAATTATAGCCTACCATCAATACCCCACACTTAAACCATTGCTCGTTCTCGAGCAATCAAACTACACTTTATAAATACACGACCTTATTAAGCAACTCTCCTAACTCATTATACCAAAAATATTTAAAATAGATTAAGCACAATAGTGTAATATCTTCACCTCAAGATTTGACTCAAAAGTACCATTCATTATTTATAACCCGCTCACTTACTCTAACACAGAAGTCAACGACATTACTTTTTCTTCATGAATCAAGTGCCCTCACCACAATAGAGAGTAGTTACACACACCATCAAATTTAACAACAATCAAGAACTCAAAATAGAAAGAATTCACTTACTCTCAGAAATAACATTTACATGCCACAAAAGATGAACCAAAGGCTTGCCCGTAGTGTACTACTCTACTAATTTAGCTCATTTAATCAAGGATCAAGTAGGACTTATATTGGTTGTAATGTAGGCTATGGGACGGGTAGAAAACATTTGGATATAGTGACTACACCACCCTAAGAACTTTAATACATACAATTTAACATTCAAAACCCCACACTTATGTCAAACCATACTCCACCTTAATATCATTATACATTAACTCCCACTTTTTAAAGCATAAATACAGCAAGAGTTACCACTTATCAAAGAATATTTTGCACAACAATACTACTATTTATTTCTCTTTCATTTTCAATTCAAGTGGCTCTTACTTTTTCAAAACATTACACCTTTCTCCTTAGTTCATTAGTTCCACTCAAAAGCCAAACCAATCACCCCATACTTCAACTTTTACAAAGTTCATAACAAATTTAAGTGCTCACGAGAGGTACAAGGTTCAAATAGATGGTCAATTCAAACAAATGGATAGGGCTTGCAATGTGGTTGCCAAAGAAACAGGATTACAGGATCAATGGGGTTAACTACGATACGTAACAATTAGGTGGGTAAAAGCATATAACTGGCTAAACAAAGAAACACCTATATCACTTCCAAGACTTAAGAAAACTACTATTTCGCTTTGTAAACACACAAGGCAAGTTCTAGACATCAAATGCAATGCACAGAATACATAAAACCTTACATACACATGGCACATAACTCACTCAAGATTGGATTATCAAGACACTCTAGTCAAAGCAGTTAAGCAACGTTAAAATTATACAATTTAAGTACTTATACAAGAGTCAAAAAACTGAGCCTAAGCCTCACAACCAAAGCACTCACTATTCTCAAGGTATAATAGAGTCAACAGATATTGCTTTTAATTCAAAACACAGCACACGGTTTCCTACTATTCTACAAAATAAAAATTAACTATACCAGTCCAAACAAAACCCTTGAAAAAGAACCGCGACACAAAGAAAAACCAAGGGGGAATTATTACACTACCTAACAAAATAAAATCTTTTTTTTCTTTTTATTTTGACTTTAATCCCTCATGAAACCTATCGAATGATATCCATCGTCGGGAAAAGTTGAAACTTTTTAAAAACTTTATCAATTTGTTATTTCAATTTTTTTTTATTAACTATTAAACAATTACTAAACAACACTAAAAAGCAAAAACTAACACATATACATACAACATACAAATATCCCACACCCCACACTTTAAGTATAATGTAGAGGAAACTTCCCTGAATCTCTAATCGGGGTCTGAATCAAAGTCGGGCTCCATTCCATGCGGATAGCTTTTTCTCAGCCCTTCTTGGGGTACATCCCACACTTATGTATTCCACTCGTTGCAGCCTTTTCTTTCGAACTCTTCACCTTCCACTCAACACTTGCAAGTGGCTTCTCCTTTTTAACTCCAATAGCTACATTCATCTCAAACGTCACCGTCTCCTCACCCACTCTAAGCATGTGTTTTCTATCATGTATATCCAATATTGCTCTGCCCATTGCTAATAATGGTCTTCCTAATATGAGGGGGACCTCCTTTTTCTCCTACATATTTACCACTATGAAATCTACAGGAAATAAAAACTTATCTACCCGAACTAATGCATCTTCCACTATCCCCTCGGGTATTACAGTTGTTTGGTCTTCCAGCTGTAAAGATATTGGTGCAGACCTTATCTCTCCAAGCTCATTCTCCAGTTTCCTGTAAATAAACAAAGGCATTAAATTAATTGAGGCACCAGAATCACACAAAGATTTATTAAAATTAAGAGTGCCTAACGGGCAAGGTATAGTAAAACTCCCTGGATCGCCACACTTTTGTGAGAGTTTGTTTTGCAAGATCGCACGGCAATGCTCTGTGAGCTTGACCACTGAGGTCTCTTCTATCTTTCTCTTCTTTGTCAGGATTTCCTTCAAGAATTTTGCATAAGCTGGCATTTGGGAGAGAACTTCAGTAAATGGCAAATTTACATTAACTTGTTTCAACATATCCAGAAATCTTTCAAATTGCTTGTCCAGCTTCTCTCTATAAAGCTTTTGGGGAAAAGGTAAAGCAGGCATGTGCTTGCTCTCTTCAGATTCATCCCTTCTTGAATTCTCATCCTTCTTCTTTTTCTCAGCTCCCTTCTTTTCTTTCTTCTTCTCAGTTTTTTTATCATCTTCAATTTTCAGCTCCTTCCTACTTTCTTTTTCAAGAGCAACTTCTTTGTGAATTGGAGTGACACTTGTCCGCTTCTCAAGGTTAGAGTATCTTTGGGATTCTTTTTAGTATCAACTGGCAGAGTACCTGGATTCTCTCCGATAATATAGTTGCAATTTGTCCCACTTGTCTCTCCAAGTTACCCAAAAATGTCCCAAGTTCTTTGATAGCAGCACCATGAATATCTAATCTCTCATCAGTCTTGACAATGAAGGATTTTATCAAATCTTCTAACCCAGACTGAATTGGCTGTTGATGCTAAAACTGCGGCCTCGGCTGATTCACAAAACCAGGAGCTCCTTCAAATATGGAGTTATTTTGTTGCCATGCATTTGTTGTACCCCCTGGTGAACTCCATGAAAACCCGGGGTGCTTCTGACCCATTGCATTGAAGTTGTAATTCCCAACAACATTAACTTCCTCAGTTGAGGCTTGACACTCATGAGTAGGGTGTTCTCTTCCACATATGTCACATGTTGCATGAGGCTCATTATGTATCAAAGCTAAAGTCAGCTTTCTTATTTCTTTTGCCAAGGCAACAAGCTAAACCTGCATCGATGTGTTGCATCAACCTGGTGAACAGCAGTTGATCTTCTTCTTTCACCAATTTCAGAGGGCCACTAATTTGCATCTTCAGATAATTCATCAAGAATAGTGACTATCTCTTCTATTGTCTTCTTCATCATCAAGCCTCCAGCTGCATTACTCAATGTTCTTTGTGAGGTCGGTGTCAATCCATCCCAAAAATCTTGGAGTTGCATCCAGAGTTCAATTCCGCTATGTTGAAACTTTCGCACTATCTCCTTAAATCTCTCCCAGGCTTCAAATACCGTTTCAGTCTCATTCTAGAAAAAGTTATGGATCTCTCTTCTAAACTTGCCCGTTTTAGCTGAGGAGAAATATTTAGCAAGAAATTTTCTGGTCATCTCCTCCCATGTTCTAATCGATCTCTGGGGCAAGCTTAGTAGCTAGTGTTTTGCATCATCTTTAAGTGTGAAGTGGAATGCCCTTAGATAAACTGCATCTTGTGACACACCATTATATTGAAAGGTGTCCATTATCTCCTCGAAGTCCATCAGATGATTATTTGGATCTTTGTTCATCTTTCCTCTGAAGACACAACTATTTTTAAGCGTTTGGAGAAACCCTTGCTTCAGCTAAAAATTATTAGCTGCCACTGAAGGTGGTCTCACACTTGATAAGCCTTGGTTGTAAACCGGTCTAGCATAATCACCAAGTGGTCTCCCTTGGCCGGGAGCTATGTTTTCGAATTGGTCTGCACCCACAGGCTAATTTTGAGCCATTCTTCGAGCCCTCTCCTTCTCATAAGTAATTTGTGCATCTCTAAATGTTGCTTCTTCAACGTCCCTTGCAGCTTTCTCTCTGAGGTAGGCTATCTTTCTCGCAGCCAAATCAACATTATCATCATCTCCAGCCATATCTTCCTTGGTTGAGGATTGCCCAACCTTATCTACTTTCTCGGCGAGATTTGTTTCCTTCCTCAACTGTCGCAATTGTTTCTCGATTTTTGGTTCGTATGGTTGTAATTCCTTACCAGAAGATCGATTCATGCACCAATCTAACCTGTAGTCTGCACATAGTCAAATAACAACAAACGTAAAAGGGGGAAAATAAAATAAAATAAAAATAAAAATTCCTGAATTAGTACTACAAACTAATTCAAATACTATTAATTGCAAATCCCCGGCAACGACGCCAAAATTGACCAGCTTAAAACACACACTAAAATATGCTCGCTAGTCGAATATAGTAAATTATAATATCATATCCATAGGGATTGGAGTTAAACAGTATTAACATAGTTTGTATCTATATTGCTATCCAGGATGATCAACAATGGAGATTTATGTGATTTAAACTAAAATTAACTAAGAGTCTAAACTATCGACTAATGACACTCAACACAAGTATTGAGCAAAGGAAATTATCAATTGGGAGAAGATAGGGTGGATAGGATAGGTGCAAGACAAATGTTTGGAATTTAACTCTAGATAATTCACTTATAATGTTCAAGTGAGTCTCTCGAATTCACTTGGTTATTAGCTCAATTGATTAGTAGAAACTCCTCTCTCGATTAAGTCTCAACCTCATAAGATGAACCAATTTTAAGCACGTGAAGATATGGAAGAATTCGTAGTGGATTGGTCTTTAGGAGAACCTCTCTCGATTATCCTCCTAACTAAGTTTAATCAACAATTAAACTATCCTCTTCCGATTACTAAGAAGAATTAATGACTTCAACCAACAAAATATAATGCAACAATATCACAAGTTATGCCTCTCTCGATTACACGAACAAGTGAATATAGATGCAACAATTAAAACATCCAAAATGATTCAATACATAAAACTTGAGTTAATTATCCTCAAACAAGTATCAATACACCAAATCCATCAAACCCTAAAGAGAACTACTCAATGGATATGGAGTAATTAATCATAACAATGTTTAAGTTAAAGGAAAACATAAAACAATCCAAACTCTTGTCTTGAGTGAGGATTGTATGATGAAATCCTTGAGCTTTTGCTTCTCCACCTCCTCCTTGGCTTACTTAGGTCTAACATGTGTTAAAAGTCCTTAAAATAACGTTTTACATGTATTTATACTAAGTAGGGTCGGGCCCAGACGAAAACACCTTCTCCCATGCGAAATAGGAACATAACTCTGTAAAACTTGCACAGGCGTGGCACGCCACGCGCCGCCCCACGCGCCGAGGTTGTACACTTTTCTCAGAGTCCGGCTTTTTGCTTCGATTTTGACATCCAGACGTGGTGTGAGACCCCCGAACGCGATCCCGGCTTAATCCCTTGGGCTTTTACTCAGACTTCAAAGCTCCAAAAGGTCAAATTAATTCCATAATATCTACATGGCTCAAAATCCTCCTACAAGGCATAAAATACACAATTAGTGCAGAACACTAGCGATTAAAGCTCAAACTCAAATAAAGTGCACTAAATTAGAATGTAATAAGCGACTTAAACATGAGATTATAGCCTACCGTGAATTTGCTCGTCGATTCGTAGACATGGGATCCTTTCATGTGATTGAGGCTTTGGATAGGTCTGAATGTTTATGGACCTGTTGGTATGATTGGATAGGGTCCCAGGTGGCTCGGGTGAGTTTCGGACCACCCGGAGCTTGGTTGAATTGTTGAAACACTGTTGGTGTCTGGTGTCCTTCGCGCTCGTAGAGCAATTCTCACAATCGTGGAGACATATTTGGGACAGAGGCATTTTGTTCTTTGGGTTCGCGAAGATTTGTGACATGTGACCTTCACATTCGCACCACAGGGGTCGCGTTCGCGTAGAGGAGAGGTTGGCTAGGAGCCGGCTGGAGCTTCTCCATCGGGTTCGTGGGATCAGTGTCGCATTCGCGTAGGCTTTGGGTTGGCAGTGCATCGCGTTCGTTGGTGATGGACCACGTTCGTAATGGGAATTTTGAGGCTGGAGCTGGTTTGAGGTTCTCAAACGTGAGGCTTAGACCGCGTTCGCGCGGGGTATCACTGGGCAGACTTATAAGTTGTGTAATTTCGAGACTTAGACCTATTATTTCATATTTTGAGCCCTAGACTTGGAGATGGATGATTTTTGAAGAGGATTTCCACACAAGGCAAGAGGGTAAGTGATTTTTACTTGATTATAATATTATATCTTGTTTTCCCATGGTTATTACATATAGATTATGAGATTTAAAAGAAAAATTTGGAGAATTTAATTATGGTTTTGGAGAGTGAAAAATAGAGATTTAAACTCCGATTCGGAGTTAGATTTAGATGAAACTTGTATATTTGGACTCGTATTCAAATGAGTAGTCGGGATTGGTGACTTTAGTCGGGTTCCAGGAAGTGGGCCCAGATAAACATTTTAGTTGATTTTGGAATCAATTTCTATAGTCGTATTTGATGTTATTGAGTTATTTTTAACTAGATTTGAGCCGTTTAGAGGTCGATTCAGGGAAGGGCTTTTTGGATTATTGATTCACGTACTTTGAGGTAAGTAACTTGTCTAAACTTGATTTGAGGGTAATTTTCTGTTGGTTGTGGTATTTGATAAATGTTGGGGGTAACGCAGGTGCTAAGTGATGGGCCTATATGCGTACAATGGGGTTATTCATAATCTGGGTATACCTTAGGCTATTATGTGCCTTGTTTTGCTATCATGTCCAGTTATTTCTGTGTTTCTCTACTTGTATTACTACTTGAGATATTATTCATACTAGAAATAATGTCTAGGCTACGTGCTTATCTGTTTGAGACATGATATGACTATTATAGTCGTATTCTCAGACATAATGTTAAATCTGTGTATTATATCTCTATCTTTGTGCATTCTTTATATGTTATCTCACATGTTTTTGATGCCCTTATATATGTGAGATGAGTTAAGCTGAGTACTGTAAGATATGAGCATTTGAGACTTGAGCAGTTGATGACTGATCTTGGGCCATAGGGAAGATTTAATACTAATAGTAAGGTGACGCATATGCCAAGCCCCATATGCGGCTGAGTGGTATTGATTATGAGGTGACGCGTGCGCCAGGGCCCATATTGGACTAAGTGATATTGATCATTGACTTAGATCCGATCAACGTTTGGGCTAGGATCCTCCCCTCCTGAGTCAGGTAATAACCTATTGGTGTAGTCACACGATTTAAATCTATGCTTGGTGGGGGACTTATATTAAGCAATCATACAATGCTAAGTGTTTGTAACGACCCGGCAAGTTGTTTTGAGTATTTTTGCCATGTTCCCCTATCTATTGCCCCCTCTATGTTATATTGTGGTTATGTGACTTCTCGGGGTGTTTGGGTTTGGTTCAGGTGAGTTTCGGAGTGAAATGGGACACTTAGCCCCAAAGTTGGAAGTTTAAGTTGAAAGAGTTGACCGTAGTTTTACTTTTGTGTAGACGACTCCGGAATGGCGTTTTGACTATTCCAATAGCTCTGTATTGTGATTTTGTACTTAGGAGCATTTTTGGATATTGATTTAGAGGTCTGTAGGTCGTTTCGACTTGAATTGACGAAAGTTAGAAAGTTGAAAGTTTGGAAGGTTGAGAAGTTTGATCGGGAGTTGACTTTATTGATATCGAGGTCGGATTCTGATTACGGAAGTTGGAATAGGTCCGTCATGTCATTTATGACTTCTGTGCAAAATTTGAGGTCAATCAAAGTTGTTTTGGTAAGAATCGGCGTTAGTTTTGGAAGTCGGATGTTCATAGTTTTAACAGGCTTGAATTGGGTTGTGATTCGTAGAATCGATGTTCTTTGATTTGATTTTAGGCCTCGAGTTGGTCCGTTATGTGTTTTAAAACTTGTTGGTATATTCGGACGGGGTCCCGTGGATGAATCAGATTGAAATCGGACAATTTTGGTCTTGGTTGAAATACTGAAGCTGCTGAAGTACTGGTGCAATCACACCTGCGCACTTTGGGCCGCAGGTGCGACACCACAGAAGCGGCCTATGAGCCGCAGAAGAGGAGGTTGGTTTTGCCATAGAAGCGGACACGCATAAGCGATTGTACTCCCATAGATGCGCTTAGGGGTTCCGCAGGTGCGAGATTTCTGGGGGCTAAGTGAGGGTCGCACCTGCGATGGAAATTCCACAGATGCGGGGCCACAGATGCTGCTAGAGATGAGGGTTTATTTTATTCTTCATCTTTTGATCTAGAGAACTCGGTTTGTAGCGATATTTCGAGGGATTTTCAAGGAAATCATCGAGGTAATTGATTCTAACTCAGATTTGGGAATTATACATGAATCCATTATTATTTTCGTCATTTAATTAGTGATTTAAGTTGGAAAATATGGCAAAACATTGTGAAACTTCTTAGACCAAATTTTGGGTATTTGAAAGGCGATTTGAAAAAGGATTTAAGTAATTTTTGTATGGTTGGACTCGTTATCGAATGGGTGTTTACATTTTGTATGTATAGTCGGGTTCCGAGACGCGAGCCTGGGGTGGACCCTTTGAGTTGACTTTTGATTTCTCTGTAAAGATTGAAACTTTATAGTTCGGAATAGCTTCCTATAGTTTGTATTAATGGTATGAAGTTTTTTTGGCTAGATTCGAGTCGTTCGGAGTTGGATAATCGCAGGAAAGTCTTACTAGTGGATTGAGTTAGCATGTTTTGAGGTAAGTGTCTTGCCTAACATTGTGTGAGAAAATTACCCCTTAGGATTGGTGTTGTTTTGTGTTAATTGTGGTATGTGAAAGCCGTGTATGCAAGGTGACGAGTGTGTACACGGGCTAAATGCGGTAATTGACCGGTCTTAGCTATGTCGATTCCTTCCACACCTTTAATTGAGTTGCCATAACATGTTATATTCATCATCATTAGTCTATCTTCACATGCTTTACTTGACATCGTTAATAGTTGTCTTATCTCTTACTTGCTAATTATTATTTTTAAATGTTTAGTTGAAGTTATTATTCTCTCAATTCCTCATTCATTATTCAACCGTTGAGTTCCTTTACTTGAGAGGTTATGTACTTATCTTGAGAGGTTATGTTCCTTTACTTGAGAGGTTATGTTCCTTTACGGAGACATATGTACTTATCTTTGAGAGGAAACTTCACTTCTTTGATTCCTTATCGTGCGAATTTGTTGACTTCGAAATTTTGAATCTTTATCTTTCTATTCTCTCACAGATGGTGAGGGCACGCACCGCTGGATCCGATGATCTGACACCCGCCCCCTGCTAGAGCCGCAAAAGGCCAAGGTAGGGATGAGTAGGGGCATATGGTGTAGCCAGAGCACCGGCCCGAGTGGGGGCAGGCATCTGAGGCGCCTGTGGCTACCCCTGCACTTTAGGAGTCTCTCACCCAGTTCTTGATCATGTTTGGTACTCTAGCTCAGGTGGGATTGATCCCACTTGCACCGGCCATATCTCACGCTGGGAGAGAAGCACAGACTCTCGTGTTTCGTACCCTAGAGCAGCGGGTCCATGTTGACCAGGTCCCAGAGGTACAAGAAGTACCATTCTCCTACTTTCAGCGGCCTAGCTACAGAGGACGCACAGGGCTTTCTGGAGAATCGCCATCATATTCTCCGTACCATGGGTATAGTGGAGATGAGCAGGGTTACTTTCACTACTTTTCAGTTGTGGGAACTAGCATACCAGTGGTGGCGGGCTTATGAGGAGGGTAGCCCCGTCGAGGCAGCTTCACTCATATGGGCTTAGTTTTCAGAGATGTTCCTAAGAGAGTTTGTTCCCCAGAGCCCTGTTTAAGCAGTTACACCAGGATGCTATGACCGTGTCAGAATATGCTGTTAGGTTCAACGAGTTGTCCAGACATGCACTAGCCTTGGTTTCCACAGTTAGAGAGTTAGTCCGTCGATTTATCGAGGGGCTCAACTATGGTATTAGATTCATCATGGCTCGAGAGTTGGAGACTGATACCCCATATCAGCAGGTGGTAGAGATCTCATGGAGATTAGAGCATATGCGGGGCCGGAGAGAGAGGACAGGGAGGCCAACAGGCCTCGAGATTCTGGCAGATATAGTGGTGCCCGTGCCCTAGTTGCATCCCGCCATGGTAGAGGCTATGTGAGTCGTCCAGTTCATTTAACACTTGCAGCTTCCAATGGTATTCTGGCTACTCCCAGTACTCAGGTTGCCCATTATGCACTGCCACTGTCTAGTGCACCTCGTGCACGGGGTTCTTTTAGTGGTCAGTCCAGCAGACCAGGCCCGAGCCAGTTTCAGCAGTCACGTCCTCCGAGAGCTTTTTTTTAGTGTGGTGATACTCATCATATGGTGAGTGACTTCCCCAGACTCAAGAGAGGTGCACCTCCACAGACTACCAGCTAGGGGTGGAGGTCAGACGGGTAGGTGTTGTCCTAGAGGAGGAGGCTAGGCCAGATGTTATGCTCTTTCGAGTAGGACGGATGCGGTGCATCAGATATAGTTTTTACAGGTAATATTCCGGTTTGTCATAGAGATGCATAAGTCTTATTTGATCTAGGCTCCACTTATTCATATATATTCATATGCCCACGCCTATGGGGGATTCTATTATTGTTGACCGTGTGTATCGGTCGTGTGTAATCGTTATTGGTGGTTTTAAGACCAGAGTTGATCTATTGTTTCTCAGTATAGTAGACTTTGCCCTATCATGCTATTCTTGATTGTCACGCCAAGACGGTGACGTTGGTTATGCCAGGTTTACCCCGGTTGGAGTGGAGGGGTACTTTGGATGATGTTCCTAGCAGAGTTGTGTCCTTCTTTAAGGCACATCGGATGGTTGGGAAGGGGTGTGATGCATATCTAGACTTTGTGAGAGATGTCAGTGTTGATACTCCTACCGTTAATTCAGTTCTGGTAGTAAGAGACTATCCAGATGTATTTCCGGTAGATCTTCCGGGCATACCCGCCTGATAGGGATATCGATTTTGGTATTGACTTATTGCCGGGCACTCAGCCCATTTCTATTCCACCATATTGTATGGCCTCAGCAGAGTTGAAGGAGTTAAAATAAGCGATTGGAAGAGTTGCTTGATAAGGGTTTCATTCGGCCTAGTGTGTCACCTTGGGGTGCTTTAGTTCTGTTTGTGAAGAAAATGGATGGTTATATGCGCATGTGTATTGACTAACGACAGTTGAACAAGGTTGCAGTAAAGAACATGTATCTATTATCATGCATTGATGACTTATTTGATGAGCTACAAGATGCCAAAGTGTTCTCCAAGATTTATTTGTGGTTGGGGTATCATCAACTGAAGATTCGGGAATTGGATATTTCGAAGACTGCTTTTAGGATTCGGTATGGTCATTACGAGTTCCTTGTGATATCATTTGAGCTTACCAACGCCCCAGCAACATTCATGCACTTGATGAACAGTGTATTCCAGCCCTATCTTGATTTTTTCATCATTGTATTTATTGACGACATCTTGGTGTACTCGCGGAACTTGGAGGATCATGAGCAGCACCTGAGGATCGTGCTCCAAACCTTGAGGGAAAAGAAGGTGTATGCAAAATTTTCCAAGTGTGATTTCTGGCTTGATTCGGTGGCGTTATTGGGTCATATGGTGTCGAGTGAGGGGATCATGGTAGATCCGAAGAAGATTGAAGCGGTGCAGAGTTGGCCCAGACCATCTTCAGCTACTGAGATCCGGAGTTTTCTTGGCTTGGCGGGGTATTATCGTCGTTTCGTAGAGGGTTTCTCATCTATTGCTGCACCTATGACCAGATTGACCCAGAAGGGTGCTCCGTTCAGATGGACCGAGGAGTATGAGGAGAGCTTTCAAAATCTCAAAAATACTTTTACTACAGCCCCAATGTTGGTGTTGCCTACGGGTTCGAGGTCTTACACTGTGTACTGTGATGCGTCACTTGTTGGCCTCAGCGCGGTGTTGATGCAAGACGATAGGGTGATTGCCTACGCATCTTGTGATGACCCAAAATGTCATCTTTAAATTTAATAAGTAATTTTGTGTTCTAAGACCTCGAAAAGCACCATTTATCCTTCCTCGACTTGTGTGCGCAGTTCGTACAATTTTCCGGAAAGTTTTTATGTGAAAAATGGATTAAAATGGGAAATAGAGCTTTAAAACTCAACTAAGTTGACTTTGGTCAACAGTGAGCAAACTGACCCGGATCAGTGTTTTAAAAATTCCGGTAGGTACGTATCGTGATTTGAGACTTGAGCGTATGTCCGGAATCGAATTTCGAGGTCCCTACCCCGAGTTATGGAATTTTGATGAAAACTTAAAAGCTTGAAAGCTTAATGATTTCTAAGAAATTACTGATGTTGGATTTATTGACCTCGGGTCCGTATTTTGGTTTCGGAGCCCGGTATATGTCCAGTATAATATTTATGACTTGTCTGCCGAATTTGGTGAGAATCGGAGTTGATTTGACGTGATTTGGACGTCCGGTTGTAAAAATATAAGTTTTAAAGTTTTCTTGAAAATTTCCTTTGATTGGGTGTCCGATTCGTTGTTCTAGGTATTATTTTGGCAATTTGATCGCGTGAGTAAGTTCGTATGGTGTTTTAGAACTCATGAGCATGTTTGGTTTGGAGCCCCGAGGGCTCGGATGAGTTTCGGATAGGCTGCGGGATGATTTCGGACTTAGGAAATCTGGTTTTCTACAGACTTCAGGCTTCTGGTGTGTTCTTCTTCGCGTTCGCGAAGGTACTCTCGCAAACGCGAAGAGCAAATTGGGCTAGCACGTTTTGTGCTTTGCGTTCGCGACATAGTGACCGCATTCGCGAAGGCTTGAGGTTCAAAGCTTCGGCTTCTATCGCGAAGGGAATGAGACTGGCCAGGAAAAATTAGCCTTCGTATTCGCGAAGGGCATCTCGCGTTCGCGAAGGCCAAGCAAGGCATGTATCGTGTTCGCGAAGAGTAAAATTTGACAGCACATAATTGTTCTTTGCGAACGCGAGGCACTGACAGCGTTCGCGAAGGGTAAAAATCCCAGAAACAGAACTTAAGTTCTGAAAATGGGGTTTCGACCCATTTTCAATTCTTTCCCATTTTTGAGCTGGGGTAATGCTATTTTGGGGCGCTTTTCACGGGAAAATATTGGGGTAAGTGTTCCTTATCCTATATTGATTATATTTCATGATTTCATACTCATTTTTATCATGAATCCCTGAAATTTTGGAAGAAAAATCAGATTTTTATAAAATCTTCCAAAAAAAAAAATTAAGATTTGAAGGTCCATTTGATATCGGAATTGGACAAATTTTGCATGGTTGAACTCGTATCGTAACGGGTGTTCGGATTTCGTGAGTTTTTTCGAGATTTGAGACGTGGGTCCCACTGCTGAATATTTTAATGATTTTTGAATTTTTATCCGGAAAATTTATAAATTCATATGGAATTAATTCCTATGATTCGTATTGAATATATCGAATTGTTTGTGAATAGATTTGAAGGTTTCGGAGGCAAATTTAAAAGGAAAAGCTGTGGTTGAATAATTGATTGGAATTCACAAAGCGAGGTAAGTGTCGACGTTAACCTTGACTTGAAGGAGTAGAACCCTTAAATTATTTGTTATGTGAAATGCGTGTGAACGACGTATAGGCGAGGTGACTAGTGTCTATATGTCGTCAAATTAATTATTTGCATGCTTACTTGAAAAATCATAAATTATTTTTAATCATAAATTAATTATTATAATAATTATTTCTCTCTTATTCTTTATCAAATATTAATTCTTGAATTCCTGCATTAATTGTTACATGCTATTTGAATTATGTTATTTGACATTTAGCATATTAAATATTAAAATGCCTATTTTCTCTCTGATTTCTATAATAATTTGCTATTTGTCATTGTTTGTTTCATAATTAAATCATAATTGTTGTATACTTGTTATCTTATAATTTTATATTAATTATTGCATTTATTGGGGAAATTTCTTCTATAAGAATTGATTGAAATGGATATATTGGAGGATCGGGTTACACGCCGCAACAGACTTATTAAAAGTTAATATCCGCAACAGACTTATGAAAAGTTAATATTGGAGGATCGGGTTCCACGCCGCAACAGACTTATTGAAAAGTCAATATTGGGGGATCGGATTGCACGCCGCAGTAGACATATTAAAAAGTTAATATTGGGGGATCGGATTGCACGCCGCATCAGACTTATTTAAAAGTCTATATATATACTTGATTGAAATAAATATATGATAGACTTGATTAAAATGAATATATTGGAGGAGCGGGTTGCACGCCGCAACAGAACCGAATGTGAATATATTGTGAGAGCGGGTTGCACGCTGCAACAGACTTGATGGAAATGATAATTGGTTATGACTGCTAAGTTGGCTTCAAGTATTATAAATGATTTACCTGATTTATTTCTATTATTTGTTGTTGTTATTAATATTGCATACAGGTTAATGTGAGTGAACCGCCTTAGCCTCGTCACTACTTAGTCGAGGTTAGGCTCAGCACTTACCAGTACATGGGGTCGGTTGTACTGATACTACACTTTGCACTTCTTGTGCAGATTTTGAAATTGGTCCCAGCGGCGTACCATAGACTTGCTCGGATTTCAGCTACTAGAGGAGACTTGAGGTATAATTGCATGGCGTCCGCAGTTCTGAAGTCCCCGTCTATTGTACTTTAGCTGTGTGTTTATTTCCAGACAGCTATATTTTATTCAGACCTTTATTTGTATTTATTCTAGAGGCTCGTGCACTTGTGACACCAATTCTGGGATGGTATTTAGACATCGTCGTTTTTATGGATTATTTCACTATATTTTAAACTTTGCTTCCGCTTTTGTTTCTTGATTATTAATAATTTAAAGATTGTTTAAAAATTGGTTAATATTATTCTAACATTGGCTTGCCTAGCAAGTGAAATGTTAGGCGCCATCACGGTCCGAAGGTGGGAATTTTGGGTCGTGACAGTTGGTATCAGAGCACTAGGTTACATAGGTCTCACGAGTCACGAGCAAGCTTAGTAGAGTTTGAAGGATCGGTACGGAGACGTCTGTACTTATCCCCTAGAGGCTATGAAGTTTAGGAACAATATCACTTCTTTCTTATTCTGTCGTGCGATTTTATTCTATCATCGATGATTGAACCATTCTACTCCTATTCTCTCGTAAATGGTGAGAACACGTAATACCTCTACCAAAGGACTGGGAACAGAACCCCTGGTGGCAACTATGGCCAGGGGTAGAGGTCGAGGCCGAGGTCGTGCTAGAGGCCGAGGTAGAGCTCAGTCCAGAGCTCGAGCAGCTGGACCTATTATAGAACCTCAGGTAGACCTTCAGGAAGAGGTCCCAGTTCAAAATGTATCAGTTGAACCAGTTCAGGTCCCGGAAGGATTTATAGCCACTCCAGTACTTCAGGATGCTCTAGTCTGTTTGGTAAGTCTTATGGAGAGTGTGGCCCAGAATGGTACATTTCTAGTGGCACCAGCCGTCTCACAGGCTGGGGGAGGAGCAAAAACTCCCACTACTCCCGCTCCGGAGCAGATGGCTCCCCGGAATCAGGCTCCAGCAGCCCCGCCAGTTGGGATAGTTCAGCCAGTTGTTGCGGCACAGATCGGTGATAGGCCCGCCATGTCCTTTGAGGCCTTATTGAGACTGGATAAGTTTACTAAGCTCTTTCCAGTTCACTTCAGTGGTACGCCTTCTGAGGACCCACAAGATTATCTTGAACGTTTCCATGAGGTGTTGCGGAACATGGGTATAGTTGAGACCAATGGAGTTGCTTTTGCTGTATTCCAGATGACAGGTTACGCCAAGAGGTGGTGGAGATATTATACATTGACCCGACCAGTCGGATCACCTGCACTTACCTGGGAGCAGTTCTCTCAGCTATTTCTGGAGAAGTTCCTCCCTATCACACTGAGAGAGGAATTCCGCAAGCAATTTGAGTGCCTATAGCAGGGCAGTATGATTGTTACTCAGTATGAGTCCCGTTTTGTAGATTTGGCCCGTTATGCTCTCCTTTTACTACCTACGGAGGGAGAGAGAGTGAGAAGGTTTATTGAGGGTCTCACTCACCCTATCAGACTTCAGATGGCCAAAGAAATCGGAAGTGAGATTTCTTTCCAGGTGGCTCCTAATGTCGCCAGGAGGATCGAGATGGTTCTTGCACATGAGAGAGGGTAGAGGTCTGATAAGAGGCCTCGTCAGTTTGGTGGTTTTAGTGGTGCCTCGTCTAGAGGCAGGGGTAATTTTGGTAGGGGTCATCCTCCCAGACTGTTTCATTCAGCACTCCATGCATCTCCCGGTGCTTCACAGAGTCATGGTCCTATTATGCCTTACGCTGGGCAGCCAGTATTCAGTGCACATTCAGCTCTTATCAGTGCACCACCACTCTAGAGTTACTACAGTGGTTATCCGGTCCATTTGGGTCAGCTTCAGCTTCAGCAGCCACGGTATCAATATGGGTGTTATGAGTGTGGGAACATTGGTCACATCAGGAGGTATTGCCCTAGATTGGCGACTAACAGATCTCGGCAGGATTCTCGTGCCATCATACTGGCACTGGTTGCTTCACCGCCTGCTCAGCCAGCTAGAGGTAGCAGTCAGGCAGCTAGAGGTGGAGGTCAGGCCATTAGAAATGGAGGTCAGGCCATTAGAAATGGAGGTCAGGCCATTAGAGGTGGAGGTCAGACCATTAGAGGTGGAGGCTAGCCAGTTAGAGGTCATCCCAGAGATGCAGTTCAGATTGGTAGGGCCCAGCCTTGATTTTATGCTTTTCCAGCTAGGCCTGAGGCCGAGTCATCTGATGCTATGATCACATGTATTATTCTAGTTTGCCATAGAGATGATTCAGTTCTATTTGATCCAGGATCTACTTATTCCTATGTGTCCTCCTATTTTGCTTCATATTTGGTTGTGCCTTGTAATTCTCTAAGTGCTTCTGTATGTGTATCTACACTGGTAGGAGACTCTGTTGTAGTAGATCATGTCTATCTTTCGTGTGTGGTTACTATTGGTAATCTTGACACTAGTGTGGATCTTCTACTTCTTGATATGGTAGATTTTGATGTCATCTTGGGTATGGATGGGCTGTCTTCTTATCATGCTATATTGGACTGTCATGCCAAGACAGTGACCCTAGCTATGTCAGGGTTACCTCGGTTAGAGTGGAAAGGAACTCTTGGTCATTCTGCCAGTAGGGTTATTTCTTATATGAAAGCTCGGCGTGTGGTAGAGAAAGGGTGTCTAGCCTATTTGGCTTATATTCACGATCCCAGTGCAGATGTCCCTTTTATGGACTCAGTACCAGTTGTTCATGAATTTCCAGAAGTATTTCCTGCAGATTTTTCGGGGATGCCACCGACAGAGATATTTACTTCTGTATTGATTTGTCTCCGGGCACTCAACCTATTTCTATTCCACCATACCGTATGGCCCCGCCAGAGTTGAAAGAATTGAAAGAGCAGTTAGAAGACTTGCTTGATCAGGGATTCGTTAGACCCAGTGTCTCTCCCCGGGGTGCACCAGTATTATTTGTAAAGAAGAAAGATGGCTCGATGCGGATGTGTATAGACTATCGGCAGTTGAACAAGGCCACTATCAAAAACAAATATCCGCTGCCAAGAATTGATGACTGATTTGATCAGCTTCAGGGTGCCAAGGTATTTTTGAAGATTGATTTGAGATCTGGTTACCATCAGTTGAAGATTAGGGCATCTGATGTCCCTAAGGCAGCTTTTCGGGCTCGGTATGGGCATTTTGAGTTCCTAGTGATGTCATTTAGTTTGACAAATGCTCCAGCATCATTTATGGATTTGATGAATCGGGTGTTCAAGCCTTATTTGGATTCTTTTGTGGTTGTATTCATTGATAATATCTTGATTTATTCCAGCAGTCGAGAGGAGCATGAGCAGCATCTTCGAAGTGTGCTTCACACCTTGAAGAATAATCAGTTATATGCCAAATTTTCAAAATGCGAGTTTTGGTTCAGACGAATGTGAGTTGAGCTTTCAGAAGCTCAAGACCGCTTTGAGTACAGCGCTAGTGTTGGTATTATCCATAAGTTCAGGATCGTATACCGTATATTGTGACGCATCTCACATTGGGCTTGGTGCAGTATTAATGCAAGATGGAAAGGTAATTTCATATGTGTTGCGGTAGTTGAAAGTTCACGAGAAGGATTATTCTGTTCATGACTTAGAATTGGTAGCCATTGTTCATGCACTGATGATTTGGAGGCATTACCTCTACGGTGTCTCGTGTGAGGTATTTACTGATCATCGCAGCCTTTAGTATCTGTTCAAACAAAAAGATCTTAATTTAAGGCAGAGAAGATGGTTGGAGTTGTTGAAAGACTATGATATCACCATTTTGTATCACACCGGAAAGGCCAATGTGGTAGCCGATGCCTTGAGTAGAAAGGCTGTGAGTATGGGCAGTCTTGCATATATTCCGATTGGTGAGAGGCCATTAGCTGCAGATGTTCAGACTTTGGCTAATCAGTTCGTGAGGTTAGATGTTTCAGAACCTAGTCGGGTTCTAGCTTGCACAGTCGCTCGGTTTTATTTATATGAGCGCATCAGAGAGAGGCAGTATGATGATCCTCATTTACTTGTCCTTAAAGACATGGTGTGGCACAGTGATGCCAAACAGGTTGCTGTGGGGGAAGATGGGGTTCTGCGAATGCAGGGCTGTATTTGTGTGCCTAATATGGATGGGCTTCGTGAATTAATTCTTGAAGAAGCACACAGTTCCAGGTATTCTATTCATCCATGTACCGCCAAAATGTATCAAGATTTGCGGCAACATTATTGGTGGAGGAGAATGAAAAAGGATATAGTTGCATATGTAGCTCGATGTCTGAATTGTCAGCAAGTTAAGTACGAGCATCAGAGACCTGGTAGTTTGCTTCAGAAGTTAGAAATTCCTGAGTGGAAGTGGGAGAGTATCACTATGGATTTTGTTGTTGGGCTCCCACTGACTCAGAGAAAATTTGACGCAGTTTGGGTCATTGTGGACAGGTTAACCAAGTTAGCCCATTTCATTCCAGTGGCAGTTACCTATTCTTCAGAGAGGTTAGTTGAAATTTACATTCGTGAGATTGTCCGCCTTTACGATGTGCCCGTGTCTATTATTTCAGATCGAGGTACGCAGTTTACCTCACATTTCTGGAGGGTTGTACAGCGTGAGTTAGGCACGTGGGTGGAGTTGAGTACAGCATTTCATCCACAGACAAACGGACAGTCAGAGCGCACTATTCAGATTTTGGAAGATATGCTCCGCGCTTGTGTTATAGACTTTTGAGGTTCTTGGGATCATTTCTTGCCACTTGCGGAGTTTGCTTATAATAATAGCTACCAGTAGAGCATTCAGATGGCTCCATATGAGGCATTATACGGAAGGCGATGCCGATCGCCAGTTGGTTGGTTTGAACTGGGAGAGGCTAGGTTGTTGGGTACTGATTTGGTACAAGATGCCTTGGATAAGGTCAAGATTATTTAGGATCGACTTCGCACAACTCAATCTAGGAAAAAGAGTTATGCCGACCGAAAAGTTCGTGATATTGCATTCATGGTTGGAGAACGAATATTGCTCCGAGTTTCACCTATGAAAGGTGTAATGAGGTTCGGAAAGAAGGGCAAGTTGAGCCCTAGGTATATCCGACCCTTTGAAATGCTTGAAAGGGTGGGTGAAGTAGCCTACAGGCTTGCATTACCATCTAGTTTATCAACGGTTCATCTGATGTTCCATGTGTCTATGCTCCGGAAATATCATGGTGATCCGTCCTATGTGTTAAATTTCAACTCAGTGCAATTGGACAAAGATTTGACTTACGAGGAGGATCCTGTGGCTATTCTAGCCCAGCAGGTCCGACAGTTGAGGTCAAAGAGTTATCCTTCAGCTTGGGTGCAATGGAGAGGTCAGCCGGTAGAGGTATCAACCTGGGAGTCCGAGTCGGACATGCGGAGTAAATATCCATACTTATTCACCAGCTCAGGTACTTTTTCCTAACTCCGTTCGAGGACGAACGATTGTTTTAGAGGTGGAGAATGTGATGATCCAAAATGTCATCTTTAAATTTAATAAGTAATTATGTGTTCTAAGACCTCAAAAAGCACCATTTATCATTTCTCGACTTGTGTGCGTAGTCCGAACAATTTTCCAGAAAGTTTTTATGTGAAAAATGGATTAAAATGGGAAATAGAGCTTTAAAACTCAACTAAGTTGACTTTGGTCACCATTTTGAGCAAACGGACCTGGATCAGTATTTAAAAAATTTTGATAGGTCCGTATCGTGATTTGGGACTTGGGCGTATGCCCGTAATCGAATTCCGAGGTCCCTAGCCTGAGTTATGGAATTTTGATAAAAAATTAAAAGCTTGAAAGCTTAATGATTTCTAAGAAATTACTGACGTTGGATTTATTGACCTCGGGTCCGTATTTTGGTTCCGAAACTCGGTATAGGTCCACTATAATATTTATGACTTGTCTGCCAAATTTGGTGAGAATCGGAGTTGATTTGACGTGATTCGGATGTCCGGTTGTAGAAATATAAGTTTTAAAGTTTTCTTGAAAATTTTCTTTGATTGGGTGTCCGATTCGTAGTTCTAGGTGTTATTTTGGCGATTTGATCATGCGAGCAAGTTCGTATGATGTTTTAGAACTTGTGTGCATGTTTGGTTTGGAGCCCCGAGGGCTCGAGTGAGTTTCGGATAGGCTACGGGATGATTTCGGACTTAGGAAATCTGGTTTTCTACAGACTTAAGGCTTCTGGTGTGTTCTTCTTCGTGTTCGCGAAGGTACTCTCGCGAACGCGAAGAGAAAATTGGGCTGGCACGTTTTGTGCTTCGCGTTCGCGACATAGTGACCGCTTTCACAAAGGCTTGAGGTTCAAAGTGTCGCCTTCACGATAGAAGCCTCGCGTTCGCGAAGGGAAAGAGATTGGCCAGGAAAAATTAGCGAAGGCCAAGCCAGGCATGCATCACGTTCGCGAGGTAGCCCTCACGTTCGCGAAGAGTAAAATTTGACAGCACATAATTGTTCTTTGCGAACGCGAGGCACTGACAGCGTTCGCGAAGGGTAAAAATCCCAGAAACAGAACTTAAGTTCTGAAAATGGGGTTTCGACCCATTTTCAATTCTTTCCCATTTTTGAGCTGGGGTAATGCTATTTTGGGGCGCTTTTCACGGGAAAATATTGGGGTAAGTGTTCCTTATCCTATATTGATTATATTTCATGATTTCATACTCATTTTTATCATGAATCCCTGAAATTTTGGAAGAAAAATCAGATTTTTATAAAATCTTCCAAAAAAAAAAATTAAGATTTGAAGGTCCATTTGATATCGGAATTGGACAAATTTTGCATGGTTGAACTCGTATCGTAACGGGTGTTCGGATTTCGTGAGTTTTTTCGAGATTTGAGACGTGGGTCCCACTGCTGAATATTTTAATGATTTTTGAATTTTTATCCGGAAAATTTATAAATTCATATGGAATTAATTCCTATGATTCGTATTGAATATATCGAATTGTTTGTGAATAGATTTGAAGGTTTCGGAGGCAAATTTAAAAGGAAAAGCTGTGGTTGAATAATTGATTGGAATTCACAAAGCGAGGTAAGTGTCGACGTTAACCTTGACTTGAAGGAGTAGAACCCTTAAATTATTTGTTATGTGAAATGCATGTGAACGACGTATAGGCGAGGTGACTAGTGTCTATATGTCGTCAAATTAATTATTTGCATGCTTACTTGAAAAATCATAAATTATTTTTAATCATAAATTAATTATTATAATAATTATTTCTCTCTTATTCTTTATCAAATATTAATTCTTGAATTCCTGCATTAATTGTTACATGCTATTTGAATTATGTTATTTGACATTTAGCATATTAAATATTAAAATGCCTATTTTCTCTCTGATTTCTATAATAATTTGCTATTTGTCATTGTTTGTTTCATAATTAAATCATAATTGTTGTATACTTGTTATCTTATAATTTTATATTAATTATTGCATTTATTGGGGAAATTTCTTCTATAAGAATTGATTGAAATGGATATATTGGAGGATCGGGTTACACGCCGCAACAGACTTATTAAAAGTTAATATCCGCAACAGACTTATGAAAAGTTAATATTGGAGGATCGGGTTGCACGCCGCAACAGACTTATTGAAAAGTCAATATTGGGGGATCGGATTGTACGCCGCAGTAGACATATTAAAAAGTTAATATTGGGGGATCGGATTGCACGCCGCATCAGACTTATTTAAAAGTCTATATATATACTTGATTGAAATAAATATATGATAGACTTGATTAAAATGAATATATTGGAGGAGCGGGTTGCACGCCGCAACAGAACCGAATGTGAATATATTGTGAGAGCGGGTTGCACGCTGCAACAGACTTGATGGAAATGATAATTGGTTATGACTGCTAAGTTGGCTTCAAGTATTATAAATGATTTACCTGATTTATTTTTATTATTTGTTGTTGTTATTAATATTGCATACAGGTTAATGTGAGTGAACCGCCTTAGCCTCGTCACTACTTAGTCGAGGTTAGGCTCAGCACTTACCAGTACATGGGGTCGGTTGTACTGATACTACACTTTGCACTTCTTGTGCAGATTTTGAAATTGGTCCCAGCGGCGTACCATAGACTTGCTCGGATTTCAGCTACTAGAGGAGACTTGAGGTATAATTGCATGGCGTCCGCAGTTCTGAAGTCCCCGTCTATTGTACTTTAGCTGTGTGTTTATTTCCAGACAGCTATATTTTATTCAGACCTTTATTTGTATTTATTCTAGAGGCTCGTGCACTTGTGACACCAATTCTGGGATGGTATTTAGACATCGTCGTTTTTATGGATTATTTCACTATATTTTAAACTTTGCTTCCGCTTTTGTTTCTTGATTATTAATAATTTAAAGATTGTTTAAAAATTGGTTAATATTATTCTAACATTGGCTTGCCTAGCAAGTGAAATGTTAGGCGCCATCACGGTCCGAAGGTGGGAATTTTGGGTCGTGACAGTTGGTATCAGAGCACTAGGTTACATAGGTCTCACGAGTCACGAGCAAGCTTAGTAGAGTTTGAAGGATCGGTACGGAGACGTCTGTACTTATCCCCCAGAGGCTATGAAGTTTAGGAACAATATCACTTCTTTCTTATTCTGTCGTACGATTTTATTCTATCATCGATGATTGAACCATTCTACTCCTATTCTCTCGTAAATGGTGAGAACACGTAATACCTCTACCAAAGGACTGGGAACAAAACCCCTGGTGGCAACTATGGCCAGGGGTAGAGGTCGAGGCCGAGGTCGTGCTAGAGGCCGAGGTAGAGCTCAGTCCAGAGCTCGAGCAGCTGGACCTATTATAGAACCTCAGGTAGACCTTCAGGAGGAGGTCCCAGTTCAAAATGTATCAGTTGGACCAGTTCAGGTCCCGGAAGGATTTATAGCCACTCCAGTACTTCAGGATGCTCTAGTCTGTTTGGTAAGTCTTATGGAGAGTGTGGCCCAGAATGGTACATTTCTAGTGGCACCAGCCGTCTCACAGGCTGGGGGAGGAGCAAAAACTCCCACTACTCCCGCTCCGGAGCAGATGGCTCCCCGGAATCAGGCTCCAGCAGCCCCGCCAGTTGGGATAGTTCAGCCAGTTGTTGCGGCACAGATCGGTGATAGGCCCGCCATGTCCTTTGAGGCCTTATTGAGACTGGATAAGTTTACTAAGCTCTTTCCAGTTCACTTCAGTGGTACGCCTTCTGAGGACCCACAAGATTATCTTGAACGTTTCCATGAGGTGTTGCGGAACATGGGTATAGTTGAGACCAATGGAGTTGCTTTTGCTGTATTCCAGATGACAGGTTACGCCAAGAGGTGGTGGAGATATTATACATTGACCCGACCAGTCGGATCACCTGCACTTACCTGGGAGCAGTTCTCTCAGCTATTTCTGGAGAAGTTCCTCCCTATCACACTGAGAGAGGAATTCCGCAAGCAATTTGAGTGCCTATAGCAGGGCAGTATGATTGTTACTCAGTATGAGTCCCGTTTTGTAGATTTGGCCCGTTATGCTCTCCTTTTACTACCTACGGAGGGAGAGAGAGTGAGAAGGTTTATTGAGGGTCTCACTCACCCTATCAGACTTCAGATGGCCAAAGAAATCGGAAGTGAGATTTCTTTCCAGGTGGCTCCTAATGTCGCCAGGAGGATCGAGATGGTTCTTGCACATGAGAGAGGGCAGAGGTCTGATAAGAGGCCTCGTCAGTTTGGTGGTTTTAGTGGTGCCTCGTCTATAGGCAGGGGTAATTTTGGTAGGGGTCATCCTCCCAGACTGTTTCATTCAGCACTCCATGCATCTCCCGGTGCTTCACAGAGTCATGGTCCTATTATGCCTTACGCTGGGCAGCCAGTATTCAGTGCACATTCAGCTCTTATCAGTGCACCACCACTCTAGAGTTACTACAGTGGTTATCCGGTCCATTTGGGTCAGCTTCAGCTTCAGCAGCCACGGTATCAATATGGGTGTTATGAGTGTGGGAACATTGGTCACATCAGGAGGTATTGCCCTAGATTGGCGACTAACAGATCTCGGCAGGATTCTCGTGCCATCATACTGGCACTGGTTGCTTCACCGCCTGCTCAGCCAGCTAGAGGTAGCAGTCAGGCAGCTAGAGGTGGAGGTCAGGCCATTAGATATGGAGGTCAGGCCATTAGAAATGGAGGTCAGGCCATTAGAGGTGGAGGTCAGACCATTAGAGGTGGAGGCTAGCCAGTTAGAGGTCATCCCAGAGATGCAGTTCAGATTGGTAGGGCCCAGCCTTGATTTTATGCTTTTCCAGCTAGGCCTGAGGCCGAGTCATCTGATGCTATGATCACATGTATTATTCTAGTTTGCCATAGAGATGATTCAGTTCTATTTGATCCAGGATCTACTTATTCCTATGTGTCCTCCTATTTTGCTTCATATTTGGTTGTGCCTTGTAATTCTCTGAGTGCTTCTGTATGTGTATCTACACTGGTAGGAGACTCTGTTGTAGTAGATCATGTCTATCTTTCGTGTGTGGTTACTATTGGTAATCTTGACACTAGTGTGGATCTTCTACTTCTTGATATGGTAGATTTTGATGTCATCTTGGGTATGGATGGGCTGTCTTCTTATCATGCTATATTGGACTGTCATGCCAAGACAGTGACCCTAGCTATGTCAGGGTTACCTCGGTTAGAGTGGAAAGGAACTCTTGGTCATTCTGCCAGTAGGGTTATTTCTTATATGAAAGCTCGGCGTGTGGTAGAGAAAGGGTGTCTAGCCTATTTGGCTTATATTCACGATCCCAGTGCAGATGTCCCTTTTATGGACTCAGTACCAGTTGTTCATGAATTTCCAGAAGTATTTCCTGCAGATTTTTCGGGGATGCCACCGACAGAGATATTTACTTCTGTATTGATTTGTCTCCGGGCACTCAACCTATTTCTATTCCACCATACCGTATGGCCCCGCCAGAGTTGAAAGAATTGAAAGAGCAGTTAGAAGACTTGCTTGATCAGGGATTCGTTAGACCCAGTGTCTCTCCCCGGGGTGCACCAGTATTATTTGTAAAGAAGAAAGATGGCTCGATGCGGATGTGTATAGACTATCGGCAGTTGAACAAGGCCACTATCAAAAACAAATATCCGCTGCCAAGAATTGATGACTGATTTGATCAGCTTCAGGGTGCCAAGGTATTTTTGAAGATTGATTTGAGATCTGGTTACCATCAGTTGAAGATTAGGGCATCTGATGTCCCTAAGGCAGCTTTTCGGGCTCGGTATGGGCATTTTGAGTTCCTAGTGATGTCATTTAGTTTGACAAATGCTCCAGTATCATTTATGGATTTGATGAATCGGGTGTTCAAGCCTTATTTGGATTCTTTTGTGGTTGTATTCATTGATAATATCTTGATTTATTCCAGCAGTCGAGAGGAGCATGAGCAGCATCTTCGAAGTGTGCTTCACACCTTGAAGAATAATCAGTTATATGCCAAATTTTCAAAATGCGAGTTTTGGTTAGACTCAGTTGCCTTTTTGGGGCATGTGGTATCGACAGAAGGCATAAAGGTGGATCATAAGAAGATTGAGGCTGTTCAGAATTGGCCTAGACCTACTTCAGTTACAGAGATTCGGAGTTTCCTGGGTTTAGCAGGTTATTATCGTCGGTTCGTGGAAGGGACCGTGGAAGGGTTTTCAAATAATCAGTTATATGCCAAATTTTCAAAATGCGAGTTTTGGTTCAGACGAATGTGAGTTGAGCTTTCAGAAGCTCAAGACCGCTTTGAGTACAGCGCTAGTGTTGGTATTATCCATAAGTTCAGGATCGTATACCGTATATTGTGACGCATCTCACATTGGGCTTGGTGCAGTATTAATGCAAGATGGAAAGGTAATTTCATATGTGTTGCGGTAGTTGAAAGTTCACGAGAAGGATTATTCTGTTCATGACTTAGAATTGGTAGCCATTGTTCATGCACTGATGATTTGGAGGCATTACCTCTACGGTGTCTCGTGTGAGGTATTTACTGATCATCGCAGCCTTTAGTATCTGTTCAAACAAAAAGATCTTAATTTAAGGCAGAGAAGATGGTTGGAGTTGTTGAAAGACTATGATATCACCATTTTGTATCACACCGGAAAGGCCAATGTGGTAGCCGATGCCTTGAGTAGAAAGGCTGTGAGTATGGGCAGTCTTGCATATATTCCGATTGGTGAGAGGCCATTAGCTGCAGATGTTCAGACTTTGGCTAATCAGTTCGTGAGGTTAGATGTTTCAGAACCTAGTCGGGTTCTAGCTTGCACAGTCGCTCGGTTTTATTTATATGAGCGCATCAGAGAGAGGCAGTATGATGATCCTCATTTACTTGTCCTTAAAGACATGGTGTGGCACAGTGATGCCAAACAGGTTGTTGGGGGAAGATGGGGTTCTGCGAATGCAGGGTTGTATTTGTGTGCCTAATATGGATGGGCTTCGTGAATTAATTCTTGAAGAAGCACACAGTTCCAGGTATTCTATTCATCCATGTACCGCCAAAATGTATCAAGATTTGCGGCAACATTATTGGTGGAGGAGAATGAAAAAGGATATAGTTGCATATGTAGCTCGATGTCTGAATTGTCAGCAAGTTAAGTACGAGCATCAGAGACCTGGTAGTTTGCTTCAGAAGTTAGAAATTCCTGAGTGGAAGTGGGAGAGTATCACTATGGATTTTGTTGTTGGGCTCCCACTGACTCAGAGAAAATTTGACGCAGTTTGGGTCATTGTGGACAGGTTAACCAAGTTAGCCCATTTCATTCCAGTGGCAGTTACCTATTCTTCAGAGAGGTTAGTTGAAATTTACATTCGTGAGATTGTCCGCCTTCACGATGTGCCCGTGTCTATTATTTCAGATCGAGGTACGCAGTTTACCTCACATTTCTGGAGGGTTGTACAGCGTGAGTTAGGCACGTGGGTGGAGTTGAGTACAGCATTTCATCCACAGACAAACGGACAGTCAGAGCGCACTATTCAGATTTTGGAAGATATGCTCCGCGCTTGTGTTATAGACTTTTGAGGTTCTTGGGATCATTTCTTGCCACTTGCGGAGTTTGCTTATAATAATAGCTACCAGTAGAGCATTCAGATGGCTCCATATGAGGCATTATACGGAAGGCGATGCCGATCGCCAGTTGGTTGGTTTGAACTGGGAGAGGCTAGGTTGTTGGGTACTGATTTGGTACAAGATGCCTTGGATAAGGTCAAGATTATTTAGGATCGACTTCGCACAACTCAATCTAGGAAAAAGAGTTATGCCGACCGAAAAGTTCGTGATATTGCATTCATGGTTGGAGAACGAATATTGCTCCGAGTTTCACCTATGAAAGGTGTAATGAGGTTCGGAAAGAAGGGCAAGTTGAGCCCTAGGTATATCCGACCCTTTGAAATGCTTGAAAGGGTGGGTGAAGTAGCCTACAGGCTTGCATTACCATCTAGTTTATTAACGGTTCATCTGATGTTCCATGTGTCTATGCTCCGGAAATATCATGGTGATCCGTCCCATGTGTTAAATTTCAACTCAGTGCAATTGGACAAAGATTTGACTTACGAGGAGGATCCTGTGGCTATTCTAGCCCAGCAGGTCCGACAGTTGAGGTCAAAGAGTTATCCTTCAGCTTGGGTGCAATGGAGAGGTCAGCCGGTAGAGGTATCAACCTGGGAGTCCGAGTCGGACATGCGGAGTAAATATCCATACTTATTCACCAGCTCAGGTACTTTTTCCTAACTCCGTTCGAGGACGAACGATTGTTTTAGAGGTGGAGAATGTGATGATCCAAAATGTCATCTTTAAATTTAATAAGTAATTATGTGTTCTAAGACCTCAAAAAGCACCATTTATCATTTCTCGACTTGCGTGCGCAGTCCGAACAATTTTCCAGAAAGTTTTTATGTGAAAAATGGATTAAAATGGGAAATAGAGCTTTAAAACTCAACTAAGTTGACTTTGGTCAACATTTTGAGCAAACGGACCTGGATCAGTATTTAAAAAATTTTGATAGGTCCGTATCGTGATTTGGGACTTGGGCGTATGCCCGGAATCGAATTCCGAGGTCCCTAGCCTGAGTTATGGAATTTTGATAAAAAATTAAAAGCTTGAAAGCTTAATGATTTCTAAGAAATTACTGACGTTGGATTTATTGACCTCGGGTCCGTATTTTGGTTCCGAAACTCGGTATAGGTCCACTATAATATTTATGACTTGTCTGCCAAATTTGGTGAGAATCGGAGTTGATTTGACGTGATTCGGATGTCCGGTTGTAGAAATATAAGTTTTAAAGTTTTCTTGAAAATTTTCTTTGATTGGGTGTCCGATTCGTAGTTCTAGGTGTTATTTTGGCGATTTGATCATGCGAGCAAGTTCGTATGATGTTTTAGAACTTGTGTGCATGTTTGGTTTGGAGCCCCGAGGGCTCGAGTGAGTTTCGGATAGGCTACGGGATGATTTCGGACTTAGGAAATCTGGTTTTCTACAGACTTAAGGCTTCTGGTATGTTCTTCTTCGTGTTCGCGAAGGTACTCTCGCGAACGCGAAGAGAAAATTGGGCTGGCACGTTTTGTGCTTCGCGTTCGCGACATAGTGACCGCTTTCACAAAGGCATGAGGTTCAAAGTGTCGCCTTCACGATAGAAGCCTCGCGTTCGCGAAGGGAAAGAGATTGGCCAGGAAAAATTAGCGAAGGCCAAGCCAGGCATGCATCACGTTCGCGAGGTAGCCCTCACGTTCGCGAAGAGTAAAATTTGACAGCATATAATTGTGCGTTGCGAACGCGAGGCACTGACCGCGTTCGCGAAGGGTAAAAATCTCAGAAACAGAACTTAAGTTCTGGAAATGGGGTTTCGACCCATTTTCAATTCTTTCCCATTTTTGAGCTCGGGTAAGGCGTTTTTTGGGCGATTTTCACTGAAAAACATTGGGGTAAGTTTTCCTTATCCTATATTGATTATATTTCATGATTTCCTACTCAGTTTTATCATGAATCCGTGAAATTTTGGAAGAAAAATCAGATTTTTATAAAATCTTCCAAAAACGAAAAATTAAGATTTGAAGGTCCATTTGATATCGGAATTGGAAAAATTTTGTATGGTTGAACTCGTATCGGAACGGGTGTTCGGATTTCGTGAGTTTTTCGGGATTTGAGATGTGGGTCCCACTACCGAATATTTTAATAAATTTTGGATTTTTATCTGGAAAATTTGTTAATTCATATGGAATTAATTCCTATGATTCGTATTGAATATATCGAATTATTTGTGAATAGATTTGAAGCTTTTGGAGGCAAATTTAAAAGGAAAAGATGTGGTCGAATAATTGATTGGAATTCGCAAAGCGAGGTAAGTGTCGGCGTTAACCTTGACTTGAAGGAGTAGAACACTTAAATTATTTGTTATGTGAAATGCATGTGAACGACGTATAGGCGAGGTGACGAGTGTCTATACGTCGTCAAATTAATTGTTTGCCTGCTTACTTGAAAAATCATAAATTGTTTTTAATCATAAATTAATTATTATAATAATTATTTCTCTCTTATTCTTTATCAAATATTAATTCTTGAATTCCTGCATTAATTGTTACATGCTATTTGAATTATGTGATTTAATTGTTATTTGACATTTAGAATATTAAATATTAAACTGCCTATTTTCTCCCTAATTTCTATAATAATTTGTTATTTGTCATTGTTTGTTTCATAATTAAATTATAATTATTGTATACTTGTTGTCTTATAATTTTATATTAATTGTTGCATTTATTGGGGAAATTTCATCTATAAGAATTGATTGAAATGGATATATTGGAGAATCGGGTTACACGCCTCAACAGACTTATTAAAAGTTAATATTAGAGGATCGGGTTGCACGCCGCAATAGACTTATGAAAAGTTAATATTGGAGGATCGGGTTGCACGCCGCAATAAACTTATTAAAAGTTAATGTTGGAGGATCGGGTTGCACGCCGCAACAGACTTATTGAAAAGTCAATATTGGGGGATCGGATTGCACGCCGCATCAGTCTTATTTAAAAGTCTATATATATCCTTGATTGAAATAAATATATGACAGACTTGATTAAAATAAATTTATTGGAGGAGCGGGTTGCATGCCGCAATAGAACCGAATGTGAATATATTGTGAGAGCGGGTTGTATATTGCAACAGAATTGAATGTGAATATATTGTGAGAGTGGATTGCACGTTGCAACAGACTTGATGGAAATGATAATTGGTTATGACTGCTGAGTTGGCTTCAATTATTATAAATGAGTTACCTGATTTATTTTTATTATTTTTTGTTGTTATTAATATTGCATACAGGTTAATGTGAGTGAACCGCCTTTGCCTCGTCACTACTTCGTCGAGGTTAGGCTCACCACTTACCAGTACATGGGGTCGGTTGTACTGATACTATACTCTACACTTCTTGTACAGATTTTGGAGTTGGTCACAGCGGCGTACAATAGACTTGCTCGGATTTCAGCTACCAGAGAAGACTTGAGGTATAACTGCATGGCGTTCGCAGTTCTGAAGTCCCTGTCTATTGTACTTTAGCTGTGTGTTTATTTCTAGATAGCTATATTTTATTCAGACCTTTATTTATATTTATTCTAGAGGCTCGTGCACTTGTGACACCAATTCTGGGATGGTATTTAGACACCGTCGTTTTAATGGATTATTTCACCATATTTCAAATTTTGCTTCCGCATTTGTTTCGTGATTATTAATAATTTAAAGATTGTTTAAAAATTGGTTAATATTATTCTAACGTTGGCTTGCCTAGCATGTGAAATATTAGGCGTCATCACGGTCCGAAGGTGGGAATTTCGGGTCGTGACACATCTAGACAGCTGAAGGTTCATGAGAAGAATTAACTTGTCCATGACCTGGAATTAGCAGCTATTGTTCATGCCTTGAAAATTTGGCGGCACTATTTGTACGGTGTCCCTTGTAAGGTCTATATCGACAACCGGAGTCTGCAACATCTGTTCAAATTGAAGGATCTTAACTTACGGCAGCGGAGATGGTTAGAGTTGCTTAAGGACTATGATATCACCATTCTATACCCCTCCCCCCCGGAAAGGCTAATGTGATGGCTGATGTCTTGAGCTGAAAGGCAGAGAGTTTGGGTAGTTTAGCATATCTACTGGCAGCGAAGAATCCATTAGCATTGGATGTTCATGCCTTGGCCAACCAGTTTGTTAGACTGGATGTTTCGTAGCCGAGTCGAGTTCTGGCTTGCGTGGTTTCTCGGTCTTCTCTATATGATCGCATCAGAGAGCGTCAGTATAACAACCCCTATTTGCTTGTCCTTAAGGACATGGTTCAGCACGCAATGCCAAGGAAGTTACTATTGGGGATGACGGTCTGTTATGGATGCAGGGCCGGCTATCTGTGCCCAATATGGATAGTTTGCGTGAGTTGATTCTTCAAAAAACCTACAGTTTGCGGTACTCAATTCATCCAGGTGTCGCTAAGATGTATCAGGACTTGAGGCAGCACTATTGGTGGAGGAGGATGAAGAAAGACATAGTGGAGTATGTAGCTCGGTGCCTAAATTATCAGTAGGTGAAGTATGAGCATCAACGGCCAGGTGGGTTGCTTCAGAGGCTTGAGATTCCCGAGTGGAAATAGGAGCAAGTTACCATGGATTTCGTTGTTGGGCTCCCACAGACTCAGAAGAAGTTCGACGCAGTATGGGTGATTGTGGATAAGTTGACCATGTCGGCTCATTTCTTTGTGGTGGTGACAACTTATTCTTCAGAGCAGTTGGCTCAGGTCTATATTCGTGAGATTGTTCGACTTCATGGCGTGCTGATATCCATCATCTCTGATCGGGGTACGCAGTTTACATCGCAATTCTGGAGGGCCATACAGCATGAGTTGAGCACACGGGTTGAGTTGAGTACAATATTTCACCCTCAGATGGACGGACAGTCCGACTATTCAACTATTGGAGGATATGTTTTGTGCATGTGTTATAGAGTTCGGGGGTTCTTGGGATCAGTTCTAGCCGCTTGCGAAGTTTGCGTACAACAACAGCTACCAATCGAGTATTTAGATGGCTCTGTATGAGGCCTTGTATGGGAGGCGGTGTAGGTCTCCGGTGGGTTAGTTTGAGCTGGTTAAGGCAAGACTATAGGGAACTGACTTGGTTCAGGATTCTTTGGAAAAGGTTAAGTTGATTCAGGATCGGCTTCGTACAGCCCAATCTAGATAGAAGAGTTATATGGATTGGAAGGTTCAAGATGTTGTACTCATGGTTAAAGAGCGGGTCTTGCTCCCGGTTTCGCCCATGAAGGGTGTTATGAAGTTCAGGAAGAAGTGAAAGTTGAGCCCTAGGTATATCGAAACTTTTGAGATTCTTGAGAGGATTGGTGAGGTGGTCTACAAGCTTGCATTGCCACCTAGTCTAGCTCCAGTTCATCCGGTATTCTATATTTCTATGCTCCGAAAGTATCACGAGGATCCATACCAAGTGTTGGATTTTAGCTCAGTCCAGTTGGATAAGGATTTTTCTTATGTTGAGGAGCCGGTGGTCATCTTTGACAAGTAGGTACGGAAGTTGAGGTCAAAGAGCATTGCTTCAGTGAAGGTTCAGTAGAGGGGTCAACCAGTCGAGGAGGCGACTTATGAGACCGATCATGATACGCGTAACCATTATCCTTATCTTTTCACCACTTCAGGTATGTCTCTATACTCGTTCGAGGACGAACGTTTGTTTTAAGAGGGGAAGGATGTAACCACCTGACCGGTCGATTTGAGTATTTTAGCCCCGTTCCCTTATCTATTGCACCCTCTATTTTATATTGTGGTTATGTGACTTGCCGGGGTATTTGGTTTTGGTTCGGGTGAGTTTCAGAGTGATATAGGACACTTAGTCCCAAAATTGGAAGTTTAAGTTGAAAGAGTTGACCGTAGTTTGACTTTTGTGTAGACGACACCGGAATAGAGTTTTGAGTGTCCAATATCTTTGTATGGTGATTTTGGACTTAGCGTTTCCAGATATTGATTTGGAAGTCCATAGGTCATTTCGGGTTGAATTGGCGAAAGTTAGAAAGTTGAAGGTTTGGAAGGTTGAGAAGTTTGATCGGGAGTTGACTTTATTGATATCGTATTCGGATTTTGATTCCGGAAGTTGGAATAGGTCTGTCATGTCATTTATAACTTGTGTGCAAAATTTGAGGTCAATCAGAATTGTTTTGGTATGAATCAGCATTAGTTTTGGAAGTCGGATGTTCATAGTTTTAATAGGCTTGAATTGGGTTGCGATTCGTAGAATCGATGTTGTTTGATGTGATTTTAGGCCTTGAGTAGGTCGGTTATGTATTTTAGAACTTGTTGGTATATTCGGACGGGGTCCCGGGAGGTCTCGGGGATGAATCAGATTAAAATCGGATCATTTTGGTCTTGATTGAAATGCTGAAGCTGCTGAAGTTCTGGTGCAATCGCATCTGCGCACTTTGGGCTGCAGGGGCAGCACCGCAGAAGCAACCTATCAGCCACAGAAGCGAAGATTGGTTTGGCCAGCTGGGACAGTAGGAGCGGTCAGTGATGCACAGGAGAGGACGCGCAAAAGCTGTTGTACTCTCACAGATGCACTTAAGGGTTCTGCAGGTGCGAGATTTCAGGGGCCTAAGTGAGGGCCGCACCTGCGATGGAAATTTCGCAGGTGCGGGGCCGCAAATGCGGCTAGAGGGTCGCAGAAGCGAAAGCCACTGGGTAGAAAAGGGCTAGAGATGAGGGTTTATTTCATTCTTCATCTTTTGACCTAGAAAGTTCGATTTGTGGTGATTTTTCGAGGGACTTTCAAGGAAATCATCGGGGTGAGTTATTCTAACTCGGATTTTTCTATTATACATGAATCTATTATTATTTTCATCATTTAATTAGTGATTTGAGATGAAAAATTTGGGAAAACTTTGTGAAAGAAGTTTCTAGAAGTCGAATTTGAGTAATTTTTGTATGGTTGGACTCGTTATCGAATGGGTGTTCGAATTTTGTAAGTTTGGTCGGCTTTCGAGATGCGGGCCTAGGGTGGACCTTTTGAGTTGAGTTTTTGTTTCTCTTTAAAGATTGAAACTTTATTGTTCGGAATAGCTTCCTATAGTTTGTATTAATGGTATGAAGTTGTTTTGACTAGATTCGAGCCGTTCGGAGTTGGATAATCGCAGGAAAGGCTTACTAGTGGATTGAGTTAGCATGTTTTGAGGTAAGTGTCTTGCCTAACATTGTGTGAGAAAATTACCCCTTAGGATTGGTGTTGTTTTGTGTTAATTTTGGTATGTGAAAGCCGTGTATGCAAGGTGACGAGTGTGTACACGGGCTAAATGCGGTAATTGACCGGTCTTAGCTATGTCGATTCCTTCCACACCTTTAATTGAGTTGCCATAACATGTTATATTCATCATCATTAGTCTATTTTCACATGCTTTACTTGACATCGTTAATACTTGTCTTATCTCTTACTTGCTAATTATTATTTTTAAATGTTTAGTTGAAGTTATTATTCTCTCAATTCCTTATTCATTATTTAACCGTTGAGTTCCTTTACTTGAAGTTTTTATTTCTCGGATTATCTTATTGTTGAAGTTGGTGTTGAAGTTATAAAGGACGTGATTCACATGGAGGCAAAGTTGTAAATTTGTTGAAATACTATTCTTGTTGAGTTATTCACTTTCGGTTTCTATTGTTTACACTCTTGTACATATTGTGGTTGAGCTATGGACTATTTATTGTAGAAATACTATTATTGTTGACTTCTTTGGCAAGTTGTGGTATGGGCACTTGAGGTGCGATTTGTGATATGTTGTGATATTGATACGCATGCAGTGGTATAAGGATTGGGGTTGAAACACATGTGGTGTGATACGGTGGGCTTGATACGCGTGTTGCTAGTAGGGGAACTACTTGAAGTTGCGCGGTGTGATAAGGTGGGCTAAAACGTGGGTAGCTATTTCGGGAAAATAATTTTCAAAATTAAATGCAAGGCTCCCGCGATGAAATAAGAAAATATTATGATTTAATTTGTGAAATGAGACTACGAGGCAGTACCTCGGTAATGATTCTTGTTGAGACCTTTCATTTACATCACTTATGTTTTATTTGCATTGCTTCCTTATATTATGTGTTTTCTTCTGTGATATCTTAATCGCCTTAGTTCAGTGCAGATATTCTTGTTATATTTCTTCATTATATCATTTCCATTATTTTTGATTATCATATTGTTATATACCTGTTCAGCTTTCTTATTTATTCCAATAGGGTCTTGACCTGATCTCGTCACTACTCCACCGAGGTTAGGCTTGATACTTACTAGGTACCATTATGGTATACTCATGCTACGCTTCTGCACATCTTTTTGTGCAGATCCAGGTACTTCATACCAGCCTAGGCACCAATGAATCGAGCTTGGATCGGAGACTTCAAGGTTTACCTGCCGGCGTCCGCAGTCCTCAGAGTCACCCTCTATCTAGTTCTATTTCATTTTCCTTTTTTATTGATATTGTTGTATAGGGATGTTCAATATACTCTTGTAGATGTTGTGACTTGGTATCACCGAATTTTGGGAGTTTTGTTTTATTGAGTTGCGGAGTCCTTTTATGATAGTTGTTAGTTAATTTAAAAGTTTTATCATTATCTGAGTTAAATTCTACGTGTATGTTAGGCTTACCTAGTCTTAAAGACTAGATGCCATCACGACATTCTACAGAGGAAAATTCGTGACAGTGTTGTTGTGGGTGATGACTGAAGGGATATTATTCCAGGCACTATACATGTGCTGAGATTTGGTATACTTGATGATTTAGTTGCAATATTGTTGATTCTGGCATATATACTTGTCATACATGTATATTGTTGTGTTTCTTTCCTCATAATCATTAGTACTTGATATCTTTATTTGATGTGTTGAACTCGAATTCATAGTCAAATTGATAAAATCATATTTAGGTGATTTCTTTGGAAGAATTTATGGCTTAACTATTATTCTTGAAAAACATGCTTGTTTTCTTTCTAATTGTGAAAAATGTTGAATTTAATATTACATGAGTTATTTTTCCTTTTGTCGTCATTATACAGTTATTGTTGTTATCAGTTGTTGGAATTGGATATAGGACCTTGTCAAACTCATCACTGCTTTCATTCCGATGTTAGGCTTATTACTTATTGAGTACATGGGGTCGGTTGAGCTCATACTACACTCTGCAGTTCATGTGTAGATTTGTACTACTGAGAAGGGTGATTTCTAGGAGTGGCATCGGTACTAATCTTGGAGATTTCGAGGTAGCTGTTATTTCCGTTCCCAGGCCTTGAAGTCCCTTTTCTCTTAGTTCATGTTATTATTGTTCTATCTTTCAGACAGTACTGTATTTTGAGATCAGACTCTGCATTTAAATTTTGTAACGCTCATATACTCGGTGACACCAGGTCGTAGGATGATTTTTAGTTATGTTATTGTTATTGACTTCAGTTATTTATGATTATTTGTTGTTGAGACTATTTAATACTTTTATTTAAGTTTATTTCTGCTTATTAATTATTAGCTTGCCTAGCAAGCGGCGTTATGTGTTGTTACGGCTTCGATAGAATTTTGGGTCGTGAATTATGCCCAAGTCTAAAATTACCGTAAAAACCTATTGGAATCATCAAATCACCAATCCGAAGGTGTTTACTCAAAAGTCAAACTTTGGTGAACTCTTCCAACTTAAAGCTTCCAAATTGAGAATCACTCTATCAAATCCATTCCGAACCATTCGAAAATTAAAACCAACCATGCATGCAAGTCATCCTACACTATATGAAGCCACTCCCAAATCACATAATGAAAAGGCTATAATTCAAAACAACATGTCGGGTCTTTATACATTCGCTTATCTTTATACTGATATTTAGACATTCAGACAGTATTGTATTATTGAAATATCTCTTGTATTCGATTTTAAAGCTCATGACTTTGTACTAACAGATTTTGGAAATTTGGCATTTTCATATATGTGTATTGGCTTTTGTTGAATGCTTATTTCGCTATTTATGTTAAATTTGGGCTTATTATATCTTGTTCCATTGCTTGGAATATTATTGTGCAATTGGCTTTTGTGGTCTTGGAGATTAGGTGTCATTACGATCTTTAGTGTGATTTTGGATCGTGATACAACAATAAGAACATTTCTCTTCATTCAAAATTTATAGTGCTATTAGATATTGCTTACTTGTTGATGCTAAAGTTATTATATGATACAACTAAGGAAATAAATACTATAAATATGATAGTAAAACCAAAATTCTTGTGGCACTTCTTTTTCAATATTGTCAGACTAATATTGGGAAAAAAGTTTGTCAAGTAGTAGAAACTAGGCTGGTATTCATTCTGTTCGAATGGACATGTAGCAGATTCAATCTCCAAGTTGAATGATTTCAAGTGGCTGGTATTCTTTTAAACCTTTAAGACATCAAACTTATTCTATTGTATGACCAAAAATATTTGTTATTTTTCAGAACTAATAGCAACAAAAAATCTACCTAATTGAAGAAAATGGTACCTAATTCGACACTAAAATTGATCACAATAATTATAATAATAATAATAATTTTGGATTAATGCATTAGGGCTTGGAATAATAGGAAAACAAGAAGTACAATTAAGTAGAAAAAGAGAGTGAAACTGACAGAGCGAGAAAGCCTCTAAGTTACTATCGGTGCACAGTCATCCGTCGCCACTAGTGCACAACCGTTGAGACAATAGAGGAGAGGAGAGACAGTAGGGAAGAGGAGATAACGTGAAGGAAAAGAGAAATAGGAAAATAAGGTTAACTTACCCGATTACGGTAGTCTAAAAAATTATCTGACTTAAGTTCTTCGATTTTCGCTAATTTTTCTTCGACTACCATAGTCGAAAATTTTATTTATTTCTAGTTTTTTTTTAATATCCGAAAAAAAAGGTCAGGATATTTGGCCAAAAGTTGTTTGATTTTCTTCATATGACTTTTCCGATTACTGTAATTGTAAATTTTCATTCGAGAATTTTTTTTTCAAACTTTAAGACGTCGATAGTCGGAACTGTAGTCGAATAAATTTTAAAAAAATAAAAATGTGAATTTTTTGACTACGCTAGTTGGAATATGCGACACTAGGGGTGCTTATCGGGCGGACCGAGCGGATAATTATGCTTAACAATTCGGCTTATCGGTTATCAGATTATAAATGTAGTAATCCGCTAGCCATCCAATAAGACAATGGGCGGATTGACATCGCTTTAACAATTACCAGGCGGTTATTAGGCGGTTTGTCGGCTAAACCAAATAGAAATTTTTTGGTATAATATTGAAATTGAGTCATTTTTATGGGTGGTTTTGTTGACCGACTTCCAGTATGCATCCTACCAGACCTGATGAGCTGGATAGAATTGAAAATTCGGGTGGGAAAGTTATAAATTGGAATAGACGCTCGGTATAATAGGATTCTGACGCTCGGTTGTGAATTTGAAAGTTCTTGAGCTTCTTTGAAAATTTTATGTATTTTGATGTCCGTTTCGTAGTTCTAGGTGTTATTTAGGTGCTTTTGATCGCGCGAGCGAGTTCGTATGATGTTATTACACTTGTGTGCATGTTTGGTTTGGAGCCCTAAGGGCTCGGGTGAGTTTCGGATAGGCAACATATCATTTTTGGACTTAGAGTTGCAGGTTTCAGCCATTCTGCTGGGGTCTGGTGCATTGTTCTTCGCGATCACGAAGGGGAACTTGGGGTTGGGGTGGATTCCTTCATCGTGAACGCGAAGCATTGGAGGGTTTACCTGTTGAGAACGCGGCCTTCCTCTCGCGAACGTGTAGGGTTTTGGGGCCTGTGAAGGGAGCTTGTCAGTTATTCTTCGCGAACGCGATCATTTGACCGCAAACGCGAAGGCGGGGGGATTAAGACTATGTGAACGTGAGTGGTGGCTCGCGAACGCGAAGGCCTTTAGTCGTTGCTGCTTCACGATCACGTCAGGTGCTTCGCAAACGCGAAGAAGACTTGACGCTAGTGATTAAGATAGACCCAAAAGTCGGGATTTATCCTATTTCTCACTATTTTCAAGTTTGAGCTCGGCCTAGAGGCGATTTTGAAGAGGTTTTTCATCCCAACTTCATAGGTTTGTAGATTTTAACTTGTTTCCTCTCATTTCCATAAACACCCATTAATTTTAACCTTTAATCTATGATTTTTCATGATAGAAATTAGAGATTTGGGTAAAAATTAGAGATTTTGAGAAATTGAGATTTAGACCTCAAATTCAGGCCGGATTTCAAAAACAATCATATAACCGGGCTCGGGGTGAAATGGGTAATCGGGTTTTGGCCAAGCGAGCCCGGAGTTGATTTTTTTCAAAAACATTAACGATTGAATCTTTTTCACTCGTTAGTAGTTTCTAAAGCTTGTTTTGAATTATCGAACTATATTTGGTTAGACTTGATTGGTTTGGAGGCTAATTCTAGAGGAAAAGCCACAATTGAGCATTGATTTAATTGCGGAAGTGAGGTAAGTGTCATAGTTAACCTTGACTTGAGGGATTAGAATTTGTTGGTCTATTTGCTACGTGTTTTATGTGTGGGGACAATGTATATGTGAGGTGAGGAGTATTTATGCATTGTCATTGGGTTAAATCATGCAGGTGAAACTTGTTTCGTTGTATTATATTGTTTCGTTAATTATTTTATTCATGCTTAGATTAGATTATCACATCCTTAATTATTCGTTTCGTATTTATTGCTTATTTCAAAGGTGTTGAATATTTTGGAAAGGGAAGTTTGATATCTTGGCACCAAATTTGAAGCTAAATCATTACCCGCATTATTTATTGTTCGGATTTATATTATTGCATGGTGAGGACGAGAGTAAAAGCATGAAGGGTGATGCCGTGTCATTTCATTCATATTATTATATGTTAAAGATGAGAGTAAAAACACGTAGGGTGATGACGTGCTATTTCATTCATATTATTACATGGTGAGGATGAGAGTAAAAGCACGAAGGGTGATGCCGTGCCATTATATTCATATTATTGCATGGTGAGGACGAGAGTAAAAATATGAAGGTTAATGCCGTACCATTTTTATATCATTGATTTGACTGATTTCCGATTTTGGTGATTTACTTGGTTACTTCGTGTCTTCATACTTATCGTATCTATTATATCTTCCCCTTTTCGCATGTCCCCTCCCAATTAGTATTTTATCATTCTTTGTTATTATTGCTGCTTTATATACACTTGTATAGGTTTATTTTACGTAGGTGTCTTGTCATAGCCTCGTCACTAACCTCGTCGAGGTTAGGCTCAACACTTATGGAGTACATTGGTTTGGTTGTACCCATACTACACTTATGCACTTCTTGTGTAGATTTGGGTGCTAATTGTCACGACCCAAACCGATGAGCCGAGACGGGCACCCGGTACCTTACTCAACCGAGTACCAATATAACATATCTTTTCGTATCATACCATCATAGATAACTGAGCCGGAGAGGCTGCCGTGAGATAGGTGGAATATAACATGTAATACTAACTTATACATAAGTCATATGGGCCTCTAAGACCAAAATAACCACTCGTACACTGAACAAAGGCCGACAAGGCCATACAATCTTTTACGTACATGACATCTGTCTACAAGCCTCTAAGAATACATAACTGCCATAAAGGTCAGGACAGAGCCCTGCCATACCAAACAATACACATCTAAATCATACTGACCAAACAAGCAACTCCGGAACAAATGGAGTGCACCCACATTTTCCGCTAAGCCGATCGCCTACTTGGAGGACTCCCAACTTGTCTATCAAGACCTGCGGGCATGAAATGAAGCGTCCCCAGGCAAAAGGGACGTCAGTACAAATAATGTACCGAGTACGTAAGGAATGAAAATCAGTAAATAATAGACATGAGAGAAACATGGAGTAAAAGACTCGACATGTACATTTGCATAGCTCTGTGAATCATTTCATTGTTTATAATGTCATGCATATGCATATAAATGACATACCATGCATAGGTATATGTGTTGATAACATCATCAAAGCACTGAGGGCATCACATCACATCATTTCGGCCACTGTGGGCAAATCATCAATGTATACCAGCTGATCAGGTGGTGGTGCGTATATAACGTCGTAACCTTTTCCCATATCCCATATACATATAATATACGTGTATATAACGCCATCTGGTCATGGGTCAATGTACATGTATAAATATATAAAATGCATAAGAAATACATTACTAAGATTTCTCGGGATATCATAAAATCAATATGCCTTTCGGAAAAACTTTATCAAATACATATTTTTCTAAAACCCATGAATAGAAGATATAAAAATAGTTCACATCGAGAATCAAGAATACAAACACTCCTAGTACTTCTATGAATATAGTCATTTATAAAAGTTGCGTATTTTGCTCGTTTCATTTGTATTATTTGGATCATGCCAAAATAAAAGAAGGGATAGCCTTAACATACCTGGAGCAGGGAAAAATACGTGTGATATTTTTGAGAAGGTTTATACCGTACTCCCTTAAAATTACAAAATCTCTGTTCAATCTATTAAAGATTCGTACCCTTCTATGTTAGCTTCAATTTGCTTTTACATTGGCTTCAGGTTGCATTTTTGTTAGCTTCAGATAGTCTCATGGAGAGCTCTTTTCTATTCCCTCAAATGTTAGATATATGAATCCTTTAATTTGATAAAGGTTATGTAGCATTTCTTGAGTAAATGGATATGTTCCTACTTTCTTAAGACTTGCCCACTTCCACATTTCTACTTTTGCCACATAATATAATGACTTAAAGAGTCATTCATGGGATTTAAGGGGTGCTTCCACATGAGTGCCCCCCTCACTTATCCACTTATCCACCCCTTTTTTTAATCAATCTATTAATTCCCTCACTAGTCCAATAATTATTTAATTACCCACATAATTAAGAATTATATCAAATTACATAAAATACTACTCACTTTTAATATAATTTATACACCTTAATATCATAGCCATATGGTATCTTGTATGATATGAGTCCATAAATATCGGGTATTATTGCTCGGCCCGTATTTTATTCCAAATCGACAACCTTTAACGAAACTCATTTTCTTCTATTTGCTTACCTTCTCTCCTTCACGAATTTACTCATCATGTGTTTGAAATAGCATAATGCTTATAATCTAAATAAAATCTCATCCCCGAGCTTACGTCGATTAACTTACGACGAAACTTTAACACATGAAAATGCGGGATGTAGTATCTCATTTCCGAGTTTTCATCAATTTACTTATGGCGTACTTTCACGTACGAAAATATGGGGTGTAACATCATTCCCCCCTTTAGAACATTCGTCCTCGAATGTTGACTGATGCACTTATCATTCTCATAACCCATAGCTCTTGCGAATACTTTAATACTCTTTTTGCCATTTAGGTAACTATTCTGCGAATAAATCTAAAAGCCAGGGCATTTCCCCCTTTAGGCTTCTTTCTCATACCATGGTCTGTGGTCAGAATTCTTCCAATCTCGTAACTCTTGCTACCTTCTGTCATGCAGCTTGTATGACTTTTTCCTTGTATGTGCGCCTATGTGACTCTTCTCTCCTTTTTCCTCCAGTTTTTTAGCCAATCTCTAGGCCTCACTTTGTAAGCATATACAGAGCTTGATAAGATGTCTCTTTGGGCATCTATAGGTATACTGGAGTTCTTTGCTCGATACTTTGTTAAACTTACAAATATTGCTATAACTTATTTCATAGACCCGATTATCTATCCGTATGACTTTACTGCATCTAGGTAGGTCATACTATACCATAACTCTTACTTCGATTTATCATTACTGAGGTCTGCTACCGAACTCGAGGTTACTTTCGTTGCTTATCCCATATGTATAAATCTAAGTCCTTTAATGCTTCCTCATTACTGTTCATCTTAAGAATGACGGCCTAATCTCATTTCATACTTTGTGACTTTTGTCCATCCATTGTTAATTCACCTCAATATTAATCTACAATCTACCACTGATAACTTGAAACTTCTTACGTAACACTGCCACTAGTAATTAGATTGATCCACCTAGGGCGATACTATACTTCCATAACCGTATGTTATAGCATCCCACTATGACTCACCTTACATGGGTATTTTAATCTCATACAATTCAAGAAATCCTCGTCAAGTTATTACTCAATCGAAGGCCCAAACATCATCCTTTATCTATCATAATCACACCCTCATTCCACTACCAGTGCATCATTCTATTTCTTCTAGATGTTATTAGTCATAGACTCCTTTGAGTTCATTCAGGCTATACTCAACTTTCTATAACTTAGAGAAACCATTAGCTCTCTTGTTTTTATGGGCTTAATCCCGAGGACTTATCCATTCTCGTCACCTTCTCACTCACCCTTTCTCATCCTTACTCCTGTCCTAAAACCTTGTCGCTTTACTATACTTTAGCTTGCAACCTATACGTATCTATTTATACTATTTGCAACCTTCCTTAAACTTGCTTGCACCATAGATTTCCTTATTCTATTCTAGAACATCAAGCGAGACATCACATCGTCTCTAACTCTTCTTTACTCTCTTGGCTAGATTTCTTGGTACCTAGAAGCCGTAGGCTGGAAGATATGCCACTGACGATGCCGCTATCATTCCTGAATACTGAATCCCAACGCTTTTAGCCTTCTATCCGAAGTATGGACTATCTACAACCTTCTGCATTTGAGTATCTCGTACGTTATTTACCTTTACCTTACTTACCTTAAAATCTCGCATCACATTTTCTATCTCTTTCATGACCTCCCTTCTACATAGGTATAATTCACGTCCACAGCTTGAAACTCTATTATAATACTTGCACCTCTAGTGCATATACAATCCAGTAGGAGCTTCATACTTCTTATGAGGCTGGTATTTCTTCTAACTAGCTTTATCGTAGAGCCATTATAGAATATGGCTACTGTACTATCTCTCTTATACATTTGGTATCTAAGAGTAATCCTGCAATGTTCTCAATCACGAGGTATATGATTTTCTAGGTCCAATAATCAGATTCCTGATTTACTTCGTCGATGTAACTCTTTAGTTTCCTCCTCCTTCTAATCAGCCTTTATGTAGGCTTAAGCTATCTCTTGATCTGCGACTCATGGAATTAGTGATTACTTTAGCCTTTCATGGATGCTATGGAATATCCGTGATACAATCTTCTAACAATTCAATCTTTTGTCTATGACCTGGGCTCAATTCTTTCTTTTAACTTATACCGGAATGTTCTACGGATGTATGATTGTTAACATATATGTTGCATGGGTAAAACTCCGAACTTTTAAGTGCGTTCATAGCGCAACTAACTCTGGATCATTAATCGAATAATTCTTTTCATTCCTTCTCAGATTCCTTTAAACGTAGGACATAACTTTTCCTTGTCTTTCTGCCCCCTTGTTGCATGCGTACTTAGCTTGTCTTAGTTCCCACGCATGTTGGAATTTCATACCACTCATATGATCTTGAATATCACTTCTGATTTTACTTCCCATTTATTGACCACGGTAGGTGCCACTTTTTTATGGAGTACATACAATGTCGTTGTGAGACTGTTGTATAAGACCATTCCCTCTTTAGGTTACTGAGCTTAGGTTGGAGCCTTCTTCCTTATTCTCTTAGCAAATCTTTTGTTGTAGTACTTAGGGATACCTTCTAGCTCTAGTAAAGCTGCGAGCTCATTATATCGTATACCCAATGGAATTCTTGATGTTCGTACTCACCTATAAAATTCCTTAGTTACTTACTTCCACACGTATGTGCTTTGTACGGTTGCTCCTGAACTGAAGTTTTGACTGTCTTCCCATAACACTCATACGGTATCTTTAACTACCCCAACTCCTATCTGAATATTTCTCAAGGTCACGATGTCATATCTGCGAGACTGAATTCCCCATGTTAGGGTTCACTCTGTTTATCTTGCATGATCTATTAATTTGTCTGTATCCTCTTATCTAGCCATAACTAGGCTCTTCCTGAATCAACTACTAACTACTCGTTGGCCCATTCTCAGATCAATATTTTGCATAATCTATCTGGGGTTTTTTCCTTTGGCTTAACTTACATCTCGCACTAGCTCCTTATCTATCAATAATATCTCGGGCAGGGACCCTTACTTCCTTTCCTTGACGTCGTGTTTGCATAATGTTCTGGAATCGTAGCATATCTGTAGGATTTGAATAAGTGAAATCTTATCCCTTTCTCATTCTTATCACATTCTTCCTTTATTATTCCATAGTTACTAGAACCACTTAATTCTGACTTAATGCCACATTACTCCATATTCCCTCCTTTAGGGGAGTACTACGATTTAGCACTACGATGATCTACGTATAGATGTTTTACCTCTTTGTCATCTTTTCACATCATCGATGACTCTTACCCACCTTGCGGTAATCCTTCTGCACTAAGGATAACAAAATTCCTTACTCACGAGGGTGACACTTAGTATAACTGGCACATGTAGTCCCTTAAGCTTAACTTTGCTCACATTGCTTGCTTTAGGGAAGCGTCTTCCTGAATGACCATTCTCTGAATTTCTCATGAATCTTCTTTTGTTGTCCATTCTATTATCGTCGTAACGCAATCTGAAATTCTCATGATGCCGACCATTATCAAATCACTCAGTTCCTAATTCATGTTTAGTTTATCTTGTTCACCGGCCCATACTGATTTCTATTATTCTGGGGGTCTAACTTTTCCTTCTAGTAAGCACATTATAGTCACGAACTTATTTCTCGAAATGAGGATGTGACTTTATGACCTATACTCTTTTGTTGTCCCAAGACCTGTCACCTCTCGTCCTTTCCTTCACTTGACTATAGACTCTGTAATACTGTCATCTTTTTTATCTACCGTTGTCATCCATGTATCACATCTTACTCATAATACTTCATTAACTCTCTTCTTATTTCCCTACTAATATTTTTGTCTATCACTTTCCTTTGAAACTCCAACAAGACATTCTTTTGCTTTTAGCTCCCCTTGCTTCATCCACTGCTCTTCGGGTTGCTTAACGTTCTCACTCTACTAGGGACGGGAGCCATACTAAGGTAATATTTATCCCTTCCAGGCTTTCAGTGCCTATCTTCTGAATTTTTTTTTTCTTTCATGCTAGTATTCACATCCAATTGTAATATTCTAGAGTACACCATCTGGGTGTCTCACAAAGAGGTATATTAGCACCTTTGTAATATCCTTCGAAAATGTCAACTAACGCAAACAATCCATCCATCATTTTGGGTTACTCTAACCCCAGTCGGATCATGATATCCTGTCCTTCTCTTAAACCATATCCGTTAACTCCTATAGGGCATGACTAAGATAAGTGTGGCCGATTGTACATACATCTGTTGCTGTTGAAGATAACTCAAAATGCTTATATCTCTCTTCCCGAATTATAGATAATGTTCGTCCTTACTAACTGGGTACCTCATACCCTTTTTCACCTTGTTTCTTGTACTTGTTGAAACTTGTACCTTCTGATTCTCTCGTTGCTTTTTACCACATGGGTGGATAGATATTCATTCCTTAGGGCTTCTTATCAAGAAGCTTACACCTTTTATTACACACGTGATCTGCTAAAGACCTCACATTTACACATCATAAGCATCATGCAGAATCGAGTTCCTCTAACTTAACTCTTCCATAGCCACATGCAATCTTTTACCAACCGTCTTTCTGGATGTATGCATTGTCGTATTATGAATAAGATTGAGTTTAGAAAATTGAGTTCTTACAACTGATCTCTACCATACGATCTAGAGTAAGAAGAAAGAGTGACAGTCCTAAATGTCCTGTAGCCTCCTGCTTATAAGTGTGGTGCACGACACACCCAAAAACAAGACTCTACTAGACACGGCTAGTAGACTCCCTAGGACAGAACTGCTCTGATACCACTTTTGTCACAACCCAAACCGATGAACCGCGATGAGCACCCGGTACCTTACTCAATGGAGTACCAACATAATGTATCTATTTGTATCATACCATCATACATAACTGAGCCGGAGAGGCTGCCGTGAGATAGGTGGAATACAACATGTAATACCAACTTATATATAAGGCATATAGGCCCCTAAGACCAAAATAACCACTCGTACACTGAACATAGGCCGACACGGCTATACAATCTTTTACGTACATGACATTTGTCTATAAACCTCTAAGAATACATAATTGTCATAAAGGTCGGGATAGAGCCTCGCCATACCAAACAAAACACATCTAAATCATACTGACCAAACAAGCAATTCCGGAGAAAATGGAGTGCGCCCACATTTTTCGCTGAGCTGATCGCCTACTTGGAGGACTCTCGACCTGTCTATTAAGACCTGCGGGCATGAAACGCAGCGTTCCCAGGCAAAAGGGAAGTCAGTATAAATAATATACCGAGTACGTAGGAATGAAAATCAGTAAATAATAGACATAAGAGAAACATAGAGTAAAAGACCCGATATGTACGCCTGCATAGCTCTGTGAATCATTTTATTTTTTATAATATCATGTATATGCGTATAAATGACATACCATGCATAGGTATATGTGTTCATAATATCATCAAGCCACTGAGGGCATCCCATCATATCATTTCGGCCACTGTGGGCAAATCATCAACGTATACCAGCTGATCAGGTGGTGGTGCATATATAACGCTGTAACCTTTTCCCATATCCCATATATATATATAAAATATACGTGTATATAACGCCATCTGGTCATGGGTCAATGTACATGTATAAATACATGAAATGCATAAGAAATACGGTACTAAGATTTCTCGGAATATCATAAAATCAATATGCCTTTCGGATAAACTTTATCAAATACGTATTTTTCTGAGACCCATGAACAGAAGATATAATAATAATTCACATGGGGAATCAAGAATACAGACACCCCTAGTACTTCTATGAATATAGTCATTTATGAAAGTTGCGTATTTTGCTTGTTTCATTTGTATTATTTGGATCATGCCAAAATAAAAGAAGGGATAGCCTTAACATATCTGGAGTGGGAAAAAATACATGTGATATTTTTGAGAAGGTTTACACCGTACTTCCTTAAAATTACAAATTTCTATTCAATCTATTAAAGATCTGTACCCTTCTGTGTTAGCTTCAATTTGCTTTTACGTTGGCTTCAGGTTGCGTTTTTGTTAGCTTCAGATAGTCTCATGGAGAGCTCTTTTCTATTCCCTCAAATGTTAGATATATGAATCCTTTAATTTGCTAAAGGTTATGTAGCCTTTCTTGAGTAAATAGATATGTTCCTACTTTCTTAAGACTTGCCCACTTCCACATTTCTACTTTTGCCACATAATGTAATGACTTAAAGAGTCAACCATGGGATTTAAGGGGTGCTGCCACGTGAGTGCCCCCTCACTTATTCACTTATCCACCCCACCCTTTTTCTTAATCAATCCATTAATTCCCCTACTAGTTCAATAATTAATCAATTACCCACATAATTAAGAATTATCTCAAATTACATAAAATATTACTCACTTTTAATACACTTTATATACCTTACTATCATAGCCATATGGTACCTTGTATGATACTAGTCCATAAATATCGGGTATTATCGTTGGGCCCGTATTTTATCCCAAATCGACAACCTTTAACGAAACTTATTTTCTTCTATCTGCTTACCTTCTCTCCTTTACGAATTTACTCATCACATGTTTGAAATAGCATAACGATTATAATCTCAATAAAATCTCATCCCCGAACTTACGTCGATTAACTTACGATGAAACTTCAACACCCGAAAATACGGGATGTAGTATCTCATTTCCGAGCTTCCATCAATTTACTTATGGCGTACTTTCACATACGAAATTATGAAGTGTAACACTAATCCTAGCGGCGCTTAGTAGCTTTCTGCTCGGATCCAGTCGCAGTTAGAGACTTGAGGTATAGTTGCACGGCGTCCGTAGCCATGAAGTCTCCTTCCCTTCTATCATTACTGTTTTATTGAGTTTCAAAACAGTTGTACTTTGTGCAGACCTTATTTGTAGCACTGAAGATGCTCATGTATTCGTGACTCCAGGTTCTGGGACATGTTTAGATTTCGTTGTCCGGTATTATATCACTTTGTTTCAGACTTTCATCGTTATTATTGTTAATATATTTTTTCAACTGTTAAAATCGGATAATTATCCACTTCATGCCGGCTTGCCTAGCAAGTGAATGTTAGGCGCCATCACGGTTTCGAGGTTGGAATTCCGGGTCGTGATATTTTGTAAGTCAATATGCCTGCTAAATTGGATGATAACAATATATATTGGCGAAGTAATAGTTAATTGATGGAATTCATGTCTCCGTTTAGAGATTGATAATACACCTTTATGAAAGCTTATAAATTTTGATGTTTAAATCCTACAAGTGAATATTTTATCCGTCACATAAAATAAGTTAAGTGAAAGTCGAAAGAAAATAATCAATGAATTAAACTTTGTCACTAATTTAATTTATTTGATTTAGTATCTGAATCTTCATAAGGTGAGGTAAATAAAGTCTAACGGAAGAATTTCGAAATTAAACTGAGATGTGCAATTATGAATTTTTAGTGAAATAATTTATAATTTATTATGGTAGGGATAATTTGGATATTTCGAATTAATTTTATAATAGGAACCTCGTTAATTAAATTATATGGTTCTTGTTGTGCATGAATAATTAGGAATTAAATGAAATCTGATTTCTTGGTGAAAAAATAAACCTAGCAAGTGAGTGGTAGTAATATTGTAGTGAGGTGTTTTATATAAAGAGTATTATTTCTTTCAAAGTTGTAGTAGTCTCTTATGTTTTTTCTAAGAAAAATAACGCATACAAGAGTTTTATATATTCGGGTATTGTTCAATAACATAGCAGAAGACCGTAGAGCATGCGCATGATCTGGAGGAAGATTTTTGCTCATACTTGAAGGCTCATTTTACGATCACGATCACGCTCCAAGGGATAAGTGTCGATTTTATGTTTGATTAAAATCTGTAATTATATATTATCTATATTACATGCAACTTATCTTGCCTATTTTCTTCCATTGTTTATACATGTATTCCATCTAACTATTGCTAAGAATGATGAGTTTAACATGACATCTCTACTTTGTAAAAATCTTAACAATACGTTGGAATTTTCTTTTCTTCAATTGTCCTTTTATCTGAAGGTTTTATGAACTCTAAAATATGCAATATATCTTGCAGTGTTCAGGGTGGCACGATATACGGTGAAAAGGGGATGCTGATTGATGGCCACGGATTCGGATATTTCCATAAACTAAAATAACACCAGTGGAATATGTAGATAGATAGAGATAAACTACTGCTGTTGGCTGTTGGCTGTTGGGGTTGTGTGCTATTTCATTTCCAAAAAGTTCAACTTGCCAAGTTGCTATATTATTTAGTATATTAAAAAGTAATACTACAATCAATGTATCTTCTCTCTTTGGACCTTACACTTTACAGAGAAGAATTGCAGGCTTTTGGGGCTCTTAGCTTCTTTCAGCAAAAGGTTCTGTATAATATCGCGTTTGTGGACCGTGACACTTGAGGGTGGAGATCAACAGTGTTCCACGTTGAATAGTGGAAAGTTGGTGGATATAACCCTTGTGGAATTCAAGACACGAATTAAATTACACCTAATTGAAGAGATATGGGGCAGTTTGGTATCACGTAGACGGATCCAGGATTTAAATCTTATGAGTTCAATTTTTAAAATTTTTAGCGTTGAACTCATTATATTTTTAAAGTTATGGGTTCATATCTAATATTTATACAATTTTAATAAATTTTTACATATAAATTTTTACTCTCCGTCGAAAGTTACGGATGCAGTTGAATTCGTCAGCAACAAACTGCATACGCCCTGGGTATCATGTTTGTTTTGGTTACAAAATATCACGGGTTTATTTTGCCTTTCATACCTATTACTAATCTAAGGAGCAACAACAAGGGATTGATTGACATCGCTTTAGATTAGACATACTATTTTATTTTTAATCATACTATATATAGTTATATACAGACAAAACGTATTGAGATAATGTATGACAGAGTTCATATTTTGATATACATACAGGGCATCGATTAATTCAAATTTGCGTGCGTAAGGTTTATTAAAAGAAAGAGCGTTCTCGAAAAAAAATGTATTCTCAAAACTCAACATAAAAGTGAACAATACTTAAAATACATAAAAGAAACAGATCATTACATATTGGGCATCTGCTAGTAAAAGATAAAGAGAACGACGTTTTCGTGGACTTTGTTCCGCTAAATGAGTTTCCCACATCCAAAATTCGAAGCCTTTTCTAATAATAACGCCAATAGATTTCCTTCTCTTCTAGCACTTGTCGTGGCTTGTGTGTCATATTCGATTTTTCATGTTTTTCTATGAATTTTGAGAGAAAATAAAGCCATTTGTCCGTGCATTTGAATGTACATACGTAGCTAACTCTACTGGAACCGTACAAAAAAAAACTAGAAAGCATTTAGAGTCACTTTATATGCCGAAGTGCTTGTCCTTATTAAGTAGTAGATGACAAAATCTCTTGAATGGAGCTGCCAACTTTGGATAAATAGATAGCGACAAACAGAATAGTCAGAGATCTTGCAGAAATATTCCAAAATGAACTAAGCCTTCTTAACGCCTAGTTCAGTCCCGGTTTCTTCTTTTTCTCTTTTTTTCCATTTTCCTCTTAATTTTAGATTACCAATGTTCAAAATGTACTGATCTGACTACGTTAAGTTCACGTTTCTTAGATAGAATTATCAAAATCTTTCTACCAAGAAGTAATTTATTCTCAGAATTCAAACACCATACTCTTGGTTAAAGATGGGGAATCCTAACTATCCATCATATCCTTGATGATAATTTATTTGATTCTTATTTTCAAGCTGGTTATCGAAACTATATAAGCTTCATTCGCTTATTTTCTTTTTATACTAATCTTAGGGTAACTGTTAATGTTATACTTGCGTTTGTAGAGGAAATAATTGATGTGCCCTAAAATTTTAAGGTCTGTTAATGTTATACTTGTGCGTTTGTAGAGGAAATAATTGATGTGCCCTTCCATCGTGAAAATTTTAAGATAATTAAATTGCTTTTTAAACTTAACTACATTAATATTGATGCATAAAATCCAGTATGTTACTGACATGACAACAATCACCATCTAAATACATAGAATATATCAAGATAGCAGAAACTATGGCTAAGTAGGAGTAACATGAACTAGAGTGAAAAACTCTTTAAATTTATGATACAATGTTGACAAATATACTTACGAAATACTTGCAAGTTTGCTCCCTTACTTTAGATGAAAATAAGCATTATATAGCTGACAAAATTATAGTTAAAGTCCAGGCGCTTAAACAAAATTCAAATTAACAGTTTATATTCGAGCTGTAAAGAGCTTTGTACTCTTTGCTTTTTCTTTTTCTTTCTTTTTTCTTTAATTTTCTTTTCGTTGAGGAAGCTTAGACTTTTGACCAATTTATACACACTTAGCAAGGTTGATTTCTTTAATTAATCAGTATTTTGTATGTGGAACTTAAATTAGGTAGACATTTGTGTGTGGATAAAGTAAACCTTATTCCTCAAGAACCAATCGTCGGTAAGAATTCTGATTTTTTACTTGAATGTGACATTGATTCAAAGGTGAATTTAAGATAATAAGTTTTATGTTAATTCAATTAAATCCATTGCTTTTGGTTCAAACTATTGATAAATATACAAAAAAAAAGTTTATTTATATATATATATATATATATATATATATATATATATATATATATATATATATATATATATATATATATATATATAGAGAGAGAGAGAGAGAGAGAGAGAGAGAGAGAGAGAGAGAGTGATCTATGCATACCTCTGAGAAAACTAAGCGCATACTCTAGACAAGAATCATTTTTTACTATTTAGTAATGCGACAACTACGATGTTTATTTTAATTATAAAAAACAAAGCTAAAGATAGTTACTAAGAGAGTTTGAAAATGAAAAAGGCCACTTCCAATTAATTTAAGTTTATAAAAGCTTCATTGGTCTTTATGTTAAAATGAGAATTGAAATATCATTAAGCATTATAACTACGAAAGTAATCACTCATCTTCGCGTGATTCCTCACATGTATTGATTTCATTAAACGTTGACCTCGTCTAAACTGCAACATTAGTCACATTTTACATGTCGATTATCAATTATCCAAATTTTTAATTTTCTTTCTTTCTTTCCATTTGAATCATTCAAATTCACCTCCAAGTTAACCAAGAAGAATTGCTAAGAGTATTAAGTTTAGCATGTCATACTTCTCTAATGTGTAAATTTCCAACAATATCTTGGATCCTTTTCTTTTTCTTTTCCTTTCTCTAACGTTTTATAAACTTTAAGATATTCAAATTAATCTTGCTGTTCCGCACTGGCATGATTTATATTTCTGCAAAATCTCTGGCTAGCCACGAAACATCTAGTCAGAAAACGGTGGCCACGAATTGGCCATTTTCCATAAACAAAAATAGCACTAATTGGATATAAAGATAGGATAGAAGTAGATAGATAGATTGAAAACCTAATACTACTGGGGTTGCGTGTTATTTCATTTCTAACATTTTCAACTTGCCAAGTTGCACCATTTGTTTATATTAAAAAGCAGTAATATTTATCGTCTCTCGATCTTTACAGAGAAGAACTGCAGGCTTTTGGGGACCTTCTTTGGCTTCTTTCAGCAAAAAAAGGTTCTCGGTATTGTGAGCAAACATCATATGATGTTCCTTAAATAATACTCTTTCTTGTCTACTTTAATTGCTTATTTTTTTGCTTTTTTTGGTCCATAATATATAATTTTTTCAGATATCAAAAAGAAATTAACTTTTTTTTCAAAGTTATCCTTGGAGTAAAGAGTCTAAAAATATTTGTTATATTTTCAAGAAATAAATTAAGGTTAATATGGTTAATTTCATTATTAATGATAAAAAATAGATTCTTTAATATATGTAAAAACAACAAAAAAAAATCAATTAAAGTGAAACGATAGGAGTTACTTTGAGGGTAGATATCGAATTTATTTCATGTTTAAATATGAAAAAAAAAAATCATATATACTAATTAAGAAGCGTATTTTAGTGGAGAAATTCATAATATTTAATTATCATGTCAAAGTGGATAATACTTGGCAAACATAAATAGATCATATTGTTAAGGCCGAATATATAAGGAGACACTTAAAGTTGGTACGATTTTTCATTTAGATACCTAAACTTATGGGTATTCCTAACGAGCACGTACATTACAACTTTGTTCCAATTAGGCATTTCCTGCTGAGTTGGCACATATAGTGAGTTTCACCCGATATAGGCGCGTGAAGAGCCCAAAAAACAGATCTTTTCTTCTTTTTTTTTTCTTTTTATTTCCTTCTTCTTCTTCTTTCTCTCCACCACCATTTCCACCATTGCCTCCTCCATATTCACCATTGTTGTGCCTCCACCATTGATTTAGCTCGAAAGTTTGAACCAACAATCGTCCCTATTGATTAAAACTGAAATGAGTCAGAGTTCTTCATTTCAAATCGAAACACCATTAATGGGGTCTTTAAAAAGTTTGAAGGTTTAAAATGGGTTACTTGATTTGATGAAAGTTTGAGAAATTAATGTTGGGGTTGTCTTCGTGTCGTCGTGGGGAATCTTTAGCTGAAGTTATAACAAATTTGGAGGAGTTTCTCTTATAAATTTGGATTAAAATCGTGGTTGGAACAAGAACACACGTGAAGATAGTGAAGAACACTGATTTTCAAAACACCAATGTCTCATTTTTTTTAAATGTGTAAATTAAGTTGTTCTTTTCTTTTTGAGAATGTTGTTTTTATTTTATTTATTAAATAGATTTAACATAGTTTTTTTTTTTAACTCAAAAAGATATATGTCCTCAATTTATTCGTCATTTACCACGCCAGCATAAAGTTAATATAATATACGTGCTCATTAGGAATACCCTAAATTTCAGGTGTCTAAACGAAAATTTGTGTTAATTTTAAGTGTGTATTCTCTATGGTTAAATATGTGCTGTGTGCACTTCTGTTCATGCATCGCCAAAATACTAACGCCCGTTCCAAATTCTAATATATAATACTGCTGGCCAATTGGATTTCCTTCTTTTTCAGCACTTGTTATCTCTTGCATGTGTGTCACATCCGTTTTTCATGGTTTTCTTTCTGGAAATTTTGAAAGAAATAAGGTCATATTTTCGTGCATCTAAATGTACATACGTAGCCAACTCTTTGTGGGAATCCGTACAAAAAACTAAAAGGAATTTGTAGCCACTTTATGTGCTCTAAGTGATTGTCCTTATCAAGTAGAAGAGAGAAAGTCTTGTATGGAGCTGCAAATTTAATGAATAGTCAGAAATCCTGCAGAACGATTTTATTGCCTTCTTAAAGTTGGTGCAATACAGCAATTTCAGTTGTTCCCATTCTCACACGTTGTATAAGCTTCTTATTTTTTTTCCCACTATTCTTTAGCGGAGTGAGGGTATATAATTGGATGGAGTTATTATATAGGTAGAAAATAAATAATGCACGTGAAATTATATGTGGCTAACATGACATGATACGTGGATCACTAAGAAGATGACAACTGAAGTGTAATAATTAAAAGATGCACGAGTTACAAGAGGTGCGAACAAATCACTCACGAGATGAAAGGACGCAGTTGCTCGTGCCTAAATTGTTCAATGAAGAGACACAGATGAAATGAATCAAGACACTAAAAAGGAAAGATTCACGAACCTCCAATTAATGAGGAAGAAGAATCGAAACTGTTACAGAATCTACATGGACAGTTACGATCACCAATTATAACGGTTCATTTAATGTCATTAATGCTCATAATGACTCAGACATAAAAGGAATGAAATGTTATATTTGCAAACCCCTATATAAGGGAAGAGAATTTCACTTGTAAAGGCACGTTCTAATTCTTACTGGAATACAATTACTTTCTTTTGTTTTCAATCAATTATTTTCATATTTCTTGTCACGTTTATTTCCTTTCATATAATTGAGAAAATACGTAATTTCTTGGTTATCAGTAACCCGAGTTCTTCTAAAAATAGGCTTGACCGAGAATCTTATTTTTTAGTTAAATAAATTGGTTTCGTTACCGAAAATCTGATAATCTTTTTACTTTCCAAATCTTTCTCTCTCATAACCAAATCATGTCAATTGTCAATGACAACAACTAATAGGTAGAAGGAACTCCAGTTCCATCACCTCAGGGATCTCCACGCACTTCTCGAGAAGGAACTCCTGAAAGATCTGCTACTCATACGAATGAACAACATGGAGATGAGCAGACCGTTGAGCAGGATGTTGTGAAACAGTTGATCGCTGAACACGTGAATAATGCTCTCCAAACTTTTGTGAGGGGACTGTCAACTGTACCACCAACTACTCCCCCAAATAATACTACAACTGTGAAAATTCCACGTTCAGGGCTTGCTAATTTAGGGAGCGGGGGAACTCCCAATGAGTCACGTGATGGGAGACTAGGTACACCAAATAATTCTGATTTACAAACTTTACTACTAACTTTACAGAAACTGGTGAAAGAACAAAATGACCGCATCGAGAAAATACCTGGCGTACCACCTGTGATTAAGGGTGTGGATATCGATAAATATTCGCAACAACCCTGAAAATCAAGCGCGGCTCCATTGCCTATTCCCAAGAAGTTCAAAATGCCTGACATTGAAAATATGATGGAACAACCGATCCACGTGACCATATCATTTACCACAGGAGTAAAAGGCAATGATTTAACCAAGCAGGAAATTGAGTCAGTGTTGGTCAAAAAGTTTGGAGAAACACTCACGAAAGGGGCGTTAACATGGTATTCTTTTTTACCTGAAAATTCTATTGACTCTTTTGCTGAGCTTGCAGATTTATATATAAAAACACACTCGGGGGCTCAAAAAGTTGAAAAGAGAATGGAAGACATCTTCAAAGTAAAGCAAGGAGATACAGAATTACTCGAAGAATTTGTAGATAGATTCCAGCGTGAAAGAATGATGCTACCAAGAGTACCTACTAATTGGGCAGCCATGGCATTCGCGAGTAATCTAAACAAAAAAAGTTCAGAAGCCACGAGGAGGCTCGAAGAAAGCTTAAGAGAATTCCCTGCCACAACATGGAATGACGTATATAACAAGTATAGTACCAAGCTGTGGATTGAAGAAGACAACGTTGCTCGGTCAAAGGTTGATGAGAGAACAGGATCGAAGCGGTCGGAATCTGAAAAGAGGTCCGGTAAAAATAGGTACGAGCCTTATATGGGACCCTCAGGGTGAGACTCACGTTCCAAGCCAGAAAATGTACGATCTGACCATAGATTGAGGAACAAAGATTCAGGTTCATTATCATCTAGGTTCAAAAAAGATTGAGATGTGCGTGATGAGGATACCAACGCAAATGCAAGAATTGGAGACTATAGTTTCAATATCAGTACTTCTGAGTTGGTAGCTATTTTAAGGAGTATGGGAGATAAGGTACGATGGCCAAAGGAAATCCAGATTTCTGGTGCGAGTTTCATAATGACCACGGCCATAGAACATCAGATTGCAGACTGTTATAAGGTAAGGTAGAACATTTGTTGAAGCAAGGATACTTGACAGACCTGTTCAGCGAGAAAGGAAAACGGTCTTACATGAAAAATAGACAAGAACCTCCAAAAATTCCATCTCCAAAAAGAATAGTGAACATGATAAGCGGGGGAGAAGAAATCAACAGTGTAACATACACAGCTGCGAAAAAGACGGCAAAATTCACAGTAACCCACGAAAAGCGAGTTCGATAAACCTTGGAAGAAGATAGCATAACATTTGATGATGTAGATGTGAATGGCTTAATAATTCCTCATAATGATGCACTAGTAATATCTTTACTTATACATGATACTAATGTAAAATGAGTTTTGATTGATCCAGGTAGCTCCGTGAATATTATCTTATTGTGAGTGGTGAACGAAATGCGAATTAGCGACCAGATGATACCAAAAGCACGTTCCTTATCTGGATTCAACAATTCAACCGTTATTACGAAGGGTGAGATAATGCTAACTATATTTGTGGAAGGAGTCATCAAAGAGACGAAATTTCAAGAAATAGACACGGACATGGCCTATAATGTGATTCTTGGGAGGCCATGGATTCATGATATAGATGTCGTGCCATCTATGTTACATCAAGTTATTAAGTTTCCTTCAAAATGGGGAATTCAACAAATTCGAGGAGACCAACAAACTTCTAAGAATATCAATTTAGTGGTGCAGTCACACAAGGAAAGCATTGATACAAATGAGGATTTCGTGGAAGACGTGGTAAATCAAATCTTATCTGAAAATGTATTAAAGCAAACTGATATGGTTTCGAGACCGGATGTAATTCAAGAACCATAGGAGAATGAAAACGTCAAAACAACAATTGAGGAGCTCGAAGCTGTTGTGCTATTCGAACAATGGCCAGATCGAAAAGTTTATATTGGAGCAAAGCTCAGCCCATGAATGAGAGGTAAGTTAGTTGAATTTTTAAAAGCTAACGCAGATTTTTTTGCTTGGTCGCATTCGGATATGACATGTATACCTCTGGAGGTGATGACTCATAAATTGAATGAAGATCCATCATACGTACCTGTCAAGCAAAAGAAGAGGAAGCGAGGTTCATTCAAAAATCAAGTGATTCATGATGAGGTACAAAAACTCTTAAAGATCGGTTCAATACGTGAGGTAAAATATCCTAATTGGTTAGCTAATACTGTGGTAGTTCCAAAAAAGAACGGTAAATGGCGAGTTTGCGTAGATTATATTGATCTAAATAAAGCTTGTCCAAAATATTCATTCCCTTTACCGCATATAAATCAATTGATTGATGCTACCGCAGGTCATGATCTATTGAGTTTTTTATATGCGTATTCAGGTTATAATCAAATAAAAGTGGACCCTTTGGATGAAGAAAAAACTTCATTTATTACATACAGGGGGACTTATTGTTATAAAGTCATGCATTTTGGTTTGAAAAATGCTGGAGCCACATATCAAAGGTTGGTGACCAAGATGTTTCAAGAATACCTGGGAAAGACTATGGAAGTATATATTGATGATATGCTAGTCAAATCTGCACGAGCGAAAGATCATTTTCAAAATCTTTCAAATACCTTCGAGATCCTCCGCAGCTATAATATGAAATTGAACCCAAAAGAGTGTGCTTTCGGAGTAGCTTCAGGTAAGTTCTTAGGTTTTCTTGTATCTAATAGAGGTATTGAAGTAAACCCTGCACAGATCAAAGCTATTGAAGAAATTCCTGATATACTCACGAGCAAAAAAGAGGTACAAATATTGACAGGAAGGATAGCAGCTCTGGGAAGATTTATTTCTAAGTCTTCGGAGAAAAGTTTCAAATTCTTTTCAGTGCTAAAAAAGCAAAATCAGTTTGAGTGGACTGAAGAATGCCAACAAGCCCTCAAATATTTGAAGGCATACTTATCAAATCCTCCTTTGCTGGCTAAACCAAAAGATGGTGAGAGGCTGTTCGTTTATCTCACAGTTTCATAAATGGCTGTAAGTGCAGTTTTATTACGAGAAGACAGAGGTAAACAATCTCCAATTTATTATATCAGTAAATCTTTGTTGGATGCTGAGACTAGATATGCTCATTTAGAAAAACTTGTTTTAGCATTAGTTATGGCATCTAGAAAATTGAGACCTTACTTTCAATGTCACCCTATTTCCGTAATAACTGCTTATCCTTTAAGGAATATTTTGCATAAACAAGAATTGTCAGGTAGATTAGCCAAGTGGGAAATAGAACTCAGTGAGTATGATATCATGTACCAACCTAGAACTGCAATAAAATCACAAGTTTTAGCAAATTTTGTAGCAGATTTTAGCACAAAAATAGTTCCTGAAGTAGAAAAGGAATTACAAATATTCACCGGATCTAATCCATGTACGTGGACTCTATTTACTGATGGCTCCTCAAATATTAAAGGAGCAAGTTTGGGTATTGTTTTAATTCCACCCTCGGGAGAAAGTATAAGACAAGCAATTAAATGTTACCTTATTACTAACAATGAAGCAGAGTACAAAGATGTAATTGCAGGATTAGAACTGGCACGAGAACTCTCCATAGAGCAAATCGTGATTAATAGTGATTCTCAGCTGGTAGTCAATCAGATGCAGGGGACTTACATAGCTAGAGAGACACAGATGCAATAATATTTGGAAAAGGCACGAGAATTGATAAGGCAATTCTAATCATGGAAGATTGTGCAAATACCCAGGGAAGAAAATGCAGAAGCAGATGCACTAGCTAATCTTGCATCAGTTGCGGAAATAACAAGTGCAGAAAATGCTATCATAATACATTTATTTCATTCATCTGGACCAGGATAAAAATGAGGTAAGTTTCAATAATCTGTGTTGGGATTGGAGAAACGAGCTTGTTAATTTTTTGCAGTATGGAACCGTACCTGAAGGCAAAAAAGAGTCTCAGTCGCTTCGAAGAAAAGCTGCTCGTTACTGTTTAATTCGAGGAAATCTATATCGAAAATTATTCGGTGGACCTTTAGCAAGATGCCTTGGACCTGCTCAAATAGAATATGTGATGAAAGAAGTGCATGAGGGGCATTGTGGAAATCACACAGGAGGTAGATCTTTGGTAAAAACACTAATTAGAGCAGGATACTACTGCCTAAAATGGAGGAAGATGCAGAAAGTTTTGTAGCAAAGTGTGATAGATGCCAACGATATGGCAATAATATGCATCGCCCAGCAGAATTATTACACACGGTTATTTCCCTGTGGCCATTCATGAAGTGGGAATGGATATAGTGGGTCCTTTGCCACAAGCTAAAGGAAAGGTACGATTTTTGTTAGTATTAATGGATTATTTTTCCAAATGGGTAGAGGCAGGAGCTTTCAAACAGGTGCGAGAAAAGGAAGTAATGGAGTTTATTTGGCGGAATGTTATATGCCGATTCGGAGTGCCAAAAGAAATCGTATGTGATAATGGCCCACAATTTATAGGCTCGAAAGTCACAAAATTTTTTTAAAGTTGACAAATCAAACGAATAACTTCCTCACCTTATCATCCCGAGGCAAATGGACAAGTTGAGTCAACAAACAAGATTATTATTAATAATTTGAAGAAAAGATTAGAAGAATCAAAAGGCAATTGGACCGAGGTGTTACCAGGAGTATTATGGGCTTATCGAACAACAGCAAAGACAGGCACGTGAGAAACACCATTTTCACTTGTTTATGGTTCAGAAGCCTTAATCCCAGTTGAAATAGGAGAGCCAAGTTCGAGATTCACACAAGCAACAGAAGAATCAAATGATGAAGAGTTAAGAACGAACTTGGATTTACTCGAGCAAAGAAGAGAAGCAGCTCTAATAAGGATGGCAGCACAAAAGTAAACCATTGAACGATACTACAACAGGAAGGCTCATCTCAGATACTTCAAGATTGGGAACTTCATTCTCAAAAAGGTTTTTCAATCAACAAAAACAGCTGCAGCAGGAAAGTTGAACCCAAATTGGGAAGGTCCTTATAAAGTTCGAGGTATCGCTGGAAAAAGTGCTTATGAATTAGAAACCATGGACGGCAAGGTGTTACCTTTGAATTGGAATACTATTCATTTTAAGAAATATTATTTCTAAGTAAGGGAAATGCCCACGGTCAGGTATCACTTAACTACGATTTTGTTTTGTTCAGTTAAATTATACTAATAATTTTAGATGATAGGCAAAAAGCTAGCCCACACCAAATAATGATATTAGACCTGAAAGACACGCGGGGTACAAAATTATTTCCGGTCTGGGTTACAACCTTTCTGATGGAAATAAAAAAGGTTAAGCAGTCATCATCTAACAATATATCTCCGAGTCCCGTATGTATTTTCCTTTTCAGGAAATGGACCATATGGAAGGAATAATCAGGTGCTCCAGATTTCATACTTCAAAACTCTAACACTTGGGGGACTATGGAAGGCAAAGGAAACTAAAAGTCAAAAAAGACTAAAGAAGACTAAAAGAGTCAGAATTCAAGTCAAGCCTGGATCAACCTAAAAATTAAAAATCAAGAGTTAATCAAGAGCCAAAAAACAAGCCTGATTCAAAAATCTTTGTAATAAGCTTTGATAAAGTGTAAATTCGCAGATGTAAATTACAAGATCCTACGAGTACTTAGGTTAAGGGTAATGATTAGTCATGGGTTGCAAAATATACCCTAGAAATTTATGAAATCTGTTATAAGAAAAACAATTATGAAAGACTTGTAGATGTTGTACAAAAAGTTACTTGAATACATGTAAAATGTTATATAATTTGAAAGTTCAAAATATGAAACTTTCTCAAATTATTCAACAAATCTCTTCGAAACATGTATTTTCCTACTTCTTTCATATACTTACACCAATATGAAGTTGAGACGTCTTCTTCATTAGTGTCGTTTATAAAAGTGCCCTCTTTTATAAAATTCGTGTCTATACCAAAATCACGAAATACTAAAGAATTTTTAAAATGCAAGTCAAAGAGTAAAACATAAACTCAAACGAAATATTATATAATAAACCTGGCTAAAACTAAGTATAAACTAGTTAAATCTAAGGTATTAGTTTGATTACAAACCCCAAAACGGACCAGGGGTAAAAACTAGCAAATCATTCCAAAAATAAAAAATAAAAACAAACAAAACAAACTTCCCATCAAAAGTTCAAGAAACAAACTAAGAACACTATGGGACAGAATCCAATATGGCATCATCAGCAGCGGGAGAAGATTCGACTTGAGCAGAAGAGGCTTGAACACCAACTTCACCAGGAGTAAGTTCATCACCTTCGGGAGCTCCGACCTCAGGTGAGGAAAAGTTCTAACTTTGCTGAGTTTTTTCAATAGTTTCCTTAGCCTTTGCAATCTCAGCATTCAAGTCAAAGCCTTCCTGGCTAGCCTCCATCAAAGTCTCGAGGCGTGTATTCAGAAAAGCCGACCTTACGTCAAGAGTTGATTTATCTTCGAAAGCCTCATAGTCCTTCTCCCATTGCTCAATTTCAGCCTTCAACTCTTCTTTTTCAGTCAAAGAGGCATCATAAGAAGCCTTCAAAGGGGCGAGGGATCTGTCCAAGAACTGGACCTTATCAGTAGAGGCACGGAGGTCTTCTTGAGCCTGAGTGAGTGTTTGAACAAGCTCCCCGGCATAGGTCTCCTTCTGATTAAGGAGTTCTTTCAAACCCCTAATCTCTTCGGTAGCTTTGGAAAGCTGCTCTGCAAATGAAGACTCAAAGATATCTTTATCTTTGCCAATTTGACTGGAAGAGGCTTTTTCAATTGCCAATTCTGCCGCCATCACTCTTACTTGCTATTCCAAAGCACACTTCTCCTCATCTAAAACTTCTTTCTCCAACTGAAGACCCTCGTATTGTTCTTTCCAGTTGTCCGCCTCCGTACGATATTCGTTGACTAGCTGTTCAGTGTGGGCAATTCTCTTCATAAGCTCCGTGTCTATCAAGTTGATCTACAAAAGTAAAAGAAGAAGTGATTATCAAAAAAAGATAAAAAAATCACGAGGAAAATAAAGGAAAGAGCTAAGACTTGTACCTTCAAAGATGAATGGACAATATCATTCATCTACGTCAAGGAACTATGGCTTTCCAACTTAGACTTCTCAACTGGGCTTAGTAGAGGTTTTAGCCATACGTCGGCTTGACCAGATATTTTAAGAAGATTACCATCCTCGGGGACTTCTATGGTAACCTTTTTCATCATCCTATTGCTATTGGAAGTACCAACTTCAACATAAGAAGTGGTAGCAATAGGCACAGTTGAGGAAGTGAAAACAGCCACGGGAGGAGCAGTAGCAGGAACAACAAGAGCGAAAATCTGAGAATCAATAGGAACTGACACTGGAAAAGAGGCAAGGGGTACTTATTCAGAAACATGACCAAAATCTTCACTATCAAAACCACGGGAAAACAATTGATCGGTAGAGTCACGAGGGGAAACATTCATCTCTTCATCAAAACTCACTAAAGTAGCACTTCCAGGCTCATTCACAAGAACTGAACTTGGAGGAGGGGTGGTTTCATCATCCGAAATAATGCGCCTCCTAGCCCGAGGCCTGCACACTAAAGGGGACCCTCTTCTTGTTCCTCTTCATCCTCCGAGCCACAAGCTCCCTCCACATTTCTCTTTGATGAAGAATTTAAAATCATCTCTTGAGCAAGGAACAAAGAGAGTCTTGATGAAGTAATAGATGCGGTACTGACACCTCGAATGGAAAACCCTAGCAGAGGAAAAAGTTAGTAACCTCTAAGTAAATACAAAAGAAAGGAGGAAAAATAAAGAGAAGAATACCATGAGTTTTGACTTTCCAACTAAACCTATGAGAAAGGTATTTCCAATACCTTCCTTCCATAGGAGCAACCGACAACAATTTCTCTACCCAAGCACGGAAGTTTGGTATTTCTTCAAAAACTTCCATGGTTGCTAAAAAGAAAAGAAACAAAACCACGAGATCGCAAGTTTCTTCTTCCCTCATAAAAGAAGAAGAGAAATACTTAAAAAAAAACTTACATGCAAAATTCCACTTTTCTGGAAAAGGCATGTTCTCCTCACCCACCAAACCACTTGTGGGAGCAACAACGAAATGGGCGTACCAGCCACGATCTCTATCATCTTCAGGGCTAACCAAAACCCTTTTTCTTCTTGCCACGAGAGTAAAGACCCCTGAACGAAACAACTTAGGGGAATAAAGATGAAGCAAGTGTTGAAAGGTAAAGGGTAAGAAAGCCAAATTAGATAGGTATCGTAGACATGCAACAACTCTCCATATAATAGGACCAATCTGTCCTAAGCAAACGTTAAAGAAACGACAAAATTCTATGATTGTTGGGTCAATAGGTGGTCTGAAACCTAAGGTAAAAGGATATGTGTAAACAAAAGAATAACCAGCCTGGTACGAAGTTATCCTTTGGTTTGAGCCAGGAACTAAAACTGGAAAATCACATTTCTAGTGGCATTCTCTTCGCATAAGAGAAATCAAGCCATTAGTAATCTGGGAAGGATAGACATCGGCACGATCATGGGAAGTCATAGAAGTAACTTGGTTCCTAATCGATTCACGATCAGTAGAGAAAGAAAATTCTTGAGGAATGATTTCATCAACCGTTGTTTCTCGAATGGGTTCACTTGATTCCCTATTTCTGGCAGAAGATCTATGGGTTGAAGAAGCCCTAGTCCTAGAAGAAGAAGGTGTAACAATGTTGGTTTGGGAAGTAGAACCACGAATAGATACAGATCCTAAATTACGTAATCTACCACCTCTTCTACTCCTAACATGAGTAATTGAAGGGGGGAGTTCATCTACAATTACTACTCTGCGAGGATCGGGGTTTGAAGAAGACATAGTTATACAAGAAAATAATGCGTGCTGAAGAATAGGAATGATTAAAGAAGAAGAACACTATAGATTGAAGGTTTCGTGAAACTAAAAGCACATGAGGTATTTATAAGAAAAAGCAACCGTCATGTAAAGTAAGTCATGATGGAAACGTCATAATGAAATAGTCACTTCGTGACTGACGCAGCCGCAAGAAAGCCCTAAAACCGCTGAAGAGTCGCAGACCCAATCAACGAAGGCCATTTGGCACATACATTAAATGGAAGTGACATGCGACGCGTTAGTTCTAAAGAAGATGCAATGATACATGGAAAACGGCGGCAAACAATTCCCGCCATAAATACGTACCACTTTCCAAATATTTAATTGCACAGTATTCGGCAAGTGGGACTTTCATTATTAGTAAAAAATAAATAATACACGTGAAATTATATGTGGTTAATAAGGCATGATACGTGGATCACTAAAAAGATGACAACTGGAGTGTAATAATTAAAAGATGCACGAGTTGCAAGTGGTACGAATAAATCACTCACGAGATGAAAGGATGCAGTTGCTCGAGCCTAAATTATTCAATGAAGAGACACGAATGAAATGAATCAAGACAATATAAAGGAAAGATTCACGAACCTCCAATTAATGAGGAAGAAGAATCAGAACCGTTACGGAATCTTCATGGACAGTTACGATCACCAATTATAACGGTTCATTTAATGTCATTAATGCTCATAATGACTCAGACATAAAAGGAATGAAACATTATATTTGTAAACCCCTATATAAGGGAAGAGAATTTCACTTGTAAAGGCACGTTCTGATTCTTACTGGAATACAATTACTTTCTTTTGTTTTCAATCAATTATTTCCATATTTCTTGTCACGTTTATTTCCTTTCATATAATTGAGAAAGTACAGAATTTATTGGTCATCAGTAACCCGAGTTCTTCTAAAAATAGGCTTTGACCGAGAATCTTATTTTTTGGTTAAACAGTTATATACATCATTCGATTAAAATATACTCCTTCCGTTCCAATTTATGTGAACATGGTTGACAGAGCACGGAGTTTAAAAAAAATAAAAACTTTTGGAATTTGTGGTCCTAAACAATTCAAAAAGGGACCCAGAGTATTTGTGTGATTATAAAAGTTTCTCATTAAGGGTAAAATTGTAAGTTTAAGCAAAATTATTTTCAAATTTAGAAAGGTCATTCTGTTTTGAACGGACTAAAAAGGAAATAGGTTTACATAAATTGGAACGGATGTAGTATTTATTCTGTCATGTCATTTTTACATGATATTTAAAATATATTTAAAATATATAACTCTCTCCTTTGGATGATGTGTTTGTCTAAAATAAAAGATGAGATTTCTTACAGCTGACAAGCACATCTAAAGATACTTATCTTGCTCTCGTAAAATAACACTAATATTGATGCGTAAATTCAGTTTTTGTTAAAGATAAATTAAAACGGCAGTCCAAAGACATATCAAGACATCAGAAACGCTAGACGTACTAATTTAATGTCACTTAGCTTCCACATGATTGTAGAACCGTTTTAGAAATAAATCCTCCATTATACTAATTCCATCCAAATATAAATAGCAATAATATGAACTTGAGTAAAAATCTGCTTGAATTTATGATACAACACGCACTCGTTGACTATACTTACGAAATACTTACATACAAGTTGCACTGCACCGTTCACTTAAGATGAAAATAATACTTACGTAGCTGTCAAAATTGGAGTAGTTAAGTCGTGGCGATTAAACAAATAAAAATATTTTATATTTGAGCTGTAAAGAGCTTTCATATTCTCTTCTTTTACTTAATTTATTTCTTCTTACATTTTTCTTTTGCTGCAAAAGCTTTACACTTTCGACCAATTTATACACAAGGTTTAATTCTTTAGTTCGTGTTTTATTTATTGGAACTTGAATTCGATAGAGATTTGTGAGTGGATCAAGTAAACCTTATTCGTCTAAGGTGTGGGCGAAAATTCCGTTTTTTTTTTTACTCTAAGGTGGTACTGATACTCTATAGGCGAATTTATGACAGATTCTGTGGGTCAACTAAACGGTAAAAAGTAATCAGATATTAATATTAAATCATATTCAGTTATCATGGTTAAATCGAAATTTAAGTTATAAATATATTGTATACGATCGAAATAGATTTCGGCTTTCGTACGTTTGATCGAATTCAAATGGTAAGCGATCGAAGTGAGACTTCAAGACGAGTTCCGAAGATAGTACAAACAAGCTTCGAGCTCCAAGACCGATCGAGGATGGCTCGGTATCATTATCGAGCCCATGACCAAATCGAACCGCAAGGCAACGTGAAGGTTGTTGGAGACGCACAGACCGATTGACACTCACCCCGAATGTCGAACTCGAACAAAGGCCGAGGGCTCGACCCAATACCGAGCTCGAGCCAGTATCGAGCTCGCAGACAAGAGCCGTTGCAACCGCACTAGGGGAGAAAATCTTGGCGGGAATCGAGGAAGAGACAATTCATCATGAGTTCTCCACTATAGATTTTTATTATAAATAAAGTAAGATCCCTCTAATATAAAGGGAGGAATCCTTGTAAGCACAAAGTAGGTTCACACATTGTAAGAAAAGACTACTTCTCTTATTGAAGAACAAATCTCTTGAGCTTGTTTTATTCAGCATACTCACTCTTCTTGTTCAATAATTTATATCGCATTTTTATAGCCAAAAATCTAAATATTTCCACTTCTACGTACGATTTATGTCAAGCTATATCACATATCCTTAGAACTATTTATAAATTTAACTATATCCGACTTTCCGGGTAAACAGTTTGGCGCCCACCGTGGGGCTAAGGGTAACAGTGGTTGTTTGATACAAATCTGCAATACACACCAGTTTACAACTTCGAATCGGCAATGGCAAACCCTCGATTGATGGCTTTACCTATCGACCATGAAGCCGGCCTTCAAGATGAAACTAACAACTTGATACCCAGGGCCGGAAGGCCACTTAACGATGTCACTGAAGCTCGAGTCGAAGTACCGCTAGATGTCAATTCACAAGTGGCTCTTGAGGCGAACCAACGTTCTGAACCGAAAAAAAGCATTCAGGGCTGTACTCGATCCGTAGCTCGAGACGCCCATAACGTGGAGGATATCGGAGTCAGCTTACGGATGATCTTCAAGATGTTACAAGCCCAACAAATAGCGATAGCTCAGTTGCAGAGCCAAACTCAGGTACAAAGCAGGCCGGAGCCCAATCCGTTTCGAGAAATCACCCACAGAACAGAGCCAGCCATATTGAAGTCAAACGAGTAAGAATCGGGGACTACTCCCGAAATTACTAAATTGCTCGAGGAACTCACAAAACGAGTCGAAGCCAATGATAAAAAAGTATAAACATATAATTCCAGGGTCGATCAGATCCTGGGAGCTCCACTAATGATAAAAGGGCTGGATTCGAAAAAATTCATTCAAAAGCCTTTTTCTTCGAGTGCAGCCCCAAAACGAATCCCCAAAAAATTCCGTATGCCCGAAATTCCCAAATATAACTATACGACCGATCTCAACGAACACGTCACCTCTTACACGTGTGCCATCAAGGGTAACGATTTGGAAGATGATGAGATCGAATCCGTGTTATTGAAAAAATTCTGAGAGACCCTCTCGAAGGGAGCGATGATTTGGTATCATAATTTGCCACCAAATTCCATCGATTCTTTTACCATATTAGCGGATTCGTTTGTAAAGGTACATGCTGGTGCCATAAAGGTTGTAATAAGGAATCGGACCTCTTCAAAGTAAAACAAAGGGGTAATGAAATACTGATGGAGTTCGTGTCCCGAGTTCAAATGGAAACATCGGTCACAGACGACTGGGCCATCCAAGCTTTCACCCAAGGGTTGAACGAGCAAAGTTCAATAGCATCACGTCGGCTGAAGAAAAATTTGATCGAGTATCCAGCAATAACTTGGGCGGACGTACACAACCGATATCAGTCAAAAATTAGGGTCGAAGATGACCAGTTGGGAGCTCCTTCCGGATCCATGCATCAGAACAGGACAGCTATTAAAAACCAGAGGGACATCGACGGAGATCAAAGGTCGAACAGAGACCGATATCAATCGTACGTCGCAGATCGAATGAACAACGGTTCAATGTGCAATGCCGTTCGGAACAATCGAAGGAGTGATCGAGGAAAATATTCTCGGGGGCTTATGAGCAAGAGTGGCATTGATAAATATGTCGATCCTATAGAGGCACCTCGGCTATTGGAGTACAATTTCAGCGTCGACGCATCGGGCATTGTATAGACGATCGGAAGAATCAAAGATACTAGGTGGCCCAGACCTATGCAAACCGACCCTTCCCAAAGGAACCAGAATTCGATGTGCAAGTATCATGGTATGCATGGCCACAAGACCAAGGATTGCAAATAATTAAGAGAAGAGGTAGCCCATCTATTCAATGAGGGCCACCTTCGAGAGTTCCTCAGTGACCGAGCCAAGAATCACTTCAGAGAAAGGGACGCCAGCAAAAAAGATAAACAAGAGGAACCTCGCATATCATTCATATGATCATCGGTGGGGTCGATACTCCACAGGGACCCGTGCTCAAATGCGGCAAGATACCGGCCACAGGGGAAAAACGAACTCGAGGCTATGTACCCGAGGGCACTTTATCATTCAGAATTGAAGAAGTCGAGGGCATCTCTCAACCTCACAACGACGCTCTGGTAATTTCTATCCTATTAAATAAAGTTCAAGTTAAGAGTGTCTTAGTGTATCCAGGTAGCTCTGCGAATATCATCCAATCTTAGGTAGTGAAGAAGCTTGGTTTACAGAATCAAGTCGTGCCCGCAGCTCGGGTCTTAAATGACTTCAATATGGCCAGTGAAACAACTAAAAGGAAAATTATTCTGCCCGTAAATATGGCTGGAACCATCCAAAACACCAAGTTCCACGTAATCGAAGGCGATATGAGGTACAATGCCCTACTCGAAAGACCATGGATCCACAATATGAGGGCAGTGCCTTCGACTCTACACTAAGTGATGAAATTCCCTACATCGGACGGCGTGAAGATAGTATACGGGGAGCAACATGCTGCGAAGGAAATGTTTGCGGTCGATGAGATAACACTGATACCAACCTTATCGGCCTCAGAAAGGTCGAGCACAAAAGATAGGCGAGAAACCAAATAGCAATCACAGCAACCAGTTTCGATCGAATCGGTGAAGCAGGAAATAGAAGATGATGAGGAAGAGTTTCCGACACCTCGCGCTCTCATCCTCCCTGACGACTCCGACACCACCAAGTCGACGATCGAAGAACTGGAGCAGGTTATACTAATCGAACGTCTGCCCGATAGAAATGTATACCTGGGAACGGGGCTGACCCCCGAACTCAGGAAAAAACTTATTCAATTTCTTATTGGTAACATAGATTATTTTGCTTGGTCCCATTTAGACATGACATGGATCCCACCATCGATAACAAAGCACCAGCTGAGCTTGGACCCTAGGTTCAAACCGGTGAAGCAATAAAGAAGACCTCAATCTGAGGTAAAACACGCATTTGTAAGAGATGAGGTAACTAAACTTCTCAAAATAGGGTCAATTCGGGAAGTAAAATATCCCGAATGGTTAGCCAATGTGGTTGTAGTCCCCAAAAAAGGGAACAAACTTAGAATGTGTGTAGATTATAAAGATCTAAACAAAGCATGCCCCAAAGATTCTTTTCCACTGCCTAGCATCAATCGCTTGATCGATGCCATAGCTGGTCACGAGATCCTCACTTTTCTTGACGCCTATTCCGGGTACAATCAAATTAGCACGAACCCAGAGGACCAAGAAAAAACTTCATTTGTCACTAAGTATGGAACCTATTGCTATAATGTAATCCCATTCGGGCTAAAAAATGCAGGGGCTATGTACCAACGCCTAGTGAATAAAATGTTCGAAGAACAAATAGGTAAATCGATGGAAGTTTACATTGATGACATGCTAGTTAAGTCCATGCACGCAGAGGACCATTTGACTTATTTGCAGGAAACGTTCAAAGTTTTAAGGAAATACAACATGAAGCTCAACCCTGAGAAATGTGCTTTCGGGGTTGGATCGGGCAAGTTCCTCGGGTTCATGGTGTCGGATCGAGGGATCGAGATCAACCCCGACAAAATTAAAGCCATCGAAGATATCACCGTTATGGATAGTGTGAAAGCAGTGCAAAGGATAACCGGACGGATAGCTGCCTTAGGCCGATTCATTTCAAGGTCGTCAGATCGAAGCCACAAATTCTTCTCTTTGCTCAAAAAGAAGAACGATTTCACCTGGACCCTAGAATGCCAACAGGCACTTGAACAACTGAAGTGGTACCTATCAAGCCCACCATTACTTCACACTCCGAAGACAGATGAGAAGCTTTACTTATACTTAGCGGTATCGAAAATCGTTAGTGGTGTCCTAGTTCGAGAAGAACAATGTACGCAGTTTCCTGTTTATTATGTAAGTCGGACCTTAGGAGAGGCAGAGACTAGATACCCACACTTAGAGAAATTAGTGCTTGCATTGATAAGCGCCTCTAGAAAGTTAAGACCACACTTTCAATGTCACCCCGTATGCGTTTTAACAACTTTCCCACTTCGAAACATTTTGCACAAACCGGAACTATTGGGCCGACTAGCCAAATGGGACGTCGAACTCAGTGGGTACGATATTAAATATTAGCCTCGAACGGCCATCAAGTCCCAAATTTTAGCAGACTTCATGGTCGATTTCGCACCAACCCTCGCACCCGAAGTTGAAAAGGAACTCTTGTTAAAATCAGGTACATCGTCGGGGGTTTGGACCCTCTAAACAGACGGTGCTTCAAATGTGAAGGGATCCGGGCTTGGCATCATATTAACACCTCCCACAAGTGGCATTATTAGGCAATCCATCAAAACTACTAGATTAGCTAACAATGAGGCCGAGTACGAGGCCATGATTGCAGGTCTCGAGCTAGCTAAGAGCTTGGGAGCAGAAGTCATTGAAGCCAAATATGACTCTTTGCTAGTGGTGAACCAAGTGAACAAAACTTTCAAAGTTCGAGAAGATAGGATGCAGAGGTATTTGGACAAACTACAGGTAACTCTACACCATTTCAAAGAATGGACCCCATAACATGTGCCTCGAGAAAAAAACAGTGAGGCCGACGCACTCGCAAATCTGGGGTCGTCGGTCGAAGAAGATAAGATCGACTCAGGGACTGTCATTCAACTTTCGAGATCTATAATTGAGGGAGGGAATGTCGAGATAAATTCCACAAGCTTAACCTGGGATTGGAGGAATAAGTATATTGAATACTTAAAAAATGGAAAACTCCCATCGAACTCTAAAGAATCGAGGGTTCTACGAACCAAGGCTGCTCGATTCACGTTGGTTGAAGATGGAACATTATACAGAAGGACGTTCGACGGACCACTGGCAGTATGCTTGGGACCAGGGGACACCGATTATGTTTTACGGGAGGTCCATGAAGGCACCTGTGGAAACCACTCCGGCGCCGAACCACTAATTCGCAAAATCATCAGAGCAGGATACTACTGGGATAGCAAGGAAAAGGACCCTAAGGAGTTTGTTCGAAAATGCGATAAATGTCAAAGGTTTGCACCAATGATCCGTCAACCCGGAGAGCAGCTTCATTCAGTCATTTCTCCATGGCCATTTATGAAATGGGAAATGGATATCGTCGGCCCTCTACCATCGGCCCCAGGTAAAGCTAAATTCATTTTGTTTATGACTGACTATTTCTCTAAATGAATAGAAGCACAGGCGTTCGAAAAAGTAAGAGAGAAAGAGGTTATAGATTTCATATGGGATCACATCGTGTGTAGATTTGGTATACCAGCAGAAATAACATGTGACAATGGTAAGCAATTTATTGGCGGTAAGGTGACAAAATTTCTCGAAGATCATAAAATAAAAAGGATATTGTCAACACCATATCATCCTAGTGGGAACGGACAGGCCGAATCAACGAACAAGATTATCATCCAAAACATAAAGAAAAAGATTGAACGAAGCTAAAGGAAAGTGGAGTGAAATTTTGCCCAAAGTCTTTTGGGCATATCGGACAACATCTAAATCCAGTACATGAGCGACTCCATTTTCCTTAGTATATGGCTCTAAAGCTTTAATTCTGGTCGAAGTCGGGGAACCAAGCGCAAGGTTCCGACATACATCGGAAGAATCTAACTACGAGGCAATAAATACTAGCCTCGAATTATTAGATGAAAAACGAGAAGCGGCACTGGTTCGAATGGCTGCACAAAAACAACGAATCGAAAGGTACTACAGCAGAAGAACCAACCTCCGCCATTTCAAGACCGGGGACTTGGTCCTAAGGAAGGTCACCGTCAACACTCGAGATCCTAATGAAGGGAAGCTCGGCCCAAATTTGGAAGGACCCTATCAAGTCCTCGATATATTGGAGAAAGGGTCTTATAAACTTGGAGCAATTGATGGAAAACCATTACCAAACAATTGGAACATATCGCTTCTCAAATGATATTACTGTTAAGGTATGATTTTCTCTTCTCTGTTGTCTATATATGTATATTCGACACTAACTCATTGCAGGAATTCGACAAGAAAAAAAATCAAGACCTCTGGTTTCAAAGCACGCATTGTACTCTTTTTCCCTTAAGTTCGGCTTTTATCCCAAATGGGTTTTTCCGGCAAGGTTTTTAACGAGACAACAACTATGTGCTACTCGGGGACAAATCAATAGTATCCGAGGCTCCTTCGTAATCAACCTCGAATAATGGGGGGCTACCAATCGAATAAATCAGGTTCGGGCACAAGAAAGTTATTTCATATCAAATTCATGTCGAACAGGGTCTCGATAGAGAAAAGTGTAAGGGCCAAATGGTCAAAACGAACCATGCCCATGTAGTTTTACTCGAACTCTGGCACAAGATACAAACACATGTATAATGACTTATAAAGGAGAACTTTTTTTTCCAGATATCTCACACTTTGAAAAGATCTTCCTGCTTCATGATTCAAACAGGCTTAAAGGCCAACCACCATCAAAAGGATTTTTGATACAAGCGATCATAAAAAGCCTACGGGCTAAGATATTTTGAGTTCGAGTTCAAAAAAATCACTCACTCAATTATTAAAGCCTAAGGGCTATCTTACTTCGAGTTCGAGCAATCACTCACTCGATCATAAAAGGCCTATGGGCTACGATACTCCGAGTTCGAGTTCGAAATAATCACTCACTCAATTATTAAAGCCTAAGGCCTATCTTACTTCGAGTTCGAGCAACCACTCACTCGATCATAAAAGGCCTATGGGCTACGATACTCCGAGTTCGAGTTTGAAACAATCACTCAATCAATTATTAAAGCCTAAGGGCTATCTTACTTCGAGTTAGAGCAATCACTCACTCGATCACAAAAGGCCTACGGGCTAAGATATTTTGAGTTCGAGTTCGAAACAATCACTCACTCAATTATTAAAGCCTAAGGGCTATCTTACTTCGAGTTCGAGCAATTACTCACTCGATCATAAAAGGAATACAGGCTAAGATATTTTGAGTTCGAGTTCGAAACAATCACTTATTCAATTATTAAAGACTAAGGGCTATCTTACTTCGAGTTCGAGCAATCACTCACTCGATCATAAAAGGCCTACATGCTACGATACGCTGAGTTCGAGTTCGAAGCAATTACTCACTCAATTATTAAAGCCTAAGGGCTATCTTACTTCGAGTTCGAGCAATCACTCACTCGATCATAAAAAGCCTAGGTTACGATACATTAAGTTCGAGTTCGAATCATTCACTCGACTGCTAAGCCTACGGGCCAGTTTTATTTCGAGTTCGAGCAAGCACCCACTCGACCATTACGTCTACGGGCTACTTTACTTCGAGTTCGAAACGTTCACTCGACTACTAAGCCTGTGGGCTACTTTTATTTCGAGTTCGAGCAAACACTCACTCAGTCATAAAGTCTATGAAGGCCGAATTCGATGAAATCGCCTAAATCCTTATGAAAACATTCGCAAGGCATGAATAAAATCTTCACAAGGCAAGAAAGCAGAAGCAAGTCAGTAAAAGAAAAAGATATTAGTATAAATATACAAAGATTGTTTACATGAATAAATGCAACATAGAAGCTAAGGGCTAAGCTTCTGGGTTATCATCGAGAGCGGTCTCTTCTCCACCAGGCTCCCCAACGTTATCGGACCCACTCTTGCTACCATCATCATCATCGTCGCCATCAGAAGCTAAGGCTTCAGCATCAGCTTCGAGTGCTTTGGCCTTTTTTATCTCTTTAGCAAGATCGAAACCTCGAGCGTGTATCTCCTCGAGGGTCTCCCTCCGAGATCGACACTTAGCAAGTTCGGCAACCCAATGTGCTCGAGTGTCGGCATTGTCCACTGCCTCACTTTCCTCCATTTGAGAAGCCTCGTCATCGGCTCGATACACAGCAATAGACTTGTCCGCCATGACTTTCAATGACTCAATCTCCACCTTGGCCTTAGCAAGCCTTGTTTCAAGCTCCTCGATCCTCTTGGCCTGAGCCAAACCTTTTTGCTTGACGCTTCAAAGCAGAAAATCGGCTGATGATAATTTGGCCAAGATTATTTCTTTTTCTGCAGCCAGGCGGTCGATGATAGTCTCCTTCCACCGATCAACCTGATCTTTTTAACCTTTTACTGCAGTTGAGATAACGAAGGGTTAGCTTCCACAGTTGGGTCAAACCCATACTCTAATAGAACGAGGCTCACCTGCTTATCTAGTCCGGCCTCTTCTTCACGAGCCTTAGCCAAATCTACTTGGAGGTCCCTTATAACCTCGTCCTTTTGGCCGCAAAGAAGCCGCAGAGCATCTCTCTCCCCCGAGACCTTCTGAAGCTCGACCTCACACTGGCTGAGGTCAGCTCGAAACTTGCTAATGGCCTACACAGAAGGGAAAAAACACAAGTCAGGTTTAGAAAAGAACGAAGAAACCAAGCACAGTAAAATCATTATCCGAGAAATAAAACATTGGGCCTCTTCTAGGAGAAGAGAAGTGTCACTAATATCGGAGGCATCACGACTCCAGTAAAGCAATCCCAAAAAGGATCCCCTATACTAGAGCCTCCACCCATATCAGGGGTCTTCAATTCTTGAGCTCCTTTAACGCCTCCTCAGAAAAGGTCGGAAGAGAAGGCGAATGACCCACTATCATGGTCCCGAGAGAATCGCTCGGGACGCTCTGATCGAGACTCGGGGTACCAAAACCGGCCTCGACCAGTGTAGCCATCATCGACTCAGAAGGTCTGGCGACCTCGATAGCTTTCGCAGATCGGACCACCAAAGCCAAAGCATCTTCTTCTTCTTCTTCTTCTTCTTCTCTCAGTCGTTGGACCGAGTCCATCGGAAGAGCGATTTCCTTCCTCCTCACCCTTCGAGTTTTGGGATTGAGGTCCTCTGACCGAGAGACAACTTTTCGCTTTTTATCTTTCCCCAGTTTCGGGAACGGGGACTTGGTTCCTTCCTCACCACTCGAAAGCCTCAAAACGGCATCCTTGGTTACGCCTGCATGAAAGGAAGTCAGTAATGAATGGAGCATAAAAAACGTTCCGAAAAACATGAGAAGTGACCCTTACCGTGATTCTTGGCCTCCCACCTACCTTTCACCAAATCACGCCAAGCGCGTTCGGCATAAGAGGAAGTCGAGGCTAACTTTCGAACCCAATCCTCGAGGTCGGGTACCGCTTGTGGAATCCAACGGTCAATTGTATATCGGAGGGAGATATCAGATAGAATCAGAGAAAGATACGAAAAGCAACGCCTTATGAAAATCACTTACGGTCGAAATTCCATTCCTCGAGGAACGACATCTTTTCTTCCGGGATAAGGTCACGAGTCCTCACCTGAATATAACGGCTCATCCAACCCCTATCCTTGTCTTCGTCGATGCTCGATATTAAATCTTTCGATGGACAACGATGGAGCATGATTAGTCCTCGAAAGATTTGAGGCCGATACAATCGTATGAGGTGATTTAGGGTAAAATCCAGCCCCCCGGCCTTGTTTGAGAAGAAGCGAAGTAAGGTTACTATGCGCTATAGAGAAGGATGAATTTGACCGAGGGTGAACTGATATCTTTTGCAAAAATCAATGATCACTGGGTCGACGGGACCCAACGTGAAGGGGTAAGTATAAACACTTAAAAATCCATCCACATGAGTGATGACGCTCTCTTCGTGAGAGGGAATTTGCAACACAACCTAGGGACCCCAGTTGCAATCTTTCTTCACAGCCTCTAGATGGTCCTCTGTTATCGAGCACATGTACATCGACACATGCTCACATAGATCCGGAACCGACAAAAGATTTTCAACCTTAAAATCGATCTTTAGAGTACACGGGCCAGGAACATACTCGTGGGGAGGCGGCTCCACCGGCGCCTTGTCGCCGGACGACCATGAAGAAGAAGCTTTCTCCTTCTGAGGTACGGTTTTTGAAGTTTTTGCCATTGATGTAAAAGAAAGAAAAGCAAAGGAAGATGAAAGGTTGATGGTGCCAAACGCTGATGAAGGTGGCTCTACAAGCGGCGAAATAGAGGTAGAAAGAGTAAGAAAATTTGGGAGATTGAAGATGTAAAAGTGGTAAATGATAAATGGAAGGATTATTTTTAGGTTTATACCGTGGCGTTTCAGTATCAACGGTGGCCGACCACCGTCTGACATGCATTAAATACCTTGAAAGACTAAATTGATGGGACAGCTATCACGTACGTCATGATCGAGCCCAGTGGAAACGTCAGCTTATGATCCGATCGAGCCGTTGAAAATCATATCGTTTCTCACCACATTCTTCCTAAGAAACGAGGGGACTATTTGTATACGGTCGAAATAGATTTTGGCCTTCGTACATTTGATCGATTTCGAATGGTAAGCAATCAAAGTGAGACTTCGAGACGAGTTCTGAAGATAGTACAAACAAGCTTCGAGCTCCAAGACCGATCGAGGAATCGGCTCGGTATCATTATCGAGCCCATGACCTAATCGAACCGTAAGGTAACGTGAAGGTTATCGGAGACGCATAGACCGATTGACACTCACCCCGAATGTCAAACACAAACCAAGGCTGAGGGCTCGACCCAATACCGAGCTCGAGCCAGTATCGAACTCGCAGACAAGAGCCGTTGCAACCGCACCAGGGAGAGAATCTTGGCGGGAATCTAGGAAGAGACAATTCATCATGGGTTCTACACTATATATTTTTTATTATAAATAAAGTAAGATCCCTCTACTATAAAGGGGGGATCCTTGTAAGCACAAGGTAGGTTCACACATTGTAAGAAAAGACTACTTCTCTTATTGAAGAACAAATCTCTTGACCTTGTTTTACTCAGCATACTCACTCTTCTTGTTCAATAATTTATATCCCATTTTTATAGCCAAGAATCTAAATATTTCCACTTCTACGTACGATTTATGTCAAGGTATATCACATATCCTTAGAATTACTTATAAATTTAACTATATCCGACTTTCCGGGTAAACATATATATTAATTAACTAAATTTTAGTGATAAGATAAGAGTAATGCAAAAATATGTTATGTATTTATTGGGTTAGTGTGAATACTGATATTTTTGGTATGAAGAAGAATATTTCCTAAAAAATCAGCAATTGTACTTACTTTTGTGTTTAGTTAGTAAGTCAGGTTACTGATCAAGTGGTAAGTACTCTTCTTGAGGTTGCGATTTTAAGTCATCAAAGGAGCAACGTGGAAAACTTCTAGGAAAGAATAAAATATATTTAAAAAAAATTAAAAGTATGCTACGTTATGAATTCGCCTTTGCATGAATCTATGCATACATCTTAGAAAACCAGGTACATAAACTGGATAGAGGAATTAGTAGTATTAGTATGCGATCGACAATTACCATGTTAAATTTTAAGTAAAAGACATTATAGCTAAAGATAGTTCCTAAGAGAGTTTGAGAAGGCAAAAGATAGTTCCGATATTGGCTGATGTCAGAGGGTTGGTAAGAACGTGCTCCAAGTGGAAACGGGGTCGGGACCAGGAAAAAGATTCATTAAGCCCGATGTCATTACCTAACCGGTCAGCAATGACTTTGATTATTTTCGAGATGGCACTATTGATAGGAAATACCTGTGATAATGATTTTGAAGCTTCCAACTAGGGCCACCAACAATGATACCGTTTAGTACCCGACTCTGAGGCCAAGTCTTCCATGTGTCGCATCCTCGTTAGTCCAGCTAGCATGCCTGAATTTTTATCCCATACAGATAGTCCTCCATATTTTGGATACTTAATAAAATATATCCGAAAAATGAAAGAGTTGAAAATTTTTCTTGACGGGAAAGAAACACAAAAGACCTTTGGTGGTTTCAGAAACTTAACGTGTATCAATTCCATAATTATTGTCCTTGGATTTTGTTCGACGACACATTTTCACTTAAGCTACCTGAACACATGGCGCTCACGATTCAGTGGCTACTCGCCATAATAATTACATATCCCTTTATTTAAATCATCATTATCTACAAGAAAAGTCCACTACTTTTCTACCAGTTTTCGTATTCACTTCAGAAGAGATTTTCTAAAGTGGTCTTTCCGTTTCCAACAATCTGATTCAACTATGCTTTCCTCCCAACACTTATCCTCACCCTTTAGATACCCGTCAAACAGTTTGGCCCCCTCTAAACGTAGAAAAAGGAAGGCCTCTGCGGAGGAGGCTCTTGACTAGATGGGGCCGGAAGAGCTTTCAAGCGAGATAGTTCCTCGGGCTTTTGATTTCAAAAGTGACTGCCTAGACAAAGACGGGAAGGCTGGTGAAAGTGGACAAATCCCTAGTGGAATAGGATCATCTTCCTCGAGTGAGGGCTGAATACAACTAGGATGACAAATTCGAAGTCGTTGTCATGGGCGATAGGGCCTGAATCACTCATCATGTTATGGGCATTTCCATGATCTTAACTTCACCATAGGCGTTGGGCTCCCTATCCCCAAAGTTATTGAGGCCTTCTGTCAATGATACCGGGTTTGTCTGGCATAATTGGCCCTCAGTTTTGGACGTTAGTTGCATGAATCCAATTCTTGCCTGATCAGGCCCGGGTAAACTTCACCCTAGATCATCTAATTCATCTTTACTCCTCTCAGTTATTCCAAGAAGGAATCATACACCTGATTGTATAGGGAACCTATGCCTTGATAAGAAGAGCTGAAGATGATTACAATCGGGGATGGTGTAACTAGTTCGTGAGGATCCCCACGCATCACCTACACCGGCCAACTTCTTAACAACTTTCAGAGGCATGGAGGTTTACACGTACGATTTTGCAAATTTTCTAGTTGTTTTTACAATCATAGTTGCTTATCTTTTTCAATGTTGATTCGTATTTACATCTAGTGTGGTCGTTATGTCCCTGTATCCGAGACCTTTAATTGAGTCGGGGACATTCTACGAGCCTCCAATCAGGATGACATGTCATAGAGGGGCATCTCTTTCGGCTAGTGGAAAGGAAAGAACCATGGTAACCGATCACGAGAGCATATTTAAGCAAGTTTTTTTTTCGGTACCCGTTTCCTTATCCTAGAGTATATATGTTTTGCAGGTCAACCCTAGAGAAGATCAACTGCTAGGGCACTCCCCTCATCCGAGTCCACTATTGCTCCTATCTGGGGCATAACTTCCGGGGTTCCCTCAAACTGAAAAAGGAGGGCTTGAGATTCTGATGCGCCCGCTACTGAATAGGTGCTGCAAATCTCAGTGCACGTCTCCCACATCATCATCGAATGACTGAGAGCTAGAAGGATGAGACGCCCAGGGTGATCAACATCGGCGAAAAGGAGGAGGAGGCCAGTGATATGGGAAGAGGTGAAGGTTTCCCCGGGCAACCTTAAAGTCACTGCAGATTTGGATGGATCCATATGAAGTGAGGACGGCATCCCAATTGTCGAGTTGGACGGGGTGTTGGAGCCAGTAAATGCGATCCTTCTCGAATCGACAATTGAGGCCAACTGGGAAACCACTTCTCGGGAGCTGTAATTTGAAGTGGGCCCCTCGAATCTTTCACCTCACCGGGCAAGCCCCGATGCTCATGATTTGAAATCTTCCTTCTTCTAACTAATTTCTCTTCTTCAGGTAATATAACATTTCTCTAATTTTATCCCTCTTTTATTTGGGAAACTTACTTCTCCGCTTCTTCTTATGTAGAGACATTCGCTCACCACAGCATCTATGTAGAGTGCAAAGAGATAGCCGGTGACACTAATTGGGGAATTTGAGTGTGTTGGGACTGAAGTCAACGAGTTTCGTGCAGCAAATTCCAAGCTTTGAGAGGATAATAAGTATAGTCAAACCTTATGGGCATTCATGTTGTTGCAGTTCGAGAAGGCCTAAAGGGAGCTATGGGAGCGAAAGGCAGATTTAGTCATTCTTGTAGAGTTTAACTGGAAACTTCGAGCAAAAAACCTTTCAAGGGTGAACGAGCATGCTCAAACTTCATTGGCAAATTTCGCTCTTCAGGAGAGGACGACCCAATTGTAGGCCAAGTTGAACGCATTCAAGGATCAGTGGCGTTGAGAGGAGGCTTTGAGAGTTGGTACAGAAAACTTCAGGTGCGCTGCCAAGATGACAAAGCAGCGACTGAGCTACACGCAAAATGGGTTAACCTCACAACCCATTTAGAGACTCTCTATGTGGTTCAAGGCGGCAACCTTGACCTTCCCCAGATGATAGTTGAGGCTGAAGCTAAGGGGTGCAACCTGAATTGGATGTACCTGGAGTAGGCATCTAAAAAGTTGATCAACTCGTGCCTGACATTCACGTTGATTGTTTGATCGATGTGGTACAAGGAGATGAGTCTTTCGGACATACTTTATTCAACTCTTTAAAATCAACGCACGTCTTAAACTTGTTGAGCTTTTTAGGAACTATGACTACGTTAGATAACCAATCTAGTTATCTTATTTCCCGGATTGACCCTATATAAAGTAATCTAGATACCTCCTCCTTGACAAACTGATTGCAATCGAAGGAAAGCTGTCACTTTTTCTACTTCACATAAGGGTGAACTGGGTCAAAGCTGAGCTTGTGGGTAACCAAATCTGACATAATATTTGTTATGTCTAAGTGGGACCAAGTAAAGCAATATATGTTAGCTTTCAAGAAATCTATGAATTTGAGTCTGAGTACAAGATTGAGGTCCGAACCCAAAAATAACTTTCTTTCCAGTTCGCCGGCTAAGAGGATGACTTCCTCCAGCTCTTTTGCCATTTATTTTGTGACATCGGTATCCTCCGGAGCTTTGAAAGTTATTGGGACATTAGGCTATTTTGATTCCTCTTCTTCGAGATCTCTCTCCCCAGCTAATACATCTCTGACCCGAGGTCGGTCAGAAGTACTCGTTGCAGTAATTGCTATAATCTGCCCCCACTCTGCTTTGTCCTGTTGCTATGACAAGAGCATGCATTTCTTGAGTCGCTAATGGCTCTCCTCGAATTTCCCTTATCCCCATGGAGTAGGAAACTTCACGACTTGGTGAAAAGTTGATGGGACCGCTTGCATGAGGTGGAGCCAAGGCCTTTCCAGGATGATATTGTAAGACATATCACCGGTCATGACATCGAGCATCGTATCTTGGACGATTACTCTGGCATAAATAGGCAATTTAATCTCCTCCCCGGATCATCTTGCTAGCCATGTTGAACCTGGCTAGCAGCTTTATGGTTGGAATTATCTTATCAACCAGCTGCATCTCCTCTATGAGCCGAAGTTGAATGATGTTGGTCGAACTACCTGGATCAATTAACACACACATTTTAGAATTTAAGACACGAAAGGATATCACCAGTGCATCATTATACAGATATGAAAGTGCATTGCAGTCGATGTTGCTGAAGGTGATTGAATCATGCACCGAGAACTCTCGGTCTCTCTTCCTAGAGGAGACGAAGACTTTGGTCTTTTTGGAGGCCGATTAGGTGACCCCGCTGACCGCTTCTCCAACAAAAATTAGGTAGATTGTTTATTTCGGCGATGGCGACATCCTTGGTTCCGCGCCATCCCAGTTCTTATTCAGGTGTTATGCATGGCTCAGTCACTGAGGAATTCCTTTAAATGCACAGCCCTAAAAAGTTGTGCCACTTCGGCTCATAATTACTTGCAGTCCCCAATCAAGTACCCATGAGTGTTGTGGAAATCACATCATAGGTTCTAATGTTTTCTGTCAGGGTTGGAATGCATCTCCCTTGGGAAGCTGGCTTTCGTGACATCTCTCAAGGTCGTGACAAGTTTCGCGGTCCCGATGCTGAAATTATATTTGGATAGCCTGATAAGTGGGAATATTGACTATTTATTAGCACCTTTTTACTTTTGTTTTAGTCCGAAAGTATTAATTTACGTTCTCGAAACTAATAAAATTGTACAAATCGCAGGATTGTTGGAAGTTTGGCCTACCATGATGAAATGCGACATAAAAAGGAGTGTTCCGAAGCACGGGGTATTAAAGGGTGCAGAGGCAAAGAAATGCGGTCCGCAGAAGAATTTTTGTGGCCGTAGAAGAAATTGCGGACCGCATAATTCCATCTGCGGCCGCAAACCAAGCAACAGAACCCAACAGGATTTTGACCAATGTGCGGACTGCACATGTATTGTGCGGCCGCAGAACATGGCTTTCATTGACAAAAAATCAAAGTTCAGAGAATATGCAAAAAGACCAAGTCCTGACTCCTTGCTGAAGTGCGGACCGCATAAGAATTGTGCAGCCGCAATCCAAAAATTGCGGCTGCAAAACCCACTCTCCTGCTAGCTGAAGAAATCTGCAGACCGCACATGGAATTGTGCGGCCGCAGAACCTCCTGAGGGGCATTTTTGTCAGCGAATTCTGGCCCACTATAAATAGACAAGTTTCATAATTTTAGGTCAAGTTTTGAAGTAGAAAGCTGCTGCAGCCGTTACCTTTTTTCATCTTAGGAAGTTTTTGATTATTTTAGTGTTTAACATTATATTTCATCAATTTAATCTTTGATTATGGGTTTTATTTGCATTTCTTCTTTATTTTCTTCAATACCCACTATGAGTAGCTAGATTTTTACTAGGGTTATAACCTAACCCTAGTATGTAAACCTTATGGGTATTTGATTTAATGCTTGTTTATAATTGGGTGTTGATTATTTAGCCTAGTTCATGCTTCAATTTTAGAATTAATGGTTGCAAACATTGATTCATGCCTTTTTGACTTAGTCTCTAGTTGAAAAAGAGGGACCTAGTCTAGGATAACTTGGCTAACGAGGAATTGGGTTAATTGAGAGTTCGATTAGCCTAATTAAAGGGTTCAAACTAGAGATAGTAAAAACCCGACTTGAGCTTTATATCAACTATTTGTTTTTATACCCATTTGGGCTTGAGAAAGCCAAATTGGGCAAAATCACTCTTTGACTAAGAGGTATTGAGTGAATAACGTAGAGTTGAGAGCTATAATACACCTCAATCAACAAAATATGTATTAACGTATTTAACTCATTAGGTAAACACAACAAAACAAGTATTAATGTACTTAACACTATTTGGAAAAACACCAAAAATAATCATTCACTTCTAGTTTCTTTTCCTTAGCTTAAAATTGTTAGAGTAATAGTAGAAGTAGAAATCAAAACTTTTTGTGGAAGTGCAAATTTAGCTAATCCATTCGCTTTCTTCAAGTGTATACTTCTAACACCCCTTTTAACTCTCTGTGGAAATCGACCCCAACTCTTGTTGGGTACTATTATTCCAACGATTGTTTTCACTCACTATTGAGTGCAGATTGGACGTGGGTCAGACTCTGAGATCATAGAAATCAAATGTGACTCCCAGTTGGTGGCCCTGCCACATCTCTTTTAACCGTTCCCCGATTACTTCTGACCAGCTCTGGTCTTGCGATTGGTCCCTGTTATCGAAGGGCTGAGTAAGGTTCGAACCGGCCCCACATATTCCTCTGCCCAAATTTCGGTATACCTTTTAGCCTTTTCTGGAAGAGACTCCTTACTTCGTTCGGCACCGTGGCTCTAAGGCCATCTTCAATCTACATCTTGGATGTATACATGTGATTCACTTCATTTAAAGTTTTAGCAGGGAACTCCTTCAGGCTTTCTTTTAGCTTCCACGAACCGTCATACCTATTCGGTTTCATATCATCAGTAAATGCGGCTGCAGCCTAGTCCTCCGATATTGTAGGCAACATCATTATTTCTCGTTGGGATCTCTCCATAAAGCTTGAAGCAATTCCCCATCGCGTTGCTTTATTTTGAAGATGCATTTCATTTGGGTCTCAACCTTTTGAGCCCCAATATGAGCCTCTACAAAAACATCCGGAAGCATAGCAGAAGAGTCGATATAATGTTTAGGTAAAAATTTATACCAAGTTAAAGCTCCTTTTGTGATAGTATGGCCAAATTTCTTAAGCATGACGGATTCGATCTCGTCTAGCTGCAGATCATTTCCGTTGATGCCGGTTGTATAGGTTGTCATGTGCTCCTGCGGATCCGTGGTCCTATTATATCTTAGTACGTCTAGTATTTAGAACCTTTTTGGGACAAAAGATGAAGCCACACTTGGATTAAATGGCAGTTTCACGTGCTTTTTGGTGTCTACACCCCTGACAATCGTGGGGCCTCGAGTATCTAATCTATCCGGGCATGTATCTCCTGTACGAAACTGAGGAGCTTAGATCTATACATTTCTTTGACGTTTGCGTGGTTTTGGACCCGCTCATTTCGACCCTCGAACCACGAGGAACCTTTGCTTCTACCGCATTGGTTACAACATTCATTGGGGCCTCGGTAGTTAGGGCGCGGACGTTCTAGGACGAGTCTAGATCTTCTCCTGCGATACATCCTCGTTATCCTAGAATGATGTCGCTGACCTCTTCATGGGGCGTACTGTTCTCTCTGGTACCCGGTGTCATCTCACTTTTATCATTAGGAGACCCAACTTCAGTCGGAAGTCAGGTCTGATCTGCTTCATGTGAAGAGGACCGGTTGTCCTCCTACTCACGTTCTTCGAGGTGCGATGAATCCTGCATGTCCTTGGACACCTCTAGGCTTGGCAGGTTCACCAAAGACCTCAGTATGATTTGTTGATCATTTACGTGTGGGTTTTCACGTGGAGTCCTAGATCTGGACAAAATTTCTCGGTGGATAAGCTTTTGGTGGTTTAATAAAAGGCTTAAAGCATAAGGATCAAGAAGATATCACGGCTCCCTATCCCCACAAACGGAGTTAAACTGTTTATCGGGAAAAATAGATATCCAATGCAACAGTTATTTTGATAATAGGAGGGGTAAAAAACAAGTGAATCATGATCGATCCAAACCCTTTATATATATATATATATATATATATATATATATATATATATATATATATATATATATATATATATATGAGAATGGACCAACGAGTAATAACGAATAAAGAGGCAAGATCTAAAGAAAGTTCAATAGTAAGCTTTGTATTTCTTGCAAGTGTTATAAAAATAGAGAATGAGAGAGATGTGTTACAAATTCCCCCCTGGATCCTCTCTCAGAAGGATGATAATGTTCATCTCTTTAGCTTCTCTGAGAAGCTATGAGAATGAGAGAGAGAGATGTGTTACAAATTCTTCCCTGGATCCTCTCTCAGATGGATGATTATGTTCATTTCTTTAGCTTCTCTGATAAGCTAATTATACAAGACAAGATAGGACCTTTTCGTGACAAGATTACTAAATATTGCAAAAAATAATTTTTGAACAGGCATTTCAGTTCTGGCTCGGAACTCGATGTTGGCTGACGGGTTGGTGAGCATGTGGTCCAGTTGAAAATGGGGTCATGACCAGGGAAAAGATCCATTGGGAACGGTGTTATTGCTCTATCGGTCAGGAGTGACTTTGATTATTTCGAGATGGCACCGTTGCCTTGAGATACTAGTGATAATAACTTTGAAGCCCCTAACAGGGGTCACCAACCGCGATACAGCTGAGTGTCAATTCTGACTGGGCCAAAGCTTCCACGTTCACATCCTCGTTAGTCCACCTAGCAGGCCCGAATTTTCACCCCATACAATGTTCCTGATTATCTAGTTTGGAAGGTAAGATGAGTATTAAAATAAGGTAATCACTGTCTTCACATGATCATTCACATGTATTCTTTAAGTTGACCTCATCTCAATTGCAACATCATTAATTTGTCACTTTTTACATGGCGATTATGAATTATATATCCGAACTTGTTTCTTTTCTTTCCATTTCATCATTCAAATCCACCTCGGCTTGGTTCATTATGGAGCCACACTTTTAACTTTTCACATTTCAATTTTTATATCCTTTAAGATTCAGAAAATATGGTGGACGAACTGGGATATTTCCATGAACAAAAGTAAAACCTATTATATGTATAATATTTTATACAACACGTTCTTCAACTTGCCAAGTTGCATTATATTTTTAATAAATCATATTAAAAAGTAATATTTTTTCCTCTAGCTTTGGACTCTACAATTGACAGAGAAGAATTGCAGGTTTTTGGGGACCTTATTAGCTTCTTTCGGCAAAAGGTTTTCGGTACTATATCGCATTTGTGGACTGCAAACATCATTGCTGACACACTTGATCAGGGTACTGATAAATATGGAACATTGTTGACAAGAAGTTCATTTATGTTACAAAGTGTATTTTAGAAGATAAAAATTACTGGATTCGATCTATGATCATACCTAATACTTTAGCTCCTTGGGCTTTCAATAATAGCATATTGACTTGAAGAAATAATTAAACCGGTCAATATTGTATTTGGCCATACTAGATAAAATCCTTTGAATGAAATTTTTCATTGTTATTCTAGATAAGGTCATTATTTCGTGCATTCGAATGTATTTACGCAGAAAACTCTTTGTTGGAATCCGTACCTTGAAAGTTTTGTAGCTGCTTTACGTGCTAGCTGAAGTGCTTGTCCTTGTTAAGTAGATTGCAAATTCTATTGAATGGAGCTGCCCATTTTAGATAAAACAGATCGAGACAAAAAGAATTGTTAGGAATACTGCAGAACTTATTGCCATTCTTAAAGTTCGTGTAATACAGCAGTTTCTGTTGTTCGTTTTCAAGCACGCACGATAAATAAGCTTATTTCATTTAGTTCTCCTTTATATTCCTAAAAGGCTATTTTTGTGTGGATATTGTTCAACCCAAAAATAGTTCCACGATAAAATAATTAAATTTATATTTAAATTGATTTAAATCAAAGCTTAGTCGAATGAATCATATGATTAGACTAAATGAACAATAAATTAAACGACAATAATAAGACAATTAAAGTAGACAAACAAAAGAAAGAATGGTTTTATTGAGCTTTTTTATAAATGAGCCACAATGCTACAAAGCAAAGATCGAATGCCCAACTTAACAAGAATGAAATACAATAGCTTTTAGTAATGAGTAAGCTGAGTAGAATCTAAATGAATTACAAGTGAGGGATGTAGGGGTATTTATAACTAAGTCTAATGTTAATATGCCTAGTTCCAATTCCGTATATCGTCCCTCTGGGTAGTTAGCAACCGACTCAGAGACGGATCCAGAATTTAAATTTTATGGGTTCAACTTTTAAAGTTATGAGTTCATATCTATTTTTTTGTAATTTTAATAAATTTTTACACATAAATTTTTACTCAGTATCAAAAGTTATGGGTTCAATTGAACCCGATAGTAATATACTACATCCGCCCCTGGCAACCGTCGAGGTACTCACCGGTTGTAAGTATCAGACGTAGTGGGTATTAGTGGATCCTGAATATTTCGAAGATGGTTGAAGACCAAGTAAGACGACAGAATCATCTTTGGAGTGCTTCACCCGACATTTTTCTCGTCTTCCCGGGAAGGAGTTACCGGATCAAAAATATTTCTCGCGGGGACAAAATTCCGTTGTTCGTGTATGCCCGAGATAAACCTATTCCAAACATCATTGTATCGTCATGTAAACTATTAACATGCCAAAGCTGGATTTTACCAATACAAATATATGCATATGTACAGGCACAGTATCTGCTCCGGGTAAAAAATAATAATCGGATGTGCTCATCCATCGTGAGATTTATCAAGATGCTTATCTTGCTCTTGTGAGATTAATATGATTCATTGTTTTTACTGATAGAGTAAAACAACAGTCTAAAGACATATCAAGAGTACAACACAAACGCTAGAAAGTAGTTTTAGTGTATCTTCTACATTATTGTAGAACATTTTTAGAATTAAATCCTCAATTGTATTAACTCCATCTAAAAAAATATATAAAAAAAATAAATTTAAATGTACGAGTACCAGCTAGTTTTATGTATTATGGTTAACTTTTCGCTAAAGGGAAAGAAATAAGCAGCAGTAATATGAAGTTGACTGAAAAACTCTTGGAATTTATAATACAACGCACACTCGTTGAACACTGTAGGAACAAACTATATACAAGTTGCACCTTCACTTTAGACGAAAATAATCATTACATTACATAGCCGTCAAAATTGTAATCCGTAGTTAAGCGATTAAATTAATAAAAATACTAGTGTATATTCGAGCTGTAAAGAGCTTTCATATTTTCTTCTTTTAGAGCTTTCATATTCTCTTCTTTTACTTTTATTCTTTTTGTTGCAAAAGCTTAGACTTTTGACTAATGCATTTATACACACATTTAACAAGGTTTAATTCTTTAATTTGCATTTTGTTTAGTGACAAACTTGAATTCGGTAGACATTTGTGTGTAAATCAAGTAAACCTTATTCCTCAAGAACGAATTGTCGGCAAAATTCCAGTTTTTGACTATTTGTATTGATGCTGCTGCTATGCATACATCTAAACAAACCAGGAGCCTAGACTGAAAAGAATTAGTATTTTATTAGTACTAATTAGTATGCGACAAATACCAAGTTACGTAAAAGACGTAGCTAAATATAGTTACTAAGAGATGTCTGAAAAGGTGAAAGGCCAGCTAATTAATTTTGGGTTTATAAAAGGTTCATTTGTCTTTATGTTCTTGGTTTATCTAATTAAAAAGGTAAAATGAGGACTAAAATATAATAATTAGGGTTATAACAATGAAGTTAATCAATCATCTTCACGTGATTACTCACATGCATTCTCGTTAAGCATTGACCTCATCTCAATTACAGAAACATCGAACATCTCAATTAAACAGGCGGATTCAGGATTTAAATTTTATGGGTTCAATTTTAAGGATTTTTAACATTGAACCTATTATATTTTTAAAGTTATGAGTTCATATCTACTATTTTTACAATTTCTATAATTTTTTACATTAAAATTTTTACTCCGCATAAAAAGTTATGAGTTCAGTTGAACCCGAACATAGTATACTACATCCGCCTCTGACTTTGTACATGGCTATTATTCAATTATCCAAATTTTTGGTTCACTTTTTTTTTCTCCATTTCATCGTTAAAATTCATCTCGGCGTTTCTCTAACTTCTCATATTTCAATTTGTATATCCTTCGAAATTCAGGTAATTGTGAAAGGATGTTACCTTTACTCTTTTTTTTTCTTTAGAATTTAGAGCCTATAACATTGGCGCCTAAAAAGATGCACTATCAAGTATCAAATCACTTAAATTACTACACCGATCAAAAGTAAGATTAATAATCTCTGATAAACAAATTAACATATATAAACCGTATAAAAATTTCTTACACTATCAATATATATAAGTTACCGAAATAAATGAAGACTGTTATATTAATTTGCATTATCGGATAATTCAGTTACTGTATAAGAGAGATTATTGAACATTGATATCAAAATTGATAGATGATAAATTTGTCAAATATTGTATAAAATGGAAAATAAAATACTATACAAAAACACTCAAGATTTATAAGCCTTGAACATTTGCCCAAAAATAAGTTTCTTGACCATTCCCTAAGTAGTGAACTTCCTAGTTCACTACTAACATACCAAAGTTCTAAATTTTCAAGGAACAACAGATCTATAACTTGTTAGTATGTAATTTGTTTTTCTTTTCTTTTTTACATTATAAAAAAAAAAAAATATCATGATTTCAAAGGACTGCCACTTGAACTAGAAACCCCAATTTGCCACACTTTAATTTCTCCGTCAAAACTTCCACTAAACAACTTCACAGAACCACCGTCAGATTCACTGGTTTCCGCGGCCGCCACCAATGACCTCACCGGTGTCCGATGACCATCTAGAACCGTTAAACAACAGAACTGTCCTTCAATACCACGTGTCCAAATCCTCACCGTCCGATCCGCCGATCCACTGAACAACAAATCAGAGACGTTGATCAAACATAGTATCGCTTTCGTATGACCTCTCAATGCACCAGTAATCACCATGTAATTAGCACTGTCTTCCCTTTCCCATACCAATATCGACCTATCACACGCGCCTGAAAATAGAACAGAACAATCAGAGCTTAATGCTAATGCATTCACCGCCGATTTATGTTTCTCTAATGTAGCAATCAAACCATGTTTTGAATTTTTCTCCCCATATGGTTTACCCCAAACTCGAATCCGTTTATCAGCAGAACCTGTAAAAATCGTCCCATCTTTACCTACCACAACAGCGTTTATGGCATCATCATGTGCTCTAATTGATTCAGTGCACCGTAAATCTGACCCGCTCCAAATTTTCAAAGACCTATCCCACGAAATAGAGCACATTAATTTTTCATTAACTGCTAATCCAGAAACAGCATCGTGATGTTCGATCCATAGCTTCTTCTTATGTCTTCTTACATTTGTATAGCTGCTAGGGAAAACGAATCTGCGTAACCGGTCTTCAAGTGTTGGGAGTATCGCCATTAGTTTATGCTGCTTAACTGGTGTCAGTTTCCACACCCGGATTTTACAGTCCTGATGGGCGGTGAAAATTTTACCATTAAGAAAAGCCACTGATTTTATCGAGCCGCTAGAAGGGTCTTTGCCGTTGAAAGTGTCGATGAGCGTGAAATTCGTGAGTTCGAAGACATTGATTTCATTGGAGGAAGCAGCGTAAAGGAGATTGTTGTGGACAGCGAGGAAAGTGACATGGGTGTTTCGGGGATTAAGAGAATTCAGGCAGCGAGCTGAGATTACAAGGTTTAAGGTACCGGTGGAGAGATTTTGGAGAGAAGGGACAGAAGGTAAGGTTAAAAGGGAGAGGTTGCTTTGTAAGCTACCAAGGGAATTGTTTGTTGCTTGAGAAATTACTGATATAGGTGAACTGTTGGTTATGTCGGAAAATAAACTGCTTGCATCGTCGGAGAATGGGAGTTTTGGAGGCGGAATAGGGTGGTCGTCGGCGGTGGTGACGGAGGAGGAGCAAGTTGCAAGCCAAGATCGGAATTTCATTGTGCCGGCTAAACAGTGAAGAGAAATTGGTATAGAATAAGCAAAGAATGTGTGTGTATTAACTCTGTGTGTGTGTGTTTTAGAAAGAGGTGGAAATATATAGAGTCTTGACTTGGACTTATGGGAGTTGTGGTTGGTTGTCTTTTTCCTATTTCTCTCTATCTTCTAACTTGCCAGTTGCCATCTCTTTGTCCCACTTTCTTGTTCAAAATATTTTCATTATTTAAAATTCAACAAGTTGCAAATGGGAGTACTCCATTGTTCATGTTATTCTTGATTATTTAACTTTTTATTATTATTAAAATGAATTAGTCTAATGGAGTATAATTTTTGTTTATGAATTGAAAATGTAATCATAGACATTTAACATAAAACTTCTTCAAGTTGCGCATATACGGCACTATTTTAGCTTTTCATTTCAAGAGAGTGGGACCAGATGCAATTAACATGACCACACATTTAAATTTTGTGTATCACACAACAGTTCTATGGGAGTTTTGGTGTGTAGTTTAGTATAAATATTATTTTAGTTATATAGTAACTCTTTTTATATGAGATTAGTGAACAATAACACAAGTAATTATAAATTTGTTCAAATTGTAAGTACACATATAAGATCATTACCTCCAACTTTTTAAATTGAGTTGTCTTTGTTTTTGCTTTTTGCTCGAAGGTATTTTTAGCTAAGCCATCATAAAAATACTCTTAAAATCATATGATATTTTTCTGTTTGAGTCAAACCCGCACGGTATTTTTTAAAATATCTCAGACCATTAAGAGTATTTATGACTACCAAGACATACAAGCTTCTTCTTATATATGTGCATATCAAAACTAGAGAGAAGGCAGAATTAACAACTTGCTCGTTTCCGTTTGGTCTTGTTCTTTAGCTCTTCATTAGCTTCAATACTAGAGCTACTATCTTTCGTCTTCAAACTCTCCTCTCACCGAACAATCAATATGATACCAGTTTGTTGACTAAGTCAATCCAAAGATGCTTGGGTGTGATATATAACTTAATTATATTTCTTATTAACTTTTAATGCGAGTCTTTGTTCACGGGCTCAAAGGGAATGAAAGGAAAAGGCAAGGAGAGCATCAAACAAGGGTAAAACGTTACATTTCATGAATGCTAGTGGGGAATTTTCTCACAAAGCTCGCAGTTATATAAATCCTCCATTTTGTTTGAGTTTGATACAAGATACTACATGTCAAAATTTAATAGATATCATGACAAGTTAAATTTAAGGACTGATTTTCGGATATATACCAAAAAGTTTTTGTGTCCCTTTGTTGGGGTTGGGGGTGGGGGTATATTCTCGTATAGGGTAAAACCGGTTCATATTAAATACTCGAATAATAAAGCGACAAGTGGAACCGGAGACAGACGGAAGATGAAGCAGGTGAAAATCAAGACCGAGGACAGCAGCTTCGATTGGCACCGGGCAGACCCCGATGGGAACATTGCTGACGAAGACAAATAATATTTGCCACCTGATGACATTCAATGAAGAATATTTCTGAGTATTAAATACACAATCTGTTACAGAGAATTTTGTCATTCATGGCCTGCAGTTATATATTCATCAATGACTCCCATAATTGTCATTTAAGAGGGGCTTGATCCTAGGACCTTGTTCCCTAGGTGTAGCTATAAATAGTGACTTCAACAACCATTGTAAGAGCGACGAAAATTCTGACAAACTTATGTTACACATTATTCTAATCTCAATAATACTTTATTTTCAGTCTTTTGATATTGTTATTGCTGTCTTCGAAAGCCTTGCTCCCGGAACCAAGCTGTTTGCTGTCTTACCTCGATTTCAATGCTAAGTCTTATATTTTATTTAATTTATTTATCACTTTTTGGATCAAATTAATTCGTTTTTCTATAAATCACGTCACAAATTTAACTGTACCGTTTTACGGGTAAACATTCTTGGCACTTGATTTACTAAAATATATTATAGTTTTGTTTACTCGAAAAACGGATGGAGTTGAATTTGTACGTAGTTCTAAGAATATGTGGCGCAACTTAATACAAATTGTAAGGATAAATAGAAATATAAATATAGATTGCAAAGAATGCAAAATAGATATGGTTGTAAAGAAGATGAATTTTAGGACTCAACAAGTAGAATCAATTTAAGAAGCTTGAAAGAACAATTCTTTACTATGGGAGAATATAGTGTTTTGATTATAATATAAGCCTGAAAAAAACCTCCCTCTACAGAAATGATAACCATGCCCTTTATAGTAGAGGGATCTTGCTCTAAACATAATTAAAAATACTCAGTAGGAGACCCACAATAAATTAGCTTTTTCATAATTTCTGTCAAGATTCTCTCTAGTGGGATTGCAACGGCTTTTGTCTGCGAGCTCGATCTTGACTCGAGCTCTCGATCTTGGATTGAGCTCTATTCTGACTCGAGCTCTCGATCTTGGCTCGAGCTCGATTCTGATTCGAGCTCACGAATTGATTCGGGGTCAATGTTGGTCGGTCTCTGGATCATAAGCTTGATAGTTTTACTTTGCATCATAATTCGATTTGGATCCGAGCTTGACAATGATATCGAACTCGACATTGATCAGCCCCTAGGATTCGAAGCTTGTTTGTACCATCTTCGGAGCCTATCTCGAGGTCTCACTTCGATCGATTATCTTTCGAACTCGATCAGACGTACGAAGGCCAAAATTTATTTCGACCGTATACAGATAGTCCCTTCATTTCTCAGGAAGAATGTGGTGAGAAACGATATGATTTTTCAACGGCTCGATCGAATTATAAGTTGACGTCTTCATCGGGCTCGATCATGACGTACGTAATATTTGTCCCGTCGATTTAGTCTTTCAAGGCATTTAATGCGCGTCAGACGGTGATCGGCCATCGCTAATACTGAACCGCCATTGCTTAAACCTATAAATAACCCTTTCTTTTATCATTTATCACTTTTACCTCTTCAATCTTCCAAATTTCTCAAGTCCCTTTTCGTTTTCTCTGGCTTACCCAGTAATCCGTGATTTCTCTTTGCGAAAAGCCCCCATTCAATTTTACCAAATCTTTGTCACTTTCTTCTACTTCTCACCTTTGAATTCGAAAATGGCGAAAACGTCACAAACCATTCCTCAGAAAGAGAAGGCTTCATCTTCATAGTGTGCCGCCGATGAGACGTCGGCAGAAGCACGGCCTGAGGAGTGCGTTCCCGGGGCGTGTGTTCTTAATTCTGATTTTAAGGTTGATAAAGGCTCATCGGTCCCTGGCCGATGTGATCTAGTATCGAGGTACATGTGTTCGATAGCCGAGAAGCACCTCAAACAGCTAAAGAAAGATTGCAATTGGGATAAAAAAGAAATAATAATTCCTACTTCTGATGAAGATATCACCACTTATGTGAAAAGGGTTTTTGAATGTGTATACTTACCCTTTCACGTTAGGTCCCCTCGATTCTGTTATTATTGATTTTTGTCGTCAATACCAAATAACCCTATGCTAGGTCCATCCTTCTTTTTGGCGGATCGTTATCTTGATCCGATACTTTGTGAACAAAATCGAGGGGATGCCGTTCACCCTTGACCATCTTATCCAATTGTACTATGCTCGACTTTTTCGAGGAGGGTTAATAAAACTTCAGCGTCGGGCTACCAAGGCTATGTTCTCGAGCATTGACGAGGACATGGATCGGGGATGGATGGGCAGGTTCGTTCGAGTGAGGACATCGGACCTGATTCTGACCGAAAAGATGCCATTTCCCGAGGAGTGGTATATGAAACGTAAGTGTGATCTTGCTGTTACTTCCTTCTATTTTGTTCTTTCATTTCTTTTCTCATCGATACTCTTCTTTTTGTGATGCAGCGGTACCCTGAATGCCCGGAGCAGTTCCCGATCTCAAGAACTGGGTGCGATCTCTTGTTTCGACCACCACATACGCCGAACGCTCATGGCGTGATTTGTCAAAGGATCGATGGGAGGCCAAAAATTACGGTAAGACCCTTTATCGTACTCTTTGATAATTAGAACGAGATGCCTTCCAAATATTCTAATAAGATTTTCCATATGCAGGTTTGGGCAAAGATGCAGTTTTGAGGCCCTTATCCATCGAGGAAGAAACTTTGGCCTCTGTCCCAAAGCCGGTGAAGGAAAATAAAAGGAAAAGAGCCTCCGTTCCCGAAGATCCAAAACCGAAGAAGAGGACGGCTCGTAAGCCGAACAAGAATGCTATTCCTTTGACCGTAGAATTAGTTTTGCGTCTAAGGGATGAAGATGATGAAGAAAAAGAAAATGATGGGTCTGCGCTGGTGGCCCGAACGAAGAGAACAACCAATGCCCCATCGGCAGCTGGATCGATGATGCTTCATGAGGCTCCGCCTCGAGCTGAGGGTATACCGGAGAAAGATTCGGGCGGAGTCCCTGAGTTGTCGGAGATCGAAGACGCATCCCATCGGAGCCAACAGATGGGGGATATGTCTGAAGGGGCCCCTCTTGAATCCCTTTGAACCGAAGAGAATGCTCCAAGTGATTCATTTGGGGCAGCAGCAATCGAAGACTCGCCCACTTTCCCCGCTTTTTCTGCAGGGGTGATTCGGGAAGCCCAAGCTTTGGGGGCCCTCGATCTAGACAGGCCTCATGATGGAGAGGATCCTTTTCGTGAACTATTTACCGGTATCGAGGACGTTGCCGGTACTAGTGATGAATCAGATCTTTTTCACGGGGTGCAGCAGGCTTTGAATCAGGTAAGCCTTAAAATTATTTTGTTGGTACTACCTTCATGTTTACTTTTCGTTTCTAACTTCGTTTCTTGTTTATTTGCAGGCAGCGGCAGTTCATCGAGAAGCACGTTCTCGGTCCCAAAACGAGCTGCGTCGATACGAGGCCGACCTTCAACGGGTTACTGAGGAGAGAAACTCCCTAAAACTTCTCTTAGGGCAAATGGAAGAGGAAATAAAATACCTCCGAGCTGAGCTAGCCAAGGCTTACCGAGATCAGACCGATCTGTCTGAGCAGGTAATGATACTTTTAAAAGCCTATGGGCTTGATACCAGAACGATGGCTAATTTTTCGGTCTCATAGTTGTAGCAAAAAATTGAGATGATCGGGAAGCTTCATGAGGAGGTCGATGTGATAAAAGCAAAGTATTTGTAGTGGAAAGAAGGTATGGACCGCTTTGCTGCAGAGAAAGAAATTGCTCGAGCCAAGTTATCATCGGCCAAAACCCAACTTCAAAGAATGAAGGAAAAAGGCCTGGTTCAAGCGAGAAAAATAGAGGATCTCGAGGTTCGGTTGGCCTCTGTACTTGCCAAGTCCGAATCTGATGCCGAAAAGGCAAAGGCCGATGCGGATGCACTTGTGGCCGTCTATCAGGCCGATGTTGAAGCTGCCCAAGTCCAAGCAAGAGAGGCAGCCGAGACCGCCGACACTTGAGCACATTGGGTCGCTGAACTTGCTAAGTGCCGATATCAGAGGGAAACCCTCAAGGAGATCCATGCTCGTGGTTTCGACCTCGCTGAAGAGATAAAAAGGGCCAAAGAACTCGAAGCCGACGCTGAAGCCTTGGTTTTCGATGACGATGATGATGACAATGATGATGACGATGGGAGTAAGAGCGGATCCGAGAATGGGGGGGAGCCCGATAGAGAAGAGACCGCTCCTATGGATGACCAGGAAGCTTAGTACTTAATTTTTACGTTGTAATCAATCATGTAAACAATTTTGTATATAGAAATATCCCCCTTTCTTTTTGCCGACTTGCTTCTCTTTTGTTTCCGGTCTTGTGAAGACTTTATTAATGCCTTATGAAAGATTTCATAAGGATTTAAACAACTTAATCAAATTTGGACTTCGTAGCGTCTATAACCGAGCGAGCACTTATTCAAACTTAAAGTGATGTAGCCCTTAGGCTTATTAGTTGAGTCAATGATTCGAGATCGAAGTAATGTAGCCCGTAGGAATAATGGTCGAGTGACTGCCTGCTCGAACTCAAAATAAATGTAGCTCGTAGGCTTAGTAGTCAAGTGAATGATTCGAACTCGAAGTAATGTAGCCCGTAGGCATAATGGTCGAGTGAGTGCTTGCTCAAACTCGAAATAAATGTAGCCCGTAGGCTTAGTAGTTGAGTGAATGATTCGAACTCGAAGTAATGTAGCCCGTAGGCATAATGGTCGAGTAAGTGCTTGCTCGAACTCAAAATAAATGTAGCCCGTAGGCTTTAGTAGTCGAGTGAATGATTCGAACTTAAAGTAATGTAGCCCATAGGTGTAATGGTCGAGTAAGTGCTTGCTCGAACTCGAAATAAATGTAGCATGTAGGCTTAGTAGTTGAGTGAATGATTCGAACTCGAAGTAATGTAGCCCGTAGGCATAATGGTCGAGTGAGTGCTTGTTCGAACTCGAAATAAATGTAGCCCGTAGGCTTAGTAGTCGAGTGAATGATTTGAACTCGAAGTAATGTAGCCTGTAGGCGTAATGGTCCAGTGAGTGCTTGCTCGAACTCGAAATAAATGTAGCCCGTAGGCTTAGTCGTCGAGTGAATGATTCAAACTCGAAGTAATGTAGACCGTAGGCGTAACGGTCGAGTGAGTGCTTGCTCGAACTCGAAATAAATGCAGCCCGTAGGCTTAGTCGTCGAGTGAATGATTCAAACTCAAAGTAATATAGCCCATAGGCGTAACGGTCGAGTGAGTGCTTGCTCGAACTCGAAATAAAAGTAGCCCGTAGGCTTAGTTGTCGAGTTTATCTTAATTCTGTTTGCGTAATAAATCTCCAAATAGAGGAATTTTTCTTGGATATAAGATGTCGGTAAAGAGGAGAACTTTCTTTGCAAGTCATTATACATGTGTTCATGTTTCGCGTCTGGGTTCGGGCCAACTACATGAGCATGGTTCGTTTTGACCATTTGGATCTTATAACCTTTCCTATTGGAACCCCGTTGTTGCGAAATAACTTTCTTGGATCAGAACTTGATATATTTGAGGGCTAATGCCCCCTCCCCCCAGTATTCGAGGTCGATTGTAAAGAGGCCTCGGATACTGTTGTAAGTGTAACACGATCATTGGTTGCCTCATTAAGAACCTTGTCGAAAAACCCATTTGGGATAAAACCGGTCTAAGGGAAAAAGAATGTAATACGTGCTTTCAGATCTAAGGCTTCGTATTGAAGGATCCATCTTAGCTCCTGATCAGACTTCTGCAGGGGTTAGTTTTGAAGTTTAAATGAATATGGGAGGGTCGTACCTTAGCAGTAGTATCATTTTAGATGTGACACATTCCAATTGCTTTATAGTTGTTTGCCGTTTATAATGCTGAGCTTGTATGATCCCTTTCCGACGTTCTCGAGAACCTGATATGGTCCTTCCCAGTTCGGTCCTAGTTTTCCTTCGTTCGGATTTCAGGTATTGAGGGTGACTTTCCTTAGCACTAAGTCCCCAGGCTTAAAATGGCGGAGCTTGGTTCTTCGATTATAGTATCTTTCGATTCGTTGCTTTTGGGCGGCCAATTGGACGAGAGCAGCTTCTCTTTTTTCGTCCGATAATTCGAGGCTAGTGTTCATAGCCTCGTTATTTCATTCTTCTGTTATGTATCAAAATTTGGCACTGGGTTCACTGACTTCGACTGGTATCAAGGCTTCAGATCCATATACTAAGGAGAACAGGGTTGCCCATGTACTAGATTTTGACGTTGTTCAATATGCCCAAAGGACTTCGGGTAGGATTTCTCTCCACTTTCCTTTAGCGTCGTTCAACCTCTTCTTTAGGTTTTGAATGATTGTTTTGTTCGTTGATTCGGCCTGTCCGTTCCCACTGGGGTGATACGCTGTTGATAATATCCTTCTTTTTTTGTGATCTTCGAAGAATTTCGTCACTTTGTTGTCGATAAATTATTTCCCATTGTCACATACTATTTCGGTGGGTATCCCGAATTGACATATGATATGATCCCAGATAAAGTCTATAACTTCTCTCTCTATTACTTTCTCAAACACATGTGCTTCAACCCATTTAGAGAAATAGTCAGTCATAAATAAAATGAAGTTAGCTTTACCTGGGTTCGATGGCAGAGGGCCGACAATATCCATTCCCTATTTCATGAATGGCCATGGGGATAGGACTGAGTGAAGTTGCTCTCCGGGTTGATGGATCATTGGTGCAAACCTTTGACATTTGTCATATTTTCAAACAAATTCCTTCGCATCTTTGCCCATATCGATCCAATAATACCCTGCCCTGATTATTTTTCGAACTAATGGATTGGCACCAGAGTTATTCCCACAAGTGCCCTCATGCACTTCACGTAGGATGTAATCGGTATCTCCTGGTCCCAAGCATACTGCCAATGGTTCATTGAATTTCCTTCGGTATAGCGTTCCATCTGAAGCCAACGTGAATCGAGCAGCTTTAGTCCGTAGGGCCCTTGAATCTTTAGGGTCCGATGGTAGCTTTCCGTTCTTTAAATATTCAATATACTTATTTCTTCAATCCCAGGTTAAGCTCGTAGAATTTATCTCGGCGTGACCTTCTTCGATCACGGATCTCGAGAGTTAAACAACAGTCCCCGAGCTCAAGTCACCTTCATCGACCGATGATCCCAAATTTGCAAGTGCATCAGCCTCACTGTTTTGCTTTCATGGAACATGCTGTAAAGTCCATTGTTTGAAATGGTGCAAAGTGACATGTAGTTTGTCCAAATACCTTTGCATTCTATCTTCTCGAACATCGAAGGTTTTGTTTACTTGACTTACCACCAGCAAAGAGTCGCATTTGACTTCAATGACTACTCCCAAGTTTTTAGCTAGCTCGAGACCTGTAATCATGGCCTCATACTCGGCCTCGTTGTTAGTCAACCTGGTAGTTTTAATAGATTGCCTAATAGTGTTATCCGCAGGTGGCTTTAAAACTATGCCTAGACTGGAACCCTTCACGTTCGAAGCCCCATCCGTAAAAAGGGTCCATACCCGATGACGTACCCAATTTCAACATGAGTTCTTTTTCGACTTCGGGTACGAGGGTTGGCGTGAAATCGGCCTTGAAGTCTGCTAAAATTTGAGATTTGATGGTCGTACGGGGTTGATATTCGATATCGTACCCACTGAGTTCGACGGCCCATTTGGCCAATCGGCCTGATAGTTCAGGCTTGTGCAAAATATTACGAAGCGGGTAAGTGGTTAATACACATATGGGGTGACATTGAAAGTACGGTCTTAACTTTCTAGAGGCGCTTATCAGTGCAAGTGCCAATTTTTCTAGGTTGGGATATCTAGTTTCTACTTCTCCTAAGGTCCGACTTATATAATAAACGGGAAGTTGCGTACCTTGCTCTTCCCGAACTAGGACACCGCTTACTGCAATTTTCGATACTGCTAAGTACAAGCAAAGTTTTTCGTCTGTTTTTGGAGTATTAAGTAGTGGTGGGCTCGATAGATATCGTTTTAGTTCCTCTAATGCCTGTTGGCATTCCGGGGTCCAAGAGAAATCGTTCTTCTTTTTTAGCAGAGAGAAAACTTTATGACTTCGATATGATGATCTCGAAATGAATCGGCCTAAAGCTGCAATCCGTCCCGTTAGCCTTTGTACAGCTTTCACGCTGTCCACGATGGTGATGTCTTCGATGGCCTTGATTTTATTGGGGTTAATCTCGATTCCCCGATTTGACACCATGAAGCCGAGGAACTTGCCCGAACCGACCCCGAAAGCACATTTTTCGGGGTTGAGCTTCATGTTGTATTTTCTCAAAATCTCGAACGTTTCCTGCAAATGGGTCAAATGGTCCTCTGCGCGCAGGGACTTAACTAGCATGTCATCAATATAAACTTCCATTGATTTACCTATTTGTTCTTTGAACATTTTATTTACTAGGCGTTGATAAGTAGCCCCTGCATTTTTTAGCCCGAATGGCATCACATTATAACAATATGTTCCATATTTAGTGACAAATGAGGTCTTTTCCTGGTCCTCCGGGTTCATCTGGATTTGATTATACCTGGAATAGGCATCGAGAAAAGTGAGGACCTCGTGGCCGGCCGTGGCATCGATCATGCGATCGATGTTGGGCAGCGAAAAAGAATCTTTGGGGCATGCTTTGTTCAAATCCTTATAGTCCACACACATTCTAAGTTTGTTCCCTTTTTAGGCCCTACAACTACATTGGCTAACCATTCGGGATATTTCACCTCCCGAATGGACCCCGTCTTAAGATGTTTGGTTACCTCATCCTTTATGAATGCGTGCTTTACCTCGGACTGGGCTCTTCTCTTTTGCTTCACTAGTCTGAACCTAGGGTCCAAGCTTAGCCGATGCGTCGTTATGTCCGGTGGGATCCCTATTATACCTAAATGGGACCAGGCAAAGCAATCAATGTTATCAATAAGAAATTGAATAAGTTTCTTCCTGAGTTCGGGGCTCAGCCTCGTTCCTATGTATACCTTCCGTTCGGGCCAGCGCTCGATTAGTGTGACTTGCTCCAGTTCCTCAATCGTTGATTTGGTGGCGTCGGAGTCATCGGGAATCATGAAGGATCGAGGGATCCTCTGATCATCATCTTCTTCGATCTTTTGGTTATCTGGTTGGGTCAATTCCAATGTCTGTGATTGCTATTTGGTATCTCGTTCCCCTTCTGAGCCCGATTCCTTTCCTGGCTAAGGCGAGGATATTGGTTTTGCTTCCTCGACGACGAACATTTCTCTTGCGGCTGGTTGTTCTCCGTACACTGTTTAATATCCTCTCGATATTGGGAATTTGAGGATCTGGTGTAGGGTCGAAGGTACATCTTTTATGTTGTGGATCCATGGCCTTCCGAAAAGGGCGTTTTATCTCATGTCGCCTTCGATCACGTGGAACTTCATTTCCTGGATGGTTCCGACAACATTTATTGGTAAAATTATCTCGCCTTTGGTGGTTTCACATGCCATATTGAATCCTTTTAGAACCAGGGTTGCGGGTACGATCTGGTCCTGTAGGCCGGGCTATTCTACGGCCTTCAATCTGATGATGTTGGCCGAGCTACCTGGATCAATCAACACACGCTTAACTTTAGTTTTATTCATGAGTATGGATATTACCAATGCATCGCTATAAGGTTGTATGACTCCTTCTGCATCTTCATCATTGAAGGACAAAGTTCCTATGGGTGTGTAATCTTGAGTTCGAGATCGCTTTTCTCTCACAATCGATATCTTAGTACGTTTAAGCACTGGTCCCCGAGGGGTATTGGCGCCGCCGATGATCATGTGAATGACGTGCTGTGGTTCTTCTTGTTCGTTTTGCTTGCTGAAATCCATGTTTTTAAAATGGTTCTTCGCTCTATCGCTCAAAAATTCTCAAAGGTGCCTTTTGTTGAATAACAGGGCTACTTCCTCTCTTAGTTGCCTGCAATCTTCCGTTCTGTGGCCATGGGTGCCATGATATTCGCACATTTGATTGAGATTCCTCTAGGTATGATCGGTCTGCATGGGGCGAGGCCATTTAGTGTCTTTGATACATCCGATAGCCGAAACGATGGCGGATGCATCAATGCTAAAGTTATATTCCGATAACCGAGGTGCCTCCTTAGATCCGGCAGGCCTATCGAACCTACTTCTGTTCATCAGCCCTCGGGACCCTTGACCTCGGTCACTTCTTTTGTTATTTTGCCTGAGGTTATAACTCGATTCATTGACACTGTGGCTTCCATTGTACGGTTGGTATCGATCCCCGATCGGACCTCGTTCTCGATTAGTATCCCTTCAAATAGCGGGTTCAGACCCTAATTGATCATCTTCGACCCTAATTTTTGATTGGTACCGATTGGGCATGTAGGCCCATGTGATGGCTGGGTATTCGATCAGGTTATGCTTTAATCGTCATGAAGCCGTCGAACTTCGCTCGTTCAAACCTTGAGTGAAAGCCTGAACAGCCCAATCATCTATGACTGGTGGCAAGTCCATTCGTTCCATTTGAAAACGAGATACGAACTCCCTCAGCATCTCGTTATCCTTTTGTCTTACCTTGAAGAGGTCTGATTTCCTTGTTGTGACTTTTATGGCGCCGGAATGTGCTTTCACAAAAGAATCTGCTAACATGGCGAACGAGTCTATGGAATTTGGTGGTAGGTTGTGATACCAAATCATTGCCCCCTCGTAGAGGGTCTCTCCGAATTTTTTTAACAAAACAGATTCGATTTCATCGTCTTCTAAATCATTGCCCTTGATGGCACACGTGTAAGAAGTGACGTGCTCGTTGGGATCGGTCGTTCCGTTATATTTGGGAATTTCGGGCATACGAAATATTTTAGGGATTGGTTTCGGGGCTGCGCTCGAGGGAAAAGGTTTTTACACGAATTTTTTCGAATCCAACCTTTTTATCATTGGAGGAGCTCCCTGGATCTGATCAACCCTAGAGTTATAAGTTTCTACTTTTTTATCATTGGCTTCGACTCGCTTTGCGAGTTCCTCGAGCAATTTAGCAATTTCGGGAGTAGTCCCCGATTCTTGCTCATTTGACTTCACTATGGCTGACTCCGTTCTGTGGGTGATTTCTCGAGGTGGACTGGGCTCCGGCCTGCTTTGTAGCTGGGTTTGGCTCTGCAACTGAGCTATTGCTGCCTGTTGGGCTTGCAACATTTCGAATATCATACGCAAGCTAACGCCGTTTTCCTCGATGTTATGGGTATCTCAAGCTGCAGACCGAGTGTCACCATGGATGCTATTCTGGGGTTCAGCATGGAGGTTCGCCTCAATGGCTACATGCGAATTGATATCTATTGGCACTCCGATTCGAGCTCCAATGGCATTTACAAGTGGCCTTTCCGTACTGGGTGTCAAATTATTGTTCTCATCTTGAAGACCGGCTCTGTTGTCGATTGGTGAAGCTATTTGATTTGTGGTTAGTCGTTGCTAATCCAAAATCCAAGATATTTTCGGAACCGAGCGCAAAACACAACAGTGTGTTTCTTCAGATTCGTATCAAATAACCACTGTTATCCTTAGCCCCACGGTGGGAGCCAAATTGTTTACCCGAAAAATGGATGGAGTTTAATTTGTACGTAGTTTTAAGGATATGTGGCGCAACTTAATACAAATTATAAGGATAAATAGAAATATAAATATGAATTGCAAAGAATGCAAAATAGATAAGGTTGTAAAGAAGATGAATTTTAGGACTCAACAAGTGGAATCAATTTAAGAAACTTGAAAGAACAATTCAATTCTTTACTATGGGAGAATATAGTGTTTTGAATACAATGTAAGCCTAAAAAAACCCTCCCTCTACAGAAATGATAACCATGCCCTTTATAGTAGAGGGATCTTTCTCTAAACATAATTAAAAATACTCAGTGGGAGACCCACGATAAATCAGTTTTTCCACAATTTCTGCCAAGATTCTCTCTAGTGGGATTACAACGGCTTTTGTCTGCGAGCTCGATCTTGACTCGAGCTCTCGATCTTGGTTTGAGCTCGATTCTGACTCGAGCTCTCAATCTTGGCTCGAGCTCGATTCTGATTCGAGCTCACGAATTGATTCAGGGTCAATGTTGGTCGGTCTCTGGATCATAAGCTTGATAGCTTTACTTTGCATCATAGTTCGATTTGGATCCGAGCTTGACAATGATATCAAACTCGACATTGATTAGCCCCTCGGATTTGAAGCTTGTTTGTACCATCTTCAAAACCCATCTTGAGGTCTCACTTCGATCGATTATCTTTCGAACTCGATCAGACGTACGAAAGGCGAAATTTATTTCGACCGTATACAAGTTTAGCTAGCGATCTACTTTATTCCCTTTCGTTGGTCCTTCGTCGATACCCCCACCCCCATCTTAAATTTTCTTCTTTGTTAAAAATATGTCATATATATGAAATTATTCGAGGTTAAGAAAATATGAGGGAGAAACCTAGATTGTTGTTGTTAGACGGATACGCGTACGGACAAGCTGTATTGATAGGTATATATTGAACGCTAGTAGAAGACACATAAAGAAAAAAGAAAGAATGTAGTTGTGTATTCTCACACTCTTTTTATTTATTGAACTTTTTTAATTAGTGCAAGTGGGCGCGCGCGCAACTGTCTGACGGAGGACAATAGGTCGAAGCTGCTTGGAATTGATCGTCAACAGCTTAGAAACGGTATATGAAGATTCAAAGCATTTTTCCTTTATTATTTCAAACTGTGGATTGGTCCACAAGGAAGAAAAGAAAAGAAAACGAAGAACATTTATTTGTGATATTAAACAAGTATAATTACGCACTTCGATAGTAGGAGACTAGGAGAGATTATATATACAATATAATAAATCTTAATGTGCAGGCAAATATAAATGGTAATTAAAAACTTATCCACATTAGATTTTTACACCAAATACTAATTGTAAGATACATATCTTTCATACACACATTCCTTATTTAATAAAGATTAAAGTAATATGTATTCTTACTTTATTTTCATAAATTATTTGATTTGATGTAAATATTAAATAGAGGAATAAGTATATTTTACCATAGTCAAATTGTATTTACTTATCATTTTTTATGTCCGAGATAAGTCGCACCCGTATTACACTAAGTCATATTAACTTATTATGGTTAAATAATTTTTTATTTCTAAACATGATTGAGTGATTTGATGAAGCAAAAAAAAAAATACTAATAACGTATAATGATTTAATCTAACAAGGATTTCGTTCAATTTGGCAACCTTTTCAGCCAACAACGTCCGAGTATAGGAGAATTCCAACATATGACTGAAATGTTTACTTAAAAATAAGACAGTGCACAGCTCTCTACTTTTAAAGCAGGAAAAAAGTTGAATTGCCTTTTATATTGGGAAAATATAATTTCTTATCTCTTCAACTTTCGATGATAAAGCTCAAGAAAGAGAAGTATTAAACAGTGGCTGCTCTAAATGTTTGACCAAAAATACCCATGATAATGATGAGGCCTTGTTTTAATTAAGAGTTAAAATGAAGGTGCACATTTGTTCGAGTCTTACAATCAAAATATGTGTTTGAGTTATCATATAGTATCGTGATGATACTCTTTCTACCAATGTATACATTTGGAAAAGTTCAAGCAGTCTTCTTAAGTATGATTTTATTATGCTCAACACGTTGATATATGATATAACAAATTTAAACACGACCTATTATTATGATCGAAATATTCAGATGTTATGCGAAAATTAATAAAATATAACTTTAATGACGAAAAAAATTAGATAGCAAAAGAGAAATATAATTAGCCTGAATATTTTGACAAAATAAACTTGATCTACGTCATTTACTTAACCTTTAATAGATCGCATCTCCAAATTTCAACCATAAAGTCTTTATTGTCAAACTGTCAATTTTTTCAAATTAAAATCTTCAGTACCATCAAATAAGGCAGCTAAAGCAGAACCCGCCTTGAACCTGTGTTCAACGTCGCTCTGATGCCATTTGTTAGGATAAAAATAATCAAGTATCATGCGAAAACTAATAAAGTAAAGCATACCTTCAGCGATGATAAATTAAACAACAAAAGAAAAATATACTAAAAGAGATACAAACATTTAACGATGTCCGGTCAATTGACCTACATCCGTATACAGAGATCACCAATCCACTATACAAAAGAGAGTACAGAATATCGAGAGAGCAACCTCACAAAGAGGCACACAAAAGTGGCGGGATAACACTTGTCTAAAAAAATTCTCTTCCTAAATAACTCAAACCTCTTGGGGATATATTACGCATGGTGCTAAATGAGAAGGGAGCATCCTCAATTTATAGAAGTCCAAAACTTTTCTTCTAATAAAAAGGATTAGCCAAATATGAGAGATTTATAATTTCTTTCTAGAAAAAGAAAAACCAATTGCGGTAAATATATTGCCCTTTGTTCAAGAGAAAGAAAAATCAAATATGATAAAAAATAATTCAGGACAAATATCTAACAATTATTTGTTGGGTCCATGAGAACAAAGTCTCGCAGAAAAGTAACAAAAGAAAAATAAGTTACTTATAAGGAGTTTGATACTCTTAATGGTGTGTGGCTTTTTGGGGAAATCGTGTGATCTTGACCTAAAGCAAATAGTACATGCCATGTTATGAGTATCTTTGGGTTGTTTAAGCCCAACAACTGATACGAGAATCAATAGTTTTGGTGCGACGAGTATGGAGATGGCAGAGTGTAGCGTAGGGGCCCGACTTATTGACTTTGCTTGTTACGGGACGTTTACGACTACCCGTAGCTTTAAAGACGCTACATAATATTTGGGCTTCGGTGACCATAATTACTAGTTACAACAACAACAACAACAACAACGACCCAGTAAAATTCCACTAATGGGGTCTGGGGAGGGTAGTATGTACGCAGACCTTACCCCTACCCCGAAGGAGTAGAGAGGCTGTTTCTGAAAGACCCTCGGCTCAAAAAAATAAAAAGATAAAATGACAAAAAGGAGACAATATTAGTATCACAACAACAATCATAGGATAAATAGGAACACCATGAAATCCAGAAGAAAGATGCAAAGCAAAGGGAGACAATATTAGTAAATATTAGTATCACCACAATAATCATAAGAAAAATAGGAACACCATGAAATTTAGAAGAAAGATGCAAAGCAAAAGCGATAGCTAGTAAATAAGACATGCACTGAAAAGCGAAATAGTAAGCCACAACATTTTCACTAGCTATCTTAGACAAAAATCCTACATGGCTAGTCCCACAATGGTACGAAGTAAGGCACGACTCAACTACCTTCTAACCTACAACTCTAATGCTCGACCTCCACATCTTTCTATCAAGTGACATGTCCTCGAAAATCTGGAGCCTCGCCATATCCTGCCTGATCACCTCTCCCCAATACTTCTTAGGTCGCCCTCTACCTTTTACTAGTTAATTACTAGTTAATCTCCAAATTATTTCATGAATGGTAATGGGATATGTAGAACTTAGTTCAAGGGGAAGATTGTTGGGTCTGTGTGTCACGATCCAATTCCCACATAGGTAATGATGGAGCCCAACGCTACCGTTAGGCAAGCCAATGGTGAACCACCAACATAGTTATTCGTGCATAAAACCTTTAAAATCAATAATTTCATTAAGGGGTGGAATTAAGTCTAGAAATCATGTTAAAATACTTTCATTCTTACTAAATCACAAAGTATGAAACATAAAGCGAAATGATGATAATATTAGGTAAAACCATAATCATATACTAGAATCTCAAAACCCATTGTCACAAAGTACATGAGCATCTAGCAGAATATACAAAATCACTATAACTACTGTCTGGAATAAAATAGATAGAATAAAATAGACATAGGGAAGGAGACTCCGGGTGTTGCGGGTCGAAGCATGGAAAGCATCTCATCACAAGGTCTCCAGCAAATGCGGCTACTAGCTCGAATGATTATGTGAAGTACCTGTCTTAGTACCTACACAATTGTGTAGAAGTGTAGTATGAGTACTTAAATCAACGCGTACCCAGTAAGTATCTAGTCTAATCCCGAAGAAATAGATGAGGGGTCGACATCGATACTTACTAGTGGTACAATAATAGTGTACATAAAGTAGACAAGTATGAAAAGCAACAAGTAGCAATGAAACAGATCAATATAAATAATAAGATTCTCAAGTAAGAGTGATTACAAAATCATCCAATACCATAAAACTACTACCATGGAAACCAGGACAACCAATAAAATACGATACCAAATATCAAATCAGGAAAACTCATATATATCTAACTCCCTATTGAGTATTACACACAAGCCTACTGTCACGATCCAAAATTCAACTAGTCGTGATGGCACTTAACCCAACTCGTTAGGTAAGCCAAGTAACAATAAACAAATTTAAATGATATTTATTAAGAGAAGAAATGATAATAAAAATGAACTATTACACAAAGAATTTTTCAAGGACTGGTAGTACAAATCATGAGCTTCTAAGATATAGAGTTTACAAAGCTGGTTTGAAATAAAATACACCATATGCTTGAAATATACATGAACAGATCTGAAATACTAAAGCTACCAAGATCAAGAGGCAGTTATGACTGGAACGTAGGTACATCATCAGATCCAGCTCCCGCCGTACGCAGCTACATCAGCATCCAATATCTGCACGCAAGGGGCATAAGTGTAATATGAGTACAACTGACCCCATGTATTCAATAAGTAACAAACCTAACCTTAGGTTGAAAGTAGTGACGAGATGGGACAAGATCAGAGTCCAACTCCAATAACCGACAACAATTCATAACAATATAATAAAGATGGTACAAGAAATAACTCAGTTGGTTCACAGTTACGGAAAATAGGCATGCTTTTCAAGTACAACAAGAGATCCCCGATCTTTCACCGAAAACCTCAAAAATATATGAATAAATTTAAAAAACTGTGATTTTCCCAAAACCTTTCAACTATAAATAAGATGTTTCATTTTCAGATAGCATGAGGAAAATACATCTCTATGCCTACATGTCAATGTACATGTGAAATCATGAATGTCACCAAAACCAGGTAGCATGAGGAAATGCATCTCTATGCCTGTATCTCAAGTACACATGTCGAATGCAATGCATCTCAATGATGAACTCATGTACTTACACTCTCAGAGTACTCAATCACTCAGTACTGTACGAGGCAGGTCTAGCCTAGGGAAGATCCATCCCTCAATATAAATATATATGGCAACTCCATGCCTAGGGAACTCCATCCCAAATGTGAATATACAGGGCAACTCCATGCCCAGGGAGCTCCATCCCAACTATAGTATCCACTGCGCTCACTGTGGGGGTGCAGACTCCGGAGGGGATCCTTCAGCCCAAGCGCTATAATAAACTAAGTCCAGGCATAAATAAATAAAAATATGCTGCGGCGTGCAGCCTGATCCCATAAATATCACTCACAATCAGGCCCTCGGCCTAACTCAGTCATCAATCTCTCCAATCTCTTGGGCTCACAATGTCATGAAACTAGCCCAAAATGATGATATGATGTATCAATAAATAATAACATAGACTCATATATGATATGCAATAAATGAATATGACTGAGTATGAAATTACAATTTAAACATATAATTTGACAGCAGAAACGACCTCAGTGGGTCCCAATAATACCAGCATTTGCCTAAGCATGATTTCTAACAAGAGTCACAACTTAGTTTCTCTAACACATGAAACATACATGGAAAATACAAGTTAATTGACTACACAGCTCTACGGAATCTACCGAGTCTCAATTTCTACAGTGCATGCCCATACGCCAGTCACCTAGCATGTGCGTCACCTCCAAATAAATCACATAACACGTATAATCAGTGTTCATACCCTTAGCTCCATGTTTAGAAATATTACTTACCTTGAACAAGACAAATCCAATACTGAGCAAGCCAAGCGATGCTCCAAATATGCCATCCCGCACGTACTGACCTCCGAACGGCTCGAAACTATCCAAAAGCAACTCAAATACATCAAATAATGCCAAAGTAAACAAACCCATTCGATAAAGGTCGAATCTTTAATCAAAAGTTCAAAATCAACCCAAAAGTCTAACCCGGGCCCGTGCCTTGGAAGTCAATGAAACTTATAAAATCCGACAACCCATTCAATTACGAGTCCAACCATACTAGTTTCACCCAAATCCGACTCCGAATCGATGTTCAAAACTCAAAAACTCACTCTATGAAACTTTTAGGCTAAACCCCCTATTTCTCTTTAAAATTCATAATCCAATTGCCAAAAACGAAGATTGAATCACAAAATATAATCAAATCCGAGTATAAAACACTTACCCCAATCCTTGTGATGAAAATTGCCTCCCAAATCGCTTAAATCCGAGCTTCCCAACTCAAAATGTCAATAGAATAGCCAAGCCCTCGAATGAGAAAACCGTCCCGCAAGCTCGACAAGTACCACCACAACCGCAATGCAATGAACCCATCATACATAGTAGAACCAAGACACATGAATCAATCACAAAGGATCATATCTCAACATAACTCCGCTACAATACCTAACCCCATCCTAACACTGGTCCACATGAAATATCTCAGGCCACAATGCTCAAAATCAACAACCATGCGCAATTTGACATCAATACCCAAGGTGCATGACCGTAACCACGGAGAAGAAAAGAACACAATATACCAGAACCGAAAAAGGCCATAACCAAGGCGCAATCAACCATTCTATATCCCAATAAACATTTCGCTCGAATTCCGCTACAAGACCCAAACAGAACCGCACCATGTGTGCATATAACCAACAAATCACCACCCCTCGTGTCATAGAAGATTAACTCATAGAACATATCAGATACAAATAAGATCAATTCTAACTGAATGGCATATCCCTTAACTATAGTAGTACGTAGTCAACCAATCCGACCCAGTGTAGAATACACATCCTCATTGGGCCTACCAATGTACCCCAAATCCGCAATGGTCATCTATAAATAGATACATAATCCTCCGAAAGTCCACAATGACTGAACCATAACACCTACTATCATCTGGCTAGCTTCGGTCACATCTTCATATTCCATAACCATGAAATAATATGTTTCTGAGAACTCCTGGTCTCTAAGTCCATAGAACACATCAATCACCATATCTGATCCCAACTCCACCGCCCGAATATCTAACACGTCTCTCATACACGATCATCCCACGAGGAAAACTTCTATAATTCTTCCGTGCCACATAGCAAAATCTGAATATCAGCAGTCGATCAACCAGGCGAGTACCGTAATACCAATGAAGCAACTGTGAGTCAACACACCGTGCTCCTTCTGAAATGCGCACCCTTCTCAAGAATTACCAAGTAGTTATAACACTCATTTAAATATCTGAAATTGCCCATGCTGTCCAAATTTTATGACCTCCCCTTCCAAATTCGGACCGTGACCTTGCACATGCAAATCTAAATCCCACATAACATACTACATCTATCATGCCATCATAGGAAAAGTATGAGAATCTCATAATCAACTCTAAGTCAAGAGCAAAATACATACCTGATCAGTCAAAAACCTTCCATTTGATCTCATCCAGGAGAAAATCACAATACACAACATGTTCTTCACGCCAGTAGGAAATATACATCTCGAGCCGTGGTAGAAACCATTAAGAACTCTTTGGAATCCATTTGCACATAACCAAGCTACGCAAGTCGCCAAAATCAAAGAGCATTGTAATGAAACACTTGTAGAGACTCACCACATCATAAGTACCGAAAGAACCGATCATATTTATTACCTTGCTGATCTAACATACTACCAAGTTGTACTATTTCTCTGAGTTCCTTCTGAATTATCCTCAAGTTGACACTCCTCCTCTCCATAATACCATGATCCTCAAACAAAACTCACCCCACGAGATCCTAGAATAAAACCACATCGCCTTAAGGCCCATAAGCCCCTGTATTCCCACCACAATCGAGACACCCACTCCGAAGAGTTCTTATGTGAACGTGAAACTATTTCCCTTACCTTCCTAATATTGAAATGTAGAATTCATAGTGATACAGAAATAACGCGAGTCCCGACACCATCCGATGCAAATCCCGGAGTCTAGACATATACAAGACTGAATAAATTCTCAATTGCTATATATAATTCTTGAATCCATTTGATCCTTCTCGAGAGTCATCTAATCTGCTCAAATCTCGACTGCATCACCCAAATAGGCCGAACGACCTCTACCTCAATAGCACGACAACACCCAAAAAAGTAATCCCGCCTTAACGCAACCGAGCAAATTCATACACCGTGCGCACCATATCTTCCGCAATAACAACTCAATCATTCCATGATTCCCATATACCCATAAAGTGTGACATATCCCGTATCCAGAAATTTCTTTACTCGAGTCATCCTCGATCTCAACCTCTGCAAGTCATAACCGATCCACAAGTATGCCTCAGACCAAAACCAATACAACACGCAACCATGAAATCAAATCGTTGATAGCAGACTCCCCCACTTAGCTCAATGCCATAGAACAGAACATCTCATAACTCACCATACCTATACTCTATTACTGCCATAATACCGCATGGAGATTCAAGTAAATCCTTCATAAGCTCACATAACACAAACCATATAGTACCTCAAATCATCTACTAAGCTCGCATACATCCATATGATGATTAGGTCAACTTTCTCAACCAAGTTCAAATTCAAATCTCAACACATATACCCCACTGGTAGAAAGGAAATTGTCCACACAACATTATAAGGATCACACCTCCGTAGATTACTCCACAGGATATAACCCACCTGCTTATCCTTAAATTGGTATCTTGCTATACTCTTTAGCAGCCATGATTACTACGCCATCACTTAATCTTCTTGAGTCTAAACTCACAACAAGACATGAGAATCTACTTCATTCCACAATTAATCAACATGCAAAATCTTTCAACACACTCATAACTCGAGACTACACGTCATATCAAGATAGAAGCACCCAATAGTACTTTTTTTTCCATTTCAAGCAAACTCTTCTCGTCACATTCAATCCATATGAACATATCCCGCAGTCACATCATACTCATCATATATCTATCCAACCACTCCTCGATCCCAAATTCCACTAATAGGGACAATATCGAACTTATAAGTCCATAAGCATGTGCTCACATAACCAAAATCCCAGTGCTCAAGCTACGGTCAAAACCCGGCCTCAAGTCCTCCAGACTAGCCTATCATCAGCACACAAAAACCATATCTCGCTTCTTATCCATGGAATCACAAGCCGACGATGCACAGCTGATACCGAGCGCTCACATGCACATACGACTGCATGGAAGAAATTCAAAGAGTTATGCTTTAAGCTGATTCAATGCCGCACGAAAAGAAAATAAAGAAGGGAAACTTATTCTAAATGCCCTGTAGCTTCTTGAAGATAGGTATGGACGTCATCATACCAATCCGCAAGACTCTACTAGACACTTGCTCATGACTTGTAGAACCTATGAACCTAGATCTCAGATACTAATTTGTCATAACCCAAAATCCAACTAATCGTAATGTCACCTAACCCAACTCGTTAGGTAAGCCAACTAACAATAAACAAATTCAAATGATATTTATTAAGAGAAGAAATGATTATACAAATGAACAATTATACAAAGAATTTCCCAAGGACTGGTAGTACAAATCATGAGCTTCTAAGATATAGAGTTTACAAAGCTGGTTTGAAATAAAATACACCATCTGTTTGAAATATACATGAACAGATTTGAAATACTAAAACTACCAAGATCAAGAGGCAGTTATGACTAGAACGCAGGTACATCATCAGATCCAGCTCCCACCGTACGAAGCTACATCAGCATCCAACATCTGCACGCAACGTGCATAAGTGTAGTATAAGTACAACCGAACCCATGTACTCAATAAGTAACAAACCTAACCTTAGGTTGAAAGTAGTGACGAGTTGGGACAGGATCAAAGTCCAACTCCAATAACCGGTAACAGTTCATAACAATATAATAAAGATGGTATAAGAAAGAACTCAGTTGGTTCACAGTTACGGAAAATAGGCATGCTTTTCAAGTCCAACAGTAGATCCCATATCTTTCACCGAAAACCTCAAAAATATATGAATAATTTTGAAAAAGTGTGATTTTCCCAAAAACCTTTCAACAATAAATAAGATGTTTCATTTTCATATAGCACGAGGAAAATACATCTCTATGCCTACATGTCAATGAACATGTGAAATCATGAATGTCACCAAAACCAGGTAGCATGAGGAAATGCATCTCTATGCCTGTATCTCAAGTACGCATGTCGAATGCAATGCATCTCAATGATGAACTCATGTACTCACACTCTCAGAGTACTCAATCACTCAGTATTGTACGAGGCAGGTCTAGCCTAGGGAAGATCCATCCCTCAATATAAATGTATATAGAAACTCCATGCCCAGGGAACTCTATCCCAAATGTGAATATATAGGGCAACTCTATGCCCAGGGAACTCCATCCCAAATGTGAATATACAGGGCAACCCCATCCCGACTATAATATCCACTGCGCTCACTATGGGGGTGCAGACTCCGGATGGTCTCCTTCAGCCCAAGCGCTATAATAAGCCAGGTGCAGGCATAAATAAATAAAAACATGTTGCGGCGTGCAGCCCGATCCCATAAATATCAGTCACAATCAGGCCCTTAACCTCACTCTGTCACCAGTCTCCCGGGCTCACAATGTCATGAAATTAGCCCAAAATGATGATATGATGTATCAATAAATAACAACAGAGATTGAGAAATGATATGCAATGAATGAATATGACTGAGTACGAAATTATAATTTAAACATATAATTTGACAGCAGAAATGACCTCAGTGGGTCCCAATAATACCAGCATTTGCCTAAGCATGATTCCAACATGATTCACAACTCAGTTTCGCTAACACAAGAAATATACATGGAAAATACAAGTTAATTGACTACACAGCTCTACGAAATCGGCCGAGTATCAATTTCTACAGTGCACCCCACACACACGTCACCTAGCATATGCGTCACCTCCAAACAAATCACATAATATGTATAATCAGGGTTCATACCCTCAGCTCTAAGTTTAGAAATGTTACTTACCTCGAACAAGCCAAATCCAATACCGAGCAAGCTAAGCAATGCTCCAAAAATTCCATCCCGTGCGTACCGACCTCCGAACGGCTCGAAACTAGCCAAAAGCAACTCAAATACATCTAATAGTGCCAAATGAAACAAACCCAATCGATAAAGGTCGAATCTTTAACCAAAGTCCAAAATCAACCCAAAAATTCAACCCGAGCCCGTGCCTTAGAACTCGATGAAACTTATAAAATCCGATATCCCATTCAGTTACGAGTTCAACCATACTTGTTTCACCTAAATCCGACCATGAATCGATGTTCAAACCTCAAAAACTCACTCTATAAAACTTTTAGGCTTACCCCCCAATTTCTCTTTAAAATTCATAATCCAATGGCCAAAAACGAAGATAGAATCACGAAATATAATCAAAACTAAGTATAAAACACTTACCCCATTCCTTGTGATGAAAATCATTTCCAAAATCGCTCAAATCCAAGCTCCCCAACTCAAAATGTGAATAAAATAGCCAAGCCCTCGATATATAGCTTCTGCCCAGGTATCGTCGCACCTGCGACCCACTTAGCCGCTTTTGCGGCCCAAGTTTCGCTCCTGCGAATGATCACTGGCAGCCAGCCCTCACACCTGCGGCAGAAAGTCCATATCTTCGATCACGCAACTGCGAGTTAAAAATGCGCTTCTGCGCTGCCATCGCCTCCACGTTCCCAGCACCGCATCTGCAATCGCGTAGGTGCGGAAAATAAACTCGCACCTGCGACACTACCCTGATCGTGCCATGCCACTTTTGTAGCCACAGCCTCGCTTGTCCGATGTAGCACCTGCGCCCAACATTCTGCAGGTGCGTCACACCAGGGTTGGTCAAAAACCAGCCTTAACAAAATTGACCCAAACGAAATTGATCTAAACCTCGTCCGAAACTCTTCTGAGCTACTCGAGACCCCGTCCGAATATACCAACAAGTCCTATAACATAATGCTGACATACTCGAGGCCCCAAATCCCTCATAACAACATCGAAACGACGAAGCACACCTCAATTCGAACTTAAATGAATTTTGAACTTTCAACTTCCAAAATTCGCGCCGAAACATATTAAGTCAACCCGAAATGAACCCAAATTTTGCACACAAGTCCCAAATGACATAATGAACCTATTCCAATTCCCGAAACCACAATCCGAATCAGATATTCTCAAAGTCAACTTCTGGTCAAACTTATAAACTTTCTAAGCCTTCAAATTTTAAACTTTCGTCAATTAGTGCCGAATACTTCTAGGAATATCCAAATACAAATCCGGGCATATGCCCAAGTCCAAAATCACGATCCGTACCTAATGGAACCATCAAAACTCCGTTTCGGGGTCAAATACACAAAAGTTAAACTTGATCAACTCTTCCAACTTAAAGCTTCAAACATGAAATTCATTCTTCCAAATTACTTCCGAAAAACCTAAAAATCAAAACCGACTATTCACACAAGTCATAATATATCATATGAAGCTATTCAAGACTTCAAATAGCTGAACGGAATGCAAATGCTCAAAATGACTGATCGGGTCGTTACATTCTCCCCCACTTAAGCATACGTTCGTCATCGATCGTGCCAAGAGTCGTTCCCAAGCCATCAAACCGCCGTGTAACCTTACCATGTACATACTCGAGGGTGATCCCATGTCAACACAACATAACTGAAGATCATTACTTTAACCGTAGCCCGTAAACTACAGAATCCAATTTCTAACATCCGAAATTTCTTATAAGACCTGAATCTCGCATCTACACACTGTATAAGTCTGAACAAGTCAAGCCATAAACATAACCCAACATGTAATCACATGATATACCGCATAACTCGCGTATTTGTAGCAATAACTTTCGACCACAATAATTTCTCAAAAAAACAAAACCGATACCGGTAGTAAACCTCTTATCAAATAAAACCTCATTCAAAACCTTAGTACACTGCCGATGATGAAAGAAACACGCAGAAACTCATAACCACTCGTCAGATCAATAAGTCATGGAGCCCTCTTTCGTCCGACAGGAACCGTAGTCTAAATTCTAAGCTGACCTCCGATATTATTCCTCCACACATACTGCAATCAAATCCGATAGTACCTATTCTAGGTCTAATGACCTCATCTCGTCAAACACAACCATTTTATTGACACGCAACACCAATACAACCTAGAGCCACAAACTGTGCAATCCGTGCACCAACACGCAATAACTCAATGCACCCAAAAATGAAAAATGACTCAAATAAGAAAACCGTCCTGCAAGCTCGACAAGTAGCACCACAACTGTAATGCTATGAACCCATCATACATAGTAGAACCAAGACACATGAATCAATCACAAAGGATCATATCTCAACATAACTCCGCTGCAATGCCTGACCCCATCCTAACACTAGTCCACATAAAATACCTTAGGCCACAATTCTCAAAATCAACAACCACGCTCAATTTGACATCAAGTATCCAAGGTGCATGACCGTAACCACGGAGAAGCAAATAACACAATATACCACAACCGAAAAAGGCCATAACCAAGGCGCAATCAACCATTATATATCCTAATAACCATTTCGCTCGAATTCCGCTACAAGACCCAAATAGAACCGCACCATGTGTGCGTATAACCAACAAATCACCACCCCTCGCTTTATAGAAGAGTAACCCATAGAACATATCAGATACAAATAAGATCAATTCTAACCGAATGGCACATTCCTCAACTATAGTAGTACATAGTTAACCAATCTAACTCGGTGTAGAATACACATCCTCACTGGGCCTACCAATGGGCCCCAAATCCCCAGTGGTCACCCACAAATAGATACATAACCCTTCGAAAGTTCACAATGACTGAACCATAACACATACTATCATCTGGATTGCTTCGGTCATATTTTCCCATTCCACAACCACGAAACAATTTATTTCTGAGAACTCCTGGTCTCCAAGTCCATAGAACACATCAATCACCATATCTAATCCAAACTCTACCGCCCGAATGTCTAACATGTCTCTCATACACGATCATCCCACAAGCAATACTTCTAAAATTCTTCGTGCCACATAAAAAATATGAATACCAGTAGTCGATCAGCCAAGCGAGTACCGCAATACTAATGAAGCACTCGTGAGTCAACACACCATGTGCCTTCTGAAATGCACACCCTTCTTATAACACTTATTTAAATATCTGAAATTGTCTATGCTGTCCAAAAGTTATGACCTCCCCTTCCAAATCCGTATCGTTACCTTGCACATGCAAATCTCAATCCCATATAACATACCATATCTATCATGCCATCATAGGGAAAGTATGAGAATCTCATAATCAACTCTAAGTCACAAGCAAAATACATACCCGATCAGTCAGAAACCTTCCATTTGATCTCATCCAGGAGAAAATCACAATACGCAACATGTTCTTCACGCCAATAGGAAATATACATCTCGAACTGTGGTAGAAACTATTTAGAACTCTTTGGAATCTATTTGTACATAACCAAGCTACGCAAGTTGCCAGAACCCAAGAGCATTGTCACGAAACACATGTAGAGACTCACCACATCATAAGTACCGAAAGAACTGATCATATATATTACCTTGCTGATCTAACCTACTACTAAGTTGTACTATTTCTCTGAGTTCCTTCCGAATTATCCTCAAGTTGACACTCCTCTTCGCCATAATACCATGATCCACAAACAAAACTCACCCCACGAGATCCTAAAATAAAACAACACCGCCTTAAGGCCCATATTTCGCTGTATTCCCTCTCATGCACTCCAAAAGTACCACAATCGAGAAACCCACTCCGAAGAGTCCTTATGTGAACCTGAAACTATTTCCTTTACCTTCATGATACTAAAATGTAGAATTAATAGTGAAACAGAAATACCGTGAGTCCCGACACTATCCGATGCAAATCTCGGAGTCTAGCCATATACAAGTCCGAATAAATTCTCAATGGCAATATATAATTCTTGAATCCATTAGATCCTTCTCGATAGTCATCTACTCTGCTCAAATCTCGACTGCACCACCCAAATGGGCCGAACGACCTGTGCATCATTAGCACGACAACACCCAAAAAAGTAATCATGCCTTAACACAACCGAGCAAATTCATACACAGTGCGCACCACATCTTCCGCAATAATAACTCAATTATTCCGTGATTCCCATACACCCATAAAGTGTGACATATCCCGTATCCATAAATTTCTTTACTCGAGTTATCCTCGATCGCAACCTCTGTAAGTCATAACCGATCCACAAGTATGCCTCGGACCAAAATAAATACCACACGCAACCATGCAATCAAATCGTCGATAGCAGACTCCCCCACTTAGCTCAATACCATAGAACATCTGATAACTCACCATACCCATACTCTATTACTGCCATAATACCGCAAGGATATTCAACTAAATCTTTCATAAGCTCACATAACACAAACCATATAGTACCTCAAATCATCTACTAATCTCGCATACATCCACATGATGATTAGGTCAACTTTCTCAACCAAGTTCAAATTCAAATGTCAACATATATACCCCACTGGTAGAAAGGAAATTGTCCACACAACATTATAAGGATCACACCTCCGTAGATTACTCCGCTGGATATAACCCACATGCTTAGCCTCAATTTGGTGTCTTGCTATACCCTTTCGCAGCCACGATTGCTAGGCCATCAGTTAATCTTCATGAGTCTAAACTCACAACAAAACATGAGAATCTACTTCGTTCCACAATTAATCAACATGAAAAATCTTTCCACACACTCATAACTCGAGACAACACATCACATCAAGATAGAAATCAAGCACCCAATAGTACTTTTTTTCCCATCTCAAGCAAACACTTCTCATCACCTACAATCCATCTGAACATATCCTGCAGTCACATCATACTCATCATATATATATCCAACCACTCCTCGAGCCACAAATTCCACTAATAGGGACACTACTGGACTTATAAGTCCATAAGCAGGTGCTCATACAACCGAAATCCCCGTGCTCAAGCTACGGTCAAAATCTGGCCTCAAGTCCTCCAGACTGGTCCATCATCAATACACTAAAATCACATCTCTCTCCTCATCCATGAAATCACAAGACGGCGATGCACAGCTGATACCGAGCGCTAACATGCGCATACGAATGCGTGGAAGGAATTCAAAGAGTTACGCGTCAAGCTGAATCAATGTCGCACAATAAGGAAAGAAATATGGGAAACTTATCCTAAATGCTCTGTAGCCATTCGAAGAAAGGTATGGACGTCATCATACCAATCCACAAGACTCTACTAGACACTTGCTCATGACTTGTAGAACCTATGAACCTAGAACTCTGATACCAACTTGTCACGACCTAAAATCCAACTAGTCATGATGACACCTAACCCAATCCGTTAGGTAAGTCAACTAACAACAAACCCATTCAAATGATATTTATTAAGAGAAGAAATGATAATACAACTGGACTATTATACAAAGAATTTCTCAAGGACTGGTAGTACAAATCATGAGCTACTAAGATATAGAGTTTATAAAGCTGGTTTGAAATAAAATACACCATATGATTGAAATAAACATGAACAGATTTGAAATACTAAAGCTACCAAGATCAAGAGGCAGCTATGACTGGAACACGGGTACATCTTCAGCTCCAGCTCCCGCCGTACGCAGCTACATCAACATCCAACATCTGCACGCAAGGTGCAAAAGTGTAGTATGAGTACAACCGACCCCATGTACTCAATAAGTAACAAACCTAACCTTAGGTTGAAAGTAGTGACGAGCTGGGACAAGGGTCAGAGTCCAACTCCAATAACCAGCAACAGTTCATAACAATATAATAAAAGGGTACATGAAAATAACTCAGAGGTAAGATGCTCAACATAGGCATGCTTTTCAAGTACAATAGTAGATCCCAGATCTTTCACCGAAAACGTAAAAAATATATGAATAAGTTTGAAAACTGTGATTTTCCCATAAACCTTGCAACAATAAATAAGATGTTTCATTTTCAGATAGCATGAGGAAAATACATCTCTATGCCTATATGTCAATGTATATGTAAAATCATGAATGTCACCAAAACTAGGTAGCATGAGGAAATGCATCTCTATGCCTGTATCTCAAGTACGCATGTCGAATGCTATGCATCTCAATGATGAACTCGTGTACTCACACTCTCAGAGTACTTAATCACTTAGTACTGTACGGGGCATGTCTAGCCTAGGGAAGATCCATCCCTCAATACAAATGTATAGGGAAACTTCATGCCTAGAGAACTCCGTCCCAAATGTGAATATATAGGACAACTCCATACCCAGGGAACTCCATCCCAAATGTGAATATACAGGGCAACTCCATGCCTAGGGAACCCCATCCCAACTATAATATCCACTATGCTCACTGTGGGGGTGCTGACTCCGGAGGGGCTCCTTCAGCCCAAGCACTATAATAAGTCAGGTTGAGGCATAAATAAATAAAGACATGCTGTAGCGTGTAGCCCGATCCCATAAATATCACTCATAATCAGGCCCTTAGCCTCATTCAGTCATCAATCTCTCCAGTCTCTCGGGCTTACAATGGCATGAAACTAGCCCAAAATAATGATATGATGTATCGATAAATAACAACAGAGACTGGGATATGATATGCAATGAGTGAATATGACTGAGTACGAAATTACAATTTAAACATATAATTTGACAGCAGAAATGACCTCAGTGGGTCCCAATAATACCAGCATTTGTCTAAGCATGATTTCTAACATGAGTCATAGCTTAGTTTCTCTAACACATGAAATATACATGGAAAATACAAGTTAATTGACTTCATAGCTCTACGGAATCGACCGAGTCTCAATTTTTACAGTGCACGCCCACACGCCCGTCACCTAGCATGTGCGTCATATCCAAGCAAATCACATAACAGATATAATCAGGGTTCATACCCTCAGCTCCAAGTTTAAAAATGTTACTTACCTCGAACAAGTTAAATCCAATACCGAGCAAGCCAAGCGATTCTTCAAAAATGTCATCACATGTGTAACGACCACCGAACGGCTCAAAACTAGCCAAAAAGCAACTCAGATACATCAAATAATGCCAAAGGAAACAAACACAATCGATAAAGATCGAATCTTTAATCAAAAGCCCAAAATCAACCCAAAACCCCAACCCGGGCCCACGCCTTGGAACTCGATAAAACTCATAAAATCCGACAATCCATTCAATTACGAGTTCAACCATACTAGTTTCACCCAAATCCGACTCCGTATCGATGTTCAAAACTCAAAAACTCACTCTATGAAACTTTTAGGCTAAAACTTCCAATTTCTCTTTAAAATTCATAATCCAATTGCCAAAAATGAAAATAGAATCACGAAATATAATCAAAACCGAGTATAAAATACTTACCCCAATCCTTGTGATAAAAATCGCCTCCAAAATCACTCAAATCCGAGCTCCCCAACTCAAAATGTGAATAAAATAGCCAAGCCCTCGATATATAGCTTCTCCCCAGGTATCGTCGCACCCGCGACCCACTTAGCCGCTTCTGCGGCCCTAGTTTTGCTCCTGCGAATGACCACTGGTATCCTGCCCTCGAATCTACGTCAGAAAGTCCGTATCTGCGATCGCGCAGGTGCGAGTTAAAAATACGCTTCTGCACTGCCATCGCCTCTGCGTTCCCAGCACCGTATCTGCGATCGCGTAGGTGCAGAAAATAACCTCGCACCTGCGACACTGCCCTGATCCTGCCATGCCGCTTCTGCGACTACTACCTTGCTTGTCCGATGTGGCACTTGCGCCCAACATTCCGTAGGTGCGATCAAACCAGGACTGCTGAAAAACCAGCCTTAACAGAATTGATCCAAACGATCTGAACCTCGTCCGAAACTCTTCCGAGCTACTCAGGACCCCGTCCGAATATACCAACAAGTCATATAACATAACGCGGACCTACTCGAGGCCCCAAATCCCACATAACAACATCGAAACAATGAATCGCACCTCATATCAAACTTAAATGAACTTTGAACTTTCAACTTCCAAAACTCGCGCTGAAACATATCAAGTCAACCCGTAATGAACCCAAATTTTGTACACAAGTCCTAAATGATATAACGAAGCTATTCCAATTCCCGAAACCACAATCCGAATCCAATATTCTCAAAGTCAACTTCCGATCAAACTTATGAATTTTCCAAACCTTCAAATTTTTAACTTTCGCCAATTAGTGTCGAATCCTTCTAGGAACATCCAAATGCAAATCCGGGCATACGCTCGAGTCCAAAATCACCATCCGGGCCTAATGGAACCATCAAAACTTTATTCCGGGGTCAAATACACAAATGTAAAACTTGATCAACTCTTCCAACTTAAAGCTTCAAACATGAAATTCATTCTTCCAAATCACTTCCAAAAAATATAAAAATCAAACTGACGATTCACACAAGTGATAATATATCATATGAAGCTACTCAAGACTTCAAATAGCTGAACGAAATGCAAATGCTCAAAACGACCGATCGGGTCGTTACACCATCTATCCCCCACTTCAATGCTTCGCCGGCAATAGTTCGGTAGCCATGGCTGAGCACCATCGACACATAAGAATAACTCACAATACTGTCAAGGCAAACGGCCCGGTCCTATAAGAATATTTCACAATACTGCCGAGGTGAACGTCCCGATCCCATAATAATGCTTCACAATACTACAAGACGAATGACCCGATCCCATAAGAATAGAGAAACTCTCTCACCCGCGAAGACACGTAAGTACAAATCACATAAACACAATATGAAGATAGGAATGCAAGAGGAACATAATTGTTACCGATCATCAAATATCCCACAAAATCAAAAGTAAGATGCTCGGTCAATACATAAATTCTAGTCTCAATCTTAGTTATAAATTCAAGTTATCAAACAAACAAGTTCAATTCAAATAGTACAGTTAAGGCATGGTGTAGGTCTAAGTCTACCCGAACATAAACATAAATTTAACTATGAATTGACTCTCGTCGCCTAGTATGTACGTAGCACCAATAACAAGTAGCACACAACAATTAAAATACCTACGGGGATAATTCCCTCTTATAAGATTAGGCAAGAGACTTACCTTGCTTCCAAGCCCACTACTCCGTTCCCAGACCTCACTAGTTACCTCAAATCGATGTCGAGCAACCTAAAACTAGTCAAAGGATGTAAAAATCAATCAATATATGGTCAAAAACTCTTAATTTAACTATTAGAGTCAATTCTCAACCCCACTCGGAAAAGTCAACAAAAGCCAACCCCCGGCCCACGTGACCGGATTCCAGATATTTTTGAAGATAAATATTACCCATGGAATTACGTACTCGAATATATATTTTATACCTAATTCCATAATTATTTTTGTGGTCAAATCAATTTTTACTAAATTCTAGGTTTTTCACCAAAATCCTAAAATTCTACTAATTTTCATGTTAAAGTTCATACCTAATCCATGTATTTAACTCATAATAGGTATAAATCGCTTACCTTATAATTGATGAAAATACCCCTTAAAAGAGCTCCCAAATCGCTCAAAATAAGAGATAAATGGGTGAAATGAGCCTAAGTCTCGTATTAAAAATCCCAATCTACCCAGGCATTCTTTATCGCGGTCTCAAAAAAAGCCTCGCGATCATGAAGACCAAGTTGCCCCTGCCCATAAATTCTTCATCGTGTTCGCGATGCACAGGTCGCATTCATGAGGCATATAGCCCCCAACACTTCGCGTTCGCGGTCAAGCCAGTCGTATTTGCGAAGGCCTAAGCCTTCCAGCCTTTCTTGCCTCTCCCTTTTTCGCGTTCACGAAGGTAGCTCCATGTTCGCAAAGAGGAGCCAGGTCATCCATCGCGTTCCCGAGGCTTTCCTTGAGTTCGCGAAGAGCAAACCTTCACCCCTTTCACCAGTCTTCTTCGCGATCACGAAGCACGCCAGCACCAACAAAAATCTTCCAACTTCTACCTTGCTCGGGATGGTCCGAAACTCAGCCGAGCCACCCGGGACCCCACCAAGTTATGCTAATAAGTCCATAAACATAATTCGGACCTACTCGAAGTCTCGGAACACCTAAAATAATATCGAAACCAAGAATCGTACTTCAAAACCAAATTAATTAACTTCCAAACTTCAAACTTCTTTCAACTAACTCCGAACACGACAAATCATACTTAGATAACTCAGAATAACATTAAATTTCACACGCAAGTCCGATATGACAAAACAAATGTACTCCCATGCTCGGAATGCCAAACCGGATCCGATAACACCAAGGTATGCTTCAACTCAAACTTAGAAAACTCTAAAACCTTCAAGATGCCAACTTTCAACAATAAGCGCCAAAACGCCCCCGGTCAACCGAAACTTGATCTGAACATACACCCAGGTCAAAATCACCATACGAACCTATTGAAATCTTCAAATAACGATTCTGAGGTCATTTACTCAAAGTATCGACTCAAGTCAAACTTGGCCACCTTAGGCCACTATTATGGAACTAAGTGTTTGGGATTGAACCCAAAGCTTTCCGAAACCAAACAAACTGTCCCGACAAGTCATAAAATAGGAAAATCACATAAAGAAAGTCTTAAATAGAAAAATGGAGATCTAGAAAGTATAACAACCGGTCGGGTCGTTATATTCTATGAACAAAGTCCCACATGTAAAGTAAAAAAGAAAAATATACTACTTATAAGGAGTTGGATACTCTTAATAATGCTGGACCTTCTGGAAAAACGTACGAGTTTTGCCCAAAGAGGAAAATATTACACCATATTAAGAGTATCTTAGGGCCGTTTTTGCCAAACAACTTATTTCGACTAATACATTAGTTGTAAATATATCTTCATCTGTCACTATTAAATATCATACATGAACAAAGACAGAATAAAGATTTGAATTATGAATTCTTAACTAGCCACCGAACACATACCTCATCTTAATTACTAGGTTAGAAATTAATATTTATATATATTTAATAAATTTTCTGATATAAGTACATGATTTAAGCAAAATTTACTGAATTCGATCGAACCCGTACTGAATACTCTAGCTCCGCTCTGGATACTCTAGCTCTGCATGTGGCCATTGATTATAAACATCAAAATCAGTTTATTTACAAAATTGGGTAAATTATATCTTCACATGTCTCTATAAAATATCATGCATGAATCATGATATTTGATTTTAAGCATCAGAAGGACTTTATTGTCGAAATTAGGTAAATTGACCTCATAATTCGTGTATCTTTTGCTGTGATTTTAATACTAAATGTAATATGTACCACATATTGGAAATACTTCACAAGAGTTTAGCTAAAAAAAGAAACAAATATATTTTATTATGTACTGAGATATATCATGTACATTTTTACGGCTTGTTTGGATGGTTGTTACCTATTGTATTGTATCGTATTGTTACTTTGAATACGATATTTGTTTTGGTTGTTACTTAAATTTTATTATATCGTATCGTTAATTTCGTCGTTACATAACGACGAAATGTCACTTTATGTAATGACCGATTTGGTGTGGTTGCATCGTTATCTTGTCTTTTTCTCTCATCTCACCCGTCGTTATTATTAAATAATTTTATTTTATTATTTATCCTACCTTTTAAAATAATTAATTTACCCTGTATCATAATTTTTTTTTATAATATTGCAAGTTTATTCTTCATATTGCTGATGCATGATATCATGAAACAACAACAAACGATACAATCTATCCAAACATTATATTCATCAAATGATACAATATAATACAATACAATATAATACAATACAATACAATATAATACAATACGATACATTATGAAACAATGTGTAACAACCATCCAAACAAGTTGCTAGGTGAATATGAATAATGTGTGCCTCAACTTTATTTATTTATCAAAGTAGAGCGGTTATTGTCGTTGAATAAATTATCCTCAGACCATTAGTACTGATCAAAGTTTCTCCTTGTTTGTTCATTCTGTACCAAGAGTAACATAATTAAATTAAATTTTCTCAACGTATTATAATCAATCGCATTCCCTGTGTTTTATCCTAGCTGAAAATACTTTCATAGGAGATTTTACATGCCTGGGATAGAATGAAAGTGATCAGAAAATTATATATATTCACATTCGATATGAATCGACTATAATGAATATTCAAAAGTATATAAGAAGGGCAGAACTTATATCAATGCAACAAGGGGTTTGGGTTTAAATTAAAAAAATTGTGGTTAAATTCCAAGATATTTTTCTTTAACTTTTGAGCGTAGAAATCATGCCAGGTAGCTGCTTGTAGTATCCATATTTAAAATATATTTTGTTCTTAAAACTATTTAAAGTATAGCTAGTTTTAAGAAACATCAGACTCGGCATTTCTTCTTCTTCTTCTTTGGGTCTGAAGCTGTCTGCTAAAGCCTAAATTTAGAAATTAAGTCTTGAATTTGAACTTCATTCATAACTTCATACCCGTAGGTCTAACTTTAAAACTTCAAATACACATGTTTCAAGTTAATTCTGAAGCTGCTAAACTTTAAAAAGATTATAAATTTTATCAATTCTTTAAAAAGGGATTCTAAAAATAACTATTTGTGCGCTTCAACCCTTTTGTATAAAGCCATAGTTTTGTACTTAGAAATATCCATCACAAAGATAAAGCGACCCATTATTCAAAAGCTCCACTCAAGGCGCCTCATTTAGCTGTGCCATATCACGATCCAAATCCCATGATAGGTCGTAATGGCTCCCAACACCGTTGTTAGGCAAACCAACAATTAAACCAATACGTCGATAGTAAATCCAAAATGCATTTCAAAACAATTAATGAAATAAAGAGTGAAAGTTCATTCATTTTCATAAAAAGTATAGATGTCATTATTTTAAATGTTCGAATATAGCCAAAATATAAATCCGAAATCATAACAGAATACAACTACGAGCAAAATCTAAATCTCCAAAACCCGGTGTCATAAGTGCATGAGCATCCACTAGGAAATACAGTACTAATACAATATCTGTCTGAAATATAAAATAGACAGGATAAAATAAATGAATATGATGGAGACTCTGTGTGCTGCAGATCGTAGCATGGAATGTAGCTAACCATAAAGTCCCTTCTGCAGCTACTCCTATGCGCCAAGATGGCCACTAAATGAACATGTCTCAGTACCTGCATAATAAATATAGAAATGTAGTATGAGTACATAAATCAACGCGTACCCAGTAAGTATCTAGCCTAACACCGAATAAGTAATGACGAGGGGTCGACATCGATACTTACTAATGGTCCAATAAATCATGTATAATAAAAGTAGGCAAGTACGAAGCATAGCAAGTAAAAACAGTGAGAGCATGTATAGATACATAATACGATCCACAACTGAATGGTAGACACGAAGTCCTCAAATACCGAATACTTCCTCAAATGGAGTACATAATGGTCCACACAAAATAAAATGTCACGTCTCAAGCTAGGAAAACTCAAGGGTACACTGAATTATTGTCAAATATTACGCACAATTCTGCCGAGGCGAGCGACCCAATCCCATAAGAGTAATGGCATGAATTTCGGTGGTGACGTACGACCCGATCCCAGCTGAGACGTTCAGCCCGATCTCATAATCGTATACACTGCCGAGGGTCGACCGACACGAACCATAGATACATCTCGTAATACTGCCGAGGCGAACTGCCCAATCCTATAATAGTACTGCTGAGGCGTTTAGCCCGATCCCATAGGAATAATGAAGACTTGATGGGTCACTGACCCCACTCACAAATATATGTGTGAGTTATGGAATTCAAGAAACTTTCGGACAAATTCGTACAACACGGAAGAAATCTGTAAAAGAAAGTGTAATCTCTACTGCTAATCAAGTGGTTCGCCAAATATCTAAAATAGTAAGTCCGATAATTTACACAAGTCTAGTCTCAGGCAAAATGCAAATTAAAGCAATTAAATAGGCAAGAATAACCCAAATATTACAATTAAAGCATGGCGTGAGTCAAAGTCTGCCCGAACCTAATAAGGAATTCTAGCATACGCACGGACACTCGTCACATCATACGTGCGCAGCTCCCACAACATGAAGCACATAGAAAATATATCACCTACGAGGTAAATTCCCATATACAAGGTTCGATAGGAAACTTACCTTGCTTCGCAATCCGATAACGGGCTCCAACGCCTCTCTAACACCTCAAATCGATGCAAAATAATCCAAAACTAATCAAACAACGTGCAAACCAATCGAAATATACTCCAATACTCATAACTTAGTAATTTATAACAATTTCCAACTCCACTCAAAAAGTCAACAAAGTCAACCCACGTGCCCAAATTTCAAAAATTGTCGAAGATAAATATTACCATAGCACCACGAACTCAAATATATAATTTATTCCCAATTCCATATCTAATTTCGTGGTAAAAATCCAAAAATATCACTTTTATGTTTTCTTCCAAAATCCCACAATTTTTACCAAATGTTTATGTTAAAATCCATATATAATCCATGTATTTAACTTACAAAAAGTGAGAATAAATTACCTCATGATAAATGATGAAAATTGCTCTTCAAAATCGCTCCAAATCGCCTCAACAAGAGAGAAATTGAATAAAATGGGCTCACCCCCGAGCTCCCTGTTATAAGCCTCTGACAGGCCCTTCATCGCGTTCGCGAAGGCCTTCCTGTCCAAAGCTTCGCGTTCGCAAGCTGTGCATCACGTTCGCAATGACTAATTGTCCCTACCATCAATTTACTCCTTCGTGTTTGTGGTAGATCGCGAAGGGCAAACCTGTCAGCCCACACTTCTTCGCGTTCGCAACTCCCTTGTTGCTTTCGCGTAGGGTAAAAGTCCCCTAGCCCCAATTTCTTCTCCGCATTCGCGACCTCTTTGTCGTGTTCGCGTAGAATAAATTCTCAGCATCCAAATTCCTTCATCGCAAACGTGTGATCCCTACCGCGGTCGCGAATAACAACACCAGAAACCAACATTAGCCATATCAAAACACCCAAACTTGGTCCGAAAACACCCCGAATCACACCCGAGGCCCCCGGGACCCCCTCCAATCACACCAATAAGCCCCAATACCTTATTCAAATGTTTGCAAAGGCTCGAAACGTCACAAATAATAATAAAACCATGAATTGGCGATCAAAATCCTTCTTTTAATGTTCAAACATTCAAATTTCGCCGAACGCGTCCGAATCACACTTAGACATTCCGGATTACAACAAAACATCACACACAAGTTCCAATCAATAAAATGAACGTATCCAAGGTGCTGAAACACCGTCCGTAGTCTGATAACCCCAAAGTACATTCTAAGACAAACGTACCAAATTTCAAATCTTCAAAAATGCAAAGTTCCAATAATAAGCGTTGAATCACTCTCGGACCATCCGATACTCCACCCGAACATACGCCCAAGTACAAAATCACCTTACAAACTATAAGAACCTTTAAATCCCAATTCCGAGGTCGTTTACTCAATAGTCAAACCTTGGTCAACTCTTCTAACTTAAAGCTTTCGAATTAAGAATTTTCCTTCCAAATTAACTCCAAACTTACCCAAATTCAAATCTGACTACACTGCAAGTCATAATACATGAAGTGAAGGTACTCAAGGTCTCAAACCGCCGAACGACATGCTAGATCTCAAAACAACCGGTCGGGTCATTACATTCTCCCCTATTTAAACATACGTTCATCCTCAAACGTGATATGAACAGTTCCAAAGTTGCCAAAAATCATTGTATAATACCTCGTGCTCCTATTCGTGCCATTACAGTACATATCAGCATGTTAGCTTAACCCAGACTAAAGATCCTTCCTACTACCTTAGCCCACAAGCTTAGAACCAAATTCCAACATCTGGAATTGTCTACAAGGTCTGATTCTAGCATACATACACCGCATCAGTTTCCACAAGCCGTACCAAAACATGATTATACACCTATGTTGTAATCACTCAATGCACCGCATAATTCATATGCCCATAATAACATCCTCCAATCACAATAGCTGTAAATTTACAAACTCGATGCCGTAATGTACCTCATGACATATAAAAATCCTGTTCCAAACCTCGTAATACTGGAACGAAGAAAGACACATAAAAAATCTCATAACCACCCGTCAAATCAATAAACATGGAGTTTCCCTTGCTCGACAAGAATCATTGCCGCATTCTGAATTGATTTGTGACATTCCTTCCCCAAACATATATTATACCAATCCAGTTGCACTAATTTCAGGTCCAACAACCTCGTCTCACCTAATACAAGTTGCTCGATCGACGAGACACATCAAAAACCATCTAGAATCTCATATGGCATCATCAACGCGCCAACAAGCCACATCTCTAATATGACTAATAAGGAGAAGCGAACCTGAGTACAGAACTATCCAGCCCGCGTAACGAAATAAACAACCAAGCCAAAGCTATAAATCTATCTTAGAGATGAGAAACAAAACACAAAAAATAAGTGTAAGGAACCGTACTCAACATATTACTATTGCGTCTTGCAACTCGATCCACATATGATACGGTGTGCAACCCGATACAAACATTGTACTAGTGGCGGCGTGCCACACGATCAACTCATAATAATCAGTAAGGGAGTACCCATCGAGCCAAAATGCTCATACCCACTGGACACACGCATGCCAACTACAAGCACGCCAAATGCATAAACATAACTCTCAGGAGACAGATAGCACCATGCACTACAAAGGCCCAAGCACGACTAAGGTGCAATAAACAACCAACATCTCGAGAGCCATATCGCTCATATAACACCACAAGATACACAAGACCACAACACACTTGTGGATAATCAAGTCGTCTCACATCCCACATGGCATAAAAGAGTTACACATGAAATAGATGACAACAGGAATAACATTCACCACGCCCAAATAATCATCCATTGACAAATGTAGCATCTTATAAACATATTCGATCTAGTGTAGAATATACCTTCACATTAGGCCTACCAATGGACCTCAAGCCGATTTCGATCATTCAAAAATAGGTAAATAACCTTCCAAAGATCCACAAAGACCCTATCTATGGAAAATACGATCAACCGTCAAAACCGAAACAAACTTCCACAGTCTACAACCAAAGGAATATAGCGACTATCATACATAAACTCTCCGATTAGCAACCGAACAAGAATCTTCATACCTAATTTCAATCTCTACCACTTAAATGACTAACACGTCACACTCATATGATCATCCCGTAGGAGATACTCCCACAACCTTCCGTGCTAGGTAGAAAAATCTGCATATCTATGTATACCAACCATACTATTTCTGTAATGCAAATCAAGAATCTGCAATTTAATACACAATGCCTCTTCCACAGAACAACTAAATCCCTCAGAATCAACCAAATTACGGAAACTGCCAAGCCAGTAGTAAAGCCACGAAACACATGTATAGCCTTATCACGTTAAAGGAACCGATCACTTCCTTTACCATGCCGATCTAAACTGCTACTAAACTGATTCAACTCCTCATTTTTCTCTTGACTTACCTTCAACATTAATACCTCTTCTTTCCAGCACATAATGGACCTCAATCAACACTCACCCCGAGTGACCCCAAATTGCAAAACCACATTGCCTCAATGCATATAAACCACTTTATACTCTCCCCATGCACTCAATAGTATCTGCAACTGATACACCCATTCTGAAATGATCTTCTGTGAATCCGAAGTTATTTTTTCCATCTCTCTAACACCGCACCGCAGACCCGGTGACATTCATAGAAATACCCCCATGTCTCTTTCACACTCCACCGCAAAACTAATTCCTTAGCCACACAACGAACCCAAAAATCCTTAGGCAATACACTTTAATTCTTGAACCCACTAGAACCATCATTGAGAGTCATCCACTCTGATCTGGTCCCGAATATATAGCTAACAACCAGTGCTCCATTATCACACGAATACTCTAAAAGAAGCAATCGAATGAATCTATTCCCTTGTATATCTCCTTCACGAAGAAATATCAAATCTGGTCATTTCACAACCTTCACACATCAATAAGGTGAAATTTAGCACACATCCATCAAATTCCTTGCTCGAATTAACCCAGATGTTCTCTTCCTCGGCCATAACTAATCCTCCAACGTACCGCTAATCAGAAACTACAAAGGCACATACCACGTGACCCAATTATCGACTGTAGGCTCCCCCGCTTAGTTTAAACCACAACCACAAAACCAAAGGACCCACAATGATATTTCCCCTAGCTTACATGACCTCTCACTATTACTCAGCCAAATTTCTCACAAGCTCTTGTTGTACTAATCATAACACGCCACAAATTACTCACCCCAAATGCATTCTCAACCTCCTAATAGTCATATCATCTTTTCTACGCGATCCAAGCCGACATCATAGTACATGCCTCCCGTTGGATAGAAAGTAGAACTCCTCATAAGAACTTCATCAGAATCACGCAACCCCTAACCTTCTCACAGGAGATAGCCCACATGTATAATCCCATATCGACATCTTCCTACGACATTGCCCTAATTACAACCACCACGAAATCGGTAAGTCCTCCTAAGCCCATACTCGTCCACCAGCTGTAAGAGTCCGTTCAGTTTCATTAATACCAACTGAAGGTCCAACAATACGTTCAAAATTCGAGGCTATGTTGCATCCTAAAATGACAAATCGAACGTTCCCATTCCCCTACATTTCCAAGTGAAATCTTAACGTTACATTCGAACTTCTTGAGTACAGAAGCCACCACCTCACATGATATACCCTGACTTAGTCATTTGTCCACCATGACCCAAATCATACTAAGCTTTCTCAAAGTAGGTGGATACCCTGCCACAAAATCCATACGATATGCTCCCACTCCCACTTCGATTTAGCCAACCTCTAAAGCGAACTGCTCGATCTCTCCTGCTCATGCTTGACCTGTTAACAATTCAACCACCGCGGGACACATCCCACCATGTCCTTCCTAATCCTTCGCTTCTAAAAATACTGGCTCAAATTATAATCTATCTCAGTAGCATATGAACGAATAAAGTACCACAACCTCTGAGCCGTCTCATGGACCATATCCCTCAAATCGTCAATAATAGAAACATCGATCCAACCTTGAAGCCGCCACATACCGCCATCGCTGATAATCGCTTCTTTGTTACCATTTCACAACACCATGTCCCAAAGACAAGCAAATAAAGAACATTATACCAACGAGCCTTAATGCGTTCGAACAAGGATGACGACATCACAATACAAACAAGAATTCCACCAAGTTTGGAGATATCAAATCTTATGACTCCATCAACCAACGCCTGAACATCCATAGTCTAATTGCCTCTCCTCCACTGGAATTTAATGCCGCATCTCCAGTCACCAATTGAATAACCCTTTTTCTTGAAGCACTCATTGCCGTAACACATAAGCAAGCACCCTATCATTCACACCAACACTGCGCGATAATAACACATGAACATCACAATATACTGTGCATAGCCTCGAAACAATGGGCAACAACAACACTGGGCTGAAACGACAGAACGCCCTCCATAAGGCGATGATAATAGTCCGCCTGCATACACAAGAAAAAACATCCTACCCTACACCTGTAGCATCTCCACAAACCGCCGATGCCCAACTAATATTGAATACCGTACATCGCACACGAATGAGTAGGAAGGAACTGAAGACATAAGATTCAACCAAAATAGAGTCGCACGACAAGGAATTAAGAAACGGAAGTTATCCTAACAGCCCTGTAGCCTCTCGAAGATAAGTACAGACGTCTCCGTACCGATCCACAAGACTCTACTTGACTTGCTCATGACTCGTGAGACCTAAGTAAAACTAGTGCTCTGATACCAAACTGTCACGATCCAAATCCCAAAATAGGTTTTGATGGCACCAACGTCGTTGTTAGGCAAGCCAACAATTAAATCAATACGTCGATAGTAAATCCAAAATGTATTTCAAAATAATTAACGAAATAAAGAGTGAAAGTTTGTTCATTTTCATAAAAAGTATTGATGTCATTAGTTTAAATGTTAGAATGTGGCCGAAATATAAACCCGAAATCGTAACAGAATACAACCACAAGCAAAATCGAAATCCTTAAAATCCGGTGTCACTAGTGCATGAACATCCACTAGAAAATACAATACTAATATAACATATGTCTGGAATATAAAATAGACAGGATAAAGTAAATGAATATGATGAAGACTCTGTGTGCTGTGGATCGTAGCATGGAATATAGCTCACCATAAAGTCTCTTTAGCAGCTGCACCTATGCCTCAAGATGACCACAAAATAAACTTGTCTCAGTACCTGCGCAATTAGTGTAGAAATATAGCATGAGTACGTAAATTAATGTGTATCCAGTAAGTATCTAGCCTAACACCGAAGAAATAGTGATGAGGGGTCGGCATCGACACTTATTAGTGGTCCAATTAATCATGTATAGTAAAAGTAGGCAGGTATGAAGCATAGCAAGTAAAACAGTGAGAGCATGTATAGATACATGATATGATCCACAACTGAATGGTAGATACAAAGTCCTCAAATACCAGACACTTCCTCAAATGGAATACATAATGGTCAACACCAAATAAAATGTCACGTCTCAAGCCAGAAAATCTCGCGGGTACACTGAATTCTTGTCAAATATTACGCAAGATTCTACCGAGGTTAGCGGTCCGATTTTGTAAGGGTAATGGCACAAATTCCTATGGTGGCGTAAGGCCCCATCCCAGTTGAGGCATTCAGTCCGGTCCCGTAATCATGTACACTGCCGAGGGTCGACCGGTACGAACCGTAGATACATCTCATAATACTACCGAGGCGAACGACTCGATCCCATAACGGTACTACTGAGGTGTTTAGCCCGATCTCATAGGAATAGTGAAAACTTGACAAGTCACTGGCCCCACTCATGAATATATGTGTGAGTTATAAAATTCAAGAAACTTCCGCACAAATTCGTACGGCACGGGAGAAATCTGTAAAAGGAAGGGTAATCTCTATTGCTAATCAAGTGGCTCGCCAAATATCTAAAATCATAAGTCCGATAATTTACGCAAGTCTAGTCTCAGGTAAAATATAAATTAAAGCAATTAAACAAGCAAGAATAACCCAAATACTACAATTAAAGCATGACATAAGTCTAAGTCTACCCGAACCTAATCAGAAATTCTAGCATACGCACAGGAACTCGTCACCTCAAACGTGCGTAGCTCCCACAACATGAAGAACATAGCAGATATAGCGTCCCCAGGGTAAATTCCCCATCACAAGGTTAGACAGGAGACTTACCTTGCTCCAAAATCCGATAATCGGCTCTACCGGCTCTCTAACATCTCAAACCGATGTCAAACTCCACTCGAAAAGTCAACAAAGTCAACCCCCGGTCGGGCCCACATGCCTGAATGCCGAATCTTTTTCGAAAATAAATATTACCCATAACACCATGAACTCAAATATATAATTTATTCCCAATTACATATCCAATTTGGTGGTTAAAATGCAAAAAATATCACTTTTTGGTTTTCTTCCAAAGTCCCACAATTTCTACCACATTTCTATGTTAAATGCAAAAATACCACTTTTAGGTTTTTCTTCCAAAATCCCACAATTTCTACCAATTTTTAATGTTAAAACACATATATAATCCATACAACAAGTAGAAATAAATTACCTCATGATAGATGATGAAAATGGCTCTTCAAAGTTGCCCCAAATTGTCTTAACAAGAGAGAAATTGAAAACAATGGGTTTACCCCCGAGCTTTCTTTTATAAGCTTTTGCCAGGACCTCCATCACCATTGCGAGCCCCTAGATTTCCCCCAAGAGCTCTAGATTGCATTCGCGATGACTAATTGTCCCCGACATTAATTTCGTCTTTCGCGTTCGCGGTAGATCGTGAAGGGCAAACGCCCGCACTTCTTCGCGTTCGCGACTCCCTTGTCGCGTTCGCGTAAGGTAAAATTCCCCTGGCCCCAATTCCCTCTCCGTGTTCACGACCCCTTCATTTCATTCACGTAGCAAAAATTATCAGCAGCCAAATTCCTTCATCGTAAACGCGCGCTCCCATGTGTTCGCGAAGAACAACACCAGAAACCAGCACTAGCAATAGCAAAACACCCAAACTTGATCCGAACTACCCCGAATCACACCGAGGCTCCCGGGACCCCGTCCAATCACACCAAAAAATCCCAATACCTTATCTAAAATTGTACAAAGGATCTAAATGTCATGAATAACATCAAAATCACGAATCGATGATCAAAGTCCTACTTTTAATTTTAAAACATTCAAACTTCACCGACCGTGTCCGAATCACACTTAGACATTCCAGATTACGATCAAACTTCACATAAAAGTTTCAATCAATAAAATAAACCTATCCAAGGTCTCGAAAAATCGTCCAGAGTCCGATAATACCAAAGTACACTCTAAGTCAAACATAGCAAATTTTAAACCTTCAAAAATATAAATTTCCGTTAATAAGTACAAAATCGCTCCCGGACCATCCGATACTCAACCCGAACATACGCCCACGTCTGAAATCACCTTAAGAACCTATAGGAACCTTCAAATCCCAATTTCGAGGTCGTTTACTCAATAGTCAAAGTTTGGTCAACTATTCCAACTTAAAGGTTCAGAATTGAGAACTTTCCTTCCAAATCAACTCCGAACTTTCCGAAATTCAAATCCGACTACACATGCAAGTCATAATACATGAAGTGAAACTACTCAAAGTCTAAAAAATCGCCGAACAATATGCTAGAGCTCAAAATAATCGATCGGGTCGTTATAACACATGGATCAGTTTAAGTCAATTTTTCCAGCAGTAATTATGCTCGATGGACCTTTTTAGAACTATCGTTATATTTTAATCTCGTTAAAAAAATTGATAAAATAATCCCGAATTTTGAAATCACTACCATAATTTTGAAGCATGGTACCAGAATTTATAAAAGATTCTGATAATTACTATATTTTATGACATATCCTAGTAATCACCATATGAAAAGTTCTGAAAATTGTCATATTTTTGCACATCCTAGTCATCACCATATGAAATTTCTTGCGGTTACCATAATTTTATAAATCCTGGTGATCACCATATGAAAATTTCTAGCGATTACCATGTTATTGTAGCAAAACCTGAGGATCATCATATCAAAAATTCTGGCGATCGTCAGGAGCGCTTCTCAAAATTTCGGCAGAAAGAATTCTCCAAGACTTTTCTTATCGAGGTCAAAAAATCAATAATGGTACCAAAGTGTCATGTTTCTATCATTCCCCCATTTCTTCAACTAGAATTTCTTTAGTGTTTTTGATTTATTTTTTAATTTCTTTTCTTTATCATTGTACACAATCGTAACACAAATTTTATTTCAGATATGCAGTTTCAAATATCTAATGCATTCTAATCTATCTTTTGGATTGATCCTTGTGTTTCACCCTTCTTTTGCCTAATATGATTTGTAGATGTGTAACCAAAAAGAAATCTGTAGAGGTTATAATAGGTCAGAAGCATAGAAGAAAATGAATAGAAGTTGTTGGACCCAATACACGGCAATGGCATGGGCAAGCCAATTATTGGACTTCGGCCAGAAGCATAGAAGAGAATGGAAATGGTGTTTGAAGCATCCTGATTTATTAGAACAACACTTCATCTCTTGTAATGTTTGATATCCCCATTTGTTTAGATTTATTTCTTATAACTTTATTGGGAAAGAAAACTTTATTGGATAAAATTCGTGGGAAGAAAATTGTAGACATCAAAATTTTAACGGATCAAACCCATACGAAATTTGGGTTAAATCCTAAATTCAAGAACTATAAGACGACTCTTGAAACTCTAGGAGTCCATTAGGGTTACTTGGAGGCTACTATATCAAAATTCTAACTTGGATGCTACTCTACCCTAACAACGTGTCACTCTTGTAAAAAGGGTTTCATATTCCCTTAAAAAAAGCATCTTGAAAATTGAGATCATATCAAAATTCTCATAAACTCGTAGGATATTCACAAATAAATTAAGATATGGCTGGATACTTCTTGATAATTAAATATGTTAATCCTTCCATGTAGATCAAATACATCCCAAGAAACACTGTATCATCTACGTTCGAAAAACATGTTGCGTTAGCCCTCGAATCATGGAGATAATCAGAAAAAAAGAATCAAAGGAACATACATAATTGTACCTGCATTGTTTATAAATAAAATTATATTTCTTCATATTTTATTGTGATTGCAGTTTATTTTTTGTATCGCAAAAATTTTGTTGCAAACAAATTGGCATGCCAGTGGGACAATATTTGCCATTCATCTCTTCCTCCTGCAAATCGAAAACTACAAGTTTCATAATCATTTATTGCGATGGTCGAGTACTTCAAGTCTCGTCTTCAACTTTGGATAAGCCTACACCCTGATAAACCTTGAAGTAGGGAGTATTTGTAGACATCAAAATTTTAACGGATCAAGCCCATACGAAAATTGGACTAAATTCCAAATTCAAGATATTATAAGACGACTCTTAAAATTCTAGGAGTCTATTAGGGTTGCTTGAAGGCTACTCTATCAAAACCCTATATCACGACCCAAAACTCCACGAAGTCGTGATGATACCTAATCCAACCCGCTCGGTAAGCCAAACAATATATGTTACTACTATAACGAGAAATCATCAATATATTAATAAAACTACAATAGAATTCAATACAACTATCCCAAGGACTGGTAGTACAAGTCATGAGCCACTATGACTTAGATTTACAAAGCTAGTAAACAATAAAATACTAACATCTGTTTGAAGGTTACATAACGATAAATGAGGTCCTAATCTACCATGAACAAATGGTAGCTCAAAGCTGGGATGCCGCTACAACTTTAATGTCTGCCTTCGTCGTCCAAACCAGGCCACTCTAAGAATCTGCACGCAAGGTGCAAAAGCATAGTATGAGTACAACCAACCCCATGTACTCAGTAAATATCTTGATTAACCTTAGAAATGTAGTGATGATGTTTTTAAGAGGGTGTTTGGATTGGCTTTTAAGCTGGTCAAACCAGTTTTAAGCTATTTCTAGCTTATTTGAGTGTTTGGCACAATTTAAAAAGTGCTTAAAAGCACTTGATTTTAAGTCAAAAGGCCCAAAACAAGCCAAAAGCAATAAGTTCGGCAATTCCAACTTATTGTTTTTTGACTTAAAAGCTACTTGAGTTGACCAAGTTGTTTACCCTTTTATCCCTAATATTTTATTATTATTCCAAAATACCCTTCACAACAGAAGCCCTAAATTTATTCCTTTCTCTCCCGTTCTTCATTTCCTGTGTCTTTCCTCCATCGACCAACATTGAGATTTCAGATCAATTGTACAAGCTCCGAAGAACTAAAGTAATACGTGGTGAAATTGCACTATCTATAGCAACCGCACAGAAATTTAGTGAAACTATCCACTTAACCACGAAATGGATGTTCAGGATTTTGGTAAAACATTTCTATGTAATCTCATGAAGGCAAGTGGACAATTTTAAATTTTAGTTATCATTATTTTGTCAATTAGAATTTTGCTCAACTGTAAAAAGCTTAATATCAAATTTTAACTATTCCTACTATTCCGGGACTATGTTATTTATGTGTTTGTCTTTCATTTAACTTTTATAATTGTTTGATAAAGTAAATTAAACTAAACCAATTTTAAAATTTGTCCAATTAATTTAATTTCACGTGGCTTGAAACATGAATTAATTGAGATTAGAGTCATTTTATAATAAAAGATCTTATAGTAATTAATTATTTTTAGTGTTAACAGTTTTAAGGATATTTTAGTCCTTATAACAAAAAATGTGTTTATAAGCACTTTTAGCCAAACACATTATCAACTTATTTTCAGCTTCAACACTTATATCCAAACACATAACTGTTTATTTTTAAAACAAATTCTAACACTTAAAAAGTGCTTTTAAGAACCAAGTGCTTAAAAGCTACTTAAATTCAACCAATCCAAACGGGCTCCAAGTCAAAGATACTCATTTTGTAGAACCTGTGCAGCTCAATAACATGTATAATACAGAGAAAATATTCCAGAAAAATAATTACAAAATAAAGAATATCAATAATAAAGGTGCACAACTGAGATAGGGTAATAAAAAAACTCTACCAATTAGACATGTGCAACAAATACAACTTGTACCAACCTTGCTTATATAGGGGTATACACCATATAATATCAGTGCTCGATACACGTACATGACTGTAAACCTGTGCCAAACATGATCTGATTCTTTATCGATTGCCAAATAACATGTTTAAGAGAACCTTTCAAGAATCAAATATATCAATATATAAGACAACTTATCACGTCAATCTGGTACGCTACCGACAACTCAACAAAATATGAGATGTCAACTCCACGTAGGTAAATCCATCTTGATAACTAATTGATCAAATAATAACAGGGACATAGATTAACATGTTAGATGCAACGCAACAAACCATATAAAAAATACACGACACATATAAAGAAGTCACATGAACGTTCAAGAATGTCACTCTCGTCATTACATAACATGACCCACAATGCCACCCGCATGCGCAATATCAATAAAGACCACCCTTATTTCTCCATATGTGCATATCACCATTCTTATTTCTCCACATGGGCAAGCCTGAAAATACTCCACCCTCATTTCACCCCATATGCAATAATAATCACAATTGCACATCAAGGACATCGTGCCAACACCCAATCAAAATCGCACCGCAAAGACCTTGTGCCATACTATCATCACAATCTCACGGCAAAGACCTCGTGCCACAATATAATCACAATTGCATGATAAATACCTTGTGCCACAAATATCATCCCAATCGTACGACAAAGACTTCGTGCCAAAATATCATCACAATAAATCTGCTCAATATGTCCACAAGTGCCATAATCACAACAATGTAAGATAAAAAATTATCATCAAGAGCCATATCCTCATAACTCATAAATAAAGCGCACAAGGACATGTTTAACAATAAAAATATGGATAAGGCATGACTACGACTGCATCAATTATAGCAACCAAGTTCAATTATACAAAGAATCACATAGTGCAAGCGTCCCAATCAAGGCACAATACAAGAATAAGTATGGATATGTGTTCATAACATACGTGTATCTACACCTGAGGCAAGTATAGCATAAGTCTCATGATTTGCTCATCATATTAAAAAAAGGTACCAATAGCCTCAACATTTCTCTAGCATGATATACTCACGCAACTGATTAATTCAATAATACTTAGAATCAAGTAGGACACATAACCAAACAAAGCATAAAGTAAACTAGAATCTACCTTGAGCATGAATACCCATGGCACATGTATATACACCCGTCCTCATATATACACCACCCCTACATGTAACAAATAATATCAATTATTGGAAAATATTCCCTCAGCCACAGCTAGGCAAGACACTTACCTCAAACAAGCTAAATCAATACTCTAAAATGCCTTCCTGTGCGAATCAACCCCCGAACGGCTCAAATCTAGCCAAACACAACTCAATAATACCAAATAATTTCATAGGAATAAAAACAAACCGATTAAGGTCAAATCTTTAATCAAACACGCAAAGTCAACCCAGGACCGCCTTCTAGAACCCGACAAAAGTCACAAATCCCGATCACCCAAACCAACATGATTCCAAATATACAAGTTTTATCCAAACCCGGCTCAAAATCGATGGTCAAAATCTCAAAATACACACTCTTTAAGTGTAGACAAAAATCCCAAATTTGCTTCCTTACATTCACCCATATAATGCCAAAATCGAAAAAAGAATCATGAATAATAATCAAATTCAGGTTAAGAATACTTACTCAATCCAAGTGGGTGAAAAACACATACAAATCGCTCCAATACGAGCTTCCAATCTCAAAATATGAAATAATAAAGCTAACCCTCGAACATATGTCCCTGCCAGGTATCCTCGCACCTGCGCTCACTAATCCGCAGGTGCGACGTTGCTTCTGCAATAACAACTTTGCTTTTGCGAACTCCGGCCCTCAAGCCAAACCACACTTCGTCGACCAAACCTCTGTAGGTACGGCACCGCAAGTGCAACCAACCATCCGCATCTACGGTTCTTCTTCTTTTACTCAGAAAAATATCGCATATGTGATCCATATACCATAGATGCGATACCATATATGCGATAGAAACCCCGCATCTGTGACCTACTCCCATCATGACCAATATGCGCTTCTATGCACCAAGAACTGCATATGCGACTCCGCATCTGTGCAACCCTTTTCGCAGGTGCGAAAGCACCATAACCAGCAATCCATGCAAACGCCGAAATGGTCCAAAATCAATCTGAATCACACCTAGGCACTATGGGACCCCGCTTAATTATACCAATAAGTCCAAATACACCGCCCAAACCTATACAAAGGCTCCAAAAATCATAATTAACACCAAAACCAAGAATCATTGATCAAGATCTATCTCTTCATAAGCTTCCAACTTTAAACCAAGTGTTCGATTCATGTCTAGCCAATCCGGAATGAACCCAAAGTTTTCACATAAGTCCTAAATGGTGTAATGAACCTATTCTAGTTCTCGGAACAACAATCCGATCCTGATAGCCTCAAAGTCAACTCTCGGTCAAACTTATGGACTTTTTAATTCTTCAAATTGTCAACTTTCGACAAATTGAGCCAAAACCTTCTAAGAACATCTAAATTCAATTCTGAACATACGCCCAAGTCCTAAATCACCATACGAACCTATTAAAACCATAAAAATACGAATCCGAGGTCGATTAATCATAAGCCAAACCTTGGGCAACTTTTCTAAGTTAAAGCTTCCAAATTGAAAATTACTCTTCTGAAATCAATCCAGAACTTTCCCGAAACCAAAACCTATCATGCACGCAAGTCGTAATACATCATATGAAGCTACTCATGACCTCAAACTACCAAATAGAATGCCAATGCTCAAAACAACTAGTCGGGTCGTTACATTCTCCCCCACTTAAATATACATTCGTATTCGAACGTGCCAAGAGTCGTTTGAAAGCCATCAAATCACTGTATAAAATTACCTTACACATACCCATGGGAGATTCCACGTCACCTCAATTAATATAAGCCCGTCAACACAACCTAACTGAAGACTCTTTATTCAACCTTAGTCTATAAATCTCAGAATCTAATCTCCAACATCTGAAATTCCTTATAAGACTCGATTCTCGCATATATACATTGTATAAGTCTAAAAAAGTTGCATCAAGTCCTAACCATATTCCAAGATACAATCACAGGATGTACCACATAACTCATGTACTCATAGTACTAACTTCTGACCATAATAGTTGCTCATGACTAAATCCAGTATCGGTAACATACTTCATATCAAATAGGACCTTTTCCAAACCTTCAGAACATTGCTAATGATGAAGAAACATGTAGAAATTCATAACCCTCTTTAGCTCAACAAGTGGTAGGGCTCTCTCACCGACAAGAACCATTCTCAAATTCTGAGCTGACAAATGACTTCGTTCTTCCAATCATACCTTATCCAAATCTGATTGCTCTAATTCTAGAACAAATGACCTTATCGCACCCAGTACAAGCTTCTCGACCGACATGCCACACCCAATGCCACCTAGAGCCACATATGATGCAATATGTACCCAACAAGCAACAACTCGAATATAACTGAAGAAGGAAAGAGAACCAAATGAGAGAACTATCTAACAAGTGCAATAGGTACAACACCAACAACACCATACTATGAATCCATCAACAAGAGAGAAGCAAAACACATGAAATAATCACAAAGAACCTCATCCTAACGTAGCCCAATTACGATACGTATCCCGGTCCAAACATATTGATCCACATCGAATATCGATCGAGCCATAATGCTTACCATCAACAACCACATGCATATGAATAGCAAACACCTAAAGTGCATGACCGTAACCATGGAGAAATGCCATATACCACAGGCAGGAAAACCATAACCAATGCACAATAATCATTTCAACACCCTAAAAGCCATCTCGCTCGAATCTCGCCAAGAAGCCAGGATAGGGATAAGATCAACTCTAGCCAATGGCACACCCTAGCAATTGTTGTGCTCAGTAATCAAACATGATCTGGTGTAGGATGCATATCCTCATTAGGCCTACCAATAGGCCCCAAAACAATTTCGATCATCTAACAAAATAGGCAAATAATCCCCATCCCCCCCCCCCAAAGTCCCCAGTAACCTATCTGTAAAACATGCCATCGACTGACTAACTCTTAACACATCTTCAGAGTACACAATCGAGGAATAGTCTGCCTCTGAGAACATTTAGCCTCTAAACCTCAAGGATATAAGAATCTCCATGCTCGATCTTCAAGTCTCTCGCTCAAATAACTGATAAGTTACTCAAACAAAATCAACTCATCAGGAGTACTTTTATACGCCTTCCGCGCCATGTAATAAAACCTAAATATTTGCAGTCCACTACCAGGCGCTCCCTGTAGTACTAGTCAATCATATGCAAGTCCTTCTCCTCTTAGGCGACCAAAGATAGTTCTAGCATCCTCTAACATCTGAAATCTCTTATGTTGACTAAAAACTCATAACCTCCTTTTTTGGAACTGAACCGCAACCTTGTCTATGAAAATATCAATCCAACACGGTGCACCGCACCTATCATGCTATCTTATTAAAAATACGAAAACCTTATAATCAACTCTAACTCACAAATAGCATAAGCACCCATCAACCTAAAAGCTTCTACTTAACCTAATCCAGGTGAACATCACAACACACATCAAAACTTCTACACTCGTAAAAGACATGAACCTCGAACCATGAATCAAAACCGTCACGTACTCTCCCAAGCCCGCTAGCACCTAGCCAAGCCATCATAATTGGTCTATCTAAATCAACCATGTCACGCAGACTGCCAGACCCAAAAGTAACTCAAACCAAAATGCTCACTCTAAAGAGACCCTCTCCGAATCCAAAGTTTTTTCTTGCATCTCTCTAATTCATGTATAGTCAATAATGATATAGAAGTACCGCACCTCTCGGCACCATCCAGTAAAATCTCAACTTCTAGCCATACACAAATCCGAAAATCCTTAAATACCACATATAAATCTTGAACCCATTAGAATTTTCACGATAGTCATCAACTCTGCCCCAATCTCTAATGCACAATCAATATGCACCGAACAACTTGTTCTCCACAAACATATGAATATCCAAAAGAAGCAACCCAGCAATTCCTTTTCCTTGCACATCACATTCACAAAAAATATCAAACTCGAATCATGACAAGATTTACATATACCCACAACGTATAGTACACCATACCTCCAGCCAATCCATTGCTTGAATCAGCTTCAAAGTTGTCCTTTTCCAAGTCATAACTAATAAACAAGCATCCCTTAGTCTGGAAAATTATATAACACATGACCATGCAATCCGATTGTCAATAACAGACTCTCCTACTTAGCTTGAAGCCATAGAACACATCACTTGTAACCCACAGTACCCTTCCTTCATAGATGCCCCGATCTCGCACTATTAATTAGTTGAATACTTCATAAACTCATGTATCACTAGTCATGAAACGCTCCAAAAGTCTGCCAAATACATACTCATCCTTGTGACAGTCGTGTGAGCTTCCTTAAGTGATCCGATCTATGATATTAGCACATGCACTCCACTAGATACAAAGAAAAACTCTTCATAGAAACCTTATAAGGATCACACAACCTCATACCTTGTCGTAGTATATAACCCAGCTACTTAGCCTCCAATCGACATCTCTCTATGACCACACCATGGTCACAACCACTATGCAATCAATTAATCATCCTGGGTCCATACTCATCCAGCAGATACAAGAATCCGCTTCGTCCCACAAATGAACAACTGAAAAATCTACCAACCTATCAGCATCTAAACCTAAACAACATATTAAGACGATGATTAAGTATCCATAGCCCTCATAGTCCATCCAAAGTATCGCAAGTCATCAATACATAGTTGATACTGAGTGCGCAACATCCACATACGAGTGAATAGGAAGAAATCAAAGATATATGCTTCAAGCTAAAACAAGATCGCACGATAAAGTAAAGAAAGAAAAAACATTTCCTAGATGTCTTGTAGCCTCTAGAAGATATATATGGACGTCATCATATCAATCTTCAAGACTCTACTAGAGACTTGCTCATGATTCGTAAAACCTATGAACTTAGAGCTCTGATACCAACTTGTCACAACCCAAAATCCCACCAAGTCGTGATGGCACCTACCAACCTGTTAGGTAAGCCAAACAATATAAGTTACTACTATAATAAGAAATCATCAATATTATTAATAAAATTATAAAATAATTCAATACAACTATCCCAAAGACTGGTAGTACAAGTTATGAGCCACTATGATTTAGATTTATAAAGCTGGTAAAAGAAGTAAATACAACAGCTATTTGAAGGTTACATAAACAGAAATGAGGTCATAATCTACCATTTATAAATGGTAGCTCAAAGCTCGGATGCAGCTACAAGTACAATACCTGCCTTCGTCAACCACAGCAGCTCAGCTCCAAGAATTTGAACGCAAGGTGCAGAAGTGTAGTATTCGTACAACCGACCCCATGTACTCAGTAAGTATCTTGACTAACCTCAGAGAAGTAGTGATGAGGTTTTTAAGTCAAATGATACTCACTTTGGAGAACCTGCACAGCTCAATGACATGTATAATGCAGAGAAAATATTCCAGAAAGACAATTACAAAAAATAACAGCAGTAAAGGCGTACAACTGAGATAGGGTAATAAACAAACTCTACCAATTAGACATATTCAATAAATACAACTTGCACCAATGTTATTTTCGTACGTTAAAGTTTCATCTTCAGATAATCAACGTAGACTCGGGGATGATATTATCTTGAGATTATAAGAATTTATGCTATTTATAATAGGCGATAAGTAAAATGCCATGAAGGTTAAAGGGTAAACGAATCAAAGAAAATGAGTTTTGTTGAAGATTGTCGATTTGGGATAAAATACGGTCCAAGCTATAGTACTCGGTATTTATGGACTAGTGTCATACAAGGTACTACATGACCATAATAGTAAGGTATATAAAGTGTGTTAAAAGTGAGTAGTATTTTAAGTAATTTGAGATAATTTCTAATAATGTGAATAATCATGTAATTATTGGTTAATGGGGATTAAGTGGATAATTACGGGATAAGAATTAACTCCCCAACATGACAGCAACATGGAATCCATTAAGTGACTCTTGAATCACCTTGCAAGGTGGCAACACTTCAAGAGATGAGCACCTTATCTCTTTGGGATAAAGAATGTTATCAAAAGACTTCTTTAATTCACAAAAATGAAGACATTTATATCCTTAAAGTGACGGATAGCTTCAGCTAGAAAAGTTATACAATATTGTGATCAAATTCATTAAGAGAGATGGATTAAACATTCAGCAAGGTAACGATCTTAAGAAAAAATTTCATATGAAATTATACTGCGTAATAGCAATGGGATTTTGCGATTCTAAGGGAGTACGGTGCAATCTTTCCCAAGAATACCATACGAATTTTTCCCTACTCCGGGTATGTTAAGGTTAAGCCCTTCCTTCATTTTGGCATGATGTCGTAACTACATGCGTTTGATAACGAGACATAAAGAGAAGTTCATACTCTCGAATTTATATACATTATCCTAGTCTTATAAGTTACAGTATTTTTCCTTATCGGAAGTTCATATTCAATTGAGTATTGTCTTCTTCCAGTCAAGGGAGTGGAGGGTCTATATATATACAGTATTACAGTACTTTCCCCACCATCAAGCTATAATCGGTGGGCAGGCCCATATTGGGTAACCTCTGATCAGATGGTAAGTTATATACCAAGCCTACTATGGACGAGCGCCTATGAGCGAGCCCGACATGGTCGAGGTACAGAGCCTAGTATGGACGAGCGCCTATGAGCGAGCCTACTACGGTAGAGCAGTTACACGTTCCGAGCCTTATAGAGCCGGACATCTATTTTATTTACTATATTGAGAGAGTTGAGTCAGTATCAACAGGTAAGTATATCTCCAGATAATCTTTGACTCCCAGTTACTTTCAGTTATTATATTATCAGTTCAGTTTCAGCTTTCAGTTATTTTATTGCCTTGCATATTCTGTACGTTATTTCATACTGACGACCCTTTTTTTGGGGATGCTGCATTTCATGCGTGCAGGTTTAGACAGATAAACGGGTAGTCCTCCTCAGTAGGTGTTGCCCCAGTTCAGCTTTATCGGTAAGCTCCACGTCTTTCGTAGTTGCCGGGTCTAGAGTTTTATGTACATCTTGTGTATATATGTATATAGGTTATGGGTAGGTCGGTGCCCTCTTCCGATCACAGTACATCCATCAGAAGAGGCTTGTAGACATATCCTGTCAGTTAGTACAGTATGTTGGGCTTGTAGGCCTTGTATGTATATTTTGTTGGTTTGTCAGCTATAGTAGTTATGACGGCCTTGTCGGCCCAGCTTTATATTGATATTTAGTCAGCATTATCTTCCGTTCAGTTTTATATTTTTCTTCCCAAATTGTCTTGCAATGTGGCCACAACCAAAGTATGACATTATATGTTCAGAATCCCTTAGTTTCAAGTTGGTATGCAAGGATAGGTGAGGCACCGTGTGCCATTCTCACCCCCCAGGTTCGAGGCGTGACAAAAGTGGTATCAGAGCAGTTCTGTCTTAGAGAGTCAACAAGCCGTGTCTAGTAGGGTCTTGTTTATAGATGTGTTGTGCACCACATTATATAAGCAGGGGACTACAGGGCATTTAGGAGTTGGTTACCCTTCTTTCAAATCTAAATCGTGATGTAGAGGTGAGTTATAGGAAATTTGAGTTAAACTTATGTGTTGGCATCTGTATGCACAAATAACGGTGACTAGGAAGACTACGGCTAGCCAGAGCAGAGATACAACAGTAGGTGAGGCCCAGGAAGAGACCCCTACTCAGCCATTACCGGCTCCTCCACCACCTGAGGAGATTCCTAGGGAGACCGCACATACACTTTCTTTAGAAACCAAGTTTCATTTTCGCCTAATGGACTCCCAAAATTAGCATTCTTTAGAACCATGGCCATCTGGCTCTCCTTCTGATGAGCAGGAGGAAGCTTTACAGAATGTCGGTATAGAAAAGACGGTGGTGTGTACCGCTCCACCACTGCCAGAAAGGAGAAGGACCACCAAAAAGGTGGATTTGGCTTCTCAGCCAAAGAGGACGGTCTCTGATATCATCCTCGGATGAGTTTCGGATAGGCTACGAGTGATTTGGGACTTAGTAGAATAGTTGATGCCTTTACTGTTACTGGTACTCTGCTGCAGGTCTCGCATTTGCGAGCCTCGCTTTTGCGAACAAGGCTTTGCATTTGTGAGCATGGGCTGGATTGGGGGAAACTCGCATTTGCGAGGTGAATGTTCGCATTTGCGAACTTGCAACTGCCACTTTTGCGAAGGTAGAGTCGCATTTGCGACTCAGCGTGTTTCTAGGCAATATTTGCATATGCGAAGGGATGGTATTTGTGGGGGTATGGGTTCGCATTTGCGACCAAAATATCGCTTTTGCGATGACTGGCCTTTTAAGAAGGGTTCGCAGTTGCGACCTCTTTCTCGCATTTGCGATATTCGCAATTGCGAACAAGATATCGCAATTGCGACATCCGCAGCTGGGTAAAAGAGGGGGGAAATGGGATTTAGCTCATTTCTCACAAACTCTCAACCCTAAACACCCTAGAGGCGATTTACCAAGAGATTTTCTTCCTAAATTCATTGATAATTGACTTTAATCTATTTCTTTTCAATTACCCATTACGTTTCATAAGATTTCAACATCAAATCTAGGATTTTCATGGTAGAAATTAGGGAATTGGATAGAATTAAAGATTTTTGTAAATTTGGGATTTAGACCTCGAATTGAGGTCGAATTTCGAAACTAATTATATAATCGGATTCGGGGGTGAATGGTAATCGGATTTTGGTCCGAATCTCGGGTTTTGACCAAGCAAGCATGGGGGTTGACTTTTATTGATTTTTTGGAAAAATTATAAAGATCGTAACTTTATGTATTGTAATTGATTTTCCTAGCATATTTTGATGTTATTGAGTCGATTTTGGTTAGATTCGATTGGTTTGGAGGTGGAGTTTAGAGGAAAGGCTCTGATTGAGCTTTGATTTGCTTGCAGAGCGAGGTAAGTGTTGGGTCTAACCTTGATTTGAGAAAATTAGGGGCCCTTGAGCTATGTGCTACGTGAATTACATGTGTAGTGACGTATATGCGAGGTGACGAGTGTATATACGCCGTCAAATTCGTTGTTTTCATGCTTTCCCATATTTCAGTAATTAACTCATTCCATGCCTTAACTATCACATGTCTTAGTTGCTTTCTATGCCTTAACTTGTTGCTTGTCACCTATTACTCTTGTATTGAAATGCTTCTTTCTTCCATGATTCCATGATTAATTGCTACTTGCCTTACTTGTACACTTTAATTGTCATATCTTATGCTTATCTTGTTACCTTGTATTAATTGTAGTATTCCTTGAATTGGTATGAGGTTCCTTTATGGCTTTGCTTTCATATTCTTTAATCGTAGAGATTCTTGTGATTTGAGTTGTCGAGTTGATTACAGCTATTGATTTTGCTTATAGATCGGGTTGCATGCCGCAACGGGTAGAATAAAGGAGGATTCATATTGATATGGTGGGATCGGGTTGCACGCCGCAATAGATTTTATATGTAATTTGATATGGTGAAATAAGGGAGGATTGATATTGAGTCTGATTATATGGTGGGATCGAGTTGCGCGCCGTAAAGGATTTTCCCCCTCCGCTTCCATCATATCAGGACTTGAGAAGTGCGGTGCATTTGTTGATGCAGTTGGTAGCTACCCAACAACATGCTAGGGCACCCGCTAGTACAGGATCTTCTGAGGGGTCTAGGAGTTCAAGGGTTCGAGAGTTTATTTCTTTGAGTCCCCTCGAGTTTACGGGGACAGATCAGAGGGAGGACCCGCAGGATTTCATATATCATCTTCACAGGATCTTTCGGGTTATGCATGCCACGGAGAAAGAGGTAGTTGAGCTAGCAGCTTTTCGACTCCAAGATATAGCCATCCTTTGGTACGAGGGATGGGAGAGGTCCAGGGGACGTGATGCACCTCCAGCTATTTGGGAGAATTTTTCGGATGCCTTCTTTGACCAGTACTTATCGTGGGAGATCCAGCAGGCTCGAGTCGATCAGTTTCTAGCCCTCAAGCAGGGAAATATGAGTGTTCGAGAGTATAGTCTCTGTTTTGACTCATTGGCCAGATATACACCATCCATAGTTGCTACTATGCGGGACAGGATTCACAGGTTTATAGCAGGGTTGGCCCCAGAGTTGACCGAGGCATGTGCCACCGCTATATTGCAGGATAGTATGGATATCTCCCGGATTCAGGCATTCGCCCAGAATATAGAAAGGGGTAGGCGTCGGCAGCAGGGTACAAAGAGGACTGAGTCAGGACAACGTAAGAGGATGAGATTTGCCAGATCTCATGAGCAATCTCAGGGTAGTTATAGGCCCCAGTATTTCGAACGACCAATTAGGCCTCTGCCACCTCAGTTACAGGGTTATCGATATGACCGCTATACTCAGTTAAGACCAGGTGAGAGCTCATGGGCGTCGGGTTTGCAGCGACAGCGAGGTTAAGGGCAGACATGGTCATTTCTGCCGCAGTGTGAGATTTGTGGTAGAGACACTTGGGCCAATGCCGATCCGGTTTCGATGCTTGTTATACATGTGGACGTGTGGGGCATATGATGCGAGATTTCCCAAATAGAGATTCTGGGGGTATGGCACAACCAGCAAATTCAGTAACAGGATCATCTATGTCCGTGCACCCTTCAGGGCGCGAGTCTTAGTCTTTGGCGGGTAGAGGTCGAGGTAGAGGTAGAGGTTCTAGTTCAGGTGGTAACCAGAATTGTAGCTATGCTTTAGCGGGTCGACGGGACCAGGAGTCTTTACCAGACGTTGTGACAGGTATGTTGACCATTTTCTCTCACGATGCTTATGCCTTGATAGACCCAGGATCTACTTTATCGTGTATTACCCCATTTGTTGCGGGGAAGTTTGGTATAGTGCTTGAAATACTAAGTGATCCTTTTGCGGTATCTACACCGGTCGGAGAATCAATTATTGCTAGACGGGTTTACCGAGCTTGTACGGTGACAGTTTGTAGTCGTTATACCTCAGCCGACTTAGTTGAACTAGAAATGCTGAATTTTGATGCTATCATGGGCATGGACTGGTTGGCAGCTTGCTATGCCACAGTTGATTGTCGAGAAAATATAGCCATATTTCATTTTCAGGGTGAGCCATTCCTTGAATGGGTAGGTAATACAACGACAACCAGAGGTAGGTTTATTTCTTATATGAAGGCGAGGAAAATGATCGCAATAGGGTGCATTTATCATATTGTGAGAGTTAGAGATGCAGATGCTGAGATACCTACACTTCAGTCTATTTCAGTAGTCAAAGAGTACGCAGATGTATTTCCAGATGAACTTCCAGGTATTCCTCTAGAGCGAGAGATTGATTTTGGCATCGATTTACTTTCGGGAACTCAACCAATATCCATCCCTCCGTATAGAATGGCACCTGCCAAATTGAAGGAGTTGAAGGAGCAGTTAAAAGATTTGCTGGAGAAAGGTTTCATCAGGCCCAGTACCTCACCTTGGGGTGCACCAGTACTGTTTGTATGGAATAAAGACAGCTCGCTGAGGATGTGTATCGATTATAGGCAGCTGAACAAGGTAACTATTAAGAATAAGTATCCACTTCCAAAGATAGATGATTTATTTGATCAGTTGCATGGAGCTAGATGCTTTTCAAAGATAGATTTGAGGTCGGGGTACCACCAGGTCAGAGTTCGGGAGAAAGATATTCCAAAGACAGCCTTCAGGACCCGATATGGCCACTTCGAGTTCCTTGTCATGTCCTTCGGGTTGACGAACCTTCCGCATTCATGGACTTGATGAATAGCCTTTTCCGGCTATTTTTAGATCTCTTCGTGATAGTATTTATTGATGATATTCTAGTTTATTCACGTTCAGAGGATGAGCATGCGGACCACCTGCGAGCGTTACTCCAAACCATTCATGATAGTAAATTATATGCTAAGTTTTCTAAATGTGAGTTCTGGTTAAAGTCTGTAGCATTCTTGGGGCACATTGTAACTGATGGAGGTATAAAGGTAGACACTCAGAAGATTGAGGCTGTGAAATCCTGGCCTAGACCTATAACTCCGATAGAGGTTCGTAGCTTTCTAGGCTTAGCAGGATACTATCAGAGGTTCGTAGAGGGTTTTTCTTTCCTTTCGTCACTATTGACGAAGTTGATGCAGAAAGCAACTAAGTTTCAGTGGACAGAGGCTTACGAGCAAAGTTACAAGAGCTTAAGAACAGGTTGACCTCAGCACCAGTTCTAACACTTCTAGAGGGTCCAGATGGTTATGCCATGTATTGTGATGCCTCAGGTGTCGGGTTAAGATGTGACCTGATGCAACATGGAAAGGTAATTGTGTATGCTTCAAGGTAGTTAAGGAAGCACGAGTGGAATTATCCAACCCACGACCTTGAGTTAGCTGCGGTTGTCCATGCACTTAAGATATGGCAGCATTATTTATATGGTATTCATGTTGATGTATTCACAAATCATAAAAGCCTACAATATATCTTCAAGCAAAAAGAGTTGAATTTGCGACAGAGGCGATGGCTTGAGTTATTAAAAGATTAGGATGTTAATATTCTCTACCATCCAAGGAAAGCTAATGTTGTAGCAGATGCCTTAAGTCGCCGATCTATGGGTAGCTTAGCACATGTAGAGGCCGAGAAAAGACAATTAACTAGAGAGATTCATCAATTGGCTTGTTTGGGGGTTCGGTTAGTAGACTCTGGCGATGGTGGAGTTGTACTCCAAAATACTACAAAATCATCTCTCACAGCTGAAGTAAAGGAGAGGCAGTACGAGGACCCAGAGTTGGTCGAGTTGAGAAAGTGAGTTCCGCAGCAGAAGAAGCCGTTGTTAGAGCTAAAGGGAGATGGGGTTCTCAGATATAGGGGCCGTCTATGTGTTCCAGATGTAGCAGGGCTACGAGACAGGATTATGTTAGAGGCACATTATTCGTGATACTCCATTCATCCTCGGTCGACGAAGATGTACCATGACATTAAGGATGTGTATTGGTGGAACAATATGAAGAAAAACATTACTGAGTTTGTCGCTCAGTGTCCTAGTTGCCAGCAAGTGAAGGCAGAGCACCAGAAGCCCGGAAGGCTAATGCAGACTATAGAGCTCCCGACGTGGAAATGTGAGGCGATAAACATGGACTTTGTCATGGGTTTACCTCGTTCTCATCGTAAGTTCGATTCTATATGGGTGATAGTCGATAGGCTCACGAAATCATCTTATTTCCTATCGATCAGATCTACATATACAGCAGAAGATTATGCAAAGTTATATGTTAAGGAGATAGTGCGGCTACACGGAGTACCAGTATCTATTATATCTGACCGTGGGGCCAGTTTACATCACATTTTTGGAGGTCATTTTAGAGAAGTCTAGGGACTCAGGTGAATCTCAGCATAGCTTTTCATCCACAGACTGATGGACAAGTTGAGCGCACAATTCAGACGCTCAAGGATATGTTATGAGCATGTGTGTTGGAATTTAAAAGAAGTTGGGATGACCATTTACCTCTTATCGAGTTTGCATATAATAACAGTTACCACTCCAGTATCCAGATGACTCCGTACGAGGCTTTGTATGGGCGTAAATGCATATCTCCTATAGGGTGGTTTGATGTTGGAGAATCTGGGTAACATGGGCCAGACCTGGTTTAGTAGGCCGTAGCGAAAGTAAAGCTTATCCGAGAGCGACTGTTGACATCTCAGAGTCGTCAGAAGTCATATTTTGACGTGCGGCGATGAGACTTAGAGTTCGGGGTTAATGATTGGGTATTCTTAAAGGCGTCACCTATGAAGGGCGTGATGAGGTTTGGCAAGAAAGGCAAGCTTAGCCCACAGTATATTAGGCCTTGTAGGATCATTTGGAGAGTGGGACAAGTAGCTTATGATTTAGAATTGCCCTCGGAATTGGAGTCTGTCCATCAGATATTTCACGTATCTATGTTACGGAAGTGCATTGGCGATCCTACCCGAGTGGTGCCCACAGATGATGTACAGATTATGGAGGACTTTCCATATAAGGAAATTCTAGTTACCATCCTAGACCGCCAAATCCGTTAGCTACAAAATAAGAAGGTAGCCTCCGTGAAGGTTTTATGGAGAAGCAAGAATGTGGAAGAGATGACGTGGGAAGAGGATGAGGAAATGAAGTCTAAATACCTCCACCTATTTCAAACTGAAGATATGGCTCGAGGTGGGATACCTCAGCACAGCTCTATTCAGGCCAGTAGGTCATTAGGTAAGATCTTATATTTTACTTTCAGAATTTATAATGGACAGATGTATAAGGCCAAGTGTTGCTATTTATAGACATTGGCCATGTATGGCATGTAAAATATGTTTTCTGGCTGCGTACATGTTGATTTTAGTCTAGTGTACGGAGGAGACTCTGGAAAACAATTTCCCAAAGTCTCTAAGAGTAAACATTCGAGGACAAATATTTCTAAGGGAGTAAGGATGTTACATCTCGAGTTTTCGTACGTTAAAGTTTCATCTTCAGATAATCGACGCAGACTCGGGGATGAGATTATCTTGAGATTATAAGCATTTATGCTATTTATAATAGGCGATAAGTAAAATGCCGTGAAGGTTAAGGGGTAAACAAATCAAAAAAAATGAGCTTCGTTGAAGATTGTCGATTTGGAAAAATATACGGTCCGAGCTATAGTACCCGGTATTTATGGACTAGTGCCATACAAGGTACTACATGACCATGATAGTAAAGTGTATAAAGTGTGTTAAAAGCGAGTAGTATTTTAAGTAATTTGAGATAATTCCTAATTATGTGGATAATTGGGTAATTATTGATTAATAGGGGACTAACCAATTAATTAAGGAATTAAGTGTATAATTATGGGATAAGAATTAACTCCCCAACATGGCAGCCATATGGAATCAATTAAGTGACTCTTGAATCACCTTGCAAGGTGGCAACACTTCAAGAGATGAGCACCTTATCTTTTTGGGATAAAGAATGTTATCAAAAGACTTCTTTAATTCACAAAAAATGAAGACATTAACATCCTCAAAGTGACGGATAGCTTCAGCAAGAAAAGTTATACAATATTGTGATCAAATTCATTAAGAGAGATGGATTAAAAATTCAACAAGGTAACGATCTTAAGCAAATATTTCATACAAAATTATACTGCGTAATAGCAACGGGATTTTGTGATTCTAAGGGAGTACGGTGCAATCTTTCCTAAGAATATCATATGAATTTTTTCCTACTCCGGGTATGTTAAGGTTAAGCCCTTCCTTCATTTTGGCATGATATCATAACTACATGCATTCGATAACGAGGCATAAAGAGAAGTTCATACTCCCGAATTTATATATATTATCCTAGTCTCATAAGTTACAGTATTTTCCCTTATCGGGACTTCATATTCAATTGAGTATTGTCTTCTTCTAGGCAAGAGAGTGTGTGTGTATATATATATATATATATATATATATATATATATATATATATATATATATATATATATATATATATATATATATATATATATATATATATATATATATAATTACAGTATTTTCCCCACCATCGAGCTCTAATCGGTGGGAAGGCCTCTATTGGGCAACCTCAGATCAGATGGTAAGTTATATACCGAGCTTACTGTGGCCGAGCGCCTATGAGCGAGCCCAGCATGGCTGAGGTACAGAGCCTAGTATGGTCGAGCGCCTATGAGCGAGCCTACTACGGTAGAGCAGTTATACGTTCTAAGCTTTATAGGGCCGAACATCTATTTAATTTACTATATTGAGAGAGTTGAGTCGGTATCAGCAGGTAAGTATATCTCTAGATCATCTTTGACTCCTAGTTACTTTCAGTTATTATATTATCAGTTCAGTTTCAGCTTTCAGTTATTTTATTGCCTTGCATACTCGGTACATTATTTCGTACTGACATCTCTTTTTCTGGGGATGCTACATTTCATGCGTGCAGGTTCAAACAGATAGACGGGTAGACCTCCTCATTAGGTATTGCCCGAGTTCAGCTTTATCGGTAAGCTCCACGTCCTTCGAAGTTGTCGGATCTAGAGTTTTGTGTACATCTTGTGTATATATGTATATATGTTATGGGTAGGTCGGGGCCCTGTTCCGATCGTAGTACATCAACATTTCTCTAGCATGGTTTATTGTGCCCACGCAGCCGATTAATTGAATAATATATAGAATGGCACACAATCAAACAAAGCATATAGTAATCTAGAATCTTCCCCCGAATATGACTACCAATGACACATGTATATGCGCTTGTTACCTCATATATATATATCACTCCCTCATGTAACAAACAATATCAATTATTAGGAATAATTCCCTCAACCAAAGCGAGGCAAGACACTTATCTCAAACAAGCTAAATCAATAATCTAAAAATGCCTTCCCAAGCGAATCAACTTCCAAACGGCTAGAATCTAGCCAAAAACCACTCAATAAGATCAAATAATATCGTAGGAAGTAAACCCAAACGATAAAGGTCTAATCTTTAATCAAGTAGTCAAAGTCAACCAAAAAGCCAACTCTGGCGCGCCTCCTGGAATCCGACAAAAGTCACAAATCTCTTAAAGTTCAATATAGATAAAAACCCAAATTTTCTTCCTTATATTCACCCATAAAATGCCAAAATAGAAGATAGAACCATGAATAATAATCGAATTCGAGTTAAGAATACTTACCCAATCCAAGTGGGTGAAAATCGCCTAAAAATCACTCCAATCCGAACTCCGAAACTCAAAAAATAAAATAATGAAGCTAACCCTCAAACATACATCCCTGCTAGGCATCCTCGCACATGCTCCCACTAATTTGCAGGTGCGATGCCGTTTCTGTGACAACAACTTCGCTTCTGCGAACTCCATCCCTCAAGCCAAACCATGCTTCTACGACCAAACCTCCGCAGATGCAGTACTGCATGTTCAGCCAACCATCAGCATCTGCGGTTCTTCTCCCTTTGCTGACAAAAACATCGCATATGCGATCCATATGCCACAGATGCAGTACCGCAGATATGATAGAAAACCCGCATCTATGACCTACTCGCACAGAACCGGTAATCTATGCAAACTCCAAAATAGTCCGAAATCAATCTGAATCATACTCGAGCCCCACGGGACCCCGTTAAATCATACCAATAAGTCCAAATACACCACCCAAACCTATACGAAGGCTCCAAACACCATAATTAACATCAAAACCAAGAATCATCGATCAAGATCAATCTCTTCATAAACGTCTAAGTTCAAACAAAGCGTCTGATTCAACTCTAGCTAATTCAGAATGAACCCAAACCTTTCACACAAGTCCCAAATGACGAAATGACCTGTTCTAGTTCCCTGAAACAATATATGGCTGGATGCTTAAGTCCAGAATTACCCAACGGAGCTAACAGAACCATCAAAATTCAATTTTGGGGTAGTTTACAAAAAGATCAATATCCGGTCAATCATTTCAACTTAAGCTTTCAACCTTGAGATTAAGTGTCTCATTTCATTCTGAAATCTCACCGGACCCGAACCGTCTACCCCGACAAGTCACATAACAGTTATAAAGTACAAAATAAGCAGTAAATGGGGGAACGAGGCTACAACTCTCAAAACGACCCGTCGGATCGTTACAAGAATAATGTGAATAAATTCAGGAATACGAACATCTCTTTATGTCTCGTTATCAAATACATGTAGGTACGAGATCATTCCAGAATGAAGGAAAGGTTTAGACTTAACATACATTATCACAATCTTTTCAATAACCACGTTGAAGTTGTCTCTTTGCACCTTAATCTACTACAATGATAATAATATTAATATCATTAAGTTACGAAAGGTACAACTATCGCATAACGAACGACAAGCTTATTTTATATTAAAACGGGTAGCATCTCTCCTATAATCTTTACTTCCTCCCGATTCGAGATAATACCAACAACACAAGAACATAACAGTAACAAAATATATACATTATTTTCCAATATTATATACACCACAATATACTACAAAACAGCCCAACACACCCCAATCTCTTCATACACAAAAACGACCACCGTAGTAGTGTCAAACAGCCAGAAAATATTATGACGAATGACCAGCCCATCACCCTGAATTTATATGGTGTTTCTCCACATGCTTTCTCCTCCAAAACTCCCTAAAACAGTAGAAAAACACCCAATCCAACAGCAACACGAAACAACCCACAAAACAGTCCACTAAAAGTTGAATAACTCGAACTCACGACTTCCGATCACCACCCCGTGAGTTCTTACAATTATAGAATGACTTTCCATACATCTCCAGCAGAAATAATGGATGAAAGAGAGCAGTAAACTTACCTTATTTGTTGAATATATCAGCTCAATATTGGATTCTTCAAATCGTATGTTTTCCTCCAACTAGAACTTGAAAAGAAGAGAAAATCAATTAGGGTTTGTGTTCAATTATTGGGAGGATTTTTGCAGGGGCTTATCTCTGGTAATTTTGCTATATAATGAGTGTTATATTTGCAGGAGATAAGCCCTTAAAAAGTCTTTTTTGAAATATTTAATCCTCTCATTTAAGCAAGTAGGTGACACACCTACTTGTCACCTAGTTGTCTGCGCAGTCTCACAAAACTACATATCTCTCTCTACTCTAATATCATATTGATAAATGGTTTAATGAGTTAAAAAATATACTCATAGATATTCAATTTGATGGGTGTATCATCCCGTAACTGTCAGTATATTGGGAGAAAATCACAGTGACATCTGACCCAAAGTTTAGTAAAATTTATGAATATAACTTGTGATGACTTTCATCGACTTTTGTTCCACAACTCACTTGACTTCAAAATTCAAGAAGATCCATAGCATCCTTTCATGGAGATCAAATACATCTCAAGGAAGTCAGTATCATCCTAGGCTCGAGAAACACGCTGCTCCATCCCTCGAATCATGGAAATAATCATGAGAGAAAAATCAAGGAAACAAACAGAATTGTACCCGCATTGTTTATCAATAAAATTATATTTCTTCATATTTATATTGTGATTGCAGTTTATTTTTTTTATCGCGAAACATTTGTTGCAAACAAATTGGCACGCCTAGTGAGACCAGTTCTGCCCTTCATCTCTTCCTCATGCAGGTCAAAAACTACAAGTTTTAAAATTATTTGTTGCGATAGTCTAGTACTTTAAGTCTCGTCTTCAACTTTAGGCAAGCCTACACCCTAACAAACCTTAGTGTTGTGGGCATTTTTAGACATTAAAATTTTAATAGATCAAGCCCATATAAAATTTGGGCTAAATCATAAATTCAAGACACTATAAGACGACTCTTGAAATTCTAGGAGTCTATTAGGGTTGCTTGAAGGCTACTCTGCCAAAATCCTAACTTGAAGATTACTCTACTCTAATTCCCTAAAATACATCCCCTAAAAAAAGGGTTACATATTCCCTAAAAAAGCGTCTCAGAAATAAAAGAGTTCAAGATATGACAGGGTACTTTTTTATAATCAAATACTTCAAGAAGATCCACAACATCCTTTCATGGAGATCAAATACATCCCAAGGAAGTTCGTGTCATCTTACGTTCAAGAAATATGCTACTCCAGCCCTCGAATCAAGGAGATAATTAGGAAAGAAGGATCCGGGAACAGAATTGTAGCCACATTGTTTATCAATAAAATTATATTTATTCATATTTATATTGTCATCGCAGTTTATATTTTGGTTGCTAAACAATTATTGCAAACAAATTGGCACACCCAGTGGGGCCAGTTCTGCCCTTCATCTCTTCCTCTTGCAAATAGAAAACTACAAGTTTCAAAATTATTTGTTGCGATGGTCGAGTACTTCAAGGTATGTACCTTGAAGTAGGGGGATTTGTAGATATCAAAATTTTAATAGATCAAGCCCATACAAAATTCGGGCTAAATCCTAAATTCAAGATAATATAAGACAACTCTTGAAATTCTAGGAGTCTATAAGGATTGCTTGGAGGTTAATCAACCAAAATCCTAACTTGGAGGCTATTCTACCCTAACACTGGGTCACTCCTATAAAAAGAGTTACATATTCTCTTAAAAATAATATCTCAAAAATTCTATAAATTCATGAATATTCACAAAGAGATCAAGATATGGCTGGATACTTCTTGATAATCAAATACTTCAAGAATATTCACACTTTCATGGATATCAAATACATCAGAAGGGAGTCTGTATCATCCTACGTTCGAGAAATATGCTGCTCCAGCCCACGAATCATGGAGATAATCAGGTGATAAGAATCAAGAGAACAAACAGAATTGTACCTGTATTGTGATTACATCCGCAAAAAAATTCTTGCAAACAAATTGGCACGCCCAGTGGGACCATCTCTGCCCTTCATCTCTTCCTCCTGCAAATCGAAAACTATAACTTTCAAAATTATATGTTGCGTGGTCGAGTACTTCAAGTGTCGTCTTCAACTTTCGGCAACCTTATACCCCGACAAACCTTGAAGTAGGGGTAATTTGTATACATCAAAATTTTAACGGACCAAGCCAATATAAAATTTGGGCTAAATCCTAAATTTAAGATACTATAAGCTACTCTTGAAATTCTAGGCAACTATTAGGGTTGCTTGGAAGGCTACACTACCAAAACCCTAACTTGGAGGCTACTCTCCCTAATCTTGGGTGGGTCCTATAAAAAGAGTTACATATTCTCTTAAAAAAGTATCTCGAATTGGTTATTTTTAGATGATCAAATACTTCAGAAAGATCCACAACATCCTTTCAGGGAGATCAAATGCATCCGAAGAAAGTCCGTAGCAATCTTATGTTTGAGAAACATACTACTCTAACCCTCAAATCATAGAGATAGTCGGGAGAGAATAATCCAGGAAACAAACAAAATTTTACCCACATTGTATATCATTAAAATTATGTTTCTTCATATTTATATTTCATTGAAGTTTATTATTTGTATCGCAAAAAAATTATTGCAAACAATTGGCATGCCCAGGGGGACCAATTCTGCCCTTCATTTCTTCCTCCTGCAAATCGAAAACTATAAGTTTCAAAATCTTTTGTTGCGATGGTCGAGTACTTCAAATCTCATCTTCAAGTTTCGGGCATTTGTAGACATAAAAAATTTAATGGATCAAGCCCATACGAAATTTGGGTTAAATCCTAAATTCAAGACACTATAAAACGACTTTTGAAATTCTAGGAGTCTATTAGGGTTGCTTGGAGGCTAATCTACCAAAATCCTAACTTGGAGGATACTCTACCCTAACCCTGGGTATCTCCTATAAAAAGGGTTACATATTCCCTTAAAAGAATATCTTGACAATTGAGATCATCTCAAAATCCCATAAATTCATGGGATATTCACAAAGAGATCAAGATGGATGGACACTTCTTGATAATCAAATACTTCAAGAAGATCTACAATATCCTTTCATGGAGATCAAATACATCTCAAGGAAGTCGGTATCATCCTATGTTCGAGAAATATGCCGCTCTAACCCTCGAATCATGGAGATAATCAAGAGAGAAGAATCAAGAGAATAAACAGAATTGTACCTGCATTGTTTATCAAAGATATCGAATATTATCTTTCTCAAAGCTGTCGAAGTGATCAACAGACGTTCTTCCTTTTTATGGAGATCATATACATCCCAAAGAAGCTCACATCATCCTACGTTTGAGAAATACGTTGTTCCAGCCCTCGAATAATGGAGATAATCAGTAGAGAAGAATCAATGGAACAAACATAATTGTACTCGCATTGTTTATCAATAAAATTATGTCTTTTCATATTTATATTGTGATTGCAGTTTATTTTTTGTATTGAAAAATTTATTGCAAACGAATTGACACGCCCAGTGGGCCACAAAGAAAATATATTCTGGAAAAATCCTTAATTGACTACTTCAACATTTTATCTATTGGGGCTAGCCACAATTTGTAGCATAATCCACGGGAGGCACACAAAACATTTACGCTTTCTTCCAACTGGGTTTGCTATTTTTTCCTCTAAATCCAATCCTTAAATAGTGAAGTGATTAAATCAATGTTTTTGTAAAGTCCTTTTGTTGTTGTTCAAAGACCAATTTGGTTCCGGAGGTTTCTCATCACTTTAGCATGTTTGGTAAAAAAATCAAAATACGCATGATAAAATATGTCATGTATACTATTCTTATACTTATATAATACCAAGTTAAAAATATATGTATACATTTGGTATAGTACACGTATGCAATTAATGTAATATTTATACATATTCATCAAACAAAAATGTCACATGTATTATTTATATGCTTATACTATACCGAAAATTGATACCATAGCAAGAGAAATTGGTTGTCATTGCAATGTGAGGGCAACTGGTGGAGTTAAGATATTACTGCGACACTATAAGTTCTAGTCCATAACAGTTCAGGATAGTATTTAATCTGTGCTGCTTTTAGCTAGCGAATTGGGGAAAAACTTTCCCTAGGAGGTGTGCTTCATATTTCCCCAGCTGCTAACAGGTATAGTCTATAAAAGATTTTTTTGTTTGTAGATTAGCAAACTGCGTTAGTTTGCTGGGATTGTACAGTACTTTATAATTAATAAAATTTCTAATTATCAAAAAAGCAAAAAAAAAAAAAAAAAAAAAAACCTTACTGTGAGGGTGTCAACAGGCTAGTCTTTTTGTTGGACTCTCCTGGTTGAGTCTATAACATTCATTAATCTTGTATAACAAAAATTAAATAAACTTTTACATTCATTACAGATATTCACTAATAGAAACATCCATCAGATTTCACGGGAATACAGTGAAATTAATGAACTCAATTTATACAGACTTCATTAGTTGTATTCCTTTGCACCATTTAGAAGCTTCGATCATATACATTAAATATCAGTGAATTTTGTAAGTTAAGATTTAAGTAACAAAAGAAAAATGATAACATTCAGAAGTCTCAAGTTAGTAACTTTAATGAACAGAATACCTATATACTCAATCAAACAAGGAAAAGAAGTGCCAATAAGGTCGAACAAAAATAAATATAGTAACTTGCATTTTGAGCAAAAATCTATTTTACCGAGCAGGAGAGTAGCCAGACTGCAACTTCATCAGTGCATAATAGGAACCATTCTTTCCAAGTGCAAGCAGCTGAGAATGTGATCCTTGTTCTACAACTTTTCCATTTTTTATCACAGCTATGGTATCTGCCTTCTGTATCGTTGATAAGCGATGAGCTACAACTACACTAGTTCTACTGATCATCATCTTCTCCAATGCTTCTTGTACCAAATTCTCAGATACACTGTCAAGTGCACTAGTCGCCTCGTCTAGTAGAAGTATAGTTGGATTCTTTAGTATCGCTCGTGCAAGTGCTATTCTTTGCCTTTGCCCTCCAGAAAGTTGGACTCCTCTTTCACCACAATAAGTTTCATAGCCATCCTTCATAGCACTGTAGTACAAGATTGCAGTTTATTAGCAGTTGTTTCTTAAATGAAACTGAATGGCATTAGCAGAGGAATGGAGAGATTTAAAGTTATATGATCATACCTTATAAATTCATGAGCATTAGCTCGAATTGCAGCGTTCTTGATTTCAGACTCCATAGCATCTTCTTTCCCATAAATGATATTGTCGCGTATCGTTCCAGCGAAAAGGGTAGGTTCTTGACTCACTAGAGCAATTTGTGATCTTAAGCTCTTCAAGTTGTAGCTTTTGATGTTTCTGTCATCAATCAGAACTTGACCCTTTATTGGATCGTAGAATCTTTCTATCAAGCCAATAATGGTGGATTTTCCAGAACCACTTTGTCCAACAAGTGCTACTGTTTTTCCAGACTCAATTTTCAGATTCATGCCTTGGAAGATTGCTTGGCCAGGCCTAGACGGATAATAAAAGAACACATTCTTCAGCTCTATCTTTCCTTTTAATGCATTTGTAACTTTAAGTCCTTCAGGATTCTCAGGTTCGATCTCAGTCTTCCGATCTAAGAGAGCGAAAATAGATGCTACTGCACTGCTACCTCTTGCCAAATCAGAAGTCATACTTCCAGTATCTGCTATATTCTTTCCGGTGCTCATCAAAAGGAAGAAAACTTGAAACAGGTGCTTTGAACTGAGTAAGTTTTTGTTCATTAGTCTTCCCCCGTACCAATATGTCAAGGCAATGGCCGCTGTGGTTAGAAATTGAGAGCAAAACAAGCCAACACCAGAAAGCAATGACTGTCTAATATTTTCTTTTCTGGGGCCATTCTGAGTTTTTGCAAAGAGGTCCAACATTCTATCTTGAGAAGAGAAGGCAGTGATAGTCCTGTGATTGATCACTGCTTCACTTGCTAGTTGGCTTCCTTCATTCTGTGCCTTTTGGGATCTTTCTGACATTCTTTTCATCAGAACACTACGCGAGTAGAAGCTTGCTATGAGTAAAGGTTGTATAGATATTAGTACAATAGCAACTCTCCATGAGACAATCAATGCAAGCACAAAAGCAACCGAGGCACTGGCGAAAACCTGTATTAGCAATGACATACGATCACCAACAAGGGATCGAACCATACGGGCTTCAGTGGAGAGCCTAGCACAAACAGCTGCACTGGTGTTCTGTTCTTGATCAAACCAGCCCACTTCAAATGTCAGTAAGTTTGAGAGCACCTTTTCCCTGACTCTCTTGGTCAATTTCTCTCCCATTTTAGCAAAATTGTAATGTTGGAGTAGATTAGCAACAAAACTGCTCAAACCTATGCTCAAAAAGACTATGCTATAAACTTTGATCTCTGACTTTATTTTTGAAATATCATTTGATGTGTATGCTGATACAACTGATCCCAAGCAAAACGCATAAACCGGTTGAAGTGTACCAAAGGTAATAGTTCCAAGACATCCCAACAAAGCTATCTTCCACTCTGGTGCATTCATTTGGAGCAAACGCCACGTTGAAGGGCTTGGATAAGAGAAATTCTCTAAATACTCATCATCACTATCATAATAAGAACATGTATGAACTGAGGGAGCATAACTTATACTTATTGCTGGGCTAAAGGGAGAAGCAGGGCTACTTTGCCAATTTGACGTCGACACAAAAGGGGACCTAGGCACGTTGGCATAACACCTTCTTGTGTAGCTTCCCGTCTCTTTACTAAGATATGGACTAGATGACCCTTTACCATTTGCTGTTGATTTCTGCAAGTTTACCATTTTAAAGTAAACTCCACCTTCTTCATAACTCTTACTCATTAGTTCATCATGAGAACCAGATTCAACGATTCTCCCTGACTGAAGGACTACAATGTTGTCAGCCCTGAGTATAGTGGTGAGGCGATGGGCAATGATGATAGTTGTCCTTCCTTGTGAAGCCTGATCAAGGGCCTCCTGAACAATTCTTTCTGATTGTGCATCCAGAGCACTTGTAGCTTCATCAAGTAGAAGAATTTTCGGGTCTTTAATCAATGCCCTTGCTATCGCAAGCCTTTGCTTCTGGCCTCCAGACAATTGAAAACCACACTGTCCTACCTATAATCCAATTGGAAATTTGTCAAAATCCAGTCGAATAACAAAAAAGAACGGACAACAACATCTATTCCAAAAGAGCAATAAGCAAAAGATATTAGCTTACATGAGTATCATATCCATCAGGTAAAGAGGCTATAAAGCCATGTGCATTTGCAGCCTTAGCAGCTTCAACAACCATTTTTATTGAAGCACCTTCTTTTCCAAAGAGTATATTTTCCTTTATGGATGTAGCAAATAGAACAGGCTCCTGATTTACAAGCCCCATCTGAGATCTCATCCATTTAAGCTGCAGTTTCTTAGTTTTATGTCCATCAAGTAAGATATCTCCATTTATTGGATCATAAAACCTTTCTAGCAAAGAAATGACAGTAGACTTTCCAGAACCACTGCCTCCCACAATTGCTACTGTTCTTCCAGCTTTCACTTTAAGATTAAAATTTTGGAGGATCGGGACATCTGGTCTTGACGGATAGCTAAAAGTCACCTCCTTAAACTCAATATCTCCTCTTACATACGCTAGAACTTTCCCTTTCCCATCTTCTGAATCTATTTGAGGAACACGATCGACTAGTTTGAAAATTCTTGAAGCAGCAATTGTTGCGTCAGTGATGAATGAGATATTAGGAAGTGCACTCATACAAGACCTACAATCAGAAAACCAAGCCTTGGCAATATCAAGATTTGCTAAAATAATTGTCATATCTTGTTTCCACTTATCTAATTTTCAATTAAATAGAAACAAAGTGAATACAGCTTTATGTTCTTTCGTTGATCAAATAAAATGAGGAGCGAAGAGTAAACTTCAATATGATAACTGAACTTTATCCAATCTAAAAGTTTAAAGTCACATGATCAGAAAAATGAGAAAAATGGAGTTTTTGAAAAGAAAAAGAAATCCATTTTATCATTTAGACCAAAAAAATATTATAATTCTTAAGAACTCAACGGGCCCTTCCCCTTCGAATCAAACAAACAAAGAAGGGAATCCGCTTTCATATTGACGATTCAATTCATTCGATTACTACAGGATGAATCCAATTCACAAAACTTCCTTTCTTAGATCAAAGCAAAATAAACTTTAGCCATTATAATAGTAAGATTACTAAATTCTATCTGCTACTACATTGAAGTCACAAAACTATTTCTTGTCACATTAAAGCAACTGAACTTTATCCGCTATAATAGTAAAGTCATTATACTTATCCACTATAATAATAAAACCGAATCTTAATGATTCACTTGTTGGGATGGCGGAAGATTAATTCATGTATATGAGATGTAAGAAGTCACTAGTTAACCCTACAAATGAAATATGGATTGAAAGAGATCTAGCTCTACCAAACTTTTCTGGATCATCCCAACATTCCCCACTTGTTTGACTATTGCTGAGCAGTTTTTGGATATCAAATGGACCTTTCCAGAAGGTAATTATAATGTGGCCGATTTCAATCAAGGTGACTATACTGTTATAGTAAAGTTTAGTTGCTTTTCTGTTGTAGCGGCCACAGTTGAAGGTTCGTAGGTGCAATAAACTCGCAAATAGAATGAGGAGTGAATAAAATGAAACTTACAGTCCTCCAAGAATAACACAAAGAGCTGATATGAAAACGCGACCACCACTTTCTCCTCTATTAGCAACAAGAACACTCCCTGCCCAAGATTGAAATGCCCACGACACATAAATCATTCCCATACTTCCTAACAGCAACCCCTTAGTAAGCCCTTGCTTCACACCAAGATTCAAACTCTCCCCAAGAGCATGGCTGAATCTTGTCACTGTTTCATTTTCTCCAACGTAAGAGTAAACTGTGCGAATAGATGAAATTGCTTGTTCTGCTACATTTCCTGCAACTCCGTAGGCATCCTTCATTTTCATTCCCTGCCTCATAAGTAGCTTTCCAAATGCTACCCCAGGTATAACAAAACCAAGAGAGAATGGAAGTGAAACCAATGCTAGTCTCCATGAGAGGTAGAATGCAACTATTAGGCCAAAAATAAACGTTGACATGTGAGCAACACAATTAGGTATCTGCAAGATGGAGAAATGGGAAACTTTAAAAGATTTATCATTGATATCATGGGTACTAAGAGGTTGATTGATTTAGCCGCCTTTTTTGCCGTATATTCCCAAATTTATTTTGAAAAATCTGATTTGGGTGAAGCTTGGTTTGAAGATGAAAATATGTTTGTACATTATTTTTCAAAACATATTTCACTTTCTTTTTTTTTTTTAAATATATGAAACATGACTTATATCACAAGTTCTAAAAACTATCACAAATACTCAACGGTACCTTCATCAATAATATTCATTATCATTATCACAAACCATAGTCTTTAACATAAATAAATTTGGTACAAAATTATCATTTTTATAATGAACTACATAATATTCTATCAGATGACCGAGGAGACAAAGCAGCATTGTTACAAAATAATAAATGATAGACTCTTTTATAAAATATAAAAGTTTGAGACAATTTTTAAAAATTGTAAGTAATATTTTGGGTCAAAATTGGGATTCGGAGTTTTGAGTTTTGGGAATTTGCCAAAATATGAATAAAATTTATGAACAAACATGTATTTGTCAAAAAATATTTGGAAAAATATTAGCAAAATCTATGACCAAACGGGTAATGTATCGTCGCCAAACTTTATCCACTAAACTTTATAGCAAAATCATACTATATATATAAACAGTTTTTTCTCACGTTAATGTAACATACTTTACACACTATCACGTTATTTATTAGCACATTAAAATAACTGAACTTTTACTTTAGTAACAATAAAGCGTTAAACTTTACCCACATACCGATCCATAAAAAATGACTTTTAGGCCTTTGGCACACCCCTTATGAAAATACTAACTACTAGAGAGAGAAAATATATTTTGATTAAATTATCCTTAATTAAAATTTATATATTGTTAACTTGATATATTGGGATATATAAAATAAGGATAAATTTTAAAAAACTAAAGTTAATTCATTCTTGATTATGTAAAAGGACACTTATTTTGGACCAAAATAAAGACGTCAAAAAATCACTTATTATGCACCGAATGATTTAAAAAAGTGACCTTGATGAGGTGGTTTTGTCGTTATAGTAGTAAAGATTAGTACTTTACTGTTATAGCATGTAAAATTATTATAACAGGTAAAGATCAGTTATGTATTTTAATTTGACAAGAGAGAGTTTTTTAATATTACTGCTATAGTGGGTAGAATTCAATTATTTTAATATGAAAAAAAATAGTTTTGTTTTATTTTTATAGTAGATAAAGTTCAATAACCATACGGTGAAATTAATTTGAAATTAATTTTGAGAAAATACATAGAATCTTATAGTATGATACGTTGAGAAAGAAAGATGACAAGACTTAAGGTGTGTTTGGTACGAAGGAATATATTTTTCGAAAAATATTTTTCTATTTTTTCATGCTTGGTTGGCTTAAATGTGTTGGAAAATATTTTCCCCGTGAACTCATTTGGAGGAAAATATTTTCCCCGTAAACTCATTTGGAGGAAAATATTTTCCCTATCATAAGAAGAAAAAACAGTTTTCAACCTTCTCCACCCTATTCCCCATCCCCACCAACCCACCCCACTCCCACCCCTACCCTCACCCCACCTCCACCTCTATCCCCACCCTAAATAGAAATATTATTAATAATATTTTCTTTTCATGTTATAAATAAAGTATTTCTTTTTCTTTTCAACAAATGGGTATTTTCTTTTTCATGATATAAAAAAGTTTTTTTTTGTTATTTTAATAAAAAAGTACTTTCTTTTCGAGTAAAAAATATTTTCTTTCATTTCAACAAAAAGAGTATTTTCTTTTCAAGATGTAGAAAAATTATTTTCTTCATTTCAACAAATGAGTATTTTCTTTTCATGATGTAAAAAAAATATTTTCTTTTCATGATGTAGAAACAGTATTTTCTTTTATTTCAACGAAATGAGAGTACTTTATAATCATGTTGTAGAAAGAGTACTTTCTTTTTTTAAAAAAAAGAGTATTTGCTTTTTAGTTACGGAACACAAATTTCAATGTTGTTTTTGCGTAAAAAAAAAGTAAAACAACACATTAGTTCCTTTGGGGTTGTATGAATTTTTAAATGAAAAATTAAATTCTTGAAGAAATAGAGTCCTAAAAACGATGGGTATTTGAGGGGGAGGGGTGAGGAGAGTATCATAAAAATTATTTTCCTAAAAATTATTTTTTACTCTCTAACCGAACACTATGAAATTATTTTCCGGAAAAAAAATTTCACTGACCAACAAACAGGGAAAATAAGTGATAAAATCACTCATTTTCTATGAAAAACATTTTCCATGGAAAACATTTTCCTTCCTACCAAACACACCCTTAATACATCAAAATTGAAATACCTTCTCTGCAATAGCATCTTGAATAGAATGAGCATCAGCTGAAATTGTGGAAACAACTTGAAAACTACTGGATGAAGCATTTTGGCTGTCAAAGAAACTAACTTCTTGCCTGAGGACAGATTTTAAATATTCCATCCTTATGCGAGATGTTTGCCTCTCTGCAGTTCTTGTCCAACAAATTCCTCCTACAAGTTTCAGAAACACTATCATGCATAATACTTCATTTTCAAACTTAGTAAACAAGTTTATGAGCTAACACTGAGATTTTAACAATATTAGTGTATTTTTATCCGTTATAGCATATAAGTTACCTTATTTTCATATCACTAATTTATTTTTTTATTAACGGTTTTAGAAATTTTTTTAAGTGAATCAAGAGAAGTTAGTAGATAAACTCATGAACATATGCTCATGCGTAAAAAAAAGGTGTTATACGTACCAAGGCAGGCAGATATACCAACTCCAATTGCAACGAAGAGCAACCTGAGAGAGTACTGTTTCAAAGACATGGGGAAAAAATTGTTTTATTTCTCTAAAAATTTATGATTATGGCAAACAAACTCTAGGCTAAGTAAATAGGGGGTGGCTAGTTTATAGTCTAATATACGGGAACTATAATGTACGAATTATTTATGCAATAAATAATAATATTGTAATGCAATGGACAATGACACATGGATTCTTTTGCAGTAAATAATGATCCTCGTATTATTAATACACGTATTCTTATTATCCCACATCTATAATGTACAAACTGTTACATTGATTTCATATAAGTTAAACAAGAATAAGTAATACAACCAGTTGCAAATGTAGCACACAACTAACATGATCAATTGAATCCAACATTTTCAACGTAGAGCATATATATATATATATATATATATATATATATATATATATATATATATATATATATATATATATATATATATATATATTTGTGAACAATGAATTAGCTACTCTATTTATTTTCAATGTTAAGAACTTCAAGTTTTCTCCAATCAAATTTAAATCTTGAATCTGCATTTGGATACAACACATAATTTCCAATATCATAAGTTATACGAAGTTTATTACTGTTATATTAACTATATAGATTAAATTGGTTACCTCGTTAAATCCTTATATTATTTTTTCTCTATATTTACTTTGAGTGATTATGTACTAATTAATCCACGATCTTCCGCAACAATTAGTATCAGAGTAAGGTTAGAGTATTTACATATAATAAGGTTAAGATATCTTCATCATCTTTAACAAAGTATAAAGAAATTCGATGGGGTTTCTAGTTTCATTCTACGGAAGATTACGATCGTCCCTGGTGTTATAAAGGTTGTGGAAGCAAATTGATGAGGATTTTTCTGAAGAGATGATAGAGAGAAGGCAAACTTGAAGGAGAGGAATTTGAGTGTGATCTTCATGAGCATTACAGATAGCGTTCTTCGGGAAATTACTGAAGAAACTTCTGCAGCAACGACATGGAAGAAGCCAGAAGATCTGTATTCTGAGAAATCGCTGATAAACCTTGATGAGTTTAATCCAATTACAATGGACTTGAAGAATGCGGAAAGCAAAATTGAGGGTGAGGATCAGGTCTTGATTGTGTTATGTTGTATACCACCATCTTACGACACTTTTGCTAATACGTTGCTATATGAGAAAGACTATATTTCACTGAAAAATGTTAGTAATGCACTAAAATCGAAAGAGTTGAAAAGTGCTTTCTAGATAGCAGAACTGATGGTGAGGGTCTTGTCAGTAGGGGAAGAATACAACAAAAAGACTTTAATACAAAAAGGTTAACAACCAGATCGAAGTCCAGATCAAGAAAGCATAACTATTATGAGTACAAGGAGCGAGATCAGTACAAGAGAAATTGTCCAAAGCTAAAAGAGAAAAAAGGGAAGCAGAAAGAAGATAATTTTACAAATATTGTTGACACTGAAAATAATTCTAATGATAGTGACTTTTTAGAGAAAGTTTGTACCATGAGTTCAAGTCATAAGCAGAATTCCTGGGTTCTTGATTCTAGTGCTACTTTTTATATGTATCCGCACAAGAATTACAAGAATTAGTTTGCAACTTATAAGCAAATGAGTGGGAGTGTCTACATGGGTGATAATAATCCATTACCAATAGAGAAAATTGGTAGCATTAGATTGAGAATGTTCGATGGAATTATCATAAATATTGCTTGTTGGCATGTTCCGCGGTTAAAGAAAAATATGCTTTCTCTCTCAGCTTTGGATGATCAAGGGTATAAGTTCTACTCCAAGAATGAAAACCTAAAATGTGTAAAGGATCCACGCTACTCATGAAAGATAAACTGTATTCTAAATTATATCATCTTCAGGCAAGTGAAGTTGAAAGAGAAGCTATTGTAGCTTCTGGATAAAGTGATTTGAATCACTCTCAATTGTGACACTTGCAACTTGGTCATATGAGTGACAAGGAATTGTCTTTGTTGAATAATCAAAACTTGATGGATGGGTATAACAATCAAGTTTGTGTATTTGGTAAACAGAAAAGGATAAAATTCAGCAAGAAGGCAGAACACAAGACCAGAAACAAGTTAGATTATATACATTTAGACTTGCGTGACCTTCCCTCTAAGAGTGGTGCCAAGTATTTGATGAGTTTAATTAATGATTAATCAAGATTGGCGTGGGTGTATTTTCTGAACAAAATATGAGGCATTTTCGATGTTTGTTAAATTGAAAACGATGGTTGAGAGGTAGACGAAAAGAAAAGTTAAACATCTTCGGACTGACAATGTATTGGAATTTTGCAATTCTGAGTTTAATGATTTCTGCAGCAGATAGGGCATAGTGAGACATCACACTTATGTCGGAATACCACAACAGAATGATGTTGCAGAATGCATGAAGAAAACAATTTATTATAGGGCACGAAGCACACTTTCATACTCATGTGTTAGCAAGGTTTTTTTGGGTTGAAGCGATCAATACAACTTGTTATTTTATTAACGTATCTTCATCCATAACTATTGAGTTTAAAACTCATTTTGAGGTATGGTGCGGTTTGCCTACTGATTATTCAAATCTGAGTAATTGGTTGTCCTGCTTATACTTATGTGAGGGATGGAAAACTTGAGCCGAGGGCGAAGAAGTACATATTTCTAGGATATGCAACTGGAGCGGAAGGTTATAGATTGTGGTACACAGATCAAAAGACTCCAGGGTTTAATTATTAATAGGGATGTGACATTTGATGAATCTGCGTCACTAGACAGTCACATAGAGAAGGAAATATCAGAAACAGATCGTGGTGTTAGTGACCGTATAGAGCTAGAAATTAAATCTTCACTGTCACATCCCAGTAATTATAAATTAGAGAAAGCGGAGAAGGTGCAAAATATTAATCAAGATGATGGTGTTAATACACATGTGCAACATCAACCATATAGCATCGCAACATGCAGAGAGATGAGAGTGATCAACCGACCACAAAAGTTTGCAAACGTAGGTGATGGTAATCTTCTTGAATATGCAAATTTTGTAGAATTTGCTTTGTCTGTTGCCGAGAGCATTGATGTGCTTGAGCCTAATGGCTATAAAAAAGCTATTTCTCGTCCAAAAGTAGATCAATGGGTTGATGCTATGGGTGAAGAGATGGAGTCTCTTCATAAGAATTATATACAGAAGTGTGTTCCATTACCAAAGAGGCAGAAGGAATTAGGCTGCAAGTGGGTTTTCAAAAGAAATGAGGGAAGTCCGTGGGTTGAAGCACAAAGGTACAAGACAAGGTTAGTAGCTAAAAGTTTTACACAAAGCGAGGGGATATCTTACAATAAAGTATTCTCTCCAGTGGTAAAGCATAGATCTATCAGGGTCTTACTGGATTTGGTGGCTCTTCATGACTTAGAGCTAGAGCAGTTGGATGTGAAAACTACGTTCTTGCATGGCAAGTTGGATGAATAATTTTATATGAGTCAACCTGAGGGATTCATTACTCCGGATAAGATAATTTATGTTTTCTTGCTTAAGAAATCTTTATATGGTCTGAAACAGTTGCCTAGGTAGTGGTTTAAAAGATTTGATACATTCATGATTCAAAGTACCTTTTCTCGAAGTGCATACGATAGTTGTATGTATTACAAGAAGCTTGAAGATGGTTCTTGGGTGTATTTGTTGTTATTTGTGGATGATATTATCCGACTGAAGAAGCAACTAGGTGAAGAGTTTGAGATAACGGATTTGGGTGTTGCAAAGAAGATATTAGGGATGAAGATTACTCGAGATAGAAGGATTGGGAAGTTGATACTGCCTCAACGATCCTATATTGAGAAGGCCCTCAAGAGATTTAATATAATATGTGCTAAATCTGTATCTGTTACTTTTGCTTTCCATTTCAAGTTGTCTACAAACACGTTACAAAAAACAGACAAGGAGATGGAGCAAATGTCCAGTGTTCTGTATTCTATATTCGAGTGTTGTATGTAGCATTATGTATGCTATGATTTGCACTCGCCCTGATATTTCACATGTTGTTAGTGTTGTGAGTAGATACATGGTGTGTTGGTAAAGAACATTGGCAGGCGGCGAACTGGATCTTGATATACCTAAAGGGTACTTTAGATATAGGCTTGACGTTTTACAAGACAAGTTGAGTGAATCCATAATGGGCTATGTCGGTTCAGATTATGCAGGGGAGTTGGATAAGAGAAGATCTTTGACAGGTTATGTTTTTACTCTTTCTGGTAGTGTCATCAGTTGGGAGGCGGCTTTGTAGTCTGTTGTTTCTTTGTCTACCACTGAGACTGAGTATATGGCAATAACAGAAGCAATAAGGTTATTTGGCTACAAGTCTTGGTGAGTGATCTTGGACTGGCTTAGAAGAAGCTAAGTACCATTATTTTGTGACAGTTAGAGTGCAATTCATCTTTCTAAGAGTCAGATGTTTCATGAGAGGATGAGGCATACTAAAGTCGAACATTACTTTACTCTAGGCATTATATCAAAAAGGGTTGTTAATATGGAGAAAGTGTCTACGCATGATAATCCAGCTGATATGATGACCAAGGCAGTCCCGGGCAACAAGTTTAGGCATTGTCTAGACTTGATTAGTGTGTGCAGTACTCATTAGAGCCTTTAGAGGGCTGAGGACAAGGTAGAGAGGCGTTGTTCCTGTTGATGCAGAAAATTCAAGCCAAGAGGAAGATGTTATTTATGGCTCAAATTATTTTCTTTTACTGTTAGGAAACCCATAATCCCTATAGGTTTGGAAAACTCATTGTTCTAACAAATTTGAGAAAGAAAAACATATTGTGCTTGTCAGATTAGGTAAAACTTTCTCTTATAGGTTTGGGACTATTTGAGATCTATATATAATGGTTGTAGTTGGAAATTCTAGAGATTGTATTGTGCTTTTCTTCTCATTCATAGTGGAAAACCCTCTCTACTTTTGTCCCAAGGATTAGGCTTAATCGAACCTTGTTAAATCTGTGTGTTATTTTTTTTTCCTATTTACTTTGTGCAATTATGTACTAGTTACCCACGATCTACCGCAACATTTGTACTAGAAACCAAATAGTATTGTATAAGAAATACTGAAAGTTTACAGGAAGATTATATGTCAAATGAAAGGACCCCTAATTGCATCCAAGATCGAAGAAATAGAATGATAATACAAACCTTGTCAACAATTTCATTAGTAAAAGAAGCATCATCAGCACCTCCATAATCATCAATGATAGCACTGAGAATAAACATATTGAGTGGAGTCATCAGCCCATCTCCTATGCATCCTAAAGTCCCAAGACACATCACCAACTTATCAACGCCATCTGCATATCTGAATATCCCACTTTTCTTTCCCATTTCAAAAGCTAGTTATTAGAAGCTCAAAATCCCAGAGTACTTAAGCTATACAAAAATTCTGATTCCCTTCCAAAGTTTGCCTTTTCCATGTCTATTCTCTCAACTCTAGTATTTAATAAGTTACTTGCCAGCCGAACTATGACTACAAGACGTGTCGTTGTTATTATTGAGATTACATTCTGTACATTGATATTGTAAAATAATTTTTACATTATTCATATCATTTAAAAATAATTACAACTAACTGTTAATAAAATATGAGATTAGTAAGTTAAAAAATATAGTAGGTTATCCGCTGTTAGATAAATTACATTGATAATATAAAAATACTTTAAGTCGTCCTTGTATACAATAGGTCAAATCATTTACTGCTACTCTTGCCGGCTACTCCTGTTATATTGGGTGTCACATTATACTGAAATTAGTGCGTTTGGAACCTATCAATTCTAAGTGTTACTTGTCAGGATTTTGATTGATCATTTAAAAACCATTTTTTTTGTTATATATGGTTGAGAAGTATCTGAAGTCTGGAGATAAAACCTGTTATCGTTTTCCACGAGGATCTTCATTGTGCTTTCAAGGAATGTATGAACTGACAAGGTCAAAATAAAGTATGTACTCGCGGAGATTAAATCCATGAATTTTGATAGCTTGAAAACGGCAACTTAGATTTATTCGCGCTAATGTAAATTGTTATAGTGTATATCATATCATATCATCATATCATATCATATTTATATTTATATCTATATCTATATTATTATAAAAGCACGAATATTCTATACTAAATATCGAACGATAAAAATATCCCTGAACTATTGATCGACTTTTATACCCTTAATTATTTATATTAGTATTTAGGACAAAACTAGAAATACAACGCGCTAGGATGAGTTCTTGCATTAGAATCCATTGCAATTTTGGATCTCTCTTTAGCGGCTGTGATTTATTACAACACGAAGTACACAATGTTTGGTGGATTTGAAAGTTCTATTATATGCAAAATTTTAATTGATTTTTGAAGAGATTTGACTTCCATTTTCTATACATGGTATCTTTATTTTCCATGCGGAATTTCAAACTAATATATATTTATATTATAAACTTCCTACCTAATTCAATAAGAAAAGATTAGTAATCAAAATTTAGTTCATTATAAAATTCTAAAAAATAATAATTTAAATGATTATTTTATCCAATGCGAAATTCATTTTTAAAAGGTAAAAAAGATAAACGATATTATATTTTATTAATGGCTTTCCTATTTTTAATATAATATAGATATAAATATAGACATAGATACAACAATAATAATAACAACAACAATAATATACCCAGTATTATCCCACATTGTTGGGTCTGAAGAGGGTAGTGTGTACGCAAACCTTACCCCTACCTTATAGATATAGATAGTTAAAACAAAAAAGGAAAAGAAAGAGAAAAGAAACCATAACAAAAAAGATGTCATTCTCCAATTATATATTTTATCTCTATATCATAAGAAGATGTTGTTGGATAATATTAAATAACTTGCTTCTAATATAACGAGGAAAAAGAAAGGAATACGGATTTAAAAATATGCATTCTTTAAATTTGGTCCACATTCAAAAATAAATAAATTAGAATTTCATCTTCATCATTGGACACACGAGAAATAAGATTATTAACTACGGAGACCTGACAAAAAATATTGTTCAATGAGGTTATTGCTCTCATTCAAAGAAAGAATGATATTATTTTCCGAGAATAATATATATATATATATATATATATATATATATATATATATATATATATATAAAACAAAAGTTCCAATTCAATGAGGTTTTGTACTAAGTCAATTGCGTTACAATTGTTTTTCCCATATAGTATAATTGAATTAAGATTTACGTACAACGCATATACGTAGGAACTAGTTATACTAAAAGTGGGAAGCTCCTATCTTCAAAGTTATATTATAATTTTACCCCTGTAATAAACTAAAACTTAATTAAACATATAATAATTAGTACTTAATATTTTAGTTACATAATGGTTGAATTACAAGTTCAGCAGCACAACAATGAATTTACGACCTATCATTTAATCAATTCATCCTTGAATGTTTGTTTCCTTATCTTCCACGGATGAATAAATTTTATTGTTCCCTCAATATTCTAAGTTTACAAGATGGTTCATCTACCAAACCAAATATCCATTTATCTCTTTCCCATTTTCTAAATTTTCTTTATTCAAAATTCTACTTCTTTTTCAATGGACTAATTAATACACTTAATAATGATATTATGTAATTCTTTACCGTACGTTACTTTTTCCAGCTACTCAATATAAAATTTAAATGATAGTGGTAAAATGACTCTTTGTTTTTTTTAATTGCTATAATCCTCATCTCTATTCATAAAAACTTCTCAATATATGTAAATCAAAGGTCACTCATTGAAAACTGAATTGATTATCCATGCATTAAATATACCAAATTAAAATTCTCTGCTAAAAACATCAGTATTAAACCAGAATTTAATGTACTATTCACTCCTTCAGAATTTTGTTTTTTTCTGTTCTTTATTTTCTTATAATTTTGTTGGCCTAGAATTATTGTAACTTTGGATGTAGTTCTATTTACCTTATATTTTTGTTTTGAGTAATATATTGATGTGTTAGTTTGGCTTGATAATAGTTGTTTCCAAATGCTATTTGTTCTTTTCTATTTTGTTTTTAGATTTTATCCTCTTTTTTTTTTTTTTTTTTAGTTTGGTAAATTCATTTATTTGTTATTTCTGGCTAATAATATGATTTTCAATAGTTGTAGTTATCGATCTATTTTTTTTGCTTCGTTTTGTTTTAAAACCTGGAAGTGGAACTCCTTGTCACGATCCAAAATCCATAAGTGCAGTGATGGCGCTGGACACCACTGTCAGGCAAGCCAACAATAATTACTTAATTGGGTTCTCATTTTATTATTTTGAAATCATATTTTTCTTCAATTTAAATAGTAAAGAATGGGGATTTACAGAGTAAATAATAATACTTTTAACAAATTCAATACAGAACAACCCATAATCATCCCAAAACCCGATGTCACAAGTGCATGAGCAATAACTAGGAATATAAAATAAAATACAACAGTTGTCCGGAATATAAATTGGACAGAAAAAATATAAATACTCTGAAGGCGACTCTGTTGGTTGCGGGTCGACAAATGGAATGCAACTCACCTAGGTCCCCGCATGTATACACGTCTCTGCTCTCACATGGGCTCTAGACATATATGTACATGCACAAAAATGTGCAGTAAGTGTAGTATGAGTACGTAAGCAACGTATACCTAGTAAGTATCCAGCCTAACCCCAGAGAAGTAGCAACGAGGGGTCGACATCGACACTTACTAGTGGTCTAATAAGGCAAATACAGTAAGAAGTAAAACAGATATGGGGCAGAATAAATTCGCGAATTAAACAAATATGAATATGTGGTACACTCTTCCTCTCAACAATAAACTCAACTCTCGATTAGCAGTCACCCCCTGTCCCAGAGTATATATATATATAATGGACCTCACCAGATGGGTCGCTACAATTCAAATCAGAAAAACTCCCAGATACACTGGCCCTTTGTACAATTAATATGCACGATTCCCTAGAAGGATTTTTATAAAAATATCGAGGCGTACGACCCGATCCCATCATAATATGGTATATAACCATAGATACATCTATTATATATATTGCTGAGGCGAACAACCCGCTCCCATGAGAGTGTGGTGCATAATCCTGCCGAGGCGAACGGCCCGATCCCATAAAGTATGGTACATAATTCTGCCGAGGCGAACAACTCGATCCCATAAAGTGTGTGCACTACCGAGGGTCGAACGACACGAACCATATATGTATCTATCCTGCCGAGGCGAACGACCCGCTCCCATTAGAATAAGAAAGCTTTGATGGGTCCTTGACCCCACTCACGAAGGGACATGTGAGTTTTTAGGATAGCTTTGGGGAAAGTCCTTCGATGAGAATGCGTAACGCGGGGGAAATTCGTAAGAGGAGTACAACTATTTCGTGGCAAGTCATAAAGTTCATCCATCTCCACAATAATGAGTCTACCGCTCTACACAAGTCTACTCTCAAATTTTAACATGTAATAAGGAACCTAAAAGTCAAGAGACAACTCAAATAGTATAGTTATAGCATGGCGTGAACCTGAGTCTAGCCGGACAATAACATGAATATAGCTACGTACGGACTCTCGTTACCTCGTGCATACGTAGCTCCCGCAACAAGTAACAAATATCAATCACAACACCTAGGGGTTAGTTCCCCCTCACAGAGTTAGACATGAGACTTACCTTGCTCCGTAATTCCATAACTGGCTCCAAAGCCTCTCTAACACCTCAAACCGGTGCCCGTCGCCAAACTAGTCAATTAAGATGCAACCCAATCAAAATATACTCTAATACTCATAATTAATCAATTTATAATAATTTTCAATCCCGCTCGAAAAATCAATAAAGCAACCCTCGGGCCCATGTGCCCGGATTCTGAAGATTTTCGAAGATAACTATTACCCATAACCTCACGAACTCAACTATATAATTTATTTTCAATTCCATGTCCAAATTCGTGGTCAAAATCTAAAAATATCAATTTCTAGGTTTTCTATCAAAATCCCTCAATTTCTACCAATTTTCATGTTAACATCTACCCATAATCTATGTATTAAACTCACATTAAGTAGAAATTACTTACCTCACAAAGCTAGGTCGAAATCCCCTCCTTGAAGCTCTCAAATCGCCCAAGAGTGAATGAAAATGTGATAAAAATGGCCTAAGTCCCGTATTAAATGAACCCTCACTGCCCTGCGACTTTCGTACCTGCGGTGCTTTGGGACGCATCTGCGGTCCTGCACCTGCGAAAAATGCTTCGCAGGTGCTCCTTTCCTTCACTTGGCCGGGCTCCGCATCTGCGGACAAGGAGGACCGCTTCTGCGAGCCTAGCCGCACCTACGACCATGTCTCTCGCACCTGCGCCCAATCTTCTGCTTCTGTAGATTCTGGGCTGCCCTCCATTTCTCGCATCTGTGGCTCGTGGCTCGCACCTGTGAGCCCGCACCTGCGACTGGCCAAGAGCAGGTGCAATTATGACAGATCTGGAAGCTCCAACTGTTACTCCAAGCTTCCGACTTGGTTTGAGCCTCGTCTGATGGACACTCGGAGCCCCCGAGGCCCCGCCCGAACATACCAACAAGTTTACAATCATATAGCGGACTCGCTTGAACTCTCGGAACGCCCGAAACAACATTAAAACTAAGAATCGCGCCCCAAAACCAATTGAATCAAACTTATGAACTTCAAGTTCTTCTATTCACTCTAAATGCGCCGAAACGTACTTAGACTACTCGGATTGACACCAAATTTTGTGTGCAAGTCTTAAATGACATTACAGAACTATTCCCGATCTTGGAATTCCGTTTGGACCTTGATAACACCAAAACCCGCTCCAAAAAAAATTTAAAGAACTTCAAAATTATTCAAGAACCAACTTCCACAATAGGCGTTGAAACGCTCCCGGGTCATCCAAAATCCGATACGGACATACGCCGAAGTCCAAAATTATCATACGAACCTGTTGGAACCTTCAAATCCCAATTCCGAGGTTGTTTGCTCAAAAATTACCCTATAGTGAATTCCTTCAACTTAAAGCTTCCGGAATTAGAATTTTTCTTTCCAAATCAACTCCGAACTTCCTGAAATTAAATTTCGACCACGCGTACAAGTCATAATACCTGAAGTGAAACTGCTGAGGGTCTCAAACCGTTGAATGACGCGCTAGAGCTCAAAACGACCGGTCGGGTCGTTACATTCTCTCCCACTTAAATATACGTTCGTCCGCGAATGTGCAAAGAACTGCTCTGGAGTTGTCTGAAATCATTGTTCAACACCTCGTGCACCTACCCGTGCTACCATAACCCAGTTGAGCACGTTTGCTTGAGCAAACCTGAAAATCCTCCCTTTTATCTAGTCAAATAAGCCTTAGAGCCAAATTTCAACATCTGAAATCCTCTACCAGGTCTGTTTCCAACATACGAACACCGTATTAATCACTACACGATGCACCAACACATGTTTGCATACCTTCGCGGAATCTACACCATGAACCGCATAATTCACATGACCATAATAACATCCCCTGATAACAACAGCCGAAATCCCACGAAGTCAATGCTCACAATACTCCTCATGACCCATATAAGTCATGTTCCAACTCTTGCAATACTGCCACGACATAGAAGATGTGTAGAACTCATAACCACCTGCCGAATCACAATTTATGGAGTCTCTCCTCCCGACAAGAACCATTACCTCATTCTGGACTGAATAACAATATTTACTTTTTAATATGCTTCATATAAATCTGATCACACTGATCCCAGGTCCAATAATCTCGTCTCACCTAGTACAAGCTGCTCAGGCAATAAGCCACCTCAGACAGTGGCAAAAGTCTCGTATGATGCCACAATGTGCCAACAAGCTACAGACCCGAAGGCGATACATAAGGAAAAACGAACTCAGGAAAGAACTACTCAACCCACGTAACTAATTAAATAACCGAAAGGATGTTATGAACCTTCCTCAGGAAATGAGAAGCAAAGCACGCAATAATAGATATGGGAAACTGTACTTAATAACACACTGTTGTGGCGTGCAACCCGATCCACACACGATACCCTTGCGGCGTGCAACCCGATCCAACCATGATACCCGTCGGTATGCCACACGATCCAATCAACATATCTGTGGCGTCGTGCCACCCGATTCAACCATATACCCGTGGCGGCGTGCCACCCGATCCACACATGATAATATAAACAAAACACACATCATCTCGTAACGCTCATACACACGAAATGCCCGAATATCAACTATAAGCACGCCAAGTGCATAATACAAATCCTGGGGAGACGGGTAGCGTCACGCGCTACAAAACTCAAGCACCACTAAGGTGCGATATATAACCTGCATCTCGAGAGCCATCCTGCTCACATAATACCACAAACCATACGTGATCTCAATACGAGTGCGAATAATCACACCACCTCACAACCCACTTGGAATAATATAGATTACATGGGATAGCTGACGACAGGAATAATGTCCAAGGCCCGACGACCCTTCCGAAAACAACGCTATGCTGATCTGAGCACATCTGGCCTGATATAAAACCCATATTCCCATTTAGATCCATCCACGGACCTCAACCGATTATGATCATACCATGCTTGGCTAAATATCCTCTCAAGAACACACAATGACCTATTCACGACACATAAGAACAACCGTCAAATTTGGAACAAACTTCCACATTCCACAACCAAATAAACCGAGCGCCCTTCAAGCATAAATTTCATATTAGCGATAGTACCACAATCTCCATACTTGGTTTTAAATCTTTAATCAACCAAGTGACTACACGTCACACTTATACAATCTTTCTGTGGGACACACTCCCACGACCCTCCGCATAAGGTAACAAGTCTGCACATCTATACCACCGGTCACGCTAATGCCGTAAAGCAAATCTAGAAGCCGCAAATCAGTACACAAAGCTTCTTACACAGAACGCCGATCTCAGGTGACGCTAAAGACAATACCAGCTCACTCTAAACATCTGAATTCTTCCCTGATCATCCGAGCTCGTGACATTCTTGTCAACACCGAACCCCAACCTTGATCCTCAGCTTCCAATTTTCCATGCCTCTCGCTGCACCTAACATGCCAACACATGATAGTACCAGAATTCCATAATAACCCCTTATCCACTAATAGGATAAACACTTCATCATATAGAAACCTTTTACTTAGCTCATTTTGGAAGAACCAATGCAACACGCAACCTAATTCCCAAACCGCAGAAAATACAACCCCATGTTGTAATCTAAACTTCCATAACTCTTCCAGAAATCCCTTTACATAACAAAGCCATACGAATCGAATACCTCCCAAATCAACCAAGTTGTGGTGGTACTCAAGCCCAAGTGTACAACCACAAACTACATGTATAACTTCACGCTGGAGAAACTGGCCAATGCCATAGCCGTGCTGATTCAACCATTACCAACCGAGCCACTTCTTCTAATTTACTCGGGACTTACCCTATGAATATTGATAGCTCCATTCAAAACATCATGAACCCAAATCCGCACTCATCCTGAGTGACCTTGTTTCACGAGACCACGTTGTCTCCAAAACCCACGAACCATCTCATACCCTCCTTATATGCATATTTGCATCTTCAATTGGTACACCCATTCTGAAAACCCCTCTATGAATCTGAAGTTATTTTCTCCCATTCCTCAAATGCCACACCCCAGACCGACAATAATGTAGAACACCCTAAGCCACCTTTCATAATCTACTACAAAAGCTCAAATACTTAACCCTACTACTGACTCGAAATCCTTAGGTACCACACTTTATCTTTTGAATCCACTAGGACCGTTGTTGAGAGTCACCCACTCTGACTCGGTCCCAAATACAATCAACTACAAGGCCATGCTAGCACATCCACCCTCTTGAAGAAGTAACCGACTAAATTCCTTTCCCTTGTACATCACATCCCCGTGAAGCATAAACTCCGAGTTTTCCCAAAACCTGAACATGAATCGATAAGGCCAATAACAGTACACATTCCTCAAATCCTTTGCTCAAATTACCACTGATGTTTTCTTTCCTTAGTCATGATAACCTGCCAATACACCGATAACCAGAAACCGCACAAGTTGACAACTACGCAATCCAATCATAGACGGTGAGGCTCTCCCACCTAGCTTGAAGCTACCATTGTATAACTCTGGAACCCATCAAGATTCCTTATCCCTTGTTGACTTGATCTTGCACAACCAACCCGCCAAATTCCTTGAAACCCTTATGTTAAACATTTCATGAACATTCTGAATCACTAGCCACATTCACATATTCGACCTCTTATTAGATAGACAGTAAAATTCTTCGTAGAAGCTTCATGAACACCACACAACCGCTAACCTGCTCACAGGAGATATCCCAACTGTGGAAATTCCATGCCGACATCCTCCAACAACGCTGCACCGAGTACAATTACCAAGAAACCAATAAACCATCCTGAGCCCGTGCTCATTCACCAGTTGTACAAGTCCGTTCACTCCTCATGGACATCAATTAAAGGTGCGACAATACATTCCAATCCAAAGTCATGTTGTATCTTGTTTCATATTAAGCAACTCCCTCTATCATACCCAATCTTCCTCAATATAGCAGCCAATATTCCAAATTAAGCCCGTAGACCTAGTCACTGTCCACCATGAATCCCAAATCTTTCTAACTCCCCCAAGGCATGTGGCTATCCTACCATAGAACCCATATGCTACTCTGCCACTCTCCCACTTTGGTCAAACCCTCCTCCTTTAAGCAATACTCGACTCATGTTTTCTTACACTTGGCCTTCTAGAAGTTTAACCACCGCAAGACACCTCCCACATGTGCTTCCTCATAAATGCCCAGTTGTGGCCGTAAATTAAATCCATCTCTGTAGCACTTTGAATCAATAGATAACTACCACTCTAACCCTCTTCGAAGATTATCCTTATCGAGCCATCAGCATTAGGATTACCGATTCAATTCTGAACCACAACACACAACGACATCTGACAGCCGCTTCCCTGGCACCATTCACAATACTCTGCCCCAAAGGTGATTTGAAGAAGTCCATAACACCGGCAAACTTAACACATTCAATGAAGGACGACGACACCACATCTCGGATGAAGATTCTACCAAACGCAAAAATACCAAGTCTCTTTACTCCATCAATCCAACCTGAACATTCTTCGTCCGATTGCCTTGACGCATAGACAGGCATCCTACCATTACACAAACACGGTGCGATAACAACGCACGAATCATCATAATAATTAATGCCAAATCTCAAAACCATAAGAAGCACTGATGATGAGATGAAATGACAGGACGACCTTCTGCAAGGCGACGGTAATAGCCCAATCAAACACGCAAGCAGAGACATCCCGCACCACCTCCATAGTACCGTGACAATTCCTCGATTCCCAATCTATAACAAGTGCTTCTCGTCGCATAAGATTGAATAGGAAAGAAATAAAGGTACAAGCATCAAAAGAATAAATTAGCAGGATGAGGAATCAAGAAGGGAAGTGCTCCTAACAGTCTTGTAGCCTCTCGAAGATAAGTACAGACGTCTCTGTACCGATCAGCAAGACTCTACTAGACTCGCTTATGACTCGGGAGACCTAAGTGAACCTAGTGCTCTGATACCATGTTGTCATGACCCAAAATCTATAAGGGTCGTGATGGCGTCGGACACCACTGTCAGGCAAGACAACAATAATTACTTAATTGGGTTCTCATTTTATTATTTTTGAAAGCATATTTTCCTGCAATTTAAATAGTAAAGAATGGGGATTTACAGAGTGAATAATAATATTTTAAAAAAATTCAATACAGAACAACCCATAATCATCCCAAAACCCGGTGTCACAAGTGCATGAGCATTAACTAGGAATATAAAATAAAATACAACAGCTGTCCGAAATACAAATTGGACAGGAAAAATATAAATACTCTGAAGGAGACTCTGCTGGTTGCGGGTCGACAAATGGAATGCAACTCACCTAGGTCCCCGCATGTATACACGCCTCTGCTCTCACATGACCTCTAGACATATATGTACCTGTAAAAAAATATACAGCAAGTGTAGTATGAGTATGTAAGCAACGTGTACCCAGTAAGTATCTAGCCTAACCCTAGAGAAGGAGCAACGAGGGGTCGAAATCGATGCTTACTAGTGGTCCAATAAGTCAAATACAGTAAGAAGTAAAACAGATATGGGGCATAATAAATACGCGAATTAAAAAAATAAGAATATGTGGTACAATCTTCCTCTCAACAATAAACTCAACTCTCGATTAGCAGTCACCAGATGGGTCGCCACAATTCAAATTAGGAAAACTCCCATATACACTGGCCCTTTGTACAATTAATACACATGGTTCCCTAGAAGGATTTTTACAGAAATGCTGAGGCATACGGCCCGATTCCATCATAATCTGGTACACAACCATAGATACATCTATTATATATATTGCCGAGGCAAACGACCCGCTCCCATGGGAGTGCGTTACATAATCCTGCTTTGGCGAACGACCCGATCCCATAAAGTGTGGTACATAATCCTGCCGAGGTGAACGGCCCGATCCCATAAAGTGTGGTACATAATCCTACCGAGGCGAACGACCCAATCCTATAAAGTATTCGCACTGCCAAGGGTCGAACGGCACGAACCATAGATGTATCTATCCTGCCGAGGCAAACTAACCACTCCCATTAGAATAAGAAAGCTTTGACGGGTCCTTGACCCCACTCACGAAGGGACAAGTGAGTTTTTAGGAAAGCTTTGGGGAAAGCCCTTCGATGAGAACGCGTAACGCGGGGGAGATACTTAAGAGGACTACAATTATTCCATGGCAAGTCATAAAGTTCATATGATCTCTACAATAACGAGTATACCGCTCTACACAAGTCTAGTCTCAACTTTTAACATATGATAAGGAACCTAAAAGGCAAGAGACAACTCAAATAGTACAGTTATAGCTTGGCGTGAACCCGAGTCTACCCGGACAATAACATAAAAATAGCTTCGTACGGACTCTCGTCACCTCGTGCGTAGGTATCTCCCACAACAAGTAGGAAATATCAATTACAACACCTAGGGGGTGGTTCCCCCTCACAGAGTTAGACATGAGACTTATGTCGCTCCGAAATTTTATAACCGGCTCCAAAGCCTCTCTAACACCTCAAACCGGTGCCCGTAAACTAGTCAATTAAGATGCAACCCAATCAAAATGTAGTCTAATACTCATAATTAATCAATTTATAATAATTTTCAACTCCACTCGAAAAATCAATAAAGCAACCCTTGGGCCCACGTGCCCGGATTCCAAAAATATTCGAAGATAACTATTACCCATAACCTCACGAACTCAACTATATAATTTATTTCCAATTCCATGTCCAAATTCGTGGTCAAAATCCAAAAAATACCAATTTCTAGGTTTTCTATCAAAATTCCATAATTTCTACCAATATTTATGTTAAAATGTACCCATAATCTATGTATCAAACTCACATTAAGTAGAAATTACTTACCTCACAAAGCTAGGTCGAAATCCCCTCCTTGAAGCCTCAAATCGCCTAAGAGTGAATGAAAATGTGATAAAAATGGCCTAAGTTCTGTATTAAATGAACCATCACTGCCCTGCGACTTTCGCACTTGCGGTGCTTTGGGACGCATCTGTGGTCCTGCACCTGCGGCAAATTCCTCGCAGGTGCGACTTTCCCTCACCTGGCCGGGCTCCGCATCTGCGGACAAGGAGGGCCGCTCCTGCGAGCCTAGCCGCACCTACGACCATGTCTCTCGCACCTGCGCTCACACAGGTGCGCCTAATCTTCTGCATCGGCGGATTCTGGGCTGCCCTCCATTTCTCACATCTGCGGCTCGTGGCTCGCACCTGCGAGCCCGCACCTGCGACTGGCCAAGCGCAGGTGTGATTATGATAGATCTGGGAGTTCCAACTATTACTCCAAGTTTCCGACTTGGTCCGAGCCACGTCCTATTGATACTCGGGGGCCCCGGGGCCCCGCCCGAATATACCAACAAGTTTAGAATCATATAGAGGAATCGCTTGAACTCTCCGAACGTCCGAAACAACATTAAAACTAAGAATCGCACCCCAAAACCAATTGAATCAAACTTATGAATTTCAAGTTCTTCTATTCACTCTAAATGAGCCGAAACGTACTTAGACTACTCGGATTGGCACCAAATTTGCGTGCAAGTCTTAAATGACATTATAGAACTATTCTCGGTGTCGGAATTTCGTTTGGACCTCGATAACACCAAAAACCGCTCCAAACCAAATTTAAAGAACTTTAAAATTCTTCAAGAACCAACTTCCACAATAGGCGCTGAAACGCTCCCGGGTCATCCAAAACCCGATCCCGACATACGCCCAAGTCCAAAATTATCATACGAACTTGTTGAAACCTTTAAATCCCGATTTCGAGACCGTTTACTCAAAAATCACCCTATAGTCAATTTCTCCAACTTAAAACTTACAAAATTAGAATTATTTTTTCCAAATCAACTCCGAACTTCCCGAAATTAAATTCCGACCACGCGTACAAGTCATAATACCTGAAGTGAAGCTGTTCAGGGTCTCAAACCGCTGAATGACACGCTAGAGCTCAAAATGACCGGTCGGATCGTTACACTCCCAGTACAATCTCTAATGGATATGCGTTTCTTGAAGTGAAATGGAAGACAAAAAGACACGAACTGTGTGGATTAATGGGTGGATGAATTACACAACATTATACTCATGCATGCTCTTTTTGATCGCTGAAGTTTAATGTTGCTAATTGTGTTAGTGTTATCTCTTCTATTTTTGTTTTTCATCCAAGGTGTCCTTTAAAATATATTTATGATTTATTTTCTTGTTAGTTATATGATATTTAACTCTTAAAAAGGACAAAAATTTAGGGATTTTGCATAGATATTGTTGTCAGATTTGAGTCACCTCTATCGTCTTTCTTTTCACTTATTCTAAAATTTTAATGAAATTGTAGTAACGAGATATATCAAAATTACATGAAATTACAAACTTAAAAAAGTTGATCAGTATATATTCCTTTCTTCTTAAACCATAGAAGTGACACAATTTTTCATGTAAAAAATTAATTGAAGAGGAAAAGTAGGGATGATGAAGGAAATATACATTGCATATTTATCTTTTGGCTTTTATTTTCATGTTTCCTTGAAGTTTGATTACTTAACTTTTTTCTAACCAAGATTAAAATCATGTGGGCCTTTCGGACAATAATATCTACTCTTAAATAAAGACTTGCATATATGTGCATTAGTCGTTCAATTTCTTTGAAAGACATACTTGTCGACAACAAATCTTCTGTCTCCAAATTTTATTTTGGATTGATGTAGACAAATTCTATAAGAACATCATTCATATAGAAAGATTAGGGTACACGTATTTGCACTTTATAATAACATCAAAATAACTTAATCACTAAACATACATATGTATTCAACCATTTTAAGTTCAACGTCATATCGCTTCCAGAATTCATCATTTTTAGATTGCATTTCCATTTTATATATGTCATTTAAAAAAACAATTGCACACTAGATTGGGATACAAGTGTAATGCACGTGTTTGAAAACTAGTATATACATACACACTGACACATAAATAAGATTTATAATATGAAGTATTTTAACCTATCGTAACAAGCTAACTACTTACTGGATATTTGTTAGATTACTTGTCACGACCCAAATCCACCAAAGGAGTTGTGATGACACCTAGCCTATAAGACTAGGTAAGCCAAACACAATGATGAAAAACTTCGAAATAAGATATACGAACTCTGAAATTCTAACATAAACCGCGGAATAAAAGTTTTAATAAAACCAAAATATGGGTACATAAGTCAAACTTCCCAAACTCCGGTAATACCGAGCCATGAGCTTTAATTAGAATACATAGCGAGTCTCAATAAGTACAATACTATTTGAAAGTAAATACAATAATATAATAAGGAGGGAAGGGGACTCCAAGGGTCTGCAACGTCCGTGCAGCACTACCTTGACTCCTCTTAAAGATAACACCCACTCACTCACGAAGTCTGCTACCTACAACAACTGGATCTACACAAAATATGCAGAAGTGCAGTATGAGTACATCACAATTAGTACCCATTAAGTATCAAGACTAACCTCAGTGAAGTATGACGAGGTTCAAGTCATATGATACTCACTAGTCAAAGAACCTATGCAATATATCAATAACTGGCAACAGAATATGTAACCAAAAAATATAAACAATCTCGTTAGAACATGTGATACTAACTCAACGCAGGAAAATTCATTATTGATAATAAATCATCAAGTAGAATCAGAGACATATGATAGCATGTCCAATACAACTGGCAGCTCATAGAATACATATGATTCCAGGTCCAATAACATTGTCTCACCCAACACAAGCTGCTCGGTCGACAAGCCGCATCAAACACCATCTAAAATCTCATACAACGCCATCCATGATCCACAAGCCACATCTCAAATATGACAAATAAGGAAGGGAACCCAAGTTACCAGAACTATCCAACACGCGTAATAGATATAACAACCAAAGAAAATGCTACGAATATATCTCATGGAGGAGCAAACACAAAAAATAAGTATAAGGAATCGCACCCAACATCTCACTATTGCAGTGTGCAACCCGATCCCATACATGATATCGTTGCAGCATGCAACCCAATCCGAACATCATACCCATGGCGACGTGCCACCTGATCCACACATACTAATCTGCATGGGAACACCCATCTAGCCAAGATGCCCATACTCATTAGACACACGTCTATCAGCAACAAGCATGCCAAATGCATAAACATAACCCTAGGAAGATGGATATCATAATGTGCTACAAAGAGGCGAAGCACGACTAAGGTGCAATAAACAAGCCAGCATCTCAAGATCCATCTCGCTCATATAACACCACAACTTACATAGGAACACAACACACAGGTGAATAATAAAGTTGCCTCATAACCCACATAGCATAAAAAAGTAACATAGGAAATAGCTGATGATAGGAATAACATCCACCATGCCGGAAGACTCATCCATAGACAACTGTTGTGCTGAATGAATATATTTGACCTGGTGTAGAATATACATTAACATTAGGCCCACCAATGAAACTCTAAACAGATTCCAAACATCTAAAAATAGGTAAATATCCTTTCAAGATCCACAATGACCCTATCCATGACACATACAATCCACTGTCAAATCCTGAACAAACTTCCGTAGACTGCAACCAAGGAAATAATGCATCTCTCAGACATAAGCTCTCCAATCTGCGGCAGTACCAGAATCTCCTTACTTGATCTCAATCTCTCCCACTTAAATGACTGACACATCACACCTACGAGATCATCCCATATGAGGTACTCCCACAACCTTCCACACCAAGTAACAAAATCTGTACATCCATGGCTACCAACCATGCTATTTCTGTAGCACTAATCAAGAATTTGCAAATCAATACACAATGCCTCTTCCACATAACACCATTCTCAGGTGACACTAAAATAGTGCCAGTTACTCTAGGCATCTAAAATCTCCCACACTCCTTCGAAGAAGTGGCATCCCTGTCAAAACTGAACCGCCACCCCGATCCTTCAATCCTAGTTCCACACCGCTCACTACAGCTATCATGCTGTTACATGAGCGTACAAGAATTTCATCATTAATCCTGAATCACCAGCCGAATAAGTAGTCCATCGGTTAGAAACCTTTCACTTCATTAATTTTAGGAGAAAAATAGCAACACACAACCAACTTCTCGTTACCGCAGAAGACACAAACCTCAAGTCATGGTCGAAACCGTCATAAACTCTTCGAGACCCACTTGTACATAACCAAGCATGGGACTGAATCACTCCAAATCATCCTAGTCTCACATAATTCCAAACCCATAAGTATAGCCACGAAACACCTGCATAGCCTTATCATACTGAAGGAACCGATCATTTCCCTTACCATGCTGATCCAAGAACCTACTAAACTAACCCCATTTCTTCGGACTTCCTCATATCTTGCATTCAAAATAATTCTTCTTTTCCAGCACACGATGGATCTCAATCAACAGTCATCCCGAGTTACCCAAACACGTAAGACCGCATCGCCTTAATACCCGTCAGCCCCTTTACACCCTCTCGTGCACTCAATATTACCTCCAACTAGTACACCTGTTCCGAAGAGACTTTCTCCGAATTCGAATTCATTTCTTCTATCTTTCCAACACTGCAATGCAGGCCTGCTGATAAAATGCTCTAAGTCTCTTTCACAATCCGCTGCAATACTCAATCCTCAGCCACACAATGAACCCGAAAATCCTTAGGCACAATATTTAAATATTGAACCCACTAGAACCATTATTGAGAGTCACCCACTATAAGCTACTCCTGGATATATAACCAAACAACTAGTGCCCCGTTAACACACAAATAATCCCAAAGAAGCAATGGAATAAATCCTTTCCCTTGCACATCACATTCACAATGAAATATCAAATCTGAGTCATTCAACAACCTTCACATATAAATAAGGTGAAATGTAGTACTCATCCATCAAATTCCTTGCTCGAATTACCCATGATGTCCTCTTCCTTAGTCATAACTAATCCACAACGTACCGAAATCCATAAACTAAGAAAATACATGATCATGTGACCTAAACATTGACAGTAGGCTCCCCCACGTGGCTTTAAGGCACAATCACAAAATCTAAGAAACCACAATGACTTCCTCCTAGCTACCATGATCTCACTCTGTTACTTAGCCAAATTTCTCACAAATTCTTGTTGCACTATCATAACACCTCCCGAATTGTCAGCCCCAAATGCACACTCTACCTTATGACAACCACGCCATCTTCTTCGAGCGATCTATACCAACATCATAGTACATGCATCCCATTGGATATAAGGTAGAACTCTTCATAGGGACTTCATCAAAAATCATGCAACCCCTAACCTTCTCACAGGAGATAGCCCACATGTGTAACCTCAAATCGACATCCTCCAATGATATTACCTCACTTATAATCACTAGGTAATCAGTTAATCCTACTGATTCCACACTTATCCACCAGCTGTAAGAGTCTGTTCATTCCATTAACATCAACTAACGATCCAACAATTCATTTAAAATTTGAAGCTATATTGCATCCCTTGATTATAATCAAGCATTCACATTCCTCTACATTCCAAGCAAACTCAATTCGTCACATTTGAACTTCGTAAGTGTAGATACCACCATCTCAAATGAAATGCACAGACTTAGTCATTTATCCACCATGACCCAAACGACACTAAGCTTTCTCAAAGCCCGTGAATACCTTACCACAGAACCCATACGATACACTCCCACTTCCACCTCTGTTTAGCCATCTTCTGAAGCAACTACTCAATCTGTGTTGCTCATACTTTACCAGTTTACAATTCAACCACCGCAAGACATATCTAACAATGTCCTTCTTTATCCTTCGCCACCAATAATACTGCCTCAAATCACGATCCATCTATGTAGCACCCGGACGAATAGAATGTTGTCAACTCTAAGCCTCCTCAAGGATCATATTCCTCGAACCACCAACAAGGGAAATACTGATTCGACCCTAAAGTCACAACACACCACCATCTTCGTGAACTGCTTCTTAGGTACAACTTCGCAACACCGTTCCCCCAAAGACGAACAAATGAAGACCATCATACTGACGAGCCTTAATGCGCTCAAACATGGACGACAACACCACAACACAAAAACGAATTCCACCAAGTTCAAAAATACCCAATATTGTTGGTCAAAGCCTGAACATCCGTAGCCCAATGCCCCTCCTGTGCTGGAATTAATCTGAACTTTCAAATACTAACCGAATAATCCTCGTCCTGAAGCATTCACTTCCACAACACAAAAGTAAACACCCTACCATTTACACAAACACTACGCGATAACAATGCAAGAAATGTCACAATACAATGTGTATAGCCTTCAATCTGTGGGAAACACCAACACTAGGCTGAGATGAGTGAACACTCCTCCACCAAGCGACGATAGTAGTCTTCCCCCATAACGTAGGGAAAACATCCTACACTATACTTTTAGAATCACCACAACTCGTCCATACAACTGTTATCGAATGCTTGACATTGCGTACGAATTAGTAGGAAGGAATTGAAGACATAAGATTCAACCGAAATCAAGTCGCATGACAAGGAATCAAGAAAGAAAAGTTCTCCTAACAGTCCTGTAGCCTATCGAAGATAAGTACAGGCATCTCTGTACCGATCTGCAAGACTCTAGTAGACTTGCTCAGGACTCGTGAGACCTAAGTGAACCTAGTACGTTGATACTAAGTTGTCACGACCCAATTCTCACCATAGGTCGTGATGGAGTCCAACACTGTCGTTAGGCAAGCCAACAATAAATACAATACTGATCGATAGTCCATAGCACAGTTTATAGCACGTGATGAAATAAGTAAGCGGAATTGTTCTATTTTCATAGTAAAATACTAATATTTATCTTAACTGTTCGAACACTATCAAAATAAAAATCTGAATATCACAACAAAAATTCAACCAAGAACAAAATCTAAATTCCCAAAACTCGGTATCACCAGTGCATAAGCATCTACTAGAACATACAATACTACTAAAATAACTGGATGGGATAGAAAATAGACAGAATATAGTAAATGAATAAGACGGGGACTCCGTGTGCTGCGGACCGTAACATAGAATGCAGCTCACCACAAAGTCTCCTTAGCAGTTGTGCCTACGCGCCTAGATGACCACCATATGTACACGACTTAATACCTGCACAATTAGTGCAGAAGTGTAGTATGAATACCTCAATTAATGCGTACCCAGTTAGTATCTAGCCTAACCTCGAAGAAGTAGTGACGAGGGGTCGACATCAACACTTACTAGTGGTCCAATAATCAACTTACAATAAAAGTAGACATGTATGATGCATAGCAAGTAAAAGCAAAGAGAACAGATATATGTGTGTAGCATGATCCTCAACAGAAGAGTAAATATAAAATTCTCAAATACCGATTACTAACTCGAATGGGATATGTATATGATCAATAAAAAAAATGCCAAATCTCAAGTCAGTAAAACTATTATATATACGCTAACTCTCGATCAAATATAATGCACGAGTCCGACGAGGCAAACGACCCGATCCCATAAGATTGATGATATAATATCCCGCCGTGGTCGTACGGCCCGATCCCATTATAGTAGTGTACACTGCTGAGGTCATACGACTCAATCTATATACGCATCTCATAATACTACCCAAGCGAATGGCGCAATCCTATAATGGTACTGTTGAGGCGTTCAGCTCGATCCCATAAGAATAGTGAAATTTTGACGGGTTAGGATGTATTGGTATGTTTGGATGGGTCCTAGAGGCCTCAGGTGAGATTCAGATTGATTTCTGATTGAGTTTGGCGTTGTAGAGTTGCTGAATTGCTGGTGTCTGGTTTCCTTATACGCGTTCGCGAGAGAGGTCTTGCATTCCCCTAGAAGGATGAGGCCGGTGGGGCACCAGGCATGTAAGCCTTCATATTCGCGGGAGATGGGTCGCTTTCGTGTAAGGATTGGTTAAGTGATCATCGCGTTCGCGGGAGATGGGTCGCTTTCGCGTAAGGATTGGTTAAGTGGTTATCGCGTTCACGTAAGAGGAATTTGGCAGCTGAGGAATTCGTGCTTCGCCAACGCGAGGCATTATCCGCATTCGCGAAGATGAGCAACTGGGCAGCAGTATATTATTTCCTAATCAAGGGTTTTGTTCCATTTTTCCTCTTTTGAGCTAGAGACCTCGGTTCTGGGCGATTCTTAAAGAGACTTTCAAGGAGTTGACTGGGGTAAGTGATTCTAACTCGAATTTGATTAAAATACAAGAATCCATCATTGTGTTTACCATTTAATTAGTGTTTTGGGTTGGAAAAATTGGAAAAATTAGTGGAAACTTCATAAGCTATACTTTGAGGATTTGAAATGCAATTTGAGGTTAGAGTTGGATGATTTTGGTATGGTTGGACTCGTTATTGAATGGGTGTTCGAATTTTGTGAATTTTGTAAAATTTTTCGGGTTCCGAGACGTGGGCTCGAGGTTGACTTTTTGACTTTGGTTGAAGAACTTAGCTTTATCGTATGGAATCGATTCCTATAGCTTGTATTGATTGTATTAAGTTGTTTGTGGCTAGACTCGAGTTGTTCGATGGCCGATTCACAAGGCAAAGGTTTGTTGGAGTTGTGATTTTTGCGGTTGTGAGGTAAGTAACACTCTTAAATATGGTACTGAGGCTATAAATCCCCGAATTTCGTGTTATATGGTTGGTCTTGAGGTAACACACATGCTAGGTGACAGGCGTGTGAGCGTGCACCATGGTAATTGTGACTCGGTTGATTTCGTGGTACTGTGTATTTATCAAAACTTGTTGTTATTCATGTAATCCCTACGTGTTAGAGTATTGAGATAAGATCTATGATAGAAATCATGTTTAGGCTATATGATTATTCTGTTGGGACCTACTGAGGTCAGTTCTGCTGTTGAGTTATTTTGCTTAAATTGCAATTATGTACTCAGTCACATTCATCATTTGCATATCATATCTCAGTTTATGTTATCATTTATTATTACATCATGTTATCCTTGTTTTGGATGATTGGCTTGAGATTTGTGAGCACAAGAGACTGGAGAGATTGATGACAAAGTTGGCGCCTGGGAGCCGGCTTGTGAGTGATTTATGGGATCAGACTGTGCGCCGCATTAGACTTTATTGACACATTTATGGGATCGAGCTGCACGCCGGAGCATGCCATGTTGGCTTATATTAGCGCTTGGGCAGAATCCGCCCCTCCAGAATCTGACATACTAGCAGTGAGCGCAAGTACCGTTGAATGCTGAGTGATTGAGAATGTTGAGTGATTAAGAGTAGTTGAGCGTGTTGAGTGAGATTGAGTACTCTGAGAGTGTGAGTACATAGAGTTTATTACTGTGTTGCCTTACATGTAACATGCATAGTTGACATGTAGACATAGAGATGTAACATTTCTCATGCTGTCTATACTTTGCATATTTTATCCGTGTTGAGCTTAAACTGATAAACTTGAAAGCATGTCTGCATTTATGTATTGTGTACAAACTAAATATGAGTTTTCTCCGAGATATTATTGTCATTTTCCTTTCATATATGTACTGTTATAATCTGGATTTGGACTGTACCTATTTGAGCTCGTCATTGCTTTTAGCCCAAGGTTAGTCCGGTTACTTATTGAGTACATTAGGTTAGTTGTACTCATACTATACTCTGCACTTCGTGTGCAAATCCAGATACTTCCAGGCACGACGATTGCTAGATTCAGAGCATTATCTGCTAGGAGACTTTTGAAGTAGCTGCTTTGACGCCCGCAGACCTCGAATCTCCTTCCTTTAAGTTTTATTCTGTACGGTTCTATCTTTCAGACAGTTGTATTAGAGATTTAGACTGTGTTGACACTTAGTAGCTCATGCACTCGGTGACACCTAGATTTAGGGGATATTGTAGTTGAGTCGCATTTGTTCTTATCGGTTATTTATGAGATTTTTCATTGTTAGACTTATTACATTATGCTTTTAATTTAAAATGCGTAGTTATTTTGTGATTATCGGCTTGCCTAGTAATGTGATAGGCGCCATCACGACACTTAGTATCTGAAATAGCAAAGTTCGATACTCTAAACTAGTCTAGTCTAAGGCAAAACATAAATTAAAGCATTTAATCAGGGAATAATACTCCAAGTTAGTACAATTAAAACATGGTGTGAGTCCAAGTCTGCCTGAACATAATCAAGAATCTACCATACGCACGGATACTCGTCACCTCATATGTGTATAGCTCCCATAACACGTAGCACGTAACAAATATAGCACCTGATGAGTAAATTCCCTCTTACAAGGTTAGACAAGAGACTTACCTTGCTCCAAAATCCGATAACTGGCTACAACGCCTCTCTAACACCTCAAACTAACGCCAAATGATCCGAAACTAGCCAAAGAATGTGCAAACCAATCCAAATATACTCAAAGACTCGTAATTTAACAATTAAAAATAATTCTCAACTCCACATGAAAAGACAACCCCCAGGCCCACGCGCCTGAATTCAGAAACTTCTTGAAGATAAATATTAACCATAGCACCACGAACTCAAATATGTAACTATTCCACATTCCATGCCAATTTCGTGATCAAAACTCAAAAATACAATTTCTAGGTTTTCTTTCAAAAATTCCATATTTTAAACTAATTTTCATGTTTAAATCTATATATAATCCATGTATTTAGCTCACAATGAGTAGGATTCACTTACATTGTGATAGGTGATGAAAATGCCCCTCCAAAATTGCCCTAAATCGGCTCCAATGAAAGAAATGAGATAAAAATGAGCTACGTCCCAATTTGCTAACTTATACACTGCCCAGAATCGTCCATCTTCACGATCGCGGAAAATTCCTAATGATCGTGAAGGCCAAACCAGCCTCGCTCAGAAATCCTTCTTCGCGAACGCGAGGTCCTTTCGCAACCGCGACACATAGCATGCCAAACCTACGTGAATGCGAGCCTTGCTCCATGAACGCGAAGTCCAATATTTCTAGCCTCATCAATCCTCCTTCCGCGATCATGACATGCCTTACGCGATACCGTTGAGCAACTTCCAACCCAGGCCAACCCCACTAACACAAAATATCCGCGACCCTCCTCATGCAAACACGAAGCACAACCACATCATATACTGCGATCGCGAACCCCATTCTGCAAACGCGAAGGAAATATTCTCCCCAGCTCCAAACAACACTCCACGATTGTCAGTCCTTATCCGCAGTCGTGATGCATACCACCGACACCAGAAACCAACAACTTCAAATCAATGGGAATTGGTTCGAAACCATCTCAAAACACACCTGAGGCCCTCAGAACCCCGTCCAATCATACAAGCTAGCCCCAATACCTTATCCAAACTTATCCAAAGGCTCGAAACACCACGAATAACATCAAAATCAAGACTCGACGATAAGAAAAATCCTTTTCTTAACTTTCAAACTTCGCCGAACATATCCGAATCACACTTAGACATTTTGGATATCGACCAAATTTCACATACAAGTTTCAATCAACTAAATAAACCTATCCAAGGTCCCATAATGCCACCTAGATTACAATAACACCAAAGTCCATTCAAAGTCAAACTAAGCAAAATCAAAAACCTTGAAAATGCAAACTTCTGACAAAAAATGCCGAATTGCTCCCAGATTATCTAATACTCAACCCGAACATATGCCCGAGTCCAAAATGATCTTACTAACCTATAGGGAACTTCAAATATCGATTTCGAGGTAGTTTACTCAAAATTCAAACCTTGATAAAATCTTACAACTTAAAACTTCCGAATAAAGAATTCACTACAAAAAACACTGTTTAGCGACGGACGTATTCCGTCGCTAAGCAAATTATTTCCGCCACTAAACCAGTTTAGCAATGAATTAGCGACATATTCAAGTTTGTCTCTAAATGCTCGTAGCTAGTGTCACCACCCCAAATCCACTACTCGTGATGGCACCTAACCGAACCCGCTAGCTAAGCCAATTAACCTCTAAACAATTCAAATAACAATTAATAAAGCGATTGAGTAAAGAAATATCTGAATCTTATACACTCCCCAAGGATTGGTAGTACAAATCATGAACTTCTAAGAATAGAGTTTACAAAGCCGAAATGAAATAAATACATAGTCTGTTTGAAAAGTACATAAACAGAGTTTTATAGATCTAAGGCTACCATGAACAAGAGGCAGCTACAACCGAGACGCAGGTACATCTTCGATCCAGCTCCCATCGAACACAGCAACATCAGCAACCAACATCTGCACGCAAGGTGTATAAGTATAGTATGAATACAACCGACCCCATGTACTCAATAAGTAACAAACCTAACCTTAGGTTGAAAGTAGTGACGAGTTAACACAAGGTTGGGTCCAATACCAATACCCCACAATAGTTCATAACAGCATAATACAAGTAATAAAAGATGTATCTCAGAAGTAAAATGCTCAGCTCGTTCACAGTTCCAGAAAATAGTCATGCTTTTCAAGTATCTTAGTGAAAACCCAAATCTTTTATCGAAAATTCCAAAAATACGAGTAAGTTTGAAAATTGTAATTTTTCCAAATATCCTTTCCACAGTAAATTAGATCTTTCATTTTCTTTCTAGATAGCAAGTGTGAAATACCTCTCTATGCCCATATATCAATGTGTGTAAAAAGCCATGAATGACGTGATACCGAACATCATGAGGAAAATATTACATCTTTATGCCTGTATGTCATGTGTGCATGCCAATGCCATGTATCTCAGAGATGAATCATGTACTCACAATCTCAGAGTACTCAATCTCACTGTCTCGCATCTTCTCTCACTATGCTCAATGCTCAGCACACTCAATCACTCCGCATTGTACAATACCCGCTGCGATGTGCAGCCCGATCCATATGTATATATTCGACTGCGCTCACTGGGGGTGTGCAGACTCCGGAGGGGCTCCTTTCAGCCCAAGCGCTATATCACTGCGGCGTGCAGCTCGATCCTATAGAATGTAATCAATATATCACTATGGCGTGCAGACCGATCCCATAAAATGTAATATATATATATCGCTGTGGCGTGCAACCCGATCCCATAAAATTTAATCAATATAATATGCTACGGCGTGCAACCCGATCCCAAAATGTCACTCTCACTAGGGCCCTCGGCCTCACTCAGTCATCAATCTCTCCAGTCTCACTCACGGGCTCACATTATCATGAAACTAGCCCGACAACAATGATATGATGTATCGATACATAATAACTGAGACTGAGATATGGTATGAATGCATGGATATGACTGAGTATGAAATATCAATGAAATCAGTGAGATGACAGTAAGAAACGACTACTATGGGTCCAAACAGTATCGGCATAATGCCTAAACATGATATCTAGCATGATTGCCAGCTTAACTACTTTATCACATGGTGAAAACACGGATATCAACAAAGTAGGACCACTATATAGCGCCATGGGAACAACAGAGTGTCAATTCAAATGGTCCACACCCACACGCCCGTCACCTAGCATGTGCGTCACCTCAACACTAATCACATAACACGTATTTCAGGGTTTCATACCCCCAGCTCCAAGATTAGAAGAGTTACTTACCTCGAACAGGCCAATACCAATGCCGAGCAAGCCAAACGATGCTCCAAAAATGCCATCCCGCGCGTACCGACCTCCGAACGGCTTGAAGCTAACCAAAAACTACTCAAGTACATCAAACAATGTTAAAGGAACCAATCCCAGTGAAAATTGATCAAATCTTGAATCAAAAGCCCAAAAATCGGCCAAACGCCCAACTTAGTCCCGCACCTTGGAACTCGTAAAAATTTACAAAATCCAACAACCCATTCAATTATGAGTCCAACCATACGAGTTTCACTCAAATTCGACTCCAATTCGATGTTCAAAACTCAAAATTCCTATTATGAAACTTTAGGCAAACCCCCCCAATTTTCCTCTTTAAATTCATCCACCAATTGCTAAAAACGAAGACGGATTCATGAAATGTAATCAAAACCGAGTAGAGAACACTTATCCCAATCCTTATGATGAAATTTGCTCCAAATATTGCTCCATTCCGAAGTCCATAGCTCAATATGTGATAAAAATGATCAACCCTCGAACTTATAACATTCTGCCCAGCGGTTCCGCATTTGCAAACAAATCGTCGCATCTGTGACCACCGCTTATGCGGTAAAAACTTTGCTTCTTCGAAAATAGCCTTTCCCAGCAACCCCCGCACCTGCTGATATCAAATTCTGCTTCTGCGAAGATTTTTGCCCCAGCGCTTCCAATCTCGCATCTGCACGCACGCATGTGCTCTATAAAAATCTGCTTCTGCGGTCTTCCTCACCCAGCCTCTTCTCGCTTCTGTGACTCCACTAATGCTTCTGCAACCATTGCACGGGCGCAATACCAGTCGTAGGTGCGGAACACTAGAACCAACAGCTTAGCAAAAATCCAAAATGCAATGAACTTTGAAACTTCAATCTTCCACAACCGATGCCGAAACCTATCAAATCACGTCCGATAGACCTCAAAATTTTCAGACAAGTCACATTCGACATTATGGACCTGCTCCAATTCCGGAATTGGAATCCGACCCCGATATCAAAAAGTCTACTCCCGGTCAACCTTCCCAAAATTTTCACTTTTGCCATTTCGAGCCAAATTCGACCACGGACCTTTAAATCACACTCCGGACGCGCTCCTATGTCCAAAATCATCCAACGGAGCTAACAGAACCATCAAAATTCCAATCCGAGGTCAAATGCTAAAAAGTCAAACTTGGTCAACTTTTCAAATTTAAAGCTCCTTAGTTGAGAATCATTCTTCCAAATCAGTCCCAAATAACCTGAAAATCAAAATCGACGACTCACACAAGTCAAAATACATCATACGGAGATACTCACGCCCGTAAACTACCGAGCGAAGTGCAAATGCTCAAAACGATCGGTCTGCTCATTACATTCTCCCCCACTTAAACATACGTTCGTCTTCGAACGTGTCCGGAGTTGTTCTCAAAGCCATCAAACCGTCGTATAACCTTGCCATGCACATACACGGGGGTGATCTCATGTCACCCTATCCCATACTGGCCCGACAACACAACATAACTGTAGTTTCTTAATTCAACCTAGCCCATAAACCTTAGAATCCAATTTCCAACATCTGGAATTTCTTATAAGATCAGAATCTCGCATCCTACACCCTGTATAAGTCTGAGCAAGCTGTACCAAGCCGCAACCATAACCCAAGATACAATCGCATAATATAACACATTACACAGATACTCGAAGCAATGATTTCTAATCACATTAGCTGCTCAAAACAACCCAATGACGGTAATAAACCTCATATCAAACAAGACTCCATTCTAAAACCTTCATACACTACTGATGATGAAGGGAACACGCAGAAACTCATAACCATTCATCAGATCAACCAGTCATGGAACTCCCTCTCCTTCGACAAGAACTATAGCAAATTTCTAAGCCGACTTTCGATATTATCCTTCCAACCATGCTATAATCTATTCCGATAGTATCCATTCTAGGTACAATGACCTCATCTCATCCAACACGACCACTCTAGTAACATGACACATCAATACAATCTAAAGCCATAACCTGTGCAATCCGTGCACCAATAAGCAACATTCCAAATATACTCAATCATGGAAAACAAATAACTCAAACGAGAGAACTGTCCCGCAAACTCAACAAGTACTGCCACAACGCAATGCTAAGAACCTATCACACACCGTAGAACCAAAACACACAAATCTAATACAAGGGATCATTTCTCAACATAACTCCGCTGCAATGCGTGACCCCATCCAAACATTGGTCCATATGAGACACCTCGAGCCACCATGCTCAAAATCAATAACCACGCACAATTCGACATCAAGTACCTAAAGTGCATTACCATAACCATGGAGAAGCAGATGACACAGTGCCACACAAAACCCGAAATAACATAACCAATACACCCTCAATCATGCAATACCCAACTACTCATCTCGCTCAAATTCCGCTATATGACCACAATAGAACCGCACCATGTGTGCCTAAAATCAAAGAATCACATCTCCTCGTAGAATATAAGAGTAACTCACAGAAAATTCCAGAACACGAATAAGCTCAGCAACAACCGAATGACACATCCATCAACAATAGCATTATGGAGCCAACCAATCCAACTCGGTGTAGAATACACATCCTAATTGGGCCTACCAATGGACCCCAATCAACTTCAGGAACCCACAAATGGATAAATAACCCTCCGAAAGCCCACAATGACTAAATCATAACACATACTATCATCTAGCTAGCTTCGGCCATGACTTCATAGTCCACAACCATAAAACAATCTGCCCTTAAGAACTCCCAGTCTCTGAATCCATAGAACACACGTATCACCATATCTGATCCTAATTCCCCCGCTAGAATGTCTAACACATCTCTCATACACAATCATCCCACAAGGAATACTTCTAAAATTCTTCCGTGCCATATAGCAAAATTTGAATATCAGCAGTCGATCAACCAGGAGAGTGCCACAGTACTAGTGAAGTATCCGTATATCAAAACACATTGCCTCTTATGAAATGTATACTATCATCAGGCCATACCGAAAAGTAATATCAGTTACCTAGTCATCTGAAACCGTCCATGCTGCCTACGAATCTATGACCTTCCCTTCCAAACTGACCTGTGACCCCGCTCACGTAAATTTCAATCTCACACAACACACCGCATATACCATGCCATCCTAAGAAAAGTACAAGAACTTCATAGTCCAATCCGAGTCACAAGCAGAATACATACCCGTTCAGTCAGAAACCTTCCATTTGATCTCACCCAGGTGAAAATCACTATACACAACATGCTCCTCACGCCAGTAGGAAATATACCCCTCGAACCTTGGTAAACACCATTGAGAACTCTTCAAACCTATTTGCACATAACTAAGCTATCAGAACCGAATCTCTCTATCTCAATTCAGCCACGCAGGTTGCCAAAACCCAAGAGCATTGCCACGAAACACCTGTAAAGATTAGCCACATCATAAGATCCAAAGAACCAATTATATCTATTACTGTGCTGATCCAACCTACTACTACGCTGTCCTGTTTCTCCAAGTCCTTCCAAATTGCCTTCAAATTGATACTTCTCCTTGCTGGAACACCACAATCCTTAACCAAAATTCACCACACAAGAGACCCTAATATAAAACCACAACGCCCTAAGGCCCATAAGCCACTGACTTACCTCTTAAGCACCCCAAGGCACCACAACCGAGACACCCACTCTAAAGAGACCTTATGTGAACCTAAAACTGTTTCCTTCACTTTCTTGATGCTGAAATGCATAATCCACAACGGTATAAAAATGCCACACGTCTCAGCACCATCCAATGTAACTCTCAGTTTCTAGCCATATACAAATCTTGAAAATTCCAAATCACTACATATAAATCTTAAATTCATCAGAACCATTCTCGAGAGTCATCCACTCTACTCAAATCTCAATTAAATCGACCAAACAGACCGAACGACCTATGCCCCATTAGCATACCAACACCAAAGGGAGTAACCCACACTCCTAAGAAACCGAGCAAATTCCTACTCCATGTACACTACATCCTTCGTGAATAACCACTCAATTATTTTATAATTCTCATATATCCATAGAGTGTAATACAACCTGTATCCAGAAATTCCTTTACCCGAGTCATCCTCAATCTCGACCTCTGCAAGTCATAACTGATTCACAAGTATACCCCGAACCGAAACCAATACAACACATAACCGTGTAATCAACTCGTCGATAGTAGAATCCCCCACTTGGCTCAAAGCCATGGAATTAAACATCTGACTACTTACAATAACCATACCCCATTACTACCACAATACCACAGTGAGATTCCATTAAATCCTTCATCCGCTCATGCAACACAAATCATCCAGTACCTCAAATCATCTGCAAATCTCGCGTTCATCCTGGTGATGGTTAAGCCAACTTCCACAGGCGATCCAAACTCAAATTGCAATATATATCATTCACTGGTAAAAGAGAACTCTCTACAAAATATCTTAGGGATCACACAACCTCAGGACACCTCGTAGGGGATAACCCACCTGCTTTGCCTGAAACTGACATCTCTCTACACCTTCCACAATTATGACTACTACGCAATTACTTAATCTTCTCGATTCTGAACTCACCAACAAGACATGAGAATATAGTTCACTCCACAATTAAACAACATGATAGATACCTCAATACACCCATAAATCGAGACCATACGTCAAATCCAGACAGAAATCAGATACCCCATAGTCCTTTCTACATCTCAAGTAAACTCTTCTCATCACATTCGAACAATCTGAACACATCTCGTAGTCACATCATACTCACCACATAGTCATCCAATCACAAATTCCACTAATAGGGACACCACCGGACATATAAGTCCCAAAAGCACGTGCTCACACAATCAAAATTTCTGTGCTCAAGCTACAGTCAAAACCACCTCATGTCCTCCAGACTGGCCCATTATCAGCACACCAAAATCACATCTCGCACCTCAACTATGGAATCACAAGCCGTCGTTGCACAGCTGATACCGAGCGCTCATATGCGCATACAAATACGTGGAAGGAATTCAAAGAGTTACGCTTCAAGATGAATCAATGCCGCACGATAAGGAACAAAAGATGGGAAGTATATCCTAAATGTCATGTAGCCTCTCGAAGATAGGTATGGACGTCATCATACCGATCCACAAGACTCTACTACATACTTGCTCATGACATGTAGAACATATGAACCTAGAGCTCTGATACCATCTTGTCACGACCCCAAATCCACTAGTCGTGATGGCACCTAACCCAACCCGCTAGGTAAGCTAATTAACCTCTAACCAATTCCAATAACAATTAATAAAGCAATTGAGTAAAGAAATATCTGAATTTTATACACTCTCTAAGGACTGGTAGTACAAATCATGAGCTTATAAAAATAGAGTTTACAAAGCCGAAATGAAATAAATTCATAGTCTGTTTGAAAAGTACATAAACAGAGTTTTATAGATCTAAGGCTACCACGAACAAGAGGCAGCTACAACCGGGACGCAGGTACATCTTCGATCCATCTCCCATCGAACACAGAAACATCAGCAACCAACATCTGCATGCAAGGTGCAGAAGTATAGTATGAATACAACCGACCCCATGTACTCAATAAGTAACAAACCTATCCTTAGGTTGAAAGTAGTGACGAGCTAACACAAGGTCGGGTCCAATACCAATATCCCACAACAGTTCATAACAGCATAATACAAGTAATAAAAGATGTATCTCAGAAGTAAAATGCTCAGCTCGTTCACAGTTCTAGAAAATAGTCATTCTTTTCAAGTATCTTAGTGAAAACCCAAATCTTTTACCGAAAATGCCAAAAATATGACTAAGTTTGAAAATTGTAATTTTTCCAAATATCATTTCCACAATAAATAAGATGTTTTATTTTCTTTCGAGATAGCAAGTATGAAATACCTCTCTATGCCCACATATCAATGTGTGTAAAAAGTCATGAATGACGTGATACCGTACAACATAAGGAAAAAAATGCATCTTTATGCCTGTATGTCATGTGTGCATGCCAATGCCATGTATCTCAGAGATGAATCATGTACTCACAACCTCAGAGTACTCAATCTCACTATCTCACATCCTCTCTCACTATGCTCAATGCTCATCACACTCAATCACACAATGTTGTACAATACCCGTTGCGGCGTGCAGCCCGATCCACAGATATATAGTTGACTGTGCTCACTGGGGGTGTGCAGACTCCAGAGGGGCTCCTTTCAGCCCAAGCGCTATATCGCTGCGGCGTGCAGCCCGATTCCATAAAATATAATTAATATATCGCTGCGGTGTGCAGCCCGATCCCATAAAATATAATCAATATAATATGTTGCGGTGTGCAGGCCGATCCCAAAATGTCACTCTTACTCGAGCCCTCAGCCTCACTCAGTCATCAATCTCTCTAGTCTCACCCACGGGCTCACAATGTCATGAAACTAGCCCGACAACAATGATATGATGTATCGATACATAATAACTGAGACTGAGATATGGTATGAATGCATGGATATGACTGAGTATGAAATATCAATGAAATCAGTGAGATCACAGTAAGAAACGACCACTATGGGTCCAAACAGTATCGGCATAATGCCTAAACATGATAACTAGCATTATTGACAACTTAACTACTATATCACATGGTGAAAACACGGATATCAATAAAGTAGGACCACTATACAGTGCCATGGGAACAACAGAGTCTCAATTCACATGGTGCGTGCCCACACATCCGTCACCTAGCATGTGCGTCACCTCAACACTAATCACATAACACGTATTTCAGGATTTCATACTCTCAGCTCCAAGATTAGAAGAGTTACTTACCTCGAACAAGCCAATACCAATGCCGAGCAAGCCAAACGATGCTCCAAAGATGCCATCCCGCGCGTTCCGACCTCCGTACGGCCCGAAGCTAACTAAAAACAATTCAAGTACATCAAACAATGCTAAAGAAACCAATCCCGATCGAAAAGGATCAAATCTTGAATTAAAATCCCAAAAATTGGCCAAAAGCCCAACCCGAGCCCGCACCTCGGAACCCAACAAAATTTATAAAATCCAACAACCCATTCAATTACGAGTCAAACCATACTAGTTTCACTCAAATCCGACTCCAATTCGGTGTTCAAAACTCAAAATTCCTATTATGAAACCTTAGGTCAAACCCCCCAATTTTCATGTTTAAATTTATCCACCAATTGCTAAAAACGAAGATGGATTCATGAAATGTAATCAACACCGAGTAGAGAATACTTACCCAAATTTTTATGATGAAATTTTCTCCAAATATCGCTCAATTCCGAAGTCCATAGCTCAATATGTGATAAAAACGATCAACCCTCGAACTTATAACATTCTGCCCAGCGATTCCGCATTTGCGGAGAGATCGTCGCATCTACCACCACTGCTTCTGCGGTAAAAACTTAGCTTCTACGAAAATAGCCATGCCATACAACCCCCGCACCTACGAATATCAAATTCCGCTTCTGCGAAGATGTTCGCACCTATGCGTCCAATCTCGCATCTGCGCGCACGCAGGTGCGCTACAAAAATTCGCTTCTGCGGTCTTCCTCACCCAGCCTCTTCTCGCTTCTGCGACTGCACCAATACCTCTGCGACCATCGCACCTGCGCAATACCATTCGCAGATGCGGAACACCAGAACCAGCAGCTTAGCAAAAATCCAAAATGCAATGAACTTTGAAACTTCAATCTTCCACAACCGATGTCGAAACCTATCAAATCATGTCCGATTGACCTTAAATTTTTCACACAAGTCACATTCAACATTACAGACCTGCTCCAACTTTTGGAATCGGAATCTGACCCCGATATCAAAAGGTCCACTCCCGGTCAAATTTTTCAAAATTTCTACTTTCGCCATTTCAAGCCAAATTCTACCACGGACCTCCAAATCACACTCTGGGCGCGCTCCTAAGTCCAAAATTATCCAATGGAGCTAACAGAACCATCAAAATTTCAATCTGCGGTTAGATGCTAAAAAGTCAAACTTGGTCAACTCTTTCAATTTAAAGCTCCCTACTTGAGAATCATTCTTCCAAATGAGTCCCGAATAATCTGAAAACCAAAATCGACGATTCACACAAGTCAAAATATATCATACGGAGCTACTCACGCCCGTTAACTACCGAGCGAAGTGGAAATGCTCAAAATGATCGGTCGGGTCATTACATAGGCTCATAGCAACGAAAAATACAAAACCGTCACAGGATTAGCGATGAAATATATTTGTAGCAAAGTTTAGCGATGGAAAAAACTATCGCTATATTGCTTATTTCTGTAGCTATTTTGACTAATTTTGTCTCTACAATTCATACAAAATTCGTCATTTGTTCTTACTAGCGATGAAAGCGTCTGTCGCTAGTCGTGTTATAGCTAATTCTTTCTTCTTTTTGCAACAAAACCTTTTGTCGACAATCAGTCTCAAGATTTAATTTTACGCGTTAATTTAATCTATGAAAAATATCTGTCGCTAATTTATTTTTAATCCGTTGCTAATTTTTTTAAATTCTTTTTATATATTATTTTAAATGTACCCTATTAAAGAATATTACATAAAAGCTATTAAACACACTTAATTAAAAGTTTTGATATTAATATAAATTTACATTATATTCAACAAGGTCCAAAATATATAGCATAATGCATATAACGGTATCGTTAACTACAAAAAAATCACAAGCATCAATAATAAAGTCCAAACAAAATAGGCTAACTATACGAGGCTGGAGAGTTACTGTCATCATTAGAACTTAATGCATGAACCTCATAAATGTTAGCAACATTAGAAAAGGTAGGAACTGTAGGTGCCACATCTGATGGGTGGTTGGTAAGATTAGTATTTGACTGATGCGAGGGTATGAAAACTAATTCGTGTACCCACTCAACGATTACATGAACTATATGATCTGTCAGTATAGGAATTAATCGCATCACTAACTCATCCAGATTCTCTGTCGTTGTCGAATAAGCATTTGGAGGTGCTGTTGACGATGTAGCATCAGATCCAAAAGAGTCACGAAGATTCGACCCGTAGTAGCATTTTACTTGAGATCCAAGACCATATACGTTTCTTTTATTTTCTCCTCCTGTGGCTTGATAATATGCTTTACACTGATCAATATCAGATTGAGTATGTTTTTGTTGTTGTAATAACTCTTGATATTTTTCCTGTAGAAGAGTTAATTAGTGAAATTGAAATACTAAAGAATATTGAGCATTCAATTTACAAAATGAAAAATATATATGAAAGTAAAGTCAATAAAGTTATTTAAAAGGTTGTCTTACATGTACGATTCGGGATTTCTCACCAACAAAATTTTTTCCATCATTATCATGCGTATGGACGTGCAAATACATCTCACTTGGTATTGGATCTCAACCCTTTTTAACTGCCTATACAAAAGTTATTTCATAAATGTTAGTTCTATCCCGTTGAACAGTTCTATAGTGGATTCTCATATCCCGATTCAGGTTGAGCGTCACCATGCAAATCATCACTAGAAGACATCTCACCAGTCACATTTTTTTCTCCTTGATACTTCCAAATAAAATAGTTCTCAACAAATCCATACCAATAAAGGTGCAATTTAACAGTTTCAATATTCATGTATTTAATGTTGTGACATTTTTTACATGGACATCTAACATCGTCACCACTCATGCGATTGCGCTGAAAACAAGCAAACTGGAAAAACATGTTCACACCGGTTATGAAACTGGAATTAATACCCCTCGGCCATCCAACCTTTTGTACATCCAATCAAACTCTAGATTATCCATGTTCCTATTTAATATTAAAATAAATAAGACATTATAGTTCTTTATTTAATAAGACATCAGAATGCTTTCTAAAGGGAATAACAAGTTGGCATCAAAATGCCTTCTTTTCTATTTACAAAGTAAAAAACTTGTTAAAAAGACTGACATATAGTTTCATTCCTTGCCTATCCTTCCTTCCAGAGATACTACAAGAACTAACTTTAAGATCAATATTGTATAAGAAGTCACTACATAAAGTTTTACTATATGAGATCAATACTATGAGAATGAATTCTTATAGTATAACACTGTATAATACTATATTAAAGTTTAGAAGTGAAAGATCTAAACTATATGAGAATAAATTCTTACAAGCTCATTCCATATCACAACATCAAGCGATCATTTTAAAAGAAGTCAAATAAGTATTGCTTAATTTAGAAAGCAAATCATGATCTAACTGGACATTCTATTAGAAAGAGGGAATAATATTGGTGAATAGTATTACCAGTAACATGAATATTGTCTAGGAACTACCTTTGAAGAGCCTTAACATATACTTGTGTATTAGTGTTGAAAGAAAGCCACATTTAGTTTGTTATCAGTTGACTTTTAACATAGCCGACACCTCTAAAATAAGGCTACATATAAAGTTTAGGTAAAATCCTACTTTAGAAAATTAACAGTGGAAATTTACAATAGAAAAATAACCAAAAACCAAGAACAGATAAGGGAAAAAAACAAAGAGTTAAAAACAATCAAGATGCCTTCTAAAAGGAAGAACAAGTTGAGCTTAAAAAGAAGACTTTAAAGTTTCAAATCACACAGTTCTTAACTGGAAACTCTATCATTTAAATTATGTACAAACGAGAATGGAAGAAATTCAAAAGGCAAACTAAGACTATAGATCTACAGACTCAAAATATTGCTCTGTATTCTTAGAGTAACGAATACACCCTTCATTCACCAAAAAAGAAAAGCAATTTACAGTAACTCTTCATATTTTTTTATTTAGATCTACATAGTTAGGTATTCATCCTTCCACATTATCATAAGTTCTTCACAAGTTACCACCTAATTCATTTTCAGTTAACTTTAGAAAGAAAGCAGCTAACATAGCTAGTACTCGTTGTAGAAATACCGTCGAGATAGCCATCAAAGAACTTCAAAGTGCGAATCCATCACATCCACTGAAAAATCTTGAAGGAAGATCCAAAAAAATGGCATTCAATCTCATCATGTTTATGAGATAAAATATATTAATTTCGAATACAAAATCAAACTTGAAAGAGACTCGAGTAAATGTGCATCAACAAGCCATTGAAGCATGAATGGGTAAATCCCTAATTTAAAAAAATTCAGTGGAAATCTAAACCCTAAAATATATCAACTTACTATTGACCAAAAAATATGAAAATCAAGGTATCAGTCAAACAAAAAGTACCATATCAAAAATTCCTCAACATAATTATATAAAGAGAAAAAAAAATAAAACAAAAGGAGAAACTTTACCTGATCAAACATAAGAATAATAGTGTAGACAAAGTGAAAAAATAGTAAAAATGAGGGCTTTCATCTGAGAATCGTGCAGAGCAGCAAACATAAAGTGAAGAACGAGGGTCAGAAACACACACTACTTCGAATTTCTTGGCAATTTCAAAATTCTATGGGAAATAGTTTGCAATTTCGAAAGTTTTCTTCGATTCGTTATTTGATATATTTATTTCCCATTGCATATGAGCCTTAGATTCACGCCCAATTTGTTGTATTTGAAGAAAAAAACTCACATTGTTAAAGAAGAGTGCAATTGGGAGTCTAATAGAGAGGAGAGAAAGTGAGCGTGTCAGTAGATTTGTGCCCTAGATTTTGGAATGTCTTTTAACTAGGGTAATTTTATTAATGAAAATTTCAGCAACGTAAATAGCGACGGATATAGTTTCTGTCGCTAATAATAACTAGGGAAATTTTATTTTTAGGAATCTAGTGATGAAAATTTTCGTCGCAACTAACTTTGGAATGTCTTGATAAGTAAAATGAATGCAGCGACAAATTTTTGACGTTAAATCCATTGCTTAGTTTTAATAAATATTTTTTGCCCCACTTTCGTCGCTAAATTTGTAGGTAAAATAGAGGCACTAATATTGTGCCAATTTTTAGCGACGAATATATGTTTTTGTCGCTAATTCGTCGCTATATTTGATGCGAATTCTTTTGTAGCTTATTTGGCGACAAACTATAAAATTCTTCGCTAATCCGTCGTTATTTAGGTATGGAATATGGCTTGTCGCTAAATTCTGTCGCTAAATACTATTTTTTTGTAATGATTATTCTTATAAATGAACTCCAAACTTCTCAAAAATTAAAATCGACTGCACGTGTAAGTCATAATACATAAAGTGAAGTTACCTAAGACCTCAAACCGAAGACCTCAAACCGCCAATCTTAGAGACCAAAATGGCCGGATGGGTCGTTACAGTATATGATCCAAGGAACCTTTCTATTCAAACCTCGGCAACCGCGGCATGGCTAACGACATGGTCTTAGCATGACAATGAAGAATAGCGTGGTACGAAGATAACCAAACATTACCCATGATCACATCAAAATCTACCATATTAAGCAATAGAAAATTAACTCTAGTCTCGTAGCTCCCATATAGTGACAAAACAAGAATGATAGACATGATCCACCACAATAGAATCCCAACGGATGTAGACACATAAATCGAATATCGATAGAATCATGAGACATATCCAAATATGAAGCAAAGTAGGATGACACATACGAATAAGTATAACTCGGATCAAATAAAACTGAAGCATCTCTATGATAGACTATAACAATACATGTAATGACTGCATCTAATATGACGCCTCGGTCTTATTAGAGAAAGAATAACAACGGGCCTGTCCTCCTCCTCAAGGACGACTTATACCCGCTTGTCCTCCACCTCTAACTGACTGTGCATATGGAGTGGCATTTGGAGCAAAAATCAAAGCCTGATTACCCTACTGAAGTACACCCAGCCGAAGTCTGGGGCAATCTCTCTCAATGTGCCTAGTATCAGCACACTCAAAACAACATCTCTGTGAATGTGGCTGATTGAATTGAGTCTGCCTCGGTCGCTTAGAATAACCGTTGTAGGAAAAAGACAAGTTATGATGACATTGAAGCTTAGGCTGTCCAGTACAAGTTCTCTAAAATCCATGGCTAGAGGGAGCACTATGTAAAACGTGAAGTGCATACTGAATTGGCTAATTGAGATGACCTCTACCATGTCGAGCCTTTCCCCCAGAGCAGGAGCCATTAAATCCTCCAAAACAACGAGGCTTCTTAGCCTCCCTATCATCCCTCTCTTACCTAAGGATACGATTTAACCTTCTAGAAATCTCCAAAGCCTGATGAAATGCAGTCTCAGTCTCCATCTCCCGCTCCATCCCAAACCTAAGGCTTAGGTGAGTCCCTAAAAAAATCTATAGACTCTCTCCTCTCCGTAGAAACCAGAGGAGCTGGATGGAATGATATCTCTGTAAACCTCATAGAATACTCGGACACAGTCATACCCCTGGTGCAAATGCTCAAACTCACTATGCAACTTATCCCCGTGGGTCAGTGGAATGAACTCCACTAAGAAAAGATCGGAGAACGGAGACCAGGTAAGTGATGTTGCTCCAGCTGACCTAATCGCCTCATAAGTTTGTCACCATTTATATGCTGACCCTGTCAAATGAAAAGAGGTAAAGTCAACCTCGATCGACTCTACCAAACCCAAGGTACGTAGAATCTGATGACACTTAACCAAAAAAAACCTGTGCATGCGGAGGTTTTTGGGTCCCTCCCCCAGCTTGTGAAGTAGCTGGTACAATCGGAATCAACCCTGCCTGGGCCAAACACTTGTACATACTCATAAAATGAGCTAAGGTCTCCTGAAGCCCCGTGTAGCAATAGGCTCCTCAGGTGCATACTCAACATGCTCGGGCTCCTGATAAATCTCCTGCTCCTCAACTGGAGCTACAACTGGCTCCACCACTAATGCTATACTAGGGGCTCTAGCTGCAGTGCGCCACCTCGGCCCCAACCTCTCACCGCTCTGACAGGGGCACTGATGTTTGCTCAGCTAATTCCGAATATCGTGTCCTCACCATGTATGAGAAAAATAGAAGAGTAAAGATTCAAACTTGAGAATAAATCAATCCGCTCGATGAAGAATGGAAGAGAGTGAAATTTCCTTATAGCCTGGTAGCCTCTTAAAGATAAGTACAGATATCTCCGTAGCGATCGGTAAGACTCTACTAGACATGCTCATGACTCATAGAATCTATGAATCTAGGGCATTGGCACCAACTTGTCACGACCCAAATCCTGCCAAAGGAGTCGTGATGGAACCTAGCCTCTACGACTAGCTAAGCCAATCACACAATGATCCAAATTATCAAAATAAAATATACAAACTCTGAAATTCTAATAGAAACGGCGGAATAAAAGCTTCAACAAAACCAAAACATGGGTACATAAGTCAAACTTCCCAAAAGCTTATAATACTGAGTCATAAGCTCTAATCAGAATATATAGCGAGTCTCAATAAGTACAATACTGATTGAAAGTAAATAAAACAATATAAAAGGAGGGAAGGGGACTCCAAGGTTCTGCAGCATTTGTGCAGCAATCCTTGACTCCTCTTGAAGATAACACTCGCTCACTCACGAGGTCCGCTAACTCCAGCAACTAGATCTGCACAAAATATGCATAAGTGAAGTATGAGTACACCATAATCAGTACCTGGTAAGTATCAAGACTAAACTCGGTAAAGTAGTAATTAGGTTCAAGTCATATGACACTCAATAGTCAAAGAACCTGTGCAATATATCAATAAGTGGCAATAGAATATGTAACAAAAAGATATCAACAATTTTGTTAGAACATGTGATAACAATTCAACATAGGAAAATCCATTATTGGCAATAAATCATCAACTAGAATCAGAGAAATATGATAGCATGTCCAATGCAACTAGAAACTCGTAGAAATACATGTCGAAGTTTAAAGAAAGCATGTACATGATACAAAATATCATCCCCATTTAGTCACATGAACATCATCAAGAAAATCACCCTCAAACCATCACATAAATCATCAATAATGCAACCCTTAATATGCCGCATGTGCAATATCAAAAAATGCTGTCCTTATTTCGCCACATGTGCATATCAAGAATAATCACCCTTATTTCACCCCATGTGCTTATAAGAATCACAATCGCACGGTAAAACATCGTGCCGCAATATCATCACAATCGCACGGCAATACCTCATGTCAACTCCCAATAATTCAGCCCAACATGTCCACATGTGTCGTAATTATAACAATTTAATATGCGAAATAACCATCAAAAGACATATACTCATAATTTGCCAACAAGGTGCACAAAGACATGATAATAATAAATTACGGATGAGTGTCCAACATCTAAAGCATGGCTACGGCTAAATAATATAGCAAAGTTTTCACACGAGTCCTAATATATGATTAGATTCCAAAATAGATGTACAAGTCCCTCTGGCCTATGTGAACGCGATCAACCCCTCGCAAAAACAAAGGCTCAGCTCGAGAAATCTCCCAGCCTGCTATCCTCCTATGTAAACGAGATATCCAAATCGCAAACGCGAAGGTCATTTAGTTACAACTCATCGCAAATGCGACCCCTACTATCACAGACGTGAAAAAGAATTTCCTACCCAGCTCAAAAGAACTCCGCGATCGTGACAAACCTCCACGAACACGAAGAAGGGCTTGACACCAACAAAAATCTACAACTCTTAAAAAATACTTCGGGTGATTCGAAACTCACCGGAGCCACGTGGGAACCCGTCCAATCACACCAACAAGTCCATGAATACTACCTGGATCTATCCATAACCTCCAAACACATAAGATAATATCACAACAACAAATCAAATGCCAAAACGCAAATTGAACTTCTCTTGAGTTCATGACATTCAATTTCTAACCAAGCGTCCGATTCAAGCCTAAGCAATTCGGAATGACTCAAACTTTGCACACAAGTCTTAAATCATAAAATGAACCTATTACAACTTCTGGAACAACAATCCGACCCCGATAGCCTCAAAGTCAACTCTTGGTCAAATATATGAACTTTTCAAACCTTCAAATTTCCAACTTTCTCCAATTAGAGTTAAATCAGCCCTAAGAACCTCCAAATCTAAATCTGGACATATGCATAGGTCCAAAATCACCATATAAACCTATTGGAATTATCAAATCACTAATCCGAGGTCGTTTATATAAAAGTCAAACCTTGATCAACTCTTATAACTTAAGCTTCCAACAAAGAAACTAAGTATTTCAATTCACTCTAAAACCTTCCCGGAACCAAAATAACCATCCCCACAAGTCACAAAACAATAATCAAACATATATAAAGTATCAAAAGAGGAAATGAGGCTCAAATACGTAAAACAACTGGCCGGATCGTTATATTACTGAATGATCACCTAACATTGTAAGCAATGACAATGTGATAATATAAAAGAAAATTTGCATTGTTAGTGTATATGAGTGTCAAAATGCTTAGACTTTGTTCTTAATTGGCTAGGTCAATTAACTTTACATGGTGACATCTATTGGGGCAGGCCTAACACATATAGCTCTTTCACGTTTCGTTTTCTTTTCTAATGATTGTCTCCCTCGAGTCTACCAATCACTTGTAGTATTGAGAAACTTATTTGAATAAATGATCCAGAAAAGTAAAGAATCCAGCTAACGGAAATTTAGGTAAAACAAATAACAAACAAAACAATAATTTCTTGTGCAATATGCATAAAGTTGGATCAATAAAGACAATTAGCATAATTGATCTAGTTGAGAAATCAATAATTTACTCTATAACTTTGAGGGAATCATATTGTGACAAAAATTTCGGTTTAATTTGGATGCCCATTTAGGAGGTGCTAAACAAATTCCATCATTGATTTGAGATCTTGATAACGTGAATATTCAGTCTATTCAATGCTAGGCGCTCGTAACAATCTATATTCCGGAGCATACAATGATTCTTTCATGACCTGAAGTGTTAACCTACCTGCTAAAATATTATTTGTCTTTATCCAATATTTCAGTATCACAATTTCATTTTTATCTAAATTGCGGAGTAAATGATAAATTCAGCAAAATTTAATGTACCGGCTCTTGAATGCCCATTATGAAATGCCCGTTATGTACATGTATAGCTGCATTATATTACAAAAGAAAATTCTGACGAAGATTAAACATCTTCATAGTGACATTAATTTTTATACAAATTAAATGAAACAAAAGAGAGCAGAATTATACAGAAAAGCCCAGAAGGAATGGAAAAGGATAGCTAGAGCTGGAACAAGAATTAAGTTATGAAGTTCAAATATTAAATTATAATTAGCAATATGTGAATATTGTAAAACACTGCTTGTTAAAATCTTTTTTCTCATTTTCATTTTTTCTTTTACTAAACGATCCACCTAGACATTGTCACAGGGATTTGGTCTAAATGATAGAGGCAATCTCCGTATTCTGCCTAAAACGATTAACTATAGGTCATAATAATTTATTTAAAATATTTAAGTAAAACGTGGCTAAAAAAAGATCTCTTTAACTAACCAAATAATAATGTTGCCATATAAATTGAAATAGAGACTTAACAAAGCAGCAGACAAAAAGCTTTTTCTTCTCCTTCTTCTCCACTTTTTCTTCATCTTTTTTGCACCGACAAAAAGGTCTCCAAGATCAGCCTTCTTATTGAAAAAAAATTCATCTCCCTTTACTTTTTAAAATACAAAATCTTATAATCACTTGAATAATTAGGCTATCTAAACATGATGAAAGGCCATGAAAGAAGAACTAAGTACCGACTAGCTTCTCAATTGACAACAATCCTGACCTATACAAGCTGTGGAAAGGGGATCTGCCAGAAGACATAGTAGTTCTTTTGCTCTTTTTAAAATTTGGAAGGACTCAAGGAAATGAATTTAATTTAAATTCTATCATTAAAGGCAACAAACACACATGCAATCTTAAAAGAGTATCGGTTGAACAATGAAAAAAATGTGATGCAACAATTTTAATGTGTTGTGTTTTTCTTTGAAGTTCAGAGAATTTTCCTAAAGTTCCTCGAACTCTTCTTGAAGTTTCAATTGTATAAGTTTCGAACTCTAGGATATTTGATAAATGATCAAAAGTGCATGATTTTGAGTGTTTCAACTATGTTCATTATGTGTTTCGAGTGTATGAGAATGAGTTTGAAAGAAAAGTGATCAAAATAGGACGATTCAACACAAAAAAGAAGACGAAAATAAAAATCTGGGAGCATGCCATTGGGTGTGTGTCACGCGAACTATAGCACGCTGGAGGAGTCGGTGGTGTTTCAAAAACAATAAAGTATAGGCCCTTGGCGAGCATGGTGGCACGCAAATTAAAATAGAGAAAATCAGGAGCGTGCAGAAGGTTGCGCGCTGTCACGATCCAAAATCTACATAGTCGTGATGACACATTACCACAATATGCTAGGTAAAACAAACATAGAGTAATGCAACACAAGTGGCAAATCAATATAACAAGGAGTGAAATAGCTGAAATCTATATATTATCTCAATGATTGGTAATACAAGTCATGGGGCACTAAGATTTAAATTTACAAAGCTAGTTCGAAAATAAATACAACATCTATTCGGAATATACATAAACAAAGTATAAATCCCAAGCTACCGAGGGCAAGTGGTAGCTATATCCGGAAAGCAAGTACATCTTCAATGATAATCTTTGTCATCCACAGCGGCTCAGCTCCAAGATCTGCATGCAAGGTGCAGAAGTGTAGTATGAGTACAACCGACCCCATGTACTCAATAAGTATCTTGACTAACTTCGGTGAAGTAGTGACGAGGCTTTTTAGTTAAAAGATAATCATTGATATCAAGGATACTCATTATATATATATATATATATATAACCCGCACAGCTCAATAACATAACCGTGTACCCAGTAGCAATGATAAAGTCTAAACGGGGAATACAGGTACCACACAATGCACATAAAGAAGATGTGCGCAAGCCTCTCAACAGTTCAACATGTAAAGAAGGTATTCTTCTGATATCAAATATGTAACGACCCTGACCGGTCATTTTGAGAATTAGCATCTCGTATGGTGGCTTAAGGTCTCGAGCGACTTTGTATTATGTATTATGACTTGCGTGTGTGGCTGAGTTCGATTTTCAGATGATTCATGATTGATTTGGAAGAACAATTCTTGTTTTAGAAGCGTAAGTGAAAAGAGTTGACCAGAGTTTGACTTTTATGTAGACGACTCCGGAATGGTGTTTTGATGATCCCAATAGCTTCATATGATGATTTTAGACTTAGGCGTGTGTCCAGATTTAGATTTGGAGGTTTGTAGGTTGATTTGATATATTTTGGCAAAAGTTAGAAAAGATGAAGGTTTAGAAGGTTGAGAGGTTTGGGACTGGCATGCAAATTTTTACATCATTCCAGGTTGATTTGATATGATTCGGCGTGAGTCGTAGAAGTTGAAAGTTCATAAGTTCATTAAGTTCGATTTGAGGTGCGATTCATAGTTTTGATATTGTTTGATGTGATTTGAGGCCTCGAGCAGGTCTGCATTATGTTATGAAACTTGTTGGTATGTTCGGATAGGGTCCCGGAGGCCTTAGGTGTGTTTAAGATGAGCTATGGCCCATTTCTTCATGCTTTAGAGTTACTGGTTTCTGGTGTGACTGTTGTTCATCGCGATCACGAAGATGAAGACACGATCGCGAAAGGTTTCTTGGAGCTCAGGAATTTTGTTCATCGCGGACGCGATCGTGGGCACGTGTTCGCGAAGCTTTAGCTGTCCGTTGTCCGCGTTCGCACCTGTCTTTTCGCATTCACATAGTGGAGCTGGGAGCTGGTAGACCTTTACTCATCGTGTTCGTGTTTTTCTATTTGTGTTCGAGTATCCTATTGTCATTGTTCATCGCGTTCGCGAGATGTGTGCCACGAACGCGAAGCTTTATTTTTACTAGGCAACATTTTGTTCGTCGCGATCGCGAGGATCCTTCCGCGATCGCGTAAGAGGAATCACTGGGCAGAATATAAGTACTCTATTTCGAGGATTTTTGATATTTTATCACTTTTGGGGTTAGAGAACTCGGTTTTGGGCGATTTGGAGAGGATTTTCATGCCTTGGATTTAGGTAAGTGTTCTTCACCCGGTTTTGATTATATTTCATGATTCCATCTTTGTTTTTATCATTAAATTAGTGAGGATTTGATTATCACTTTATTTCATGATTCCATCTTTGTAAAAATGTTCAAAAATATAAAATGAGGATTTGAAGGCCGATTTGATGTCGGAATTGAGTAATTTTGGTATGGTTGGACTCGTATCGGAATGAGTGTTCGAACTTTATAAATTTTGTCGGGTTCTGAGGTACGAGCCCAGGATTGACTTTTTGAATTGACTTTTTAGTTTTTATTAAAGATCGAAACTTTATTATCCATAATTGTTTTCTATAATTTTTATTTATGATATTGAGTTATTTTGGCAAGATTTGAGCCGTTCGAAGGTTTGTTTCACACAAGAAGGTCATTTTGAGTATTGATTTTGCTTATTTTAGGTAAGTATCTTGCCTAAATTAGTGTGGAAGAACTACCCCTTAGGATTTGAATTATTTGTGTCATTTTTGTGTCATGTAAAAGCTGTGTACGCGAGGTGACGAGTACGTACTTAGACTTATATGTGGAACTCGACCGATTTAGACTCTTAGGCTTCTTTCATGTATTTATTTGGAATTGTTAGCACATGTTATATCCTTTATTTGTCATACCTACTATCACATACTTTATTTGAAGTTGTTGTTATATCTCACATTCTTTACTTGTCGAGTTTGCTCTTATATGCTTTATTTGAAGTTGGTATCACTTTTATTATTATGTAATTTCTTTTATAATTGAGTTACTCTTAGTTGAAATTTTTGTTACATCATATCCTTTTGTTGCCGAGTTATTCTCATGCATTTAGGCGTAGTACTAGTTCGTGCCATCTCTTTCATTGTTAGCCTAATTCATATACTAGAATCCGAAGTTTGCCATTTCATGAAAATACTTTCACTATCGAGTTTCTGCATCGGGCTGCCCTTTTACTTTCACTATCGAGTTTATCCTTAAACAATTAATTGGAATTGAGGTTACCGAAGGTTATTAATCTATTTTAATTGAATGTGTATTTAAAGGGGGTGTTGTTCCTTGTTGAGTTACTTTCTCGTTTATTTTTTTGTTATTGAGATTCTATACACATTGTGTTTGAGCTGTGGGCTATTTGTTGTAGAAATATTGATATTTTTGGATCTTTGGAAAGGTTGTGGCCTATGGGCACTTGTGGTGCGAGTTAATATGTCGTGTTGTTGTGATGTTAGTCATGTGAATTATTGTATGGTTTGGTTGTTGTTATGCGGAGTATAAGGGTATCATTTCACCGTTGTTGCTATGCAGGGCATAAGGGTGGTATCTCACTGTTGTTAAATGTGCGGAGTGATACTGGTGGCTATTGTATTATTGTACGGACGGAGCGATAATGATGGCTATTATACTGAGTGATACAGATGGCTATAGGAGTGATACAAGTGGCTAATGATATTATCAGGGCGGAGTGATATGGGTGGCTATCGGAGAGATAAGGGTGGCAATGTCAGGGATGATGTGTGATGGCTTGGGAATATTTTGTTGGTGATATTCGTGTGATGGTGTGCTTTTCCTTGTTTATGTCATACACCTTACATGACTTATTGTGTTTCTTCGATGAGCTACTCGATGTCTTTGATATTACTTGTTGACTTGGGCTGCAGTAATACACTCGCTCAAGCATACACCGCAACATGCCACTTGTACTAGCTCAGGAGTATGAAACTTGACATTTATTGATCATGCCCATGCATTCTTGTATTATCTGTTTCCATGTTGATATTGAGCTTGTGACCATGACGGGTGGATTGTGATTGTGAGCCTGTGACTATGCCGGACGGATTGTGATTATAATCCTATGACTACGCCAGGCGGATTGTGAATGTGAGCCAGTGATCATGTCGAGCGGATTGAGATATTGGCATGTGAGTTAACAGTGCGGTTGTGATTTAAAATGTGGGCACAAGGTGCCGTGAACAAATGATAGTAGGTTGAGACCCGTGACTTGTGACTATGAGATGAGGTATTTCCGGTAATTTCATTGGGAAACTTGTGTTAGAACGACTTGATTAATTGGTTGTCATTTATGTTCCTTATTTGGTTTCAACGGTGCTTTCACGGTGTTCTATTGCTTACTGTTTATGTTACATGTTGATTCTTGTTTCCATTGACTGATTCCTGCTTTCATTATTAGCTTTATACTTCTATACTGCACAGGTTATTTTGACTAGTAGGTGTCTTAACTTGTACCTCGTTACTACTCCACCGAGGTTAGTCTTGATACTTGCTGAGTACCGATTATGGTATACTCATACTACACTTCTATATATATTTGTGCAGAGCCAGGTATTCGAGATATCAGACTCAGGTAGAATTAGCTTATTGATCGTGAGTATTCAAGGTAGATCTTCTTGGTCGTCGCAGTCCCTTAGAGTCCTTTCCTTTCATTGTACTGTCAGCTTGTCATTTGAACAATATTGTATTTCGATCTTTGAGATCTTTCCATGTATTCAGCTGGAGTTTATGACTCTGTATTACCAAATCTTGGGAGGTTGTTATGATTATTGCCGCGTAAGCTTATTTCGCTTTTTTTCCCGGTATTCACATTAGACTTTGTTTCAAATTATCATTGTTAAAACTGGCTTAATCGTTGTTAGTAATCGGCTTACCTAGTTTTAGAGACTATGTGTCATCACGACGACTACAGTGGGATTTTGGGTCGTGACAAAATTACACATCAACAATTATATATAGAAAAGATATGCTCAAATACTATTCCAGTTCAACAACTCATCATATAGAGAAGATATGCGTCGAACATCATTAAATCATCAAGCTTGCATATAGAGAAGATATGCGTAAAGTATCAAATAATCCTTCCACATTTGTATATAGAGAGGATATGCATGAAATACCGAATAATCCTTCAGCAGTTTCATATAGAGAAGATATGCATAAAATATCAATTAATCCTTCAACAATGGAATATAGATAAGATATGCATGATCAAATAAGTCAAGTCACACAGATTCACATATAGAGAAAATATGTACCATATCTCATCTCATCAAGTAAGGTAGCATATAGAGAAGATATGGAATACGTTTCGGAGCTAGAATATAAAGAAAATATGCAGTAAAATCATGTATACATCCAAGGAGGTTGCAAATTGATAAGAGATGCAAAGTCCAAACCAGAATGATTGTTCCATGACCACGACAACAAGAAACCTATCGGTTTCTCACAACTTGTGTATACACCATCAAGAGAGAAACATGAGAGGGTGAACGTATGGGGATGGATCCTTTTCCACATGATACACAGACAACTCACATGTTGTACGAACAACTAACATGCCAGTAATATAACCACACAGATAACTCACGTACCAAACAACTCATCCCGCACGGACCACTTACGTGATGCTAATCCAGTCCATCGCACATAAGTATATAAAAGAATACATATATACGAATAGTGGATATCAAATCACATACTCATGGACTGAAGAAGATAGCATGATAAGGTGTATGCCTGTGCGAGTGTACAAATACAACTCAAAATTAGGCAAATACACCACACAATAGCAAATGCCATGCTCAACAGGGAATCAACACCTCTACATGTTCTCTAGCATGATTCACGGAGCTCGTGTAGTTATACAAACATATAAGGCATGATAGCAAGAAGCACAATATCAAAATCAAGGCATAGTACAACCTAAAGACTACTCCGATCATGAATCATACATAGCATCCGTATATACTATCGTCACATTGCATAAACGTCGCTTCTCATAGATTTCAATTAGACAAACAAAGTTATATCCTAAGGGTTATTTCCTCAACGAGATTAGGCAAGATACTTACCTGAAACAAGCCAAATTAATACTCTAAAAGCTCCTTACCGGTCCAATAAACTCAACTCATCTAGTATAAGATAATCGACCGATAGGCTACACCAAATGCCCCTAGTGCTACATATGACACCATCCGTGCACCAAACAAGTAACAACTCGAATGTAACCAATGACGGAAGGAGAACCAAATGAGAGAATCATCCCGCAAACTCAACAGATACAACCACAAAGCACAATGCTATGAATCCATCCTACAGAGAAGAAGCAAAACACACAAAATCAGCACAAAGGATCACATCCCAATATAACTCTGTTGCATAACCCGATCCAAACAAACCAATCCACATGGAATACCTATTGCCTAAATTATTATACCCACAAAACATGTGTGTATCTACATCAAGCACACAAAGCGCATGATCATAACCATGGAGGAACGGATAGCACCATATGCTACTAAAAGGAAAAACACGACCAAGTGCAATAAGCAACTCGACATCACAATAACCATCTCATCAAACTTTGGCACAAGGTCCAAGCAATACCACACTATGTGTTTGAATAGTCAACAATCTCACAACCCATCATAACATAAGAGGGTAACACATGGAACATATCAAGTCATGAATAAGATCAACTCTAGTCGATGACACACTCTTCAACAATAAATGTGTTGAGTAAACAAACTTGATCCAATGTAGAACACACATTCTCATTAGGCCTACCAATGGGACCCTAAATCAACTTCGATCATCCAAAAATAGGCAAATAACCTTCCAAAAAGTCCATAGTAACCTAACCATAACACATACAATCAACACTCAAACTTTTAACAAACCTTTATAGTCTGCAACCAAGGAATAATCTGCCTATGAGAACGTCCGGTCCATGCACCTCAAGAATACATGAATCTCCATATCCGATCCCAACTCTACCACTCAAATGACTGACACATCCCTCATACACAATCATCTCATGTGACATACTTCCACAAATCTTCCATGCCATATAGCAAAATTTGAACATCAATAGTCAACAACCATGCAATTTCTATAGTACCAATTCAGAATCCGCAGATCATCACATAATGAATCTACTGCTATATACACCATACTCAGGCGATACAAGAAAAAGCTAACATCCTCTTAAACATCTGAAATCTTCCATGCCGTCTAGAACTCATGACCTTTCTTTCAAAATCGAATTGCACCTCGTACATGCAAATCTCAATCCCATATTGAGCACGCATATATCATTCTAACAAATGAAAACACGAGAATCCCATTATCAACTCTGAATCACAAGTAGGATAGACACCATATTAACCATAAACCTTCCACTTAACTCAATCTAGAGAACATCACAACACGTCACAAACCTTCCACACCTCTAGAAGACCTCTACCTCGAGTTGTGGTCAAATCCATTATTAACTCTTCAAAACCCTTTTTCACATAACCAAACCATCAAACTGAACCTCTAATCCAACCAAGTCGCACAGGCTACCAAACCCAAGAGTATTCCCACAAAATACCCGTAAAGCCTTGATGAGTGGTGATTTTACCACTCATTCTAGTCTCTTTTCTTTAGTTTTTGCGTCCTTTAATTATAATATGAGGTTGTTTATGGTGTGTATTGCTAGATTTTCAGGTAAATGATGCCACGAAGAGACTTGAATTCAAGTGAAGTGGAATTGAGAAAAAAGGAGTACAAAAGTGCAAAATCCTTCAGTAATTGCGCATCTGCGGAACACTGTCCGCATATGCGACCTCGCATCTGTGACCTGGAAGGCCATATCGGCGGAGTTAAGCTTCACTGGGACCGCATCTGTGGCAAAAACTCTGCACCTGCAGAGTCGCTGGTGCGACTATTTTGTCCGCATCTGCGGAGGAAGGGAATTTTACATGGGCTCGCACCTGCGATGGATTATCCGCATCTGCGGAGTCGCACTTGCACCACAATGTCCGCATCTGCGGAGTAGGCAAAATCACCTGAGTTCACGCATCTGCGATTGAAGGCCCGCATTTGCGGAGCCGCACCTGCGAGGATCTTTCCGTAGGTGCGGTCAACGGGTTTCTGACCTGGGCAGTATTGACATTTCACATTTTCTCAACTCCAAACCCACAAATACACGAGCATATCATATCTTGGAAAATCTTTGGCTTATTTTCAGTCCATATACTAGAGAGAACAAGTCTTGGAAGCTAAGGTTCTTGCACACACACTTGGGTCTTGAAGATTTGAAGCTTTTGGTTGAGATTTTCTTACTCTTTTATGCTCATTTCTTCATTTCCTTGCTTTGTATTGTATATCTAAGTGTGTAGTATTTATTTCCAATACTTGAATCTTGTTTATGGAAATATTCATATTTAAAGTGTGGATTAAATACCTTGTTGTGCTTATGTATTGAACGATTTTTATTCATTATGAAGCGAGTTGTTATTTCTTTAATTATTCATGTTCTTAAATGTTTCCAAAGGGATTAGCTAACCCTAGGACTCGCCCATTCACTTCGGATTAATTTTGGAAAATATAATTCGGGGTTGGGAAAGATTAATTAACAAGAACTTGAGGCGTTAACCCTCACTTTATAGATTCTAGCTAGGGATAGGAATGAACTACTTGTAGCCATATTCGGCTTTGCTTAATCTCTTAATTGTTTTAGGGATAATTCAATTAGGAAGTCTTGTTAGTCTTCGAGAGAAGCTAATATAGAGTTATTATCCGAGGCTAATAAATAATAAACTCGTTCATATTTATAAAATTGCGAAATATATTGGATCGTTACTTGAGTGTAAATCCCGATGCACCCATGCTTGTAGCCATTGATCATTTTACTTGCTTTCTAGGTTTGTTTACATTTTCGTATTTAGCTATAATATTTTCTCAACTACCATTCTAAGTGTTTGGCATTGCATAATAAGTGATAATTCTCTTACATTTCTAATCGCCTACATATTGTTCTCTGTGGGATTTGACCCCGACTCATAGTTGGGTAAATTATATTGCATGCGACCGTGTCCATTTACTTTTTAGTAGTGGATTTGGACGTCATCAAAATTGGCGCCGTTGCCGGGGAATAATTTGGCGTAATTTAGGTTGTTTGAGAAATAAGCGTAAGTGCTTTGGTTCAAACTTGTGAATATTTGTGTATTTTTCTTTCTTACCTTGGTCTATTTTTCTTGTTTGTTTCTTGTTTATTTTCTTAATTTTGAAAAGAAAAAAAATGGCATCATATAATGAAAATTGGTCAGATGGCAGTTGTTCATACTTTGATGACCCTTGTCCTTATTGTGGAGGACCACACTCGTGGCAAAATTGTTTAAATTCTCTCGGGGGTGGATTTTGCGCACAATCTAAAACCCACGAGTGGAGTATTTGTGATAATGTGGTCGTCAAAATGGTCATTGGGATGATTGTGCTTATTTATCCTTCCCTTCCCCAAGCCCCCACTATGATGATTCTACTTTTTGTGATGAAAATTATAGGGATATGGAAGTGGAAGAAATTGAGCATGGTCAAAATAGAGAGTTTAAGCTCATGTTAGAATGCCTACTTGAAGGAGGAAACAAAGAGCAAAATGCCTTGAAGGAGCTTTTGGAAAATAGTTTCCAAAATAATTTGGTGCTTGAAAGGTTAAACTTACAAATGGGAGAAATGCTTGAAGATTTAGAGGTCCAAAAAGCCTCGGAAGTAGATGATAGCCAAGAACCTTCCTTAGATGTGGAAGCCGAAAATCCGTCCTTGGCACTTGATCAAAACCAAAAAGAACTCTCAAATGCTCAAAATGAAGGGATGATGCTCATGTTGGAGGCCATTCTTGAAAATGAGGAGAAGCAAAGCTTGGCACTCGAGGACTTAAAACAAGCACTAACTCAAAATGATGATAGTATCCGCACCTTGGAAAATCAAATAAAAATATTGGTTGAGGCTCACTATGCCCACCAACTTGAGAGTATGGAAAGAGATCAAGAAGAGTCCGACTTCGAGGAAGAAAGCGAGCTTTATTTTGAGGAATCAAGAATTGAATTTTTGCCAACCGACTCCATGAGTGTTAATGATGCCAAAACAAAATATGGAATTAGAGTCAACCGGTGTAAGTGAAAATATGGTTGAAATTGACTCTAATTTGGGGGGAAAAGAGAATGTCAAAATCCGGGAAGATTTGCAATTTGAAGGCTTGAGGTTGCATTCCAAGCATTTTTCAACCTTGGAATTTCATGGTGATATGGGAATTGAGCCGTGCGAATCCATATGGAAGTGCAAAGAAGAAAAACAAGAGCCATACATTTTGCAATTTGCATATTCAAAAAGGCAAAATGACATTCCTCACATGAAATCCAAGAAACGCAAAATGAAGAAATTAAAGTTAGGCTTGATCATTTACTAACCACCACCCCCCGTTGCTCGTGGTCACAAGCTTGATTCCAAGTTAGATGCCCAATTCATATCGTCCAAGTGGCGAGAAAAGTGGTAAAACTGATCCGCATCGTGCCACGACGTTAAATACGGCGCTTGGTGGAAGGCAACCCATCATTTACAAAATTTTCGATCATTTTTGAAATTTTTCTCTAGGATAGCTTAGTATATTAGTTTTGACTAATCTGTCAAGTTTCAGATTTTTTGGAGTTGAATTAAGAAGTTTGGGGTGTTTGAACAAACCAAAACAGTAGCTGCCCAGAATTGGCCTGCCAAATCCTAGCATAGCCGCACCTGCGGACATAAAGCACGCAGGTGCGCTCACGCAGAAGCAGAAACTATGGTACAAATGCGCAACATTCGGAGGTGCAACGTGAAACTCGCAGAAGCAGCTTCGCAGAAACGCTTCTGGAGTCGCAGTTGCGGATATCGAACTGGTTTAATCAAATAACTCCCTCATTTCATCAGGTAAACTCTAATTTTTTTCCCAAACTTATACTCCTCTCATCTCTCATGCTACTGCTCTTCATCACTGTTCACTTTTGAGTTCTCAAGCACAAGACTACACAGGTACCAAGTCTGTCATCTACTCCTCTCTTCTACTTCTCTTTTCTTTTTCTTTTTCTTCTTCTTCATCTCCACTGTTCTAGCCCATTTTTTCCCCATATTAATTTTGTTAGAAAATTTTAGTTTTAAAAGTGAGGGATATTGGTTGAGAGTATGTATTGTGTGCTGTTGTGTTGAACATTACTGTTGGGGAAAATCTGAATACCCAAAATATTTGTGTAGAAGCATAAATTCTCACTGCTTGCAATGTGTTCGACAAATTGTCCAAAAGAAAATTATTTGCTAAGTACCACAAAATCAAGTTTAATAGAGTCGTAGGTTTATGTTATGCACTAATTTAGAAGTCTTGAGTATAAATTATGTGCTAAAAATCTTGTTTGAGCAGTAAAAGATTCGAAAATTCTGGGCATTTGAAGTTTTGAACCCACTGATGAACTTTGCAGAAGCGAATGAAATGCCGCAGATGCGGCCTCGCACCTACGTAGACTGTCCGCAGGTGCGAACACTGAGGAAATGGGCAAAATCGAAAAAGCAGATAAAAACCCGCAGAAGCGGGACCGCACCTGTGATGGCTGTTCCGCAGGTGCGGAAACTTGACAGATTTCCAAATTCCAGTAGCTTTGCATCTGGAGCTTCCCAGGCCCATTCGACTTGATTCTTTGGCCTAATTGCTTTGTTTTAAATTGCCTAATATGATTATACTGCCCGACTAACGTTGTTTTGATTTTTTGAAGGTACTTTGAGCTAAAATGGACCCGAACATAAACGAAAATACTCCGCTTGCTCACGAAATTGAAGAAGTGGCTGAGGACTTGAACTATGATGCTACAAGATTCATGTATTCCCAGTGCCAAGCCCGATATTATGATGATTTCCTCACGAAGAAGCTCAAACTTGAGACGAGAATTATCGATGACAAAGTGTCCGAACTTCTTCCAGATTTCCATGGCTGGCTAGTTTCAAGCGGCTAGACCTGCTTCATCCCCACTTCATGTGATGCAAATGAGGAATGGGTTAGGGAATTTTATGCTAATTTAAGGCGTACACATTTCCAAAACCATGAAATCACTATAAGAGAGAAGGCTGTGAGATTCAGAGTTGAAGAGATAAATGATGTCTATGGGCTCCCAAATCATCCGCTCGAGCCAGTGCAAGAAAGAGATACATGCGACAATGGTGATTAGCTAGTCGCAAAGCTATGTCCTCCAGGTCATAGAGTGACTTGGGATACAAAGAAGAAAGGCATCAAATATAGTGATTTCACAGCCGAAGCAAAAATGTGGTTGTATATCATTGCGAGCAGAGTGTCTCCTTGTGGGAATGTGTCTGATGTTCCATATACCAAGGCCTTGATAATTGCTTGCATCCTTCATAACATTCCTGTGAATGTCGATCACTACATTGTTCGGGAGTTGAAGGAGTATGTGCTTCAAGGGGGTACATTATTGATATTCCCATCATTGATTACAGAGTTGTGCCGGCGTGCACATGTTGAGAAATGGAATGGAGATCATTTGATACTGGCATATAAGCCATTACATCCATTGAGAGTGACAGGAGCAGGCAGTGTGCTCAAGAGAAAGAAGAGGAAAGTGGAGATTACTGTAGGTGAGGGGTCCTCCTCACAGACTGCTCAGGCCGAGGGACCATTTGGGATGCTAAATTCCCATCTTGCTTCCATTCGTGACGTAGTGTCACAGCTCCCTAGTGGGCCCTCACACTCCCAGCCTATGCCCGAGTACTTCACCAGGGATGACATGAAGACCTATTTAGATGCACAGAAAACACAGGCAGAGTCTTAGGAGAAAATAGCAGCATCTGTTGGCAAACTTGAGGCTGCCTATGGAAACTTGGCCAAGGCACATGCAGATCTTCAGTCAGACTTTGAAAAGGAGAAAGCGAGCAACAAGAAGAAGGGCAAGTTTATGATCAAAATGTGGAGAGACATCAAATCCATCTTCAAATGGGGGTAGATGAACAGGAAGATACCTGTTGCTGATGCTGAGGATAGTGAGGAGTACTCTTTCATGTCGAGTGCTGCTGATGATGATTATGAGGCCGAGAGTTCTCAGCAGCAGTGATTAGACTTTCTCCCGCAGTCTGCTAGTCTGATGCAGACCTCAGGGAGACCTTCAAACTATTCTTACTTTATTTTGATATTATGCAGTGAGGACACTACAATATTTTTAATTGGGGGTGGATTTAGGGATTATACTTTATTCGTACATTGATGCTATATATTTGTCCTTGCCGGGTTTATGTTGTGGTATGGATATTGTGTGCCCTTGCCGGGCTTGTTTTGTTATTGATTATCATGTGCTCTTACAGAGCATAGTTGTGATTGGTTGTACATAGTCAAGATTAGTCACTTTTGTTATTCTATTTTATTTTATATTTTATTTTTTTTAACTTATTTTCTTTAGTAGTTTTTAGTTTATGTTATTTTTGTTCGTTTAGTATTAGTTTCTTTTGTTATTTTAGCTTCTTTTAGTAGTTTTGTCCTTTTATTTTTATTTCTGTAGTATTTATTTTATCTTGTTCAGTACTTTTAGTTTATATTATTTTTATCTCTTTTAATAGTAATATACTTTTCAATAAATTTCCTTGGGTTTTTTTTATGCTACGGTTCTTTCCCAAGGAATATTTATTTGTTGAACCAGGTGACTTTTCCCTATGACGGATGGCGTGATGACTTTCTTAAGGGAATTAGTCTTGTTTTGTTATGTGGAGACTTTTGGATTTTTTGGTAATAATAAAATTAATATCTTGTATGTGAAGTGTTAATTAAGAATACCCCTCCGATTTTTGATTTTAAATTGAAAAAGTAAGTGTATGGGGAAGAATAATTTTTTAGATAACTTTTTGGCTCATTTGGTGACTCTTTGCCCACTAGTTGGCATGATATTGCTCTAAATGCTCTTGCTAAGAAGTGAAATTGATCCGGCTTGATTAGTTCATGTGCCATGTGTGCTAGTTTTTGCTATAAATAATCCTTGTGTTTACTTCTATCATCTAGATCTTGCCTGGTTGGTCTTTCAATGCTAATGTTAATTATGTTTGGTTGGAGGGATGACCTTAGGCATTCTTTGTAATCTTTAAAAAAGCCTCTTTAGCCTTTCAAGCCTACAATTGCATAAATATTATCACTAGTTTACCCATTTTGAGCCTTTAACTTTTTCTTTGGCCACCTTATTACAAACCTTTACCCTTTTGTGAAATAATTCCCTCTTTTTGGAACTCGCCCCCTCTTGAATATCGAGAATGAGGATAAAAGCCTAAGTTGGGGGTGTTGGTGTCAATTTGGAAATTGGTAAGGTTTTACATTGAGGGTAGAAACATATACCTCAAAGTTGTTCATATGAAGTTACTCAAGCTCCAAAAGAAAATAGTATATATATAAAAACAAAAAAAAGGGGGAGAGATATGGAGTCTTGAGAAGATTAGATAAGTACTTTAAGGTGGTTCTATGTTGGTAACTAGATGCCAATAAGGGCGATGTGTTTTAAAAAAAAAGAAGCAAAGTGCAAAAAGAAAGACAAATGTGAGTAGTGTTCAAGGAGGGTGTAGTCACTTGTATCCCAAATGCTTATCCTACCCTTCCCTAAAGCTACATTACAAGCTTAAAAAGTCCTTATGGGATCTCCAACCGAATGTTCTTGAATAGGTGGCGAATTAAAATAAGGGCAAGCTTATGGCATGATATTTTGTAACACTTGAAATTCTTTGTTGAGAGTGAGTGTCTTTGTGCATTTGTCCCTTGTGTTGTTATTGTAAATATGGTGATTTTGGGACTTTCTTTCTTGTGAGGACACATGAATTAGGATGGATTGGTGACATTGATGTATCCCGAAATGAGTAAATTGAGCATATGTAGTAGACTAGTGCTTTTGAGTCACTTCTTGAGGCTTTTTGTTGTCACTTGATTATTTTGAGACTCCTTTGCATTTTTTAAAGTTGATTTTAAATGAGGGAGTTGTTTGGTTGAGATTCACATGCTTGAGCCTAATTATTTGTACCAACCAAATCCATAAGTATGGTGCTTAATTGGAGAATGTGATTTGTTTATGATAGCAATGCCACTTGTGCTTTAAATGGTAGGACCTCATTGAATTGTTGGTTTTGATTTGCTTGAGGACAAGCAAAAGCTTTAAGTTGGGGGTGTTGATGAGTGGTGATTTTACCACTGATTCTAGTCTATTTTCTTTAATTTTTTTGTCCTTTAATTATAATATGAGGTTGTTTATGGTGTGTATTCCTAGATTTTCAGGTAAATGATGCCACGAAGAGACTTGAATTCAAGTAAAGTGGAATTGAGCAAAAATGAGTACAAAAGTGCAAAATCCTTCAGTGATTGCGCATCTGCGGAACACTGTCCGCATATGCGAGCTCGCATCTGCGAACTGGAAGGCCGCATCTATGGAGTTAAGCTTCACTGGGACCGCATCTGCGGCAAAAACTCCGCACATGCGGAGTCGCTGGTGCGACTATTTTGTCCGCATCTACGGAGGAAGGGAATTTTACATGGGCTCGCACCTGCGATGGATTATCCGCATCTGCGGAGTCGCACTTGCACCACAATGTACGCATCTGCGGAGTAGGCAAAATCCCCTGAGTTCACGCATCTGCGATTGAAGGCCCGTATTTGCGGAGCCGCACCTGCGAGGATCTTTCCGCAGGTGCGGTTAACGGGTTTCTGACTTGGGCAGTATTGATATTTCACATTTTCTCAACTCCAAACCCACAAATACACGAGCATATCATATCTTGGAAAATATTTGGCTTATTTTTAGTCCATATACTAGAGAGAACAAGTCTTGGAAGCTAGGGTTCTTGCACACACACTTGGGTCTTGAAGATTTGAAGCTTTTGGTTGAGAATTTCTTACTCCTTTATGCTCATTTCTTCATTTTCTTGCTTTGTATTGTATATCTAAGTGTGTAGTATTTATTTCCAACACTTGAATCTTGTTTATGGAAATATTCATATTTAAAGTGTAGATTAAATACCTTATTGTGCTTATATATTGAACAATTTTTATTTATTATGAAGCGAGTTATTGTTTCTTTAATTATTCTTGTTCTTAAATGTTTCCAAAGGGATTAGCTAACCCTATGACTCGCCCATTCACTTCGGATTAATTTTGGAAAAAGTAATTCGGGGTTGGGAAAGATTAATTAACAAGAACTTGAGGCGTTAACCCTTACTTTATAGATTCTACCTAGGGATAAGAATGAACTACTTGTAGCCATATTCGGGTGTGCTTAATCTCTTAATTGTTTTAGGGATAATTTAATTAGGAAGTCTTGTTAGTCTTCGAGAGAAGCTAATATAGAGTTATTATCCGAGGCTAATAAATAATAAACTTGTTCATATTTATAAAATTACGAAATATATTGGATCGTTACTTGAATGTAAATCCCGATGCACCCATGCTTGTAGCCATTGATCATTTTACTTGCTTTCTAGGTTAGTTTACGTTTTCGCATTTAGCTATAATATTTTCTCAACTGCCATTCTAAGTGTTTGGCATTGCATAATAAGTGATAATTCTCTTACATTGCTAATCGCCTACATATTATTCTCTGTGGGATTCAACCCCGACTCATAGTTGGATAAGTTATATTGCATGCGACCGTGTCCATTTTCTTTTTAGTAGTGAATTTGGACGTCATCAAGCTTCACCACACCAAAAGAACTGATCACTTATATTACTATGCTAAATCAAACCACTACCAAATTGACCCATCTCTTCGAGTTCCTCTTAACTTGCCTCCGATAACACTTCTCTTTCCCAATACACCATGGCCCTCAATCAAAGCTCATCTCCAAGAAACCCTAACATGAAGCAACATTGTCTTAAGACCCATAAACCACTTCATTCCCTCTTCAGCACCCGATAATACCACAAACCAGAATGCCCACTCTAAAAAGACTTTTTATGAATCTGAAGTTATTTATTTCATCTCTATAATACTGAAATATAGTGTTACGCCCCGTACTTTCAAATTAGAATTCATATTAAGTGAATAAACATGAGTTAGAGAATTAAAGGACCTTTACAAAGATAATGATGGGTTAAAACAAGTTTTAAGGAGTATCATGAGGGTTGGAAGTTTAAGAAGCTAATCGAATCGAAGAAAATAAGTTTCGTCGAAAGTTGGCAAGTTAGGATTGTTATAACCCGTACTTGTTGGGTAAGAATAGGGTGTTTAAGATGATAAGAAGGTAATGTTATGAGGTATTTTAGTCATGTCATAGTCGTGTGTTAAGTTTTGAGGCCAAGCGAGTTATGAAATAAAAGGCGACAAAAGTTGTCGCAAGTTACGTTCATTATTTTACTAAAAGTTTAGGTCTAATGTTACTGAGCTTTTCTATCAATATACTTGGATTTATGGGGTGATATACCCACAAAATTGAAGCTCTTCAAGTCTAGTTTCCAACACATTAAATCGTTTGACGATACGACATTGTAGTAGATAGATATTCGTGTTTCTGCGAGACCGCGCAAGCAGCTCCTTTTGGGACCCACTTGACATGGCCATCGACCTTACTTCTTTTAAAAGATGTTTTAGCCTCATTTTGGGTCATTTCTCACCCAAAATGCTTCCAAAAGCTCTCCAAAACCCTCTCTAAAATATCCCAAGATCCCAAGAACCAATCTTAAGGGAAATCAACTAAAATCATTATCACAAATATTAAAAAATACAAGAGAATGCTTCTATGATGTTGTGGTGTGATTGATGGCTATTTTGAGCTAAGTTGAGATGGGGTTTTTAGTTGTAGCTATTGTCCAAGGTATGTAAAACATCTTATTGATTTTCGCTAAGGTTAATCTTGTGTTGGTTGTGTTGTTTGAGTGAAAAACCATAAGATAGCACTTGAAAGAACATGGGACATGGTTTTCTTTTTGGTTGGATTGTTCTTTTGGCCACATATATTGTTTTTTGGTGGCTGGAAATTATAATAATTAATTTGATAATGTTGTGGTTGTTATAAGCTTTTCTAGGTGTTAACTAAGTTTATTGAAGAAGAAAATATGAAACACAAGTGATTGACGATAAAAGTTAGGGTGCTAGGCGTATGGGGTTGTTTCGGAATTCATTTTGTGGATATTTTAAACTAGGAATCATATAGTACATATAAGTATGATGTTCTGAAGGTTGTGAACCAATTTATGTAATAAGAGTTAGATTCGATTTATGTTTTTTTATTAGTAAAAACAAGCTTGCCACTTGACGAGCGCAAAACACACATTTAAATATGCTCGCTAGTCGAATATAGTAAACAAAAATATCGTATCCACAGGGATTGGAGTTAAATAGTATTTTCATAGTTTATAGCTTGGTTGCTATCCAATATGATCAACGGTTGAGAATTATGTGATTAAAAACTATAATTAACTAAGAATCTACGGTTATTCACTATGACACTCGAACAAAAGTAAGCAAGGAAGATATCAATGGGAAAAAATAGGGATTGATAGGATAGGTGCAAGATAAGTGTCTGGGATTTTACTCTAGTTAATTCACTCCTAAGGTTCAAGTGAGTCTCTCAAATTTACTATTTCTAGTTTAAACGTTCAGTAGAAACTCCTCTCTCGATTAAGTCTCAACCTCACAATATGAACCAATTTATGCTCTGTGAAGATATGCAGTAATTCGTAGTGGATTGGTCTTTAAAAGAACCTCTTTCGATTATCCTCCTAACTAGGTCTAAACAATCATTCAACTAGCCTCTTTCGATTACTAAGAAGAATCAATGAATTTAAACAACAAGATAATACAAAAACAATACAAGTTATGCCTCTTTCAATTAGATGAACATGTGAAAATAGATGCAACAAATAAAACACCCAAAACGATTCAATACATACAAACTAGAGTTAATAATTCACAAACAAATATCAATACACCAAATCCATCAATCCCTAAAGAGAACTACTCCATAGATATGGAGTAATTCATCACAAATAAGTTTTAGTTAAAGGAAAACATAAACGATCCAAACACTTTTCTTGAGTGAGGATTGAATCATGCAATCCTAGTGCTCTTGCTTCTCCCACTTGTTCTTAGCCTCATTAGGTCTTAGATGTGTCAAAAGTCCAAAAAATACCATTTTCCATGTATATACCAAGTAGGGTCGGGCCCAAATTAACAAGCCTTCTCCTACGCGAAATACGACTCTTTATGGAATAGGACGTGCGCGGCCGCGCACCTGGGAGTGTGCTCGAGCATATGGCCGCGCACTTTGCAAGGTATTCTGCCTCACATGCACGCCAAGTGCACGCCCAGTGCGTGCTCGCGCACCTGAATGGTGTCCTGCCCGATTTTTTGTTTCTTTCGTTAAGTGTATGATTGTCCGTTGATCCCCGAACACGATCCCAACTTAATGCTTGAGCTTTTACTCAAACTTCAACGCTCCAGAATATCTTGAATTCATGCCATAACATCTACATAGCTCGAGATCACTCCTACAAGGCATAAAACACATAATTAGTCCAAACACTAGCGATTCACACTCAAATTCAATTAAAGTGCAGTAAATTAGAGTGCGTAAGTAACTAAAACATGCAATTATAGCCTACCATCAACACCCCACACTTTAATCATTGCTCGTCCTCGAGTAATCAAACTACACTTTATAATGAGATGACCTTTTTAAACAATTCTCATAACTTGTCATACCAAGAATATTTAAAATAGACTTAGCACTCTTACGTAACATCCTCGCCTCAAGATTTGACTCAAAAGCACCATGCATTTTTTATAACCTGCTCACTTACTCTAACACCGAGGTCAATGACATTACCTTTCCTTCATGAATCACGTGCCCTCACAACAAAAGATAGTAGTTCCCCACACAATCAAATTTAAGAACAATTAGGAATTTCAAATAGAAAGAATTCGCCCACTCTCAGAAACAACATTCTTATGCCACAAACGATGAACCATAGGCTTTCCCGTAGTGTACTACCCCACTAATTGAGCTCATTCAGTCAAGGATCAAGTAGGACTTTCATTGGATGTAATGTAGGCTGCGGGATGGGTAGGATATATTTAGATATAAGAGTGACTACACCTCGCTAAATACTTTAATACATACATATCATTGTTAAAACCCCACACTTATGTCAAACCAATACTCCACATTCATATCAATTTACATTAACTCCCAACTTCTTTAAGCACAATTACATTAAGAGTTGCCATTTATCAGTGAATACTTTTCACAACAATACAAGTATATATTTTTTTTCCTTTTCAATTTAAGTGGCTCTTACTTTTTCAAAACAGTGCACCTTTCTCCTTATTTCATTAGCTCCCTCAAAAACCAAGCCAATCACCCTACACTTCAACTTTTACAAAGTTCATACAATTTCAAGAGCTCACGAGAGGTAAATGGTTCAAATAGATGGTTAATTCAAACAAATGGGTAAGGCTTATAATGTGGTTACGAAGGAAATAGGATGATAGACTCAACGGGGTTAACTACGATACATAACAATTTGGTGGGTAAATGCATATCATTGGCTCCACAAAGAAATACCTATATCACTTCCAAGACTGAATAAAACTATTATTGCGCCTTGTAAACACATGGGGCAAGTTGTAGACATCAAATGCAATGCACATAATACACAAAACCTCACACACACATGGCATATGACTCACTCAAGATTGGATTATCAAGACACTCTAGTTAAAGCAGATAAGCAAAGTTAAGAACATATAATTTAAACATACTTCTACGAGAGTCAAAAACTGAGCCTAAGAGTCACAACCAGAGCACTCACTATTCTCAAGGTATAACATAGTCAAGAGATATTGCTTCCAATTCAAATCATAGCACAAGGTTTTCTACTCCTAACAAAAATAAAAACTAACTATACCCGGTGCAACAAAACCCCTGGAAACAAACCGTGGCACAAAGAAAAACCAGGGGAAAATTAATACACTACCTAACAAAAAATAAATCTTTTTATCTTTTTCTTTTGACTTTATCCCTCAAGAAACCTGTTGAATATATCCATCGTCGGGAAAAATAAAAAGTTTTAAAATTTTATGGTTTTCCAAATTTTTTTCTATAAAACTACTACAACTAAGCAAAAAGAAATACATATACATACAACAGACAAATATCCCCCACCCCACACTTTAAGTTGTGGCATGTCCTCATGATATACAATTAAAAAACATAAGGTAGAGGAACTTCCCTGAATCTCTAGTCGGGGTCTGAGTCAATGTCGGGCTCCATTCTTCGTGCCCGAACTAGTGCACACATCCACTGTTTTAAAAGGCATTTTCGGGGAGATCCCCGGGGCGAGGCGTACCAAAAATGTCCCGGGGCGATGGTGTGGGGCGAAAGTCTCAAGAGGCGTATGCCCAGCAATTTGGGACGTACGTCCGGGCGTTCGGGGCGTACACCCGAGCGTTTAGGGCGTATGCCTGGGCGTTCGAGGCGCATTGTTTTTAGTGAGGAGTAAGCCCCTTAGACTTTTTCAAATTGAAACAAAATTTGCTGAATAAGTCCTTCATATAATACCCAAATTCTCAAAAGGCAGTTTGGTAATTACTCAAAAGCTTTAAAAAGGAACTCAAAAGTATTAAATTTAAAAGTCAAAACCTTTTTTTATTAATTTAAGCCCTAATTCATGGTCTTTTCCAATTTTTTATCTTGTCCGCTAGTTTGCTAATATCTCCAAAAAGCAATGAATATTTAATTTTTTTTACAAATACAAAGAGAACTACATTCTCCTTCATAGCAACAAGTTCAAAGTTCAAATTGCAGATTAATCATCATTTTTGTTCCTCCATATAGAAAACTTTATTCTTTTAGACTCAAATTACTTGTGCTTGTAAGTAGCGTATAATAGATTGTTTTGATTAGTTTTTTGTGGGGATGGAGCTCTCTCTCTCTCTCTCTCTCGCGCGTGCGCAAGTAACGTATAATAGATTGTTTTGATTAGTTTTTTGTGAGGATGGAGCACACATATATATAGTTTTCTTCAATTTTTATGTAATTTTACCTGTTTATAAATATTTACTGTCATTATATTATTTTATAAAATATTAAAAATTAAATACCTATGGGGCTTACGCCCCATGCCTCGGGGATTACGTCCCGCTGAGGCATATGTAAAATGCCTCGCCTTACGCCTACGCCTTTTAAAACACTGCACATATCCACACAAACAACTTCTTCTTAGCCTTCTTGGGGTACACTCCACACTTGTCTTTCTCAATCAGTGGGACCTTCTCTTTCAAGCTTTTTACTCTCCACTCTACACTTGCAGTTGGCTTCTCCTTTCTCACCCCTATCTCCATATTCATCTCGAAAGTCACCGTCTCCTCACCCACTCTTAGCATGAGCTTTCTATCATGTATGTCTAATATTGCTCTGCCCGTCGCTAAGAATGGTCTTCCTAAGATAAGGGGGACCTTTTTGTTCTCCTCCATTTTCTCCACAATGAAATCTACAGGAAATACAAACTTATCTACCCGAACTAAGACATTTTCCACTATCCCCTCGGGTCTTATAGTTGTTTGGTCTTCCAGCTACAAAGATATTGGCACAGACCTTATCTCTCCAAGCTCATTCTCTAGCTTCCTGTAAATACACAAAGGCATTAAATTAATTGAGGCACCAGAATCACATAAAGATTTATCAAAATTAAGAGTGCCTAACGAGCAAGGTATAGTAAAACTCCCTGGATATCCACACTTTTGTGGGAGTTTGTTTTGCAAGATTGCACTACAATACTCTGTGAGCTTGACCACTGAGGTCTATTCTATCTTCCTCTTCTTTGTAAGGATCTCCTTCAAGAATTTGGCATAAGCTGGCATTTGTGAGAGAACTTCTATGAATGGCAAATTTACATTAACCTGTCTCAGCATATCTAGAAATCTCTCAAACTGCTTGTCCAGCTTTTCCCTATACAACTTTTGGGGAAAGGGTAGAGTATGCATATGCTTGCTCTCATTCCGATCTTCCTTTCTCGAAGTATCCTCATTCTTCTTTTTCTCAGCTCATTTTTTCCCTTTCTTCTTTTTATCAACTTTATTTATCAGCTGCTCCTCAACTTCTTTTTCAGGTACGCTCTCTTGTTGGTTAGGGGCGGGATCTTTCAACACTTTCCCGCTTCTCAAGGTCACATCATTTATTGTTTCTTTGGGATTTCTCTCAGTGTCAGCTGGTTGAGTACCTGGGATTCTCTCAGACAATACATTTGCAATTTGTCCCACTTGCTTCTCCAAGTTTCGCAAACCAGTGCCAAGTTCTTTGATAGCTGAACCATGAGCAGCTAATATCTCATCTGTATTGACAATGAATGACTTTATTAGATCTTCTAGCTCTGGCTGAGTGAAATGTTGAGGCTGGAACTGCGGCTTCAGCTGATTCACAAAACCAGGAGCTCCTTGTTCTTAAAATCTAGGATTGTTTTGTTGCCATGCATTTGTAGTATTCTTTGGTGAACTCCATGAAAAATCAGGGTGCTTCTGACCCATTGCATTGAAGTTATAATTCCCAACAACATTAACTTCCTCGATTGAGGCTTGACACTCATGAGTAGGGTGTCCTCTTCCACATATGTCACACGCTGCATGGGGCTCATTATGTATTGACGCTAAGGTCATCATCCTTATTTCCTTGGCCATGGCATCAAGTTGTACCTGCACAGATGTGTTAGTATCATCTTGGTGAACACCAGTTGATCTTCTTCTTTTAGCAATCTCAGAGGGCCACTAATTTGTGTCTTCAAATAATTCATTTAGAATTATGACTATCTCCACTGGAGACTTTTTCATCAACGGGCCTTCAGCTGCATTACTTAATGTTCTGCGAGCGGCTGTGTCAATCCATCCCAAAAGTCCTGGAGTTGCATCCAGAGTTCAATTTTGCTTTGTTGACACTTTCGCACTATCTCCTTAAAACTCTCCCAAGCTTCAAACATAGTTTCAGTCTCGTTTTGGCAGAAGTTTTGGATTTCTCTTCTAAACTTGCCCGTCTTAGCTGATGAGAAATATTTGTAAAGAAATTTTCTAGTCATCTCATCCCATGTTCTAATCGATCCATTAGGCAGGCTTCGAAGCTAGTGCTTTGTATCGTCTCTGAGAGTGAAGGGAAATGCCCTTAAGTAGACTACATCTTATGACACACCATTGTATTGAAAGGTGTTCATAATCTCGTCAAAGTCCATCAGATGATTGTTTGGATCTTCGTTCATCTTTCCTCCAAAGACATAACTGTTTTGAAGAGTTTGAAGCAACCCTTGATTTAACTCAAAATTGTTAGCTGCAACTGGAGGTGGTCTCACACTTGATAAGCCTTGGTTGTAGACAGGTCTAGCATAATCTCCAAGTGCTCTCTTAACACTGGGAGCTATATTTTTGAATTGGTATGCACCCAAAGGTAGATTCTGAGCAATTCTTCGAGCCCTCTCCTCTTCATAGACAAGTTGTGCATTTCGAAGAGTTGTCTCCTCAGCATCCCGTGCAGCTTTTTCTCTTTGCTGGGCTGCCTCTCTTGCAGCCAAATCAACATTATCAGCATCTCCCTCCATAACTTCCTTGGTTGAGGATTTCCCAACCTTCTCTGTATTCTCCGAGAGATTTTTTTCCTTCCTCAACTGTCGCAGTTATTTCTCAATTTTTGGTTCGTATGGGAGCACTTCCTTCCCATAGGATCGAGTCATGCACCAATCTAACTTGTAGCCTGTGCACAATCAAGTAACACCAAACGTAAAAAGAGAAAAATAAAATAAAAAGAAAAATTCTTGAATTAACACTACAAACTATTTCAAACACTATTAATTGCCAAACCCCGGCAACAACGCTAACATTGACGAGCGTGAAACACACACTTAAATATGCTCGCCAGTTGAATATAGTATAGAAAAATATCATATCCAAAAGGATTGGAGTTAAACAGTATTTTCATAGTTTATAGCTTGGTTGTTATCCAAGATGATCAATAATTTAGAATTATGTGATTAAAAACTACAATTAACAAAGAATCTATGGTTATTGACTATGACACTCGAATAAAAGTAAGCAATGAAGATATCAATGGGGAAAAATAGGGATTGATTGGATATGTGCATGATAAATGTATAGGATTTAACTCTAGTTAATTAACTCCTAAGGTTCAAGTGATTCTATCAAATTCACTCAATTACTAGTTCAAACGTTCAGTAGAAACTCCTCTCTCGATTAAGTCTCAACCTCACAATATGAACCAATTTATGCTCGGTGAAGATATGCAAGAAATCGTAGTGGATTGGTCTTTAGGAGAACCTCTTTCGCTTATCCTCCTAACTAGGTCTAAACAATAATTTAACTAGCCTCTTTCGATTACTAAGAAGAATCAATGAATTTAACCAACAAGATAATGCAAAAAATCACAAATTATGCCTCTTTCACATCCAAAATGATTCAATACATACAAACTAGGGTTAATAATCCACAAACAAATATCAATACACCGAATCCATTAATCCGTAAAGAGAACTACTCCATAGATATCGAGTAATTCATCACAAATAAGTTTATGTTAAAGGAAAATATAAACGATCCAAACTCTTGTCTTGAGTGAGGATTGAATCATGAAATCCTTGTGCTCTTGCTTCTCCCACTTCTTATTATCCTCCTTAGGTCTTAGATGTGTCAAAAGTCCCAAAAATACCCTTTTTCCATGTATATATACCAAGTAGGGTCGGGCCTAAATGAACACACCTTCTCCTACGCGAATAGTACTCTTTCTGGAATAAGACGTGCATGGTCGCGCACCTGGGAGTGTGCTCGCGCATATGGCCGCGCACTTTGCAAGGTATTCTGCCTATGATGCGCGCCTAGTTCACCCCCAGTATGTGCTCGCACACCTGGGTGGCGTCCTGCACGATTCTCCATTTCTTTCGTTAAGTGCATGATTGTCTGTTGATCTCCAACACGATCCCAACTTAATCCTTGAGCTTTTACTCAAACTTCAAAGCTCCAGAATAGCTTGAATTCATGCCATAACATCTACATAGCTTGGGATCACTCCTATAAGGTATAAAATACATAATTAGTGCAAAACACTAGCGATTCATGATCAAACTCAATTAAAGTGCAGTAAATTAGAGTGCGATAAACAACTAAAATATGCAATTATAGCGTACCATCACCTCTCAATATGATTGTTACGATAATCGGAGAAGCTCATATTGGATTATATTGTTGTTGTTGCTATTGTTGGTTATTGTTGTTGTTGTTGGAATGTTGATGACCCTTAGTGGTCTTTGGGATGTAGTAAAAATAGGGGAGTTGTTGCCCAATTTTCCGTAAGCTATACGACTAGCCAAATACGATGGTACGACATTATATGTTGACGACAATATCATTTCACGTGTTTTAGATGCAAGAAGTTGTGTTGAGCTTGGTAGAGGAATAAGGAAAAGATCATATAGGTATGTTAAGGCACTTCATTCTTTCATTTGGCATGATCTAAAGTGAAATAAACATAAACGATACGCGATTTCATAACGGATCTACTCCTAGCAACTAAGGTTTTCCATGTTGTTCTTTCCTTATAAAGTTATTCTAAGCATGATCCTTGAATCCTATTGAAGTCCATATTGCTGGTATAGATGTCCATAACATTAACTGATGGTGCAACGACCCTATGTCACTCCAGAAAAGGTTTAGAACGTGATTCCATGAGTCCATCATTCATTATATATATGTATCTATTTTACTCTATCGAGCCGCGCTATAGTTGGCCGGGTATGGCACCTACTGTGCAACCACTAATCAATTGGGTTTTACCAAGCTCCACGTGGACGGGTACGATTCTACCGAGCCTTATGATGGCCGGGTACGTTTTTACCGTGCCTATTATGGCCGTGTACGATATGATAATGATGATGCCCACAGAGGTGAATGTTTTTAAAAGTTTATGTATATATATGTATCATGCATTTCATGTCAGTAGCCCTCAGAGGAACTCAGATGTTACAGGTTGTATCTTCTCTATCTCTTTTTACATTATTGTTTTTATTTATGCTTTTCGACCATACATACTCTGTACTTTATTCGTACTGACGTCCCTTTCACCTGGGGGTGATGTGTTTCATGCTGCAGGTCCCGATAGATAGGTTGGAAGTCGTCCTAATAGTCTATCAGCTCATCGGAAGGTGTTGGTGCACTCCACTTGCTCCGGAATTTTCCTATTTGGTCAGTATGCCTTGGATATGTATTGATTGGTATGGCGGGGGCCCTATCCCGCCCTCATGATATTTATGTACTATTAGAATCTTGTAGACAGATGTCATGTATATGGATGCTGGTAAGTCCTTGTCGGCATATATTTCGAGTGTACAAATTGTCATGTCAGCCTTATAGGCCCGTATGTCACATGTATAAGTTTGTATATCATGTTGGGTCATCCTATGTCGATTATTTCCTTATGTTTTATTCTGGTTTTTCCTGACTGCCTTTTTGGCCCATTTACGCCTGATGGTATGATAAGAAAGATACATTACGTGGGTACTAGATTGAGTAATGCACTGGGTGCCCGTCGCGTCCCTCCGATTTGGGTCTGACATATAGAATCAGTGATGAAATAATAATATTGCAAGTGTTGGTTCCATCCAATGCAATTTCAGATCTTAGTCATAATCCAATCTAGGGATCCTTAAACACCGCATATGAATCTTAAACTCATTAGAAGCCTCCAGAGAGTCATCCACTCTACTCTAATCCCTAATGCACAAGCAATACGAGCCGAATGACTTGTGCTCCATTAGTACACAAATACCTTAATAAGCAACCTCATCTTTAAGTAACCGAGTGAATCCCTTTTCCTTGCACATTACATCCACAATGAATATCAGCACTGAATCATTTCTAGTTTTCCTTTTGCCCGTAAAGTATAGTACATCATGCATCCATAAATTCTCTTGCTCGAATCATCCTCGAAGTCATCCCCTTCAAGTCATAACAGATCCACATGTATACCTCAGTCCAAAACTAATATAACATATGATAATGCAATTTGATTGTCGCTGGTAGACTCCCCCACTTGGCTCGAATCCACAGAACATAACATCCAATAACTCACAATATGCTTCCTCCAAAACTGCCATGATCTTACACTGTTACCCAGCGGAATCATAAGCTCATGTAGAATTAGCCATAAAATACTCAAATTCATCTGCTGGGCAAAGCTGCGGTCTGAACCTGGCCTCAAATCCCATATATTGGCCTATCTCCACAATACAGAAAATATATCTCGCACCTCATCCACGACATCACAAGACGTTAACGCACAGCTGATACCGAGTGCTCAACATCACATACGAGTAACTGGAGAGGAATCGAAGATATAAGCTTCAAGCTAAAATGAAGTCGCACGGTAAGGAAAGATAAATGGGACGTTTGGTCGATGCCATGTAGCCTCTCGAAAAGAAGTATGGACATCATCATACTGATTCGTAAGATTCCACTAGACACATGCTCATGACTCGTAGAACCTATGAACCTAGAGCTATGATATAAACTTGTCACGACCCAAAATCCACCTAGTCATGATGGAACATAACCCTAACACGCTAGGTGAGCCAAATATATAGTAATGAAACACAACTCACAAATCAATAATAACAAGGAGTGAAATAGTTGAAATCTATATAATATCTCAAGGATTGGTAGTACAAGTCATTGGCCACTAAGATTAAGATTTACAAAGCTGGTTCGAAAATAAATACAACATCAATTTGGATATACATGCACAAATTACAAATCCAAAGCTACCAAGGACATGTGTTAGCTACATCTGGAAAGTAGGTACATCCTCAATGATAAACTCCATCATCCATAGTAGCTTAGTTCCAGGATCTGCATGCAAGGTGCAGAAGTGTAGTATGAGTACAACTGATTCCATATACTCAATAAGTATCCTGACTAACCTCGGTGAAGTAGTGACGAGGTCTCAGGTCAAGGATACTCACTATATATATATATATATATATATATATATATATATATATATATATATATATATATGACATATTGATGGAACCAAGTCTAAACAGGAAAATACAAGTACCACATAGTGCACGTAGAGAAGATGTGCGCAAGTCTCTTAACAGCTCAACATGCAAGGAAGGTATGTTTCGGATATCAAATATGTAACGACCCTGACCGGGAAAAGATATGCCCATATACTATTCCAGTTAAACAACTCAGCATATAGAGAAGATATGCATCCATCATAATTAAATAATAAAGCTTGCATATAGAGAAGATATGTGTAAAGTATCAAATAACCCTTTCACAGTTGCATATAGAGAGGATATGCATGAGATACCAACTAATCCTTCAGCACTTGCATATAGAGGAGATATGCATGAAATATCAATTAATCATTCAACAATTTCAAATAGATAAGATATGCATGATTAAACAAGCCAAGTCACATAGATTTACATATAGAAAAGATATGTACCCTATCTTATCTCATCAAGTAAGGTAGCATATAGAGAACATATGCATAAAGGCATGTATATATTTTGGAGCTAGAATATAGAGAAGATATTTTGTAAAATCATGCTATACATCCAAGGAGGTTGCAAATAGAGAAGAGATACAAAGTTAAACCCTGAATCACTGTTCCATAAACACGACAACTAGAAACTCATTGGTTTCTCACAACCTGCATGTACACTATCAAGATATAAATATGATAGGGACCTAGGGGTATGGATCCTTATCCACACGCTGCATAGACAAGTCACGTGCTACACAAACAAATCACGTGCCAGTAATACAATCGCACTGATAACTCACGTGCCAAACAACTCATCCCATACGGACAACTCACATGCTGCAAATCCAGTCCATCACACAGAAAGAATATACAATAATGCATGTATATGAATAACGAATATCAAATCACATACTCATGGATTGAATAAGATAGCACTCTAAGGTGTATGCATGTATGAGTGTGCAAATAAATCTCAAATCAGGCGAATACGCCACATGACAACAAATATCATGCTCAACAGGAAATCAACACCTATACATGATCTCTAGCATGATTCACGGAGTTCATGTAGTCATACAAACATATAATGCATTATAGCAAGAAGCATAGTTGTAACGACCAGCCGGTTATTTTAAGTATTGTAGCCTTATTTCCTTATTTATTATTTACTCGATGTTTATTTGTTGTTATGTGACTTTACAGGGTGGTTGGTTTGCTTCCAGGGATGTTTTGGAATGAATTGGGACACTTAGTCCCAAGGTTGGAAGCCCAAGTTGAAAGAGTTGATCGGATGTTGACTTATGTGAAAATAACTTTGGAATTGAGTTTTGATGATTCCGATAGCTCCGTATGGTGATTTTGGACTTGGGGGTGTGTCCAGATATTGATTTGGAGGTCCGTAGGTTATTTTGGCTTAAATTTGGCAAAAGTTAGAAAAATTGAAGTTTTGAGAGTTGAAAGGTTTGACCGAGAGTTGACTTTATGGTTACTGGGCTCTGATTTTTGTTTTGGAAGTTGGAATAGGTCCATTGTATAAATGATGACTTGTGTGCAAAATTTGAGGTCAATCGGAGTTGGTTTGATAGATTTCGGCATCGATTGTAGGAGTTGGAAGTTCAATAGTTCATTAGGCTTGAATTGGGGTCCGATTTGTGTTTCGATATTGTTTGATGTGATTTGAGAGTTCTACTAAGTTTGTATAATATTTTAGGACATGTTGGTATGTACGGACGGGGTTCAGGGGGGCCCGGGTGTGTTCCAGATGGGCTACGTGTTATTGGGTGCTCACATGCATGGGGATGAACCTATATGCGAACACCAGGGTTACTTATTCATATTCAGGTTGTGCTCAGGCTCTCATAAGCCTAGAATTTGACTGTTAAACCTTTAACTATGATGCTTCGCACATTTGTGACATTATTGCGAACTATTTGGGCCATGTTTGAGTCCACATAGGGGTTTAATACCTGAATGACTGATAAATGTTATCCTTTTATGAAACATTGCCGGTTTGTGTTATGATAGTACACTTGCACATGCCTACACTTAGCATGTCGTTTATACCAGTCCAGGAGAATAAGATTTGTTATTCACTCATTTTGTACTTGTATACTTGTTTATTTACTCATGTATGATGTGATTGGACTGGATTCCTGTGACCACGCCAGGCGTACTGTTGTTATACCTGTGACCATGCCAAGCGGATTATGTTGTTATGCCTCTGATTTAATTGAATATCACCTCTATATGCCAAGTTATTGTGTGAGCAAAATATTTGAGAAATTGTACACATACACACAGATGTTTTTGTACTAAAATTTATGATTTGGTTTCAATATTATTTTGTATCAGTTTAAAGGATGAAACTACACGGGTGATAGTTAGTATCAGTAATAATTTGTGCTTATCTTACACACACGGTTGTACTCATGCTACACTCTGCACTTAATTGTGCATATCAAGGTGTAGGGACCAATTATCAGCAGTAGGCTTGCTTGTTGGACTATCTGCTAGTGGTGAGGTAGAGTTACATCATTGGTCGTAGTTTGAATCATCTTTTACTTTCATACTGTTGTTACAGTTCAGATAGTGTATTTATTAATGCTCACGACTCCGTACTTACCAGTTTCTGGAGTGATTTACTTTGTATTAATAGTTTTTATTGTATTGAGACCTCAAGTTTTTGCTATTTCTATGAATTTCATTATTATGTTGCCTTCGTTATCATATTTCGGCTTGTCTATATGGTGTGTTAGGTGCCATAACGACGGGTTAGAATTTTGGGTCGTGACAAGTTGGTATCAGAGCCGTAGGTTCATAGGTATTACGAGTCATGAGAAGGTTTAGTATAGCCTACCGAACCATTAGGAAAACTTCACTTTCTTGTATTATTGTCGTGTAGATTTCTTGATTCCGGAAACTAAACTTCTGTTAATCTATTCTCTCACAGATGGTGAGTACACATGCTACCGGATTGGGTGGACGACCACGAGTACCACTAGCAAGGGCCACGAAAGGCCGTGGCCACGGTAGAGGCCGAGGTGCAGCTCGTACAATAGCTAGAGCAGCACCCGTGGAGCCACCAGTTGCTCTAGCTCAGGAGCAGATTCTAGATGTGGTTGAGCCGGTGGGACCAACTCAGGCACCAGCTATGTCCATTGTGATTCCAGTCCTTTCGAGAGGCTTTGGCCAGAATATTGGCTGTATGCACTAGCCTTGCTTAGGCGGTTTCAATTCCGGCTGTGCCAGCCACTTCTCAGGCCAGAGGAGGCGCACAGACTCCCGCCGCCCATACTCTAGAGCATGTGGTTCATGGACTTCAAACACTGGGGGTACTACCAGCCCAGCCGGTTGTAGTTGCTCAGGCCCAAATGGGTTCTCCTATGAGTGACGAGGAGCATAAGAGGCGCTAGACCGGTTTGGGAAGCTCAGGCCTCCATCATTCAGTGGGGGCTGAGTCAGAGGATGCTCAGGACTCTTTAGAAAGGTGTCAGCGGATTCTTCGCACGGTGGGTATTCTGGAGACTAGTGGAGTCTCATTTACTACTTTTCAGCTGTCGGGGGCAGCCTTTAGATGGTGGGAGGCCTATGAGTTGAGCAGGCCAGCCGATGCTGCACCACTTACGTGGAATGAGTTCTCTATTCTCTTCTCGAAGAAGTTTGTTCCACAGACCCGCAGGGAGGAGTTGCGTAGGTAGTTTGAGTAGCTATGCCAGGAGGGTATGTCCGCGACCCAGTATGAGATAAGATTTTCATAGTTGGCTCATCACATGATCTGGTTAGTTACCACAGAGAGGGAGAGGATTAGAAGGTTCATTGATGGCCTCAACTATGGACTGCGCTTTTTCATGACTCGGGAGATTACATCGGGTGCTAGGTTTGAGGAGGTGGTTGATATTGCTTGGCAGGTAGAGCAGGTCCGTAGTCAGGAGCGTGAGGAGAGGGAGGCCTAGAGGCCTCATGGTTCGAGTGGTTTCAACGGTGTTTCTTTCGGAGGGCAGTCCCATCATAGCAGGGGTCATCGTGGTGCATTAGTTGGCCATGGTTCATGTAGTGCTCCTCCGGTTTATCGTGGCTTATCCGGTTCATCGTGGTGCATCAATTGGCCATGGTTCTTGCAGTGCTCGTTCGGGTTAGTCATCCTTCAGTGCATTACCAGCACAGAGTTCTTACAATGCTTTAACTTCCCAGGTTTCTACCGATAGTTCCTCGGGTTATCAGGGTCAACAGGAGATCAGGAGGGGTTGCTATGACTACGGGGATTTGAGCCATCTCAAAAGAGATTGCCCCAGATTATTGAGTAGGTCTCCACAACTGAGGTCTCAGACTATTAATTTCGTACCAGTTACTTCACCACGCGCTCAGCCAGCTCGGGGTGGGGCTCAGGAAGCTAGAGGTCACCCTAGAGGGAAAGGCCAATCAAGTGGCGGTCAGGCTCGATATTATGCTTTCCCTGCCCAACTAGAGGTCGTTACTTCAGACGCAGTGATCACAGGTATTGTCTCAGTATGCCATAGGGATGCTTCCATATTATTTGATCCTGGTTCCACTTATTCATATGTATCATCATATTTTGCTTGTTACTTAGATGCCCCGTGAGTCCTTGGTTTCACCTATTCATGTATCTACGTCGGTGGGTGATTCTATTGTTATGGATAGTGTGTATCGGTCGTGTGTGGTGACCATTGGGGGATTCGAGACTAGAGTTGATCTTATTTTACTTAGTATGGTTGATTTTGACGTGAATTTAGGCATGTATTGGTTGTCCCCATGTCATGTTATTCTGGATTGTCATGCTAAGAATGTGACATTGGTGATGCCGGGATTACCTAGGATCGAGTGGAGAGGTTCTCTGGACTATGTTCCCAGTAGGGTGATCTCATATTTGAAGGCCCAACTGATGGTTGAGAAGAGGTGTTTGTCATATTTGGCTTTTGTGAGGGATGTTGGTGCTGATACTCCTACCATTGATTCTGTTCCGGTAGTGTGAGACTTTCGGAATGTGTTTTTGCAGACCTGCATAGCATGCCACCTGACAGGGAAATTGATTTTGGTATTGACTTGGTGTCGGGCACTCAGCCCATTTCTATCCCTCCGTATCGTATGGCACAAGCAAAGTTTAAGGAATTGAAAGAGCAGCTTCAGGATCTTCTTGATAAGGGATTTATTAGGCCTAGTGTGTCACCTTGGGGTGCACCGGTTATGTTTTTGAAGAAGAAGGATGGTACTATGCGGATATGCATTGACTATAGACAGTTGAACAAAGTTACAATTAAGAACAAGTATCATTTACCGCATATTGATGACTTATTTGACTAGCTTTAGGGGGATATAGTGTTCTCTAAGATTGATTTGAGGTTTGGGTACCACTAGTTGAAGATTCAGGACTCGGATATTCTAAAGACGACATTCAGGATCTGCTATAGTCACTATAAGTTCCTTGTGATTTCTTTTGGGCTGACCAATGCCCCAGCAACATTCATGCATCTGATGAATAGTGTGTTCCAGCCATAACTTGATTCGTTTGTCATAGTAGTTATTGATGATATCTTGGTGTACCCATGTAGCTAGGAGGAGCGTGCACAACATGTTAGTATTGTACTATAGAGGTTGAGGGAGGAGAAGCTTTATGCCAAGTTCTCCAAGTGTGAGTTTTGGCCTAGTTCGATGGCGTTCTTGGGGCACGTTGTGTCCAGTGAAGGGATTAAGATGGATCCAAACAAGATTTAGGCAGTTCATAGTTGTCCTAGACCGTCTTGAACTACTGAGATTCTGAGTTTTCTCGGCTTGGCTGGATATTATCGTCACTTCGTGGAGGGTTTCTCATCCATTGCAATGTTTTTCACCAAGTTGACCTAGAAGGGTGCTCCATTAAGGTGGTCGGATGAGTGTGAAGAGAGCTTTCAGAAGCTCAAGACTGCCTTGACCACAACTCCAGTACTAGTTTTGCCTTCAGCATCGGGTTCTTATACAATGTATTGTGATGTTTCTCGGATCGGTATTGGGTGTGTCTTGATGCAGGAGGGTAAATTGATTGCTTATGCTTCACGTCAGTTGAAGCCTCATGGGAAGAACTACCCCGTTCATGATTTAGAGTTGGCAGCCATCATTCATGCATTGAAGATTTGGAGGCATTATCTCTACAGTGTGTCTTGTGAGGTATTTATGGATCACCGGAGTCTTCAGCACTTGTTCAAACAAAAGGATCTAAATTTAAGGCAGCGGAGATGGTTGGAGATGCTAAAAGACTATGATATTACCATTTTGTATCATCCCGGGAAGGCCAATGTGATGGCAGGTGCCTAGAGTAGAAAGGCGGTGAGTATGGGTAGCCTTGCATACATCCCTATTGGTGAGAGACAGCTTACATCAGATGTTCAGGCCTTGGCTAATCAGTTCGTAAGGTTAGATGTTTCGGACCCTAGTCGGGTTCTAGCTTGCGTGGTTTCTCGGTCTTCCTTATATTATCGCATCAGAGAGCGTCAATATGACGACAACCATCTGCTTGTCCTTAAGGACACAGTTCAGTATGATGATGCCAAGGAGGTTTATATGGGGATGACAGGGTGTTGCAGATGCAGGGTCGGATTTGTGTACCCAATATGGATGGACTACGTGAGTTCATTCTTGAAAAGGCCCATCGTTCGCAGTATTCCATTCATCCGGATGTTGTGAAGATGTACCAGGACTTGAGGCAACACTATTGGTGGAGGAGGATGAAGAAAGACATAGTAGGGTTTGTAGCTTGGTGCTTGAATTGTCAGCAAGTGAAGTACAAGCACCAGAGGCCAAGCGATTTGCTTCGGAGTCTTGAGATTCCTGAGTAGAAATGGGAACGTATTAGCATGGACTTCGTAGTAGGCCTCCCACGGACTTTGAAGAAGTTTATTTTTATTTAGGTGATTGTGGACCGGTGACTAAGTCTGCACACTTCATTCTAGTTAGGACTACCTATTCTTTGGAGCGGTTGGCTGAGATCTATATCTGCGAGATTGTTCGCCTTCGTGGTATGTCGGTGTCCATCATTGCATATCGGGGCACGGAGTTCACATCTCAATTTTGGAGGGCAGTGCAGCGAGAGCTGGGCACACGAGTTGAGTTGAGTACAATATTTCACCCTCAGACGTACGGACAGTCTGAGCACCATTCAGATATTGGAGGATATGCTACGCGTTTATGTCATGGATTTCACGGGTTCTTTGGATCAATTTCTGCCGCTTGTAGAGTTTGCCTACAACAACAACTACCAATCAAGTATTCAGATGGCTCCGTATCAGGCCTAGTATGGGAGGCGGTGTCGGTCTCCAGTTGGTTTGTTTGAGCCGGCTGAGGCTAGGCTATTGGGTACTGACTTGGTTCACGATGCTTTGGAAAATGTTAAGTTGATTTAGGATTGGCTTCGCACGATGCAATTTAGACAGAAGAGTTACACCGATCGAAAGGTTCGTGATGTTTCCTACATGGTGGGGGGGAGGTATTGCTTATAGCTTTTCCAATGAAAGGTGTTATGAGGTTCGGGAAGAAGGAAAAGTTGAGCCCTCGGTATATTGGCCCTTTTGAGGTGTTTGAGAGGATTGGAGAGGTGGCTTACAAGCTTGCATTGCCACCTAATCTATCGAGGATTCATCCAGTGTTTCATGTTTCCATGCTCCAGAATTATTTCAGCGATCCGTCCCATGTTTTAGACTTCAGCACGGTTCAGTTAGAGGGGGATTTGACTTATGATGTGGAGCTGGTGGCCATTTTGGAGAGAACATAGCTTCAGTGAAGGTGCAGTGGAGTGGTCAGCCAGTTGAGGAGGCCACTTGGGAGACCGAGCAGGAGATGCAGAGTAGATATCCACACCTATTTGAGACTCCAGATATGATTCCAGACCAGTTCGAGGATGAACGTTTATTTAAGAGGGGGAGAACGCAATGACTCGGCCCGTTGTTTTGAGTATTGTAGCCCCGTTCTCCCATTTATTTCATACTCTATGTTTGTTTGTTTTTATGTGACTTGCTGGGGTGGTTGGTTTGGTTCCGGGGATGTTTCGGAATGAATTGGGACACTTAGTCCCAAGGTTGCAAGCCTAAGTTGAAAGAGTTGACCGAATGTTAATTTATGTGTAAATGACTCCACAATAGAGTTTTGATGGCTCTGATAACTATGTATGGTGATTTAGGGCTTAGGAGTGTGTCCGGATATTTATTTAGAGGTCCGTAGGTGATATTGGCTTGAATTGGCAAAATTTGGAAAAGTTGAAGTTTGGAGAGTTGAGAAGTTTGATCGAGAGTTGACATTCTGGTTACTAGGCTTGAATTTTGGTTCCTTAAGTTAAAATAGGCCAGTTATGTCATTTATTACTTGTGTGCAAAATTTTAGGTCAATCAAAGTTGGTTGGATCGGTTTAGACATTGATTGTAGTAATTAGAAGTTCAATATGCTTGAATTGTGGTGCGATTCATGTTTTTGATGTTGTTTGATGTGATTTGAGGGTTCGACTAAGTTCGTATGATGTTTTAGGACTTGTTGGTATGTTCATACAGGGTTCCGGGGGCCCTAGGTATGTACTGGATGGGCTATGGGCCATTTTCCCTCTATTTTGGACTGCTCATTTGCTGTTATCTGGCGTTCTTCATCATGATTCCGATGAAGCAATCGCGTTCGCTTAGTGTTCCAAGGAAGGTGGCATATTTTTTCTTCACGATCACAAAGGGGCGACCGCATTCGCGTGGCTTTGAGGACTTCTATCTTCGCGTTCGCATTAGGGGTATAGGCGATTGCGTATAAGGAATTGGAAGGGGGCATCAGGAAGTTGCTCTCCGCGTTTGCGAGATGTGGAGCGCGTTCGCGATGTTTTCTGGGGATTGAGTTCTTTGTTCGCGAAGGGTTAATTTTGGCAGCTTGTATTTTTGTGCTTCGCGATCGCGAAGCATTTCCCGTGATTGCGAAGAGGAACCTCTGGGCAGCAGTTATAAAATTTCAAAAATGAAGGTTTGAACCCATTTTTCATATTTTGAGATAGAAACCTCAGATTTGGGCGATTCTTGAAGCGATTTTCAAAGAGTTGATTGGAGTTAGTGATTCTAACTCAGTTTTGGTTGTTATACATGAATCTATCATTCTTTTTACCATTTAATTAGTATTTTGGGTTGGAAAATTGGAGAAAATTTGTGAAACTTTATAGTCCATAATTTGAGTATTTGAAGGTCGAGTTGAGATCAGAATTGAGCAATTTTGGTATGGTGGACACGTTATTTAATGGGTGTTCGGATTTTATGTTTTGTTGGATTCCGAGACGTGGGCCCGGGATTGACCTTTTGACTTTGGTTAAAGAACTTAGCTTTATTATTTGGAACCCATTCCTATAGCTTATATTGATAGTATTACGTTATTTTTGGCTAGATTCGAACCTTTCGGGGTTTGATAAGTGTGGGAAGGGCTTTCTAGCGGAGTGATTTGATTTGTTTGAGGTAAGTATCTTATTTAAACTCGGTTGAGGCACTAGTTTCCTAAATTGTTGTAATAGCCACGTGATATTGGGTGCTCACATGCGTGGGGATGAACCCATATGCTGACACCGGATTATTTATTTATGTTCGGGTTGTGCTCAGGCTCTCATAAGCCTAGAATTTGGCTATTAAACATTTAACTATGATGCTTCGCACATTTGTGACATTGTTGTCAACTATTTGGGCCATGTTTGAGGCCATATAGGGGTTTAATCCCTGAATGATTGATAGAACATTTGTACATGCCTACACTTAGCATGTTGTTTATACAGTCCAGGAGCATGAGATTTGTTATTCACTCGTTTCACACATGTATACTTGTTTATTCTCTCCTGTATGATGTGACTGGACTAGATATCTGTGACCATACCGGGGGGACTATGTTGTTATGCTTATGACCACGTCGAGCGGATTGTGTTGTTATGTCTGTGACCATACCGGGCGGGGGGGGTTGTATTGTTATACCTGTGACCACCTTGGACGGATTGTGTTGTTATGCCTGAGACCAGGCCAGGCGGATTGTACTGTTATGCCTATGACCACGCCAGGCGAGTTATGATATTGAGCCTGTGATCAGGCCGGGCTGGCAGCACGTTGAATTGGCCGTGCTTGCGTGTTGATATGGATCCATCCCCTGGGGTCACCTTCTCATGTTTCTCTCTTGATGGTGTACACGCGGTTATTAACAATACTGATCAGTAGTTTGGAACGGATATGGAAAAGTTGAGGGAATCTGGCCAATGTTTTGTTAGATTTTTCATTTCATCTTTACTTACAATTTACTTGATCATTTATCTGATTTAGTTGCATATCACCTCTATATGCCAAGTTATTGTTTGAGCAGAGTATTTGAGAAATTGTACACATACACACACGGATGTTTTCGTACTAAACTTTATGATTTGATTTCAATATTATTCTGTATCGATTTAAAGGATGAAACTAAACGGGTAATAGCTAGTATCATTAATAATTTGTGCTTCTTTTACCTTATCATATTTAATTACGATACTTATTGAGTACATTGGGTCGGTTGTACTCATGCGATACTCTGCACTTAATTGTGTAGATCCAGGTTTGGGGACGAGTTATCAGCAGTAGTCTTGCTTGTTGGACTATATGATAGAGGCGAGGTAGAGTTGCATCCTTGGTTGTTATTATGTTATTTCTATGAATTTCGTTATTATGTTGCCTTTGTTATCATGTTTCGGCCTGCCTAGCCGGTGTGTTAGGTGCCATCACGACGGTTTGGGATTTCCGGTCATGAACCATACATAGCACTTATGTATATGCTCTTCACCTTGCATATGTGTCGCTTCGCGCACACATCAATTAGACAAACAAAGTCATATCCTAAGGTTTATTTTCTCAACAAGATTAGGCCAGACACTTACCTCAAACAAGCAAAATTAATACTCTAAAAGTGCATTTTGCCTAAATCGACCTCTGAACTGCTCGAATTTAGCAAAACATAACTCGATAACATCAAATAGTGCCATAGGAATCAAACTCAAATGATAAAGGTCGAATCTTTTATCAAATATTCAAAGTCAACCAAATGGACAACCCAGATGGGCACCTCAGAACCCAACAAAACTCACAAATCCCAAATGTCCATTCGAATACGAGTCAAAATATACAAGTTATATCCAAAACCAACTCCAAATCGGGGTTCAAATATACATTTAAAACTTTAGAATAGTTTTGCCAAAACTCCCAATTTTTCTCTCTTAGATTCACCAATTAAATGCTAAACTCAAGGATGGAATCATGAATAATAATCAAATATGAGTCAATAACACTTACTCCAATCCAAGTGGTGAAAATTGCGTTAAGAATCGCCACAATCCGAGCTCCCAATCTCAAAATATAATAAAATGAAGCTAACCCTCGATAAGAATAAACACTGCCCAGTGATTCTCGCTTCTGCGGTCAAATTATCGCTTTTGCGACACCGCATCTGTGACCAAAACCTCGCAGATGCGAAAACCACTTAAGTCTCGACCTTCCTCTTATGTGGACAATCCTCTACTTCTGCGGATTCACCTCTGCGCTTAGGGCACCGCTCCTAGGCTCTCACTTATGCGTAAAATACTCCGTATGTACAGGCTTCTAGCTCTTTAACAAACTCCGCGTTTGAGACCCCTTCTATGCATATTTTCTCTCGCAGATGCACCCATGTGAGCTCTTCTTTGAACCTACCCTGCCCAACCAGTCTTTGCATCTTCAATCATTTATCCGCACCTGTGCACTAAACCTCGAGGGTGCAAAAATACCAGACATGAACTGCCAACCTTCTCCCGAATGATCCAAAATTAATCCGGAATACACCTAAGCCTCCCAGGATCCCGTCCAATCACACAAACTAGTTAAAAATATAACACTAACCTACTCGAGGCCTCAAATAACACAAAATAATATCAAAACCATGAATCACACCTCAATTCAAGCTTAACGAACAAACCCAAATTTCCAAGTTCTAAACTTACGCCGAACACGTCTAAAGAACTCAGAATGACCCCAAATCATATACACAAGTCTTAAATCACCATACAAACCTATTCCAATGCTCGAAAGCCCAAATGGACATCGATAACCACAAAGTCAATTATGAGTCAGACTTATCAACTCTCCAAACCTTCAAACTTGCAACTTTCGACAAAAAAGAGCCAAATCCTCCTAGGAACCTCCAAATACAAACCCGAACATACTCCCTAGTCCAAAATCACCACCGGACCTAACGAAACTATCAAAACTATGATCCGAGGTCAAATACACAAAAGTCAAACTTGGTCAACACTCTCAACTTAAGCTTTCCAATTGAGAATTACTTTATTAATCAACCCCCGAACTTCCCAAAAATCAAACTAACCATGCACATAATTCATAATACATATATGAAGGTATGCAACACCTTACACCACCAAACAGAATGCCAATGCTCAAAATGACCGGCCTAGTCGTTACAGCATTTTGCAAGACCTGCCATGCGATCCAGTTCTCTATCCGAAATTGGAGAGTACAAATTCGCGCCATAGAACCCTACTTCGTATAAATACAACATTAAACTATTTGTGGAGTGGTTAACAACATCTTTAAGGGCTAGAACATGCAAAGAGCAAGACGGATGATTTGGGAAATACGTTTTAATCTTTCTTCTTCTTTCTTCCATTGTTAGTTATGAATTTTACTATGGTATTCATGCATACTATTATGAGTAGCTAATTTTATTATTTTGGATTTTCATCGAACCTTTTGCTGGATGAATTCTTGATATGTTGTAATATAATTGAGCCTTTGAATTCTTCTACTTGTTCAACTACGTACATTTTTTAGTTAATTGAAGGGGCCTCGATTTACTGAGCCTATATATTATGCGTTGGTTGAGAAAGAATGGATATTTTGGTAGTTTTTAAGCAACGTCGCTTCATAGGTATATGGGAGATCAATGCGGCGGGTTTAAAAGCATGATTAGAGACAACAAAGCTTTCATGTGGTCATACTGAGCGGTGAAACATTATCAACTAGAGTAGTTTGAAAGAATACATTTAGTAAACTATTATGATTGCTCAAGAGAGAATCACGGTAAGTAAAATGCTCATGTCCAGTAAAGAATAAATCGATGAGATTTTGGGTAACGTAGAGAGAAGGATTTAGACAATTGAGAAAATTATAACTCTAGGCTTCCTTAGTCTTATCTACAACTCTTTGCTTAATTAGTTGATAGGTCAATTCCCAGTGGAATTCGACTCCGGACTCTAAAATCGAATTATATTTGCAATGACTGCTAGTCCTTTTACTAGGCATGACTAGGCATGATCAAATTTTGGTGCCATTATTAGAGAATTAACTGTGTTGATTACAACTTGAATATATTTCTAGGGTTTTTTGTTTATATCAGTTTTCCTTGGTTCTAAAAAATTTCCATTGAAATTCTCACGTTTGGAATCTTCTGCATCTCAGGTGCATGCCTACAAGCTCCTCGAGAACTGGTGAACTATTTGAAGGATTTTTAGATTCAGAGAAAGCATTCAGGGCATTAAATCGTGCGAAAAAAAAAAGATAAGAAAATACATAATCAACAAGAAAATTTTGAAAGTGAGACCGAAATGGACGAAATCAATAACAATAACAACAATCCAAACAATGAGAACAACCGAGTTGTGACACCTTTTATACCGGAAGCTGCACTTTATGATTGGGCATAGCCTACCGCTGACAACCTGGCAACCACAATTGCAATTCCTCAGATACAGGTGAAGACTTTTCAAATCATAAAGAATATACTACATTTGCTGTAGAACAAGAGACAGTTCTCTAGGTCCTACGTTGAAGACCCACAATATCACTTATAATTGTTTTCAAGTTGTGTCACTCAGTGGAAGCCCAATGTAACAGCGAAATCAATTCTGCTAATATTGTTTCCATTCTTGATGACTGGGGAGGCGCGGACTTGGCTCAATTCGTTTCCAATCAACTCCATAACAACTTGGGAGAAATTAGTCAAGCAGTTCTTGAATAAGTTATGTCCTCCCAACAAAGCTGCAAAGCAAGTTGATGAGATATTATAGTTCATGCAGAAACCAATAGAGGCTCTGTAGGAAACATGGGGAAAGTTCAAGGGGATATGGATGAAGTGCTTGCACCATGGTATTCCAAATCAGATGTTGGGACAGAAATTCTGCACGGTTTTGGCTGACAATTTGAAAGCTAATGTAGATGATTAAAGAGGTGGAGCATTCTTAAACAAACCATTCACTGAGTGTAAAATTCTTCTTGACAAGATGGTTTAGAAATTAGGATAGACGACGAGGGCGTAGAACTCACCCCTATAATGTAGTCGGTGGCTCTAGAACCGAATAATTCGATAGCTGAGATTATGGAGACCTTGATTACTAAGATGAGCATTCTTACCAAAAGGATTGGCGAATTAGGCCAGGAACAAGTTCATATAGTTAATACTATGAATGGAGAGTAATACACACCTTGCATTAACCAACCATATATTTGTTCGTGGAGTGGTGAATGTGACAACCAGAACTATCAAGATAATATAAATTATGTGAGCAACTTTGGGGGTTAGAGATAAGGTCGAAAACAATAGGGACAACCGAATCAATAGTGTAGACCATCCCAGTGTAATATAATAACGGTCCTGGAGTAGCATGACTAGAAGGTCAGATAGCGCCTTATCAAAGGCAATTCGGGTACAATCAATAGCAGCAACAACATCCTCAAAAATAATAGGTAGCAAGACATGAGGATAAAGATATGGCTGAAATTAGAGGTATGTTACAGTAGATTATTGGGCGAATGAAAAAATGCAAGAAAAGATAGCCACTCATGACTCGACTATTAAAAGGCATAAAAATGAAACTAGGCCAACCGTCTATAGCCTCGAACAATTGACCACATAGAACATTTACCATTGACACCCATATCAATCCGAAGGATCAGGAGCCGAATCAACTAATGGTAGTGAATTTGAGAAATGGGAGAGATATAAACCAAGAGCTAGAGGTTGCTTGATCTAGCTGAGGAGTCACTCCACCCATGTTAGCACTAATTGAGGTAGATGAGTCGACTGATCTGACAGAAGTAACGGTCCAACAAGCTTAGGAAGACAAGGGTAGGTAGAAAGCAAATTATTGGGGTGAATGAGAAGATGCATGAAAAGATAGTTGCTCCTGACTTGGCCATTAAAAGGCATCGAAATTAAACAAGGCCAACTATTTATGGCCTCGAAAAATTGCCCACAGGGAACATTGCCCATTGACACCAATATCAATCCGAAAGATTAGGGTCCGAACCAACTAATGGTAGTGAGTTTGAAACCGAAGAGATCAAGATCAAGAGCAAGAGGTTGTTCGATCTACATAAGGAGCCACACCACCCATGCTAGCACCACTTGAGGTACATAAGTCTACTGATCTGACAGAAGTAACGGTCCAGCAAGATCAGGAAGACAAGGGTAAGGAGAAAGAAACTGAACAAACTCTAGAGAAGGTGTCATAAAAGGTGCCTTAGTAGGAAAATGCACAAGTTAGTGGAATGAATTCCCTAGAAGGCTGGAAAAGCACAAGAAATATGACCAATACAAGAAGTTCATGGAGATCCTAAGGTGGATTTAAGTGAATATGTCTCTAATATATACTTTGAGGGAAATGCTAGGCTATGCTAAAATGATGAAGGACTTGATGTCTCAAAAATTTGACTTTTACGACTTATTGATTGTGACCTTGCAGTGTTGTAGTGACAAAGGTTGTGGCGCAAAAGTTGTCTGATCTCTTAAGTTTCACAATCCCATGTACCATTAAAGGTTACGCATTTGCTATAGCATTGTGTGACTTGGGGGCTTGTATTAACCTGATGCATTTGTCAATTTACATGAAGTTGAGCAACAGAAGGGCCAAATTGTCACGACCCAGAATCTCACCAATGTCGTGAAGACCTCTAACTCTACCGTCTAGGTAAGCCAAATAACATATAATACGATTCGAAAGAAAATCATCAAATAAATAATAGAATAAGAATACAAAAATCATTACAACTATCCCAAGGGCTAGTAGTACAAGTCATGAGTGACTAAGAATAGGAATACAATACCGATATGAAGAAGAATTACATCATATGCTTATAATATACATAAACAGGATTAGAAGTCCTAAAATACCATAAACAAAGTGGTAAATTGAAACTGGAATTCTGGTAAATCTTTAATGCTAGCCTTTGTTTTCCACTACAACTCAGCTCCAAAATTTGCACATAGTTGAGCACTGGTCCTGCTCCCCTAAGTCGGGGCATGACATGAATTAAGTTATATAACCGCCAAATCATAAATCAATTAAGGCAAGCGTATGGCTACGGATTAACAATAAAGCTCAACACGGCAAAATATTTCTTTACGCCCAATTCAACAAGTTATAACCTTAAGCAAGTTTCTAAATCATAATTATGAATAATCACATAGTTATAGGATCAATTGAAATATGAATAATAATTTTACATAATCCAAACAAGGCATAATGAAAGTCAAACACTAATGGATATGGTCATTACCTAGCTACGCATATACGCTTGTCATGTCACATATACATGGCTCTTAAATCAATAGACAAGTAGCAAATTGATGACCTATGAGGAAAATTCCCCCTTACAATGATAGACAAGAGACTTACCTCCACCCGGTAAGATTCAACCTCCAAAATAGCTTTAGCTCTAAAATCGACCTCTATACGACTTGAAACTAGTCAAATATAATTCAATAACATCAAATAAAGAGATAGAAATCAATTCCAAATAATAAAGCTTAAATTATTAATCAAATCCCCAAAAGTCTACAAAAGTTAGCCCGGGTCTACACGTTCAACCCCCACGAGTCAAAATATGTGATTATAGTCCAAAACTGAGTCCAAATCAGTACTCGAATCCCTAAATTACACTCTCTTAGATTGTAGAAAGAAACCCCAAGTTTCTCTTTCAAATTCAAATTCAATAATCTAAGTATAAATCCAAGAGGAAACAAGATATATAACAAAAATCAAGTAGAATTCACTTACTCCCAAAGTTGTGGTGAAAATCCCTTTCCAAATTGACTCGTTCCAAGCTCAAAAACTCAAAATAGTGAAATGTGAGCTAGCCCTTGAATTAAATTAGTCTGCCAAGCATTTTGAACCTGCGACTAAAAAGTTCGCATCTGCGAGCCCATGCTCGCATCTGTTATATTCTCCCTCACAACTAGCCTCCGCACCTGCGACTCACCTGTCGCATCTACTGATTCGCATGTGCGCAAGCATCCTCATAAGCACGACAATGCATTTGCGCAACAAAATCTGCACATGCGGCCTCCCAGATTTAGGTCCAAGCCCACTTCACATGTGCACCAAAACTCTGCAGGTGCAACATACCTGCACCCGCAATGTCGAAAACACCAAAATGGTCTAGAACCATTGAGAAACATACACGAGCCCCCAATCCAATTATACCAACTAGTCATAATACCTTATACAAACTTATCCAAATGCTCAAAACATCACAAATAACATCAAAACCAAGAATCAAATATCAAAATCCATCTCTTAACTTCCAAAACTTTTTAACATTGCCAAACACGTCGAATTATGCCTACGCATTATGAGTTTCAACCAGACTTCACACACAAGTTCCGTTCAACAATATGAACTCATCCAAAGTTCCGGAACGCCAATCGGAACTTGATAACATCAAAATCCAACTATCGGTCAAAAGTTATGACCCCCCTCATTCTTCAAATTGCAAACTTTTGGCAAAAAAGCCAAAACCTTCTAGGAACTTCTAAATATAAATCTGAACATACACCCAAGTCCAAAATCACCATACAAACCTATTAGATTAATCAAATCATAAATTCGAGGTTGTTTACTTAAAAGTCAAACCTTGATCAACTCATATAACTTAAGTTCCAAAGATGGAACTAAATGTTCTAATTCACTCTCAAACCTTCCCGAATCTAAAGATACCATCACCGTAAGTCAAAACACATCAAACAAACATACGAGGAACATCAAATAGGATAACGAGGCTCTAATACAAAAAATAACCGGTCGGATGGTTATGTTCTCCCCCTCTTAAACAAACGTTTATCCTCGAACTGGTATAGAATCATACCTGGAATGTCAAAAAGATGAGGATATTTGCTCTATATATCATGCTTGATCTACTAAATTTTTCATCAACTGGTTGACCTCCCCACTGAATTTTAGTGATAGAAATGCGGCATCTGAAGTTGGTTAATAGTTGAGCATTTCTAGTCTTAGACCCATTTTATTACATTTTAAACCCCAGACTTGATAAGGGGCGAATTTTGAAGAGGATTTTCACACAAGGCTATTTCGTAAATGACTTTTCACTTGATTTTGATATTATATTATGATTTATCATGGATTTTTACACCTAAATCATGAAAGTTAGAAGGGAAATTTTTGGGATGTTTTACTATGCTTTGAAAAATAAAAATTTGGGATTTGAGAGTCGATATGGATTCAGCTTTGGAATATAATCACATATTGGGCTCGTGAGATTATGGATAGTCGAGATCTACTCCTTGACTCGAGGTTTCGCCGTGTGGGTCCGGGGTTGACTTTTCTTTGATGTTTCAGAAATCTGATAAAGATTGGGACTTTATTATTTGGAGTTAATTCCTTTAGTATTATTTGATGTTATTGAGTCATATTTGGCTAGATTTGAGCCGGACAGAGTTGAATTTTAAAGGAAAGGCATTTTTGGAGTATTAATTTGGCATGTTTGAGATAAGTATCTTGCCTAACCTTGTGTGGGGAATACCCTTAGGATTTGGTCTTAATTGCCTATTCGTGTTATATGAAAAGCGACGTGTACGCGAGGTGACGAGTATATACACGGGTGCTATGTGTGGTTCATGAGCGGGTTAGACCTTAGGCCATTAATATACCTTAATTTGATAAAATGCTTTATATGAAACATGTTTAATCACTCGTGACTACATGAACTTGATTGCTACAATTGATTTAGTCGTAGTCATACTTTATGTTAAACACCCATCTGCATTTTATTATTTTCATGTCTTTGTGCATCTTGTTGATAAATTACGGGTTAATATCTTTGATGGAAATTTGGCATATTCTTTTGTGTTAATTGTGGCATATGCGGACATGTTAGGCTGATTGATTGGGTATTGGCACGAGGTCTTTACCTTACAATTGTGATTATTGTTATGCACATAAGGTGAAATAAGGGTGACATTTTGTCGGATTTGCCCATGTGGTAAAATAAGGGTGGTGATATGTGCATATGGCAAAATAAAGGCGGTGATATGCGCATGTGGCAAAAAAAGGGTGGTATTTCTTGATATTGCACATACAGTGGAATAAGATTGGCATTATTGATGATGTTATATGATGGTTTGTGAGTGATTCTCTTGATGATGTTTATGTGATGAACTGAGGATGATATTTTCGATCATATACATGCTTTCTTTAAACTTCATCATGTATTTCTAATGAGTTGCTAGTTGTATTTGACATGCTATCATATCCCTCTGTGTCTACGTGATTACTTGTTGTCAAAGATGGATTCTCCTACGTTGAGTTGTTGTCACATTTTCTAACGAGATTGTTGATATTATTTTCCGCTATATTTTCTGTTGCCAATTATTGATATGTATTGCACGGGTTCTTTGACTTTGAGTATCATTTGACTTGAACCTCATCAACTATACCAAGGTTAGTCTTGATACTTACAGGGTACCAATTGTGGTATGCCCATATCACACTTCTGCACATTTTGGGGAGATCCAAGTGTTGGGAGGAGCAGACCTAGAGAGTGAGTGCTTATAATGGTTGGGTGGATTCAGGGTAGAGCTGCATGATCATCGCAGTCCCTTGGAGTCCCATTTTTACATTAATTCCGTTAATTTTCATATCCGAACAGTTTGTATTTTAATACATCCTTATGCATTCGGTTAGAGCTCATGACTCATTACTACCTAGTTCTATGGAGGTTGTATTGACATTTGCTATTTTGGGCTCATGTTAATGCTATCACCGCTATTATATTGTATTTAATCTTATTATATCATGTTTTAGGTGTTTTAATGTTGTTAAGCATTTGGTTAACTTAATCTTAGTGATTAGGTGCCATCACAACCCTATGGTGGGATTTGGGTCATGACAAGTTAGTATCAGAGCCCTAGGTTCATAAGCCCTGCGAGTCATGAGAAAGTCTAATAGTGTCTTGCAGATCGGTATAAAAACTTCAATACTTATCTTCGAGAGTCTACCTGGCTGTTAGGAAACTTTACTTTCTTTAATTCATTATCATGCAAAATTATTTATCCCAATGTTTGAATCTTTAGTCTTTTATTCTCTCACAGATGCTGATTAGGTATCGGTACTACAGGCTAGAGCCGTGGGAGGCCAAGGTTGAGGCAGAGGTAGGGAAGAGCCCACTTTGTGGCTAGAGCCTCTGCTAGAGCAGCAGTAGTGGAGCCACTAGTAGCTCTAGTTGAGGAGCCAAAGCCTGATCATGTGGAGCAGGTAGGACCCCACCGGGAATTTGAAGAGCCTATTGCTACACTTGGGCTCCATGAGACCTTGTTCAATTCATGAGTATATTTGGGAGTTTTGCCCATACAGGGTTGAATCTGATTGCACCACCTACTTCAAAGGCTAGGGGAGGAGTGTTTGGAGAGGTTTCAGATACCAGGTGTTATAGCGGTACAACCAATAGTTGTAGTTCAACGCGATGTAGGGCTAATCGTGTCTGCTGAGGGGCAGAAGCGTTTAGAGAGGTTTCAGAGACTTTGTCCTCCCCAGTTCAACAAAGGGGCTTCTGAGGATGCTCAAGGTTTGTTGGATCAATGTCACAGCATTCTACGTACTTTGGGTTTGGTAGAGTCGAGTGGGGTTGACTTTGCTACTTTTTAGTTAATGGGGCCGACATACAGATGGTGGAAGACTTACGAGAAAAGTAGGCCAGTCGGTGCTGCACCCCTTACATGGTGACAATTCTCAAATGTTTTCTTGGGGGGTTTTATCCCATAGACCCGCATGGATGACTTGCGCAGAGAGTTGGAGCATTTTCGCTTGAAGGGTATGACTGTGAGTTAGTATACTATGAGGTTTACAGAGTTATCCCGCCATGTGGCTCCTTTGGTTTCTACTGAGAGGGAGAGAGAGTCCATTGATTTGTTGAGAGAGTCGCCTATAACCTTAGATTTGGTATAGCGCGAGAGATGGAGACACAAACTGCATTTCACCAGGTTGTAGAGATTGCTAGGAGATTAGAGCTTATTTGAGGGCAGGAGAGGAAGGATAGGGAGGCTAAGAAGCCTCATGTTTTTGGAGGATTTTGTTTCTCCTACTCTGAAGCCAAGGTCCATAGTGGTAGAGGTCATTTTAGTCGACTAGTTTAGTCTGCACTTCAGGTTTCGCGTGGTGCCTTAGCTAGCCATGGATTTTAAAGCACTCGTACCGGACAACCATCTTTCAGTGCACCTTCTGCATGGGATTCCTACTGCACTTATTCCCGTCGTTTGGGGCAGACTCAGTACCACCAACCACACCCGCAGAGAGGTTGTTTTGAGTGTGGTGATATAAGGCATATTGTGAGAGATTGTCCCAGACTTAAGGATGAGTAGACCTCAGTAGGGTACTCAGTCTATGATTTCCTCTCCAGCTGCTATTCCACTTGTACAACCAGCTAGAGGAGAGGACAAGTTGGTAGAGGTCATCCTAGAGAAGGAGGCTAGGCTCGTTGGTTTGCTTTCCCTAGTAGGACGGAGGCAATCGCATCAGATGCAATCATTACAGGTATTGTTCCAGTCTGTCATAGAGATACTTCAATTTTAGAGGAAAAATCATAAACAGTCAAAATTTTACATACATGGCAACTACATAAATACACCCCCTAGCAGAAAGCTATCAATTTGGGCCGATAATCATGCTTAACAGAAATCTAAAGCATTAATTTTTCATGACAGTAGATATTAAATGCCAAAGAAGACTTACTTTCTATATAGCACATCCACCTAAAACAAAATCACCTATTTTTATGCGAAATCTCGTTGTTTCCCAGCCTAAGCAATTCATTCCAAAACTATAGGACAATAATAATGAATTTCGAGCAAAATAAATTCTCCAATCATTTCCACAACATAATTTCAAGATAATTTTAATATAATTTTAAACCCACAGTATAATTTGAGTGTGATTCACTTTCCGTAGGACCATAGATAATTCCCAACAAGTACCACAAATATAATTTCAGTATATTTAAGTATAATTAATTATATTCACAATAAAAAATCTATAAAATTTATGATATCCACAGTATAATTTTGATTTTAATATAATTGTTTATATCCATTAGTATAATTTCGGTATGATTCGATTCACCACATCAGACCATAGATAACTTCTAATGAGCACCACAATATAATTTTAGTATATTTAAGTATAATTTATTATATCACAATATAATTTCAGTATAATTTATTTTATTCACAATATAATTTTTATAAAATATATGATATCCACAGTATAAATTTTAATATAATTTTTATACCCACTGTACAATGACAATATGAGTCACTCTACATAAACTTCCCAAAGATTTCGAGTGTATAATTTCAGTATAATTTATTATATCCACGATATAATTTTAATATAATTAATTATATCCACATTAATGATTTTCAAATACATGAAACCAAGTCTGATTTGAACAACGAACTAAGTAGAATTTTGATTTTAAGCAAGAAGTTATACACACAATTCCTCTAAAAAGTTATACCAAATATATATAATGAATAGTTGAATATATAGTATTAGTTTCATAATGATTAAGTGAATAAAATTAGTATAACGGTTAAAGAAGACAGAGAAATACAATGAAAAATAAGAGAATATAACTTAATCCCTAATTTAAAATAGGGGAGAGAGAGAGTGAAAAGACAAATATCCCTTAATTGATATGTTTTGGTTGTGCTCATTAATTATGTTCATAAGCTTTATCTGCCATTAATGTAAAAAAAAAATTCCATTTATGGAATAAACAAATAGTAGTATTATTTTCTTAAATATTTTTTAAAAATTGCTTACCCGTGTATTTTTCTCTCAATTTTATTTGATCCAGGCTCTATTTATTCATGTGTGTCATCCTACTTTGCTTCATATTTGGATATGCCTTGTGATTCTCTAAATACTCTTATTTATATGTCTACACCTGTTGGAGATTCTGTTGTGGTAGACCATGTGTATCGTTCTTGTTCGGTCACTATTGAGGGTCATGAGACTAGGGCTGATCTTCTGTTGCTTAATATGGTTGATTTTAGGTATAGATTAGCCATCTCCGTACCATGATATTCTTGAATGTCACGCTAAGACTGTGATGTTGGCTATGCCGAGGTTGCCAAGATTGGAATGGAGAGAATCTTTTGTGTTATTTTCCAAGTAGAGTGGTTTCCTTTTTGAAGGCACAACGAATGATTGAGAAGGGGTGTTTGGCGTACTTAGCCTTTGTGGGAGATGTTAGTGCTGATGCTCCCATGGTTGATTCAGTCCCCGTGGTGCGGCAATTTCCAAATGTGTCCGTACAGACCTACCAGGCATGCCGCCAGATAGGGATATTGATTTTGGCATTGATTTTGCATCGGGAACTCAGCCTATTTCTATTCCACAGTATTGCATGACTCCTTCTGAGTTGAAGGAATTGAAGAAACGATTGTAGAATGTGCTGGATAAGGGGTTCATCGGGCCTAGTATTTCAACTTGGGGTGCGCCGGTGTTATTTGTTCAGAAGAAGGACGGGTCTATGAGAATATGTATTAACTATCGACTGTTGAACAAGGTGAAAATCAAGAACAAATATCCACTGCCGCGCATTGATGATTGCTCGATCAACTTCAAGGTGCTAGGGTGTTCTCAGAAGGTTGAGTTGAGGTTGGTGTATCATCAGTTTAAGATTAGGGCTTCGGACATCCCTAAGACTGCTTTCCAGACTCGTTATGGGCATTATGAGTTTTTAGAAATGTCGTTTGCGCTGACTAATGCCGCAACAACTTTCATGCACTTGATGAACAATGTGTTGCAGCCTTATTTGAATTTGTTTGTCATTGTGTTCATTGATGATATATTGGCGTATTCTCATAGTACGGAGGAGCATGAGCAGCATTTGAGGATCGTGCTCCAGACTTTGATGGACAAGAAGCTATATGCTAAGTTCTCCAAGTGCGAGTTTTGGTTAAATTCAATGGCATTCATAGGTCACGTGGTGTCCAGTGAGGGGATTAAGGTTGATCCAAAGATGATTGAGGTAGTCCAGAGTTAGCACAGACCTTCTACCACTACAAAGATCTAGAGTTTCCTAGGGTTGGCTGGGTATTATCGCCGCTTTATGGAGGGGTTTCCATCCATCGCATCCCCGATAACCATGTTGACTAAGAAAATTTCCCCATTCAGGTGGTCGGACGAGTGTGAGGAGAGTTTTCAAAAGCTCACGACCTCTGGAATACAACTCCGATTTTGGTTTTGCCTTCGAGATTAGGATCATATACAGTTTATTGTGATGCTTTATGTATTTGTCTTGGGTGTGTGGTGATACAGGATGGTTGGGTGATCACTTATGCTTCGCGTTATTTAAAGACCCATGTTAAGAACTATATGGTGCATGATTTGGAGTTAGCAGTTGTGTATCTAGTGAGGACTTTGGCTATGTATGTTTAGGCTTTAGCAAAAAGGTTTGTGAGATTGGATATTTTGGAGCCTAGTATAGTCCTTGCGTGTGCTGTATCTAAATCATATTTGTTTGAGAAGATTAAGGATCGTCAGTATGATGATCCCCATTTGCTTGTCCTTATGGACATGGTGCAACGAGGTGGTGCTAAGGAGGTGACTGGTGGTGATGATAGTGTGTTATGGCTTCAGTGTTGCATTTGTGTTCCTAATGTGGTTTGGTTGAGAGAGTTGATCCTTAGGGAGGCTCGTGGTTCACGTTATTTCATTCATTCGACTACTACGAAGATGTACCGTGATTCGAAGAAGCAATATTAGTGGCAGAGGATGAAGAAAGACATCGATGGGGATGTTTATTGGTTTTTCAACTGTTAGCAGGTCAAGGATGAGCAACAGAGACCTGGTGGTTTGCTTCAGAAGATTGACATGCTAGAGTGGATGTATAGCATAATACCATGGAGTTTATGGTATGTTTGCCATGGATATTAAGGAGATTTGATGTTGTATGGGTCATTATGGACACACGAACAAATCCTGCACACTTTATTCCAGTCTTGACTTATCACACTTCAGAGGAGTTGGCTATGATCTACATCCAAGGAGATTTTTCACTTGCATGGTATACATATTTCTATCATCTCGGATTGTGGCACTCAATTTACTTCGCATTTCTTGAGAGCGGTTCGGCGTGATTAGCACTGCATTTCACCCTCAAACGGATGGGCAATCCGAGCGAACCATTCAGATAGATTTTGGTGTATATGTTGAGGGCATGTGTCATAGATTTCGGAGGCCAACGGGGTCAATTTATCCTATTAGCGGAGTTAGCATACAACAACAGCTACCAGTCGAGTATCTATATAGCTCCGTACAAGGCATTGTATGGGAGGCAATGACGTTCTTTGATTGGTTGGTTTGAGCCCGACGAGGCTAGACTATTGGGCACAAATTTGGTTTGTGATACCTTAGAGAAGATGAAATTGATTCAGGAGCGGCTTTATACAATGCAATCCAGGCGAGAGAGCAATGCTGAATGGAAGGTTCATGATGTGGCATTCATGGTGGGTAAGAAGGTCTACTTAGAGTTTCGCCTATGAAGGGTGTGATGTGATTCAGATAGAAGGACTAGTTGAGTCCTCAGTATACTGGCCCGTTCAAGGTGTTGGAGAAAGTTTATGAGGTGACCTACAAACATGCTTTGCCACCCAGCTTATAAGGAGTTCATCATGTGTTTCATGTTTCCATGCTTCGGAAGTACTATGAGGATCCATCATATGTGTTGAATTTTGTTTATGTACAATTGAATGAGAATATGTCTTATGAGGACAAGCCGATAGCCATTTTGGATAGGCAGGTTCGGAAGCTAATGTCGAAGAATATTGTATTAGTGAAGGTTCAATGTAGAGCTCAACCGGTCAAGGAGGCGACTTGGGATACCGAGCATGATATGCCAAGCAGATATCCTTACCTTTTTTATATCCCAGGTATGATTCTAAAAACGTTCTAGGATGAACTTTTATTTAAGAGGGGGAGATTGTAATTGTGTGTTTGATATCTATTCCCCTATGTTTGATACTCCATGTATGTATGTTTGTCGTTATGTCACTTGCGTAGATTCTTGTTTTAGTTTCAGGAAGGTTTTGAAGTGAATTGGAATTCTTAAATCCATGGTTAGAAGCTTAAGTTATAAGAGTTGACCAATGTTTCACTTTTGAGTAAAAGACCTCGGATTGGTGATTTAATGGTTCCAATAGGTTCATATGGTGATTTTGGACTTAGGCGTATGCTCGGATTTTGATTAGGAGGTTTCTATGATGATTTAGCTCTTTTTGCCTAAAATTGGCAATTTGAAGGATTAGAGATTTCATAAGTTTGACCATGGGTTGATTTTGTGGCGATCAAGTTCGGATTGTTGTTCTGGGACTTGGAATAGATCTGTGTAGTCCTTTGAAACACGTGTTCAAAGTTTGGTCTCATTCCGAGTTGATTTGGTAGGAATTAGACGCTTTGTTCTGAATATTGAAGTTCTTAAGTTTTAAGCTTGCATGATGCGTTGTGGTGTTCGATTCATGGTTTTGAATATTATATTGATGTTTCGAGCTTTCAAGCGAGTTCGTATAAGGTTTACATACTTGTGTGGATATTTGGTGCGGGGCCCGAGGAGCTCGCGTGAGTATCAAATTAGTTTCGGAGGAGTTCGGGAAGAGCTTCAGTTTTCCTGGTGTTGTAGACCTCGCATTTGCGAGGGCCTATTCGCATTTGAGAAGGACCACAATTGCAGACCCTCACTTTTGCAAGGAGTATGGTCGCATTTGTGACATTGGCTGGAAGGCTGGGACTTCATAATTGCAAAGTGGGGGTCGCATTTGCGACATCTGCTAGGGGCAGTCTAGGTTCGCATTTGCAAGCGCAGTGTCGCATTTGCGGTGTTCACATTTGCGAGACTCAGGTCTCTAATGCGACATTTGTAGCTCGTCAATAGTTGAGAATTTCGGGACTTAGAATAGTTTTATCAAATTTTGAACCCTACACTTGTTGAGGGGCGATTGTTTAAGAGGATATTTACACAAGGCGATTGGGTAAGTGATTTTCACTTGATTTTGATATTATATCTTGATTTATCATGGATTTTTACACTTAAATCATGGATTTTGGAAGGGAAATTTTGTGTGGTTTTTACTATGTATTGAAAAATGAAAATTGGAGATTTGAGAATCGATTTTTGAATCTTGTCACATATTTAGACTCGTGGGGTTATAGGTAATCGGGGACTACCCCTTGACTCGGGTTTTGAGCGTGTGGGCCTGTGGTTGTGTTTTGTTAACTCTTTGGGAATTGGGTAAAGAATAGGATTTTATTTTTTTAAGGTGATACATTTAGCATTGTTTGATGTTATTGAGTCATTTTTGGCTAGATTTGAGTTGGACGGAGGTGACTTTTAAAGGAAAGACATTTTTGGATTATTATTAATTTGGCTTGTATGAGGTAAGTATTTTGCCTAATCTTGTGTGGGGAAAACACTCCTTAGGATTTGGTCTTAATTGTCTATTTGTGTTTTGTGAAAAGCGACGTGTACGCGAGGTGACGAGCATGTACATGAGTGCTTTGTGTGGTTCATGAGCGAATTATACCTTAAGCTATTAATATGCCTTAATATGATAAAATGCTTTATATGAAACATGTTTAATCACTTTGTGACTACATGAATTTGATTGCTACAATTGATTTAGTCGTAGTCATGCTTTATATGTTGAACACCCATCCGCATTTTGTTATTGTCATGTCCTTGTGCATCTTATTGATAAATGCGGGCTTATATCTTTGATGGAAATTTGGCATATTGCTTTGTGATAATTGTTGCGCATGTGGACATGTTTCGCATATTGATTGGGTCTTGGCACGAGGACTTTGTCGTGTAATTGTGATTGTTATTATGAACATGGGGGAAAATAAGAGTGGTATTTTCTCAGGATTTCCCATGTGGCGAAATAAGAGTGGTATTTCTCAGGAATGCCCATGTGTTGAAATAAGGGTGGTGATATGCGCATGTGTTGAAATAAGGGTGGTATTTCTTGATATTGTACATGCGGAGAAATAAGGGTGGCATTATTGATGATGTTATGTGATGGTTTGAGGGTGATTCTCTTGATGATGTTTATGAGACGAAACGGGGATGATATTTTCGATCATATACATGCTTTTTTTAAACTCCGTCATGTATTTTTAATGAGTTGATAGTTGTATTTGACATGCTATCATATCCCTCTGTTTCTACTTGATGACTTGTTGCCAAAGATGGATTCTTCTACATTGAGTTGTTATCACATGTTCTAACGAGATTGTTGATATTATTTTCCGTTATATATTCTGTTGCCAGTTATTGATATGTATTGCACGGGTTCTTTGACTAGTAAGTGTCATATGACTTGAACCTCGTCACTACTTCATCGAGGTTAGTCTTGATACTTACAGGTTACTGATTATGGTGTGCTCATACTATACTTCTATACATTTTATGCAGATCAAGATGTTGGGGCCAGCAGACCTTTTGAGTGAGTGCTTACACTGGTTGTGAGGATTCAAGGTACAGCTGCATGACGGTTGCAGACCCTTGGAGTCCCATCTTTACATTATTATTATTTTTATATCCAAATAGTAATTGAGACATCCTTATGTATTCAGTTAGAGCTCATAACTTTGTACTACCTAGTTTTGGGATGTTATATTGCGTTTTACTAGTTTGGGCTTATGTTAGCACTATCTCCATTGTTATATTGAATTCAGTCTTATTATATCATGTTTTAAGTGTTTTAATGTTGTTAAGTATTTGGTTTACCTAGTCTTAGAGATTAGGTGACATCACGACCCCTATGGCGGGATTTGGGTTGTGATAATAATCATGCAGGAATATATGCATATGTACAAGAGATGATCTCTAGGCATGATATGTGCCTATGTGTAATGTGTGACTATGACCCCGTCTAAACATACTAACTAGTCTGTATACCTTCCACGAACTTATCCAATGTCTCAAAACACATGTAACAACATCAAAACCAAGTATCAAATATCAATCCAATTATGAAAATCTCTTAAGTTAATAATTTCCAACTTTCACTTAGAAACGACGTATCAATCCTGAGCCACCCGAATCCTAAACCAAACATACATTTAAGTCCAAAGTCATCATACGAAACTATTGTAACCTTCAAATCACTAATCCAGAGTCGTTTGCACAAAAGTCGAATCATGGTCAACTCTTCCAACTTATAGCTTCCAAATTAAGAATTACTCTTCCTAACCACTCTCGAACCTCTTGAAAATCATACCTAACCATACTCGCAAGTTATAATATATCATATAAAGCTACCCTAGGTCTCATATCACAAAACATAATGCCAGAACTCCAAATGACTGGCCAGGTCGTTACATTCTCCCCCACTTAAACATGCGTTCGTCCTCAAACGTGCCATGAGTCATTCCAAACCCACCAATAGCTGCATAAGCTCATCATACACATTTTCAATTTCATGTCATACCCACCCATGAAATTGATTAACATATCTTGACTAAAGAATCTTCACCCAACCTTAGCCATTAATCACTTGATCCCAACATCCATATCCGGAACTTCCTCTAAGATTCGGTGCTTGTATATACTCACTGTATCCATCTCAACAAGCTTTATCAAGTTATAAATGTACTCCCATGATATAACCACATGATTAACCCTATAACTCATATACTCATACCAATATTTTATGACCGTAATAACTGCTCATTACCAAACCTTTTATCAGTAAAATGCCTTATCTCAAATAAATTCTTGTTTCAAGCCTTCGCAACACTGCTAATGATGAAAGAAACCTGTAGAAACTCATAATCACTCATCATATCAACAAGTCATCATATCAACAAGTCATGGATCTCTCTCTCTCTCTCATTCGGTAAGAACTATTGCTTGTCCTAGGCTGCCTGAAAGAATTATCTTCCAAATATACCCTTATCCAAATACGATTGTCCTAATTTCAGGTCTATAAACTTCGTCTCATGTAGTACAAGCAGCTCGACCAACAATTCATACCAAATTCCATATGGAACCTCAAACAACATGGTTTTCACTATACAAGCAATAACTCAAATAGAATAAATCCGTAAAAAGCAACCTATCACCTAATGACTTCCCGTATATGTGGTAAACTTCTCAACCAGTCTAGGAGTGGCTAAACTACTCATTCCATATGTCAATTATGCAACAATCAAGAAAACTCAGCAAATTAACTCGTGCACCCAAACATCCTGTCATAACTGCCAATACCAGAAAGTGAATTATCACTCTATCCAATGCAACAGTGGCAGTATCCTATATAACTATAACCCTTTCCGGATGATACATCCATACATATGTGGTGTATAGGCAAATCTAACCCGCCATACAAAACATACCCTCAATAATCCTACCAGTAGACACCCAAGTTGATTTCATATTTCTCTAAAGTAGTAATAAGCCTTCCATAAGCTAATAAGGATCTAGTTCATAAGCTTGTCCATAGACCCCACCAATAAGGATACTCTAGAACACATTCTCTTTCTGATGCTAAAATTAGAACTTCTATATCTCTTAAACAAACTCAATAAGTGCTACCTCTGATCCTAATCCTTCTATCTAAACACTAACCGCGACTTGCAAAGCAATCCAAACCACAAACGACTCACCATTTCCATCATGATGCCATATTAAAGTACAAGAGTCCTATTATCTTACTCCAAGTCATAAGTACCCCAAGTCTCTATCACAATACAATGCAAATCTAAAATCCTTAGCCACACAATGAATCCGGTAAATCCTTGCGTACCACATATGGAACTTGAACCCACTGTAAGGCCCCGTAAATTTTTGCAAGGTAATTTAAGGTTTCATGATGCCGAAGTAGGCTTACATGTTTAAGGAATGTAGAAATTCTTTGCGGCGAGCTACTTTTTGGATTGAACAGTGCGCTAAGGAATTAAACGAAAATTTTGGCTGAAAAAGGCATTTCTGCGGTCCATTATGCGGCCGCAGAATGGCTGCAGAGTGAGGCGGGGCTGGGCAGGTTTGGGTGCCATTATGCGGTCGACTATGCAACCGCAGAACTATTTTGCGGTTCATTATACGACCACAAAATAGGTCTATGGTCTGTATAGTGACCGCAAACGTAGGTAGAGTTACCCAGTTCTGGAGGTTCATTTTGCGGTCCATTTTACGGACCGCAGATCCTGTTCCGGAGTTTTATTTTTTGGATTTTTATAACCTGACACTACTTTGTTAATTACAAGATATATACTATCTTTTGAGCAAAAACCTGATATTTTGAGGGTGAGAGAGTGCCCTAGAGTGGGAGAGTGTTCTTCAACAATTTGTTCTTCAATTATTGCTTGGATCTTGGAAGATTAACAAGGAAAACTCACTAGGTCTTCATCTTAGAGGTAAGATTCTACACCCTAACCCTTTATTTTGAAATTTAACTAGAAATGGGTAATTAGTAAGATAATTCTTGTGTATGGGAGTTGGTTATTTTGCATGCATGTGTTATCAAGGGGTGTAGGAAGATTGTTGAGCTAAAAATGGTAAAGAATAGGTTGTGGGATGATGGAATCCTCCATAAGAGGGCCTTGAAACCTTAATGCACACCTAGTGTTTGATAAAATGCTCAAATGAGCTAGAATCATGATCATCTTCCTAATTTGTGTTCAATTTTTCTATATCTCTAAATAGATGGAAGCGGCTAAGATTTTCGGAACGTTATAGTAAACTGAAAGGCTTGAAGCGAGGTATGTTGGATAAACTCTTCTTTTAAGATTGAATCCCATATCATTCTTGTAAGTTTCAAGTTGTTCACCATGAATCAATTATTCCGAATAAGCTTTGTGACAAGAGATATATGTTAAGTACGTGTTCCAAATTTTATTATTGTATTGTGTTACTATTGTGAGAACGTGTTCAAAGTATGGATTGGACATCTAAATGTTATAACTTCAAGTCGTTTTTCAAATGAAAACTATGATGCTAAATTGTGTAGAGATTGTGATTGGGATTACACCTCCACCCGCATACATTGGGGTGAGGCGACAAGGCCGTTTTGTATAGAGTTTTAGTATTGTGGAATACACCTCCACCCACATACATTGGGGTGAGGTGGCAAGGCCTCTTTGTATAGAGTTTTGGTATTGTGGAATACACCTCCTCCCGCATACATTGGGGTGAGGCGGCAAGGCCGCTTTGTGTGGAGTTTTGGTATTATGGAATACACCTCCAACGACATACATTGGGGTGAGGTGGCAAGGCTACTTTGTGTAGAGTTTCTTGTATTGTGATTGCACCTCCACCCGCATATATTAGGGTGAGGCGGCAAAGCCGCTCTATGTAAAGGTAGTTGTAGAGAATTCCCGACTGGAAATTTATAAATGTTATTGGAAGTTCTTAACAAATTTGTTTGACTCTTATGGCTATCTAAGCCTTATGATTGTTACTACGATTCATCATATCCATGTTGTATTTCCAAGTTCTTAAATAGATGTTTTGGTTTTCATACTAGTACTATTCTATATGTACTAACGTCCCTTTTGCCGAGGGCGCTACATCTTTAATGAATGAAGGTGGTTCCACAGCAGGAGACATTGACAGGTGATAGCGGTACATCCTCTTCCCAGCTAACTTGGTGAGTCCCACTTCATTTCGGGGTCATGTATCTTTTGTTCCTTGTGTATTGTGTTTAAGGTATAGTTGGGGCCTTATTGTCGGCATTATCATAGTACTCTTCTGTATCTATTAGAGGCTCCATAGACATAATGTGGGTTGTGTATTGGTGCTGGGGAAGTCAAACTAGTGTATACATGCTCAAACTATGAAAAATGTGTGTGTAATTTGAGGCTTTAAAATGAAGTAACTAATGGTACCGATTCGGTATTGTATACATGGTCTCCTTATCGTATAATTAACAAGAATATGTATTTTAGTTATTCATAAGTGATATGGGTAGAAAGTATCTAACAGACTTGCTTGACCGGGTTCACTCGGTTGAGCGCCGGTCACGCTCCCCGAGTTTGCGGCGTGACACCCACTAGAATCATTCTCGAGTGTCACCCACTGTGCTTTAGTCCCCGATACATAGCCACACAATTCCAAACATTTTGTGCTTTGCTAGCTCATGAATACTTTAAGGAAACAGTCTCATCCTTAAGCAACCGAGTGAATCTTTCCCTTTGCACACTACAACCATAAAAAATATCAAACCGGAGTCATTCCATAATCCCCATATATCAATAATATGTGGTACATTATGCATCCATCAAATCCCTTGCCCAAGTCATCCTTGAAGTCACCCTTCTCAAATCATAACTAATCTCCAAATGCATCTTAGTCTAGAAGCTATAACAATACATGTCCATATAATCCGATCATCAGTGATCAACTCCTTCACTTGGTTTTAAGCCACAATCACATCAACCAAGAACCTAAAATGACTTTTTTCTCCTTAAATACCATGATCTCGCATTGTTACTTAACTGAATTTCTCATAAGCTCATGTAGAACTAATTATAACACATTCAAAATTATCAACAAAGAGTATACTCATCCTTGTGACAGTTGTGTCAGCTTCCACCATCGATCCGAACTCTTTCGTAGTACATATATTTCACTAGGTAGAAAGAAAACTCTTCTTAAACCTTCGTGTAATCAATTGATCTTCCCGAGTATACATTATTCAAGAATATATAACAATCTATGTCATTCCACAAATGAACAACTGAAAGGGCCATCAACACATCCTGAACTCAAGGCTGTATTACGTATCAAGATGATAATCAAGCATCCATATCCCTTTCACATCTCAAGAAATATTTTTTCGTCACATCCAAAACTCTCTAACTGTAGCCTTTAGGCACATGATACTCCTACAAATCTACCTTGCCTCTCACTGAGCCATCAAACTCACTTCTAGGGACACTACCATACATAAAGTCCAAAATCATATGCTCACCTAACTGAACTTCCGAGCCAAAGCTACTATATAAACATGGCCACAAGTCCTTCAAATGGGCCGACATTTATCAAACTGAAAAATATCTCATACTTAATCCACGACATCACAAGCCGTCGATGCACAACTGATATCGACTATCAATTACTCAACATCTCATACAAATCAAAGAGAAATAAACTGAAGATTTAGTCATCAAGCTAAAACAAAGTCGCACGATAAGGAAAAAAAGAAAGAGAAGTTTCCAATTTGCAAGACTCTACTAAATATTTGCTCATGACTCATAGAACCTATGAACCAGGAGCTCTGATACCAACTTGTCATGACTACCAGAATCTCACCAATATTGAGATGGCACCTAAGTTGACCTACTAGTTAAGCCAAACAACATATAATGCATCTCGGAGAAACATCATCAAATAAATAATAGAATAAAAATGCGAAAATCATTACAACTATCGCAAGAACTGGTAATACAAGTCATGACCGACTAATAATAGGAATACAACACTATTATGAAAAAGTATTGCATCATCTTCTTGGAATATACATAAATAGGAATACATGTCCTAAACTACCATGAACAAAGTGGTAGCTTGTAACGGGAACACTGGTACATCTTACATGATAGCCTTTGTCTTCCACCATAGTTCAACTCTAATATCTTCATGCAAGGTGCAAAAGTATAATATGAGCACAACCGATCCCATGCATTTAATATTTATCATAAGTAAAAGAAATTGTTTGGCGGAAATATGCATTTCTGCGGTTCATTATGCGACCGCAGAATCACTCTACAGACCGCATAATGGCCGCAGAGTGAGACAGTTAATTGGGTCAGTTGGAAGCAATTATGCGGTCGACTATGCGACCGCATAAAAATTATGCGGTGCATTATGTTGTCACATAACAGTTATGCGGACCGCATAGTGACCGCATACACAAATAGCTTTTTATCATTTTATCAGCAATTATGCGACCGATATGCGGTCGCATATGCGACCGCAGAACTGTTCCAGAGCTCCATTTTTGGATTTTGAAAATCCGACCCTATTTCGTTAAATACACTCTTTGGGCCATTTTTGAGACATGATCTGATATTTTAGAGTGAGAGAGAGTGCCCTAGAGTGAGAAGGTGTTCTTCAATAATTTTTCTTCAATTCTTGCTCAAGTTTTGGAAGATTAAGAAGGGAAACTCACTAGGTCTTCATCCTAGAGGTAAGATTCTACACCCTAAACCCTAATTTCGAAATCATCTGAAAACGGGTAATTAGCAAGATAATTGTTTGGGCATGAGAGTTGATTATTTTACATGCATGTGATATCAAAGGGTGTAGGAAGATTGTTGAGCTAAAAATGGTAAAGATTGGGTTGTGGGATGATGGAATCCTTCATAAAAAGGACATTGAAACCTTATGCACACCTAGTGTTTGATAAAATGCTCAAATGAGCTAGAACCATGATCATCTTCCAAATTTTAATTCTATTTGTTATATTTCTACAATAGATTGAAGTTGCTAAGAATTTCGGAACGTTTTAGACTTTAAGGAAGCTCAAGTGAGGTATGTTGGCTAAACTCTTCTCTTAGAATTGAATCCCATGATATTCATGTAAATTATGTATGTCCCGAGTGATTCATTATGAGACTGGCCATTCCGAGTAAGATTGGGTTGACAGATATATATATATATATATATATATATATATATATATATATATATATATATATATATATATATATATATATATATATATATATATCCTAAATGCTTTATTCATGTTATGTTACCAATTGAGGATGTGTTAAAAATATGGGCTGTGTATTAATAATGTTTCGACATTAAGTCAAGTTCAAATGAAGGCTATTATGCCAAATTTTGTGAAATATCTCTATGTGCCTTAGACTCTAAAATTGCTAACATGTGTATTACACACCTTGATTTGAATTGTATTTGTTGTTGATGATGATAATGATATTTGAAATTGATATGCTGAGCATGAAATACTGAATATGGCCAACATGCCAAGAATGATCTTATAATTATGGCCACTAGTGCCAATAAAATGAAAAGATGTGAAAGTATTATGAAATGCGATGATTGATATAAAAAGGTTGATGTCTCAAATAAGACGGCCTAGCCGGTCGGGTCGTGATCGGACACCATGCCACACACATGGTAGTGATTGTGCTGGAAATTGTAATTGAAATTGTGATTGTGGTTGATGTCCCTAATGGATAGCCTAGACGACCGGGTCGTGATCAGACTCCGTGTTAAAGACGGTGGTATTGATATTGAGAGAAATTGTGGTTGATGTCTCTAATGAGATGGCCTAGCCGATCGGATCGTGATCAGACTTTGTGCTAAGAGTACGGTGGTTCTGATTTTGTGAATAATGGTATATCGATACTAAAAATCTTCCAATGTGAGATACAGAAACTAATTTGAACACTGTCTTGATCCTAAATTGAGGTTTGATGTTAATTAAGGCTTTCATTGATATTATGATAATCTTGTTTGTATTATTTGTCATTCTATTGAAAGGCTGTTTAGTTATACATACTAGTGCTATTCGACGGTACTAACGTCCCTTTTGCCGGGGGCGCTGCATCTTTAAATGGATGCAGGTGGTTCCACAGCAGAAGATATTGATCAGTGACAGCAATACACCTTCTTCCTAGCTGACTTGGTGAGCCCCACTTCATTTCGGGTTCATGTATCTTTTGTACTTTGTGTATTCGGTTTGAGGTATAGCCGGGGCCTTATTGCCGGCATTATCATTGTATTCTTCTTTATCTATAGAGGCTCCGTAGACATAGTGTGGGTTGTGTATTGGTGCAGGGGAAAGACAAACTATGTTATGTTGTGGTTGTATTACTTGTCCATTTGAGACTTTAACAATGATGAAACTATTGGAAATGAATTGGTATTGTAGACATGAACACATTTTCGTCTAATTAATGAAAATATGTATATCTCTATTCGTGAATGAGTTTGGGTAGAATGAAATCTAACAGGATTGCTCGGTCGGGTTCACTCGGTTGAGCGCCGGTCGTGCTCCTCGGTTTTGGGGCGTGACAGTGGTAGGCAAACTTTGCAAGCGGCAAGAACTGATCCCAAGAACCCCCAAAACCCATAACACAAGCGTGAAGCATATACTCCAATATCTGAATGGTGCGCTCGGACTGTATGTCTGTCTGGGAGTTAAATGCTATGCCTAGCTCAACCTGCGTGCCTAACTCACGTTGTACGGCCCCCAAAAGTACGAGGTGAACTACGTACCTGGATCCCACAATAATCCTCCCTTATTACACCATATCATCATTTATCAATATCAAGTATCACATACACAACCGTTGCGGAGCGCAACCCGATCCCACCAGATCATCAGAATCAATGTCATAGTCCTCCCTTATTCCACCATAGGCATGCAACCCGATCCATAAACAATTTTAATAAATGTAATCAATCCAATTCAATTTACAAGAATCTCTATAATTAAATAATATGAAAGCAAAGCAATAAAAGAACCACATACTAATCAAAGGAATGCTACAAATAATACTAAGCAATAAGACAAGTCAAGTACGTAACAATTAAGGTGTGCAAGTAAGACAATTAAGGCATGTATCAATTAATCACAGAGTCATGGAAGGGACAAACAATTCAATACAAGAATAATTAATGACAAGTAACAAATTACGGCATAGAAAGCAATTAAAGCATATAACAGTTAAGACATGGAATGAGATAATTCATGAAATACGAGTAAGACATGGAAACAATTATTTTGATGGCATATATATACTCATCACCTCGCATATATGCCGTTTCACATATAATTCACATAACATATAGTTCAAGGATTCCTAATTCCCTCGAATCAAGGTTAGACCCAACACTTACCTCATTCCACAATCAAATCAAAGCTCATCTGAGACCTTTCCTCTAAAACTCGCCTCCAAACCAATCAAATCTAACCAAAAACAACTTATTATCATCAAACAATACTAGAATTATAATAGATAAAGCTAAGATCTTTATACTTTTCCCAAAAAATCAACAAAAGTAAACCCGGACCCATCCTGTCAAAAATCGAGTCCAATGGTAGATTTACACTACCCATGACCCCACGAGTTTATATATGTGATTAGTTTCAAAATTCGAGTCCAAATTGACTCTCAAAACTCAATTTCTAATTTTTCAAAAACTTGACAAGGTTTCACAAATTCACTTTGATTCACATGATTTTGATGTTAAAATCTAAGATAGATTGATGGAATACGATTTGAAATGGATTACAATCATTCACCCCAAAGTTTGTAGATGAAATTCCCTCTTGAAAATCGCCTCCTACCTAGTCTATGGCTCCAAAATATGAAAATGAGGCTTAAAATCCTGTCACGCAGCTTTTTGTCTAGTCGCAAGTGTCGCAAAGGCGACTTGGGGTTCGTAAACACGAACCCCGCAAAGGCAAATAAGTCATCGCAAAAGCGAACTCCTCATATCCCTCTTTTCATTGCAATTGCGACGACCAGTTCGCAAATGCGAACTTTGGATTTTTCACAAAAGTGACCATATGATCGCAAAGGCGATCACTGCAGATCCCAGGCCACCTTCACAATTGCGAACACTAGGTTCGCAAATGCGACCCTAACAGGCTAGTCCATACGTCGAAAATGTGACTTCCAACCTCGCATTTGCGAAGCCTGCAATACCAGCTCACACCAGCAACTCTAACAATCTCCAAAACACTTCTATACGCGTCCGAAACTCACCCGAGCCCTCGGGTCTCCAAATCAAATATCAACACAAGTCTAAAAATATTATACAAACTCGCTCCTGAGATAAAAACACCAAAATAACATCTAAAACTAAGAATCAGACATCAAAATATATGAAATTTTCAATGAAACTTAATAACTTTTCAAATTTACATCCGGACATTCGTATTACGTCAAATCAACTCCTTTTTGTACCAAATTTTGCAAACAAGTCATAAATAGTGAAATGGACTTATTTCGAGTTTCAGAACCAAAATCTGAACCCGGTAGAAACAAAGTTATCCTACGGTCAAACTTAGGAGTTCATTAAGCCTTCACATTACTAGTTTTCAACGAATCACGTTAAATTAATTTAGGGACTTCCGAATTCGATTCCGGATATACGCCCAAGTCCCAAATCACCAAACAAACCCACTGGGACCGTCAAAATACTAAACCGAGTACGTTTACAAAAAATATTGACCGTTGTCAACTCAAATTAGTTTTAAGGCAAAATTTCACATTTTCTTCAATTTTTCACATAAAAACATTCTGAAACAAGACACGGACTGCACGCGTAAATCGAGGAAATCTCAACAGAGCTAGTCGAGGTCTCAGAATACGGGAATAAATTTGTAGAGTCTTGAGGATGGGTACGGAGATGTCTGTACTTATCTTTGAGAGGCTATAAAGTTTTAGGAAACTTCACTTTCTTTTAATCTCTATCATGCAACTTTGTTCTATTCGATATGTCACGAGATCTTGCCCAACTTAGGACTAGTTGAGTCCAATGGAGTTGATTTCACCCTCTTCCAGATGCAGGATTTAGCAAAGAGGTGGTGGCAGACTTATGAGATAGGCAGGGTAGCATGATCTCCTTCTTTTACTTGGGATCAATTTTCTTAATTGTTCTTGGAGAATTTTATCCCAGTCACTCAGAGAGATGAGCTATGCACCCAGTTTGAGCATCTTAAATAGGGTAGTATGTCAGTTACCCAGTATGAGACAATGTTTGTTGGTTTGTCTCGTCATGCAGCTATATCCTTATTGAGAAGGACAAGGTGAGGAGATCATAGATGGGCTTGCTTATGGTATTAGATTTTAGATGGCTAGAGAGGCTGAGACTCAGACTTCATTCACTCAGGTGGTTGAGATTGATAGGAGGGTTGAGCACATTTATAGACAAGGGAGAGGGGCCACACCTAATAAGAGGCCTCGTCAGTTTGGTAGGTTTAGTGGTGCATCGTCTGGAAGCAAGGTCATTTTGGTAGAGATCATGCTATCAGGATAGTTCAGTCAACACTTTAGGTTTCTCGTGGCACTTTAAGCCTCATGGTACCTATGGTTCCCGTCTATGGAAGTCATCATTCATCGCACCTCGAGTTTCTATCAGTGCACCTTCAATATAGAGTTTCTATGGAGGTCATTTTGGTTGTCAAGGATAACTTTAGATTTAGTAGCCACATCTGCAGGCAGGTTGATATGAGTGTGGTGATATGGGGCACATCAAGAGGTTTTGCACTAGGTTGCAGAGTAGTATGCAACAGTGTACTTGTTTTATGATTCATGTACTGGTTGCTACACCACTCGTCCAACCAGCTAGGGTAGGGGTCAGCCATCTAGAGGTAGAGGTCAGCCAATTAGATGCCTTCCTAAAGAAGGAGGACAGGCTGGTGGGACTCACCATCATTATTATGCATTTCTTGATAGGCTTGAGGTAGAGTCATCTAATGCAGTCATTCTCAATATGTAATTGAGATTTTTTGGTGTTGTTTGATCCGGGTTCTACATATTATTATATGTCTTCATATTTGCATCACACTTGAGTATGACTTATTGTTCTCTTGATATTCTTCTTTTTGTGTCCATACCGATTGGGGATTCCATAGTAGTTGATCGGGTATACCATTCTTGTGTTGTTGCTGTTAATGGTTTTGATACTATAGTTTATCTTTTGTTGTTGGATATGCTGGATTTTAAGGTCATTCTTAGTATGGATTGGTTGTCCCTGTATCGCGCTACTTTTGATTGTCACGCCAAGAATGTGACCTTAGCCATCCTAGGGTTGCCAAGATTAGATTAGGGTGGTTTCATTTTTTAAGGCGCGTCGTATGGTTGAGAATGGGTGTCTAATGTATTCTGTTTACATTTGAGATTCTAGTATGGAGGTTCATTTTATCGAGCATGCAACCTAATATGGATATTGACTTTTGTATTGATTTGGTTCCGGGCACCCAACTCATTTCTATCCTAGCATACTGTATGACTCCATCAGATTTGAAGGAATTAGAGGAGGAGTTATAGGATTTGCTTGATAAGGGATTTATCAGATCGAGCATTTCTCCTTGGGGTGTGTCGATGTTGTTTGTGAAAAAGAATGATGGTTCTATGAGGATGTGCATTGACTTTCGGCAGTTGAAAAAGGTTACTATCTAGAATAAGTATCTATTGCCTCAGATTGATGGTTTGTTTGACCAACTTAAGGGTGCCAAGGTGTTTTCCAAGATTGATTTGAGATCTGCCTATCATCGGTTGTTGATTGGGCCTTCAGATGTCCCTAAGACAGCTTTTAAGACACTCTATGGTTATTATGAGTTCTTGATCATGTCAATTGGGTTGACTAATGCCCTAGCTGCTTTCATAGATTTTACGAACTTGGTTGTCAAGCCCTACTTTTTTTATGATTGTATTCATTGATGATATTCTAGTTTACTCTCGTAGTAAAGAGAAGTATGAGCAGCACTTAAGACTAGTACTTTAGACTTTGAACGATATGCCAACTTTATGCCAGGTTCTTAAAGTGTGAGTTTTGGTTGGACTCAGTTGCATTCTTGGGTCATGTTGTGTCCAGTCAGGGTATCAAGGTTGATCCTAAGAAGATTGAGGCAGTTCAGAAATGGCCTAGACCTACTTCAGCTTCAAAGATTCAGAGTGTAGTGGGTTCGGCATGCTGTTATCATTGCTTTACCGAGGGATTTTCATCTATTGCAGCCCCATTGACCAAGTTAACTCAGAAAGGTGTTCTTTTTAGATGGACTGATAAGCATGAGGAGAGCTATCAGAAGCTCAAGGCTGCTTATAGATCTAATGTTGGTGTTGCATACAAGTTTGGGCCTTATATTGTGTATTATGATGCTTCGCACATCACACTTGGTGCAGTTTTGATGCAAGATAATAAGGTGATTGCTTACACGTCTCATCAGTTGAAAACCCATGAGAAGAATTATCCGGTTCATGATTTGGAGTTTGCAGCTATTGTGCATGCATTCAAGATTTAGAAGCACTACTTATTTTGAGGCACCACTTATATGGTGAGTCATGTGAGGTTTATACTAATCACCGTAGTCTTCAGCACTTGTTCAAGCATACAGATTTTGAATATGAGGCAGTAGAGGGGTTGGAGTTGTTGAAAGACTATGATATCACTATCTTGTATCATTTGGCTAAGGCAAATATGGTAGTTTATGCCTTGAGTAGAAAGGGAGAATGTAAGGGTAGCTTGGCATCTGTTCCAGCCGAGGAGAGGCCATTGGCTATGGATGTTGAGACCTTGGGCAACAAATATTTGAGATCAGATAATATTTAGACAAGTAGAGTTCTTGCTTGTGATGTGGCGTAGTCGACCTTCTTGAAGCGCATCAAGGATCGCTAGTTTGATTATTCTCATCTATTGGTGTTAAAGAAAACAGTGCAACAAGGTGGTGAGAAGAAGGTTGTGATTGGAGATGATGGTGTTATGCGGTATCGGGGTCAGATTTGTGTTATGAATATTGATGGCTAGAGATGGGTTGATTCTTCAGGACACTCATAGTTTGTGATATTCTATTGGCTTGCATGGTGTGCCCATTTCTATCATTTCAGACCGTGGCACTCAGTTCACATTACAGTTTTAGAGAGTTACGCATGCAGGTGAAGCTCAACATGGCATTTCACCCACAGACGGATGGCCAATCTGAGCAGACCATTCCGATATTTAAAGATGTGTTGGGGGTTTGTGTTATTGTTTTTGGAGGCTATTAGGACCAGTTTCTACTACTGGTGGAGTTTGCTTACAATAACAACTATCAGTCTAGCATTTAGATGGTGCTGTATGAGGCATCATACGGTAGGCAGTGTCATTCCCCTATTGGTTTGTTTGAGCCTGGTAAGGCTAAGATATTGGGTACAGACTTATTTCATGATGACTTGATAAGGTGAAGTTTATTCAGGATCGTCTTCGGACAGTGCAGGGTTGGCAGAAGAGTTATGCAAACAAAGAAGGTCCGTGATATGTCTTTTATGGAGGGTGAGAGGTAGTTTTAAACATTTCTCCTATGAAAGGCATGATGAGATTGGGGAAGAATGTCAAGTTGAGATCGAGGTTTATTGGCCTATTTATGATCTTAGAGAGGGTTGGGGAGGTTTCTTATATGCTTGCATTCCCCCAGCCTAGCAGGGGTACAACTGATATTTAATTATTCTATGCTTTGGAAGTATCATGAAGAGAAGTCACATGTACTGGACTTAAACAGAGTGCAATTTTATAAGAATCTGACTTATAAAGAATAGTCAATAGCTATTATAGATTAGCAAGTTCAAAAGTTAAGATGTAAGGAAATTTCTTCCGTGAAAGTGCTTTAGAAAGGGCAGCTGACTGAGGAGAATACTTGGGAGACAAACTCCGATATGAGGAGTAGATATCCCCATCTCCTTACCAGTTTAGATACATTACTATGTTCGTTCAAGGACTAATGTTTCTTCTAGAGGGGGAGAATGTAACGAGCCGATAGGTCATTTTGAGTTTTAGCTTTGCGTTTAGTGATTTGAGACCTTAAATAACTTCATTTGATGATTTATGACGTGTGTTCATAGTTCATTTTAATTTCTGGAAAGATTTGATGTGTTTTTACAAGGAAATAATAATGTTTGTACTTCAAGATTGTTGGAGTTGACCACGTTCATTCTTGGGGTTGAACTTCAAAATTTGGGCTTCTCACCTTGCTTGTGCTTATTTAAATACGCTTGGTGAGGATGACCGATATGCACGATGGGTGTTTCCGTGCTATAAGGATGAGGGATATGCACGGCGGGTGATTTCGTGCTGTGAGGTTGATAGATATTGCACTATGGGTGGTTTTGTACTTGTGAGGTATGGTAAATACGCACGAAGGGTGTTTCCATGCCATTAAGTATGTTATATTTTTCTCCTTTCTTTTACTATATGGATTAAGTACTTGGCTATTTTGTTTCAAGGTTGTCCTATCATTATCCCGGACATGACTTAATGTAAAAGATTTGGTTGTGTTATTTGAGAATGTATGGTTGTTATTCCATTAGTTGTTTCTTTCACTATTCCTCACACTTATTCTACTTGCTATTTCACTTATACCTTACTTGATATTTCTCTTTTTATCTTACATGTTATCTCTCTCTCTCTCTCTCTCTCTCTCTCTCTCTCTCTCTCTATCTTACTTGCTATTTCACTTATTATCTTACTTGCTATCTAACTTGCTATTTCACTTGTTATCTTACTTGTTAGATCTCTTGTTATTTTCCTAGCTATTTAACTGTACATATGACAGAGTAGGTGTATTGTCTTAGCATAGTCACTACTTAGACAGGGTTAGGCTCGATACTTATGGAGTTCATGTGGTCGATTGTACTTATACTACACTTCTGCACTTCTTGTGCAGATCCTAGCATTGGCCCTAACAGCGTCCAGAGGGGAGCTTAGTTTAGAATACGGAGATACTTAAGGTAGTTTTGTATTCTTGTCTGTAGGCATTGAACTCACCTTTCCATCCATTCTATTACTATTAAATTATATCACGCAGTATTGTATTCCTTTAAGACTATGTATTTAGTAAATCTCTAGAAGCTTATCTAGTTAGTGACACCAAATCTAGGAAGTTTATTTTGGCGGTTGTTTGGCTTAGACCCGTTATGTATTATGGAGCCTTTAATCTCACTTTATAATATCATGCTATTATATGTTATTTTGTATCTGTTGTTATGGTTAAGTATTGGCTTGCTACAAAGTGGTGTTATGCACCATCATGACCCTTTGATTGGAATTTTGGGATGTGACGAACAACCAAAGAACAAAGGGTATCAATAATAAGGTGCAAATATTGAAGGGAATACAACAAACATTCTTTCAAATAACCAAATCAAGAATGTACAAATGCCCCAAATTCGCATATCAATTCAATTTCCACCAATCAGCTTTTATTCAAGTACTTTTACATGATCACAAAAGGGACCATGCATGATAAGAGATTCATTTTCTAACAATTTTCAAGTAGCATTTACACTAGTGCTCTATCATGAGTCTAAGTGTCTATGCATGATAAAATTTCAACATGTACATCAAACTTGACACTCTCCAAGTGTCCAACATTCTGCTAACAAGTCCCATGCATAGAGAGGGTGCATGAATGTACATATTTCAATGATATGTATGAATGTTTCTACAAGATTCTAGGATATGCATGCCCAAGACTCAATCCTTTCCACATAATAAACACCAACAAAACAAACACACACACACACACACACATACTGTGCTTACAGGGACCAAGGTACAATGGGTGATTACCTGACTCCGAAGGGAGATCTGTATCCAAGTGTTGCACGAAAAACTCACATGTTGCATAGAAAATTCACATAGTAATAATAATATCACTCGTATGGGTAACTCACATGCATTAAACATACCTATATGTACGGACAAGTCATGTGTCATACTCATTATCAATATCACAATAATCGCACGACAGAAACCTCATGCTATAACCATCTCAACTGGACGAAACGCTCACGTTCCATAATCCCAGTCCATATAAGAGGATCATATATAGGGATGTATGCATATGAATAGGAGATAAACATGTATAATGCACATGGACAGAAAAATAACCATGCAGGGATGTATGTATGTGTACAAGAGATGCTTTCTCGGCATAATGTGTGCTTAACTGTAACGTATGACGACATCCCCAACAAATAATACATCCTCCAAATAATCATTATGTCTAATTAAGCATTAAAATCCTAAACATGATCTGTAACATAAATAAAGAAACTCAAGTAGTCATATAATAGTTTATGAAATATCATAAAAAATAACAGGTACGGATGTGTGTTCATTACATAACGTGTTAGTACGACCAAATCAAGTATACCAGTAATCTCAAGAAAGTCCACCGGGTACAAATAATATGTCATAAGTTAAAACATGATCTCTAGCAAAACTAATCACGTCATATAGTCATAAGAATAAAAAAGAGCATAACTCAAGAATAACTCGTACCTAATCAAGGCATAGAGAACCTAGAATCTACCCAAAATATGATATAACCTTGGTATCCGCATATAGCTCGTCAACTTGCATATACATCACCCCCAAAATACATAGCACATAGAAAACAATTTTAATTTTTAGAAAAGATACTTTCAAGTCGATGTTAAGCAAGAGACTTACCTTATCCAAGCTAGTCTTCAATACCAAATCACATCTCTTCCTTGTTCTTTATGTAAGGCCCCGTAAAATTTTATCTAGAAACCGGGGTTTCCTGATGTTAAGGTGGACTTATGTGTTGATGATTGTAGAGATTCTTAGCTTGCCGCGGTACGGACTTTTTGGGTTGAACAGTACGTTGGGAAGTTGAAGAAATATTTTGGCAGAGCACGGCATTTTTGCGGTCCACTACGCGGCCGCAGAATCACTCTGTGGGCCATAGATCAGCTGCAGAGTGCAACAGAAAATGGCCAACTATGGAGGGTCATTCTACGGTCAAATATGCGACCGTATAATGCTTTTGTGGGCCGCATAATTCATCGCAAATTCATCATGAATATTTCCAGAGGGGAGTTCTGTGGCGCATTAAGCGACCGCAGAACTGGTATGCAGACCACAGACCTGTCGCACCTTTTTAACCGAATAACTCAGTTCTTGACATCACTTTTGTAGCCCATTTTGCGGACCGCATACCTATTCTGCGGTCCACTCTGCGACAACAGAGTTGTGTTCGGATGGTCCATTATTTAGTTTTTATAACCCGACCCTATTTCGATATATAGACGTTAAAGACCATTTGTTAAGTAAAAATCTGATATTTTGAGAGTGAGAAAGTGCTCTAGAGTGAGAGGGGGTTCCTAAACTAATTGTTCATCAATTCTTGCTCAAGGCTTCGAGGATTAACAAGGAAAACTCACTAGGTTTTCATCCTAGAGGTAAGATTCTACTCTCTAGCCCTCAATTTAGGCATTTAACTCAAAATAAGTAATAAGAAAAGAAATTATTTGGTGTGGAATTTGTTCATTATGCATGCATGTACTATCAATGTTTGTGGGAAGATTGTTGAGCTCATTTGGGTAGACTTTAGGTAGTCGGATGAAGGAATCTACCATAGGAGAACCTTGAAATCATAATACCCACCCAGTGTTTGATAACATGCTCAAATGAGTTGGAACCATGAACTCCTTCTTAATTTGTGTTCAATTTTATTATATTTCCAAATCATTATAGTAATTTAAGGAAGCTCAAGGCAAGGTATGTTAGCTAAACTTCTCTCTTAGAATTTAATCCCATGATGTTATGGTAAGCTCCGAGTTGATCATTATAAATTTGACTATTCTGAATGCTTTTATCTTATCGTGTTATCCTTTGGGAATGTGATCTAAGTATGGACTGTGTGTTAACATTCTATGACTTCAAGACGTGATTCTAATGAAAGCTATCATGTCGAATTGTGTAAAAAATCTCATTGTGCCTAATACCCTTAGTTTCTCACATGTGTACTTACAGTCTTAAATAAAAATGTCTTATTATTGATAATCCTTGATGGTGTTTGAAAGCAAAAGAAGTGAGCATGAGATATGAAACACGGCTAACGTGCCGAGAATGATATTACAATAGAGGCCACTAGTGCCAATGAAATGAAGAGAAGTGTAAAAGACATTGAAATGAGTTGTAAATTCTTTAAATAATAAATGCCTTGGGAGTATCGTTTAGTCACCGGGGAAGGGCAGGTTGAAATGACCTAACCCCGAAACTACATGTGTCGATGTAGGAGTGAGTGAGGGGTAAAATACCTGTGTGAGGTGGTGAGATTTTTCCCCGAATATGGGATGTGATTGATGTGGTGATATAATTCCCTTTAAATGGGATGAGATGATTGCTAGCGGAATGTGAGGAACGTTGACCCACACGGCATTGTGGTGAGACGGCTTAGCCGATAGGGATGAGGTCGTACGCCATGCCGCTCACATGTTGGTATTGTGAGTGGACATCTCAGGTGAGACAGCTTAGCTGATCGGGCTGAGATCGGACTCCATGCTAAAAGCACGGTGGTGTATCGGTACTAAAAATCTCCCAACTTATAAATATTGAAACTTGCTTGAAATTTGTTTTTTCTCCTAACTTGGTACTTTAATATTGATGAGGCCCTCATTGATTTCATGTTTCTTTATCATTGTACTATTATTCGTTCTATTGAGGGGGTGTTTAGTTTTCATACTAGAACTATTCCATATGTACTCACGTCCCTTTTGTCGGGGACGCTACATCTTTAATGGATGCAGGTGATTCCACAGTGGGTGGCATTGAACAGTGATAGTTGTACACCCTCTCTTCAGCTGACTTGGTGAGCCCCACTTCATTTCGGAGTCCTGTATCATTTGTCCTTTGTACATAGCATTTTGAGGTATATCCTGGGCCTTGTTGCCGGCACTGTCATAACACTCTTTGGTTTCTATTAGAGGCTCCATAGACATGGTGTGGGTTGTATATTGGTGTAGGGAAAGTCAAACTAAAAATGTTGTATTTGTATCACATGTTCCACTTCAAACTATGAATGTGTGATGTATTTTGAGACTTATAAATGAAGTAATCAATGGTAATGAAATGATGTTGTTCACGTGACCTTCCTATTGTCTAGTTGATGAAATGTACCTTCTCTTTATTCTTGGGTGAGTCGGGTACATGGCATTGTGCAGACTTTCTCGATCGGGGTATTTCGTTTGAGCACCGGTTGCGCTCCCTGAGGTCGGGGCATGACACTTTACCTCTAATAGTTCAAACCTTGGAAAATATCTTTCACGATAGTCAAATAATGCTAAAGAAGCAATCCTAATCAATAAAGCATTGATCATTGAAGAAATTCCAAAATTCAACAACGTCAACCCGGGACCACATTGTCAAAACCCGAAACCAAAACCAAATCTTAACGACCATATACCTACGAGTTCAAATATGTGATTAGATTATAAATCCGAGTCCAAATCAATTTTCTAAACCTCAAAATATACTTTCTTAAGTTATATATAAAAACCCCAAATTTCACTTTAACATTCCATGTTTTAGGTGTATAAATACATGAAAAATCAATATATATGGTCGAAATAAAGTATAAATTAGTCACCTCCAAGATTATAGTGAAATCTCTCTTCAAAATCTCCTCTTCACCTTCTCCAAAACTCAAAATAGTGAAAAGAGAGCAATTCGCAAAATTTTGGACAAAATATACCCATGCCAACATTTCCTTAATCGTGATCGCGACCCCTAGCCTACGTGACCGTAATGGAAACATATGTACTACCTTAAGTTCCTTCTACATGAACGTGAATGACAACACACGGTCTCGAAGGCCATCTTGCCACTCCTCTATGTGATCTTGTTCAATGTCACGCAACCGCCATGAACTTCCTCCTCTGGCCCAGCTCCCTTCTTTCATCTTCACAATTGCAGCTTCTTTTTCACGATCATTGTGATCACCCTTCTACGAAATCGCACTTCCTATTCGGAAATCACAATTCACAATCTACTTGGCTCAGATCTCTCTCTTAGTGATCGCAACAACTAATATCGCGATCATCATTCACACATGAGCACCAGAAAACTAGCAGTCTCAAAATGGCCTAAAGTGATTTGAAACCACCCTGAAACTCACCTGAGCCCCTCGGAAGCCCATCTAAACATACTAACTAGTTTGTATACCTTCCACGAACTTATCCAAAGTCTAAAATCATACATAACAATATCAAAACTAAGAATCAAAGATCAATCAAATTTATGAAATTTTCTTAAGTTCATAAATTCCAATTTCAACTAGAAGAGCCGAATCAATCCCGAGGCACTCAAGGCATGAACAAAATATACGTACAAGTCCAAAATTATCATACAAACCTACTGGAAACTTCAAATCATCAAACCGGATTCATTTACAAAAAGTCAAATCTTAGTCAACTCTTCCAACTTAAAACATCCAAATTAAAAATTACTCTTTCAAACCATTCCCGAACCTCTCAGAAATCAAACCCAGCCATACTCGTAAGTCATAATACATCATATGAAGCTATCCAAGGTCTCAAATCAAATAATGGAATGCCAAAACTGCAATAGGTGGGTTGTTACATACACCGACATCAATGTTGTTGTAACTGGCCAATAGAGAAGAGGCCAACATGAATTCTGGTTGATGTGCTTGTTTAAGTTGGGAAATATTTTATTAACTATGTCATTATTGATGTCCAAGTTGACTAAAAGATACCCATAATTATGGGAAATCCATTCTTCGCTATGGGGAGAGCATTAATAAATTATAAGACTGGGAAATTGATGATGAAATTGAATAATTAATGAACAAATCATCTTTAATGTTCAACACTTTACAAGGAGACCCAGTGAGTTTGTGAGTTGTTCGCAAGTGGAGGTAGTTGATGTGATACTTCATAAGGAGGATGAGACTCTTCACGCTAGAGATCCATTGTAATCTTGCTTGATGAATCTAGAAGAAGTTGATGGTGAAGACTTGGAGGAGTGGGTTATGTCTCTTGAAGGTCAACGATTTTGGAAAGGTAATCTCAGTTTGAACCCTTATACTTAGAGAAAAGAAAGACACTACCGACTAAGCCATCGAGAAAGTAGCCACACAGTTGAAGCTTAACCGCTTCCAACCCAACCCAAGTATGCTTTATGCAGACCTAACTCTTGTTTTCGAGTTATTATCTCATCTTGTTTGTTAGATCTGCAGGTAGAACAACTTTTGTAGGTTATGAAAAAATGTAAGAAGGCTAATTGTTGGACCATAGCAGACATAAGGGTATAAGTTTGGCCTTTTGCATGCATAAGATTCTACTAGAAGAGGGGCACGAACCTTCAAAGGACTATCGATAAATACTAAACTCAAACATAAAGAAGGTGGTGAAGGAGGTCATTAAGTGGTTAGATAGGGGTATCATCTTCTCTATCTACGGTAAAGCTAGGTTAGCCTAGTGCAATGTGTCCCAAAGAAATGTGGGATGACTATGCTGCAAAATGAGAATAACGAGTTGATCTATACTCAAATAGTGGATTGGCAAATCTGCATTGGATTACATGAAACTAAACAATTCTACCTAGAAGACCGTTTCCCCTTGTCATTTATCAATCAGATGTTAGACAGGATGGCGAGGAGGTCTCACTTTTCCTGCTTGGATGGATATTCAGAGTATAATCAGATTTTGATCTTATGTGAGGATAGAGAGAAAATGCCATTCACATATCTGTGTGGCATCTTTGCCTTTCACATAATTTTGTTTGTCCTATGCAATACACCCACCATATTCCAGAGGTATATAATGGTCATTTTCACTGTTATGGTTAAGGATATCATGGAGGTTTTCATATGACTTCTTAGTGGTGGGGGATTCATTCGATGATTGCCTTGGGAATTTGATAATAGTGTTGAAGAGGTGCATAGAGACAAATTTAGTGCTAAATTAGGAGAAATGCCATTTTATGATACATGAAACCTAGGTCACCGAGTGTCAGGTACAGGAATAGAGGGAGACCATGACAAGGTTGACGTAATAGAAACATCGCCATCGCCCACCTCAATTAAGGAAATAAGAAGTTTTTTCGATCATAATTGTTTCTATAGGAGATTTGTAAAAGACTTTTCTAAAATTTCTAACCATTTTCATAAATTTCTTGTAAAGGATCACCCCTTCGAATTTTTTGATGATTGCGGGGTAGCAATTAAGGAGCTGGAGAAGAGACTGGTGACTACACCAATCATGGTTGTGTCCCACTAGGAGCAATAATTTGAGCTTATGTGTGATGCGAGTGACTATGCTGTATGAGAAATTTTAGGGTAACAATAGGACAAATTCATGCATCCAATCTGCTATGCAAGTAGAACATTTAATGGTGCTCAACCCAATTGCACTATGACTGAGAAAGAGATGTTAGCAGCGGTGTTTGCATTCAACAAATTCAAGTTATACATGATAGAATCAAAGGTAATTTTTCATACTGATGATGCTGCATTTAAGTACTTGATCGAGAAAAAGGAGTAAAAGTCGCGCCTGATTTGTTAGGTGCTGCTACTGTAAGAGTTTGACTTGGAGATCCGTGATTGGAAGGTAATGGAGAACCGAGTGGCAGACCATCTCCCGAGGTTGGAAGGAGTTGAAAAGAAGGTAAAGGTTGGTATACTAATCTTGCTAATAATTTGTCAAGAAACATTGTGACTTTTGATCTTTCTTAGTTCAAAGAAAAAAGTTCTTTTGTGATTGTCGGTCTTATTATTGGAATCTCATTTTTACAATTTGCGTGGATAACATGAACCGAAGGTATATCCTGAGAAAGATCAAACTTTTGTGTTGCAAGCTTGCCGCTCTTTCCCTTATGGTGGGCATTTTGGATGAGTAAGGACATCTACAAAGGTGTTGGAGTCAGGTTTCTACTAGCCAACTCTGTTCAAGGATGTACATGCTTGGGTGAAGAGTTGTGATAAATATGAAAAGATGGACAATGTTCTCGCTGTCATGAGATGTCAATGACTAGGATTTAGGAGTTTCAGGTGTTCGATATGTGGAGAATTGACTTCATGGTACCGTTTGTTAGTTTATATTAAAATAAGAATTTAGTTGTGGTTGTAGACTATGTCTTCAAATGGGTCGAAGCTATTGCACTCACAACGAATGATGCTAAGGGAGTCATATGCTTTTCGAAGAAGAATATTTTTACCTAGTTGGCATTCCAAGAGCAATATTTAGTTATAGAGGTACCTAATTCTGCAACCTCTCTTTTCAAAGATTGTTGGAAAAATATGGTATTTGACATGAGGTGGCGACACTATATCACTCGTAAATGAGTGGTCAAGTGGAGGTATCAAATCGAGAAATTAAGAGTGTGTTAGCAAAGACTCTGAATGCCACCTAGACAGATTGGGCAAGGAAGTTGGATGTTACACGTTAGGCCTATCATACTATATTTAAAACTCCAATTGACATGTCACCGTATAAACTAGTGTATGGAAAAGTGTGCCACTGTCAGTAGAACTTGAGCATGGACCCTGTGGGCTTTGTGGTAATAAATAAACTTAGATATGGAACTCGCGGGCACGAGTAGAGTCAAGAAGTTACATGAACTCGAGGATTTCCACTTCCACACATTTGAGAGCACTAATTTGTATAAACAGAGGATGAATATAATGCACAACAAATAAATTCTAGATAGGAACATTAAGCTTGGAGACAAGGTATGGTTGTATAACTTGAAATTGAGGTTATTTATGGTCAAGTTGAATTTTGATGGTTGGAACCACTTAGAGTTGTACAAGTGTTCCCAAGTAAGACTGTGAAAATTGAGTTTGAAGATAAAAGCAACAAGTTTCATGCAAACGGGCAAAGATTGAAATATTACCTTGGCATGGGCGAAGAGGAATGAGTAGTATCTGAAATATATTTGAGTGATCCCCAAAAGTTGAGCAAACCTTGATAGCAAGGAGTTGTGTTGTTCCACGACATTAAATAAGGCGCTTCCTGGGAGGTAATCCATGGTTTTATTTTAACCCGTAATGCCATGACATTAAACCAATTGCTTGTTGGGAAGCAACCCAATATTTATGGGTTTTTTTATTTTGATTTGGGATGTGTGATATATTTGTGAGTGATATTTGTATGAAATTGTACAAACATGCATGGCTCAGGGTAAATAAATTAAGGATCGCGCGAAAGGCTACCACGCTACCAGCACTGGCCAAAACTCAAAACAGTAAATTGGAGGGGCTTCTCACTATACCTGGCATGGATGTTTTGGGGCTTGCCTTAAAGTCTCGAGTCATGCAAGCTTTTGGCAAGCTCCCAGGTAAGTCGTTTATTTTAAAACCCTTTCTTCTCTTTCATTTCACACAATTCCCACTCAAAGCCCCTCTCTCACTCTCCACCCTTTCTCATCTTGTTCTCTTTCTATCCCCCGTAAATCCCCAACACCACTCCACACTTCCACCTTGCCCACCCTCCGGCGACCACTGGTAAGTCCCTCGGCCCTTTCATCTTCTTATGTCCACCCCCCAAACGCGATAGTCCCCCACCCTATTCATTTAGGTTAGTTTTTTTGTTGTCTTCTTTCTCTAGTTTAGATAGTATATCTTTTAAATTTATGGAGCGAAAATGAATTTGAATCTGTCGGTTGTTGGTGGGAAACTACAATTCCCAACCAAAAATTTGAAGTCAACTACAATTTGAACCACAAATAGCTTAGGAAGAGTAGGCACGTCACGTGTTCGATGAACTGCCCGAATGAATTGTTATGATAGGTTTAGCGAAGTCTGAGTAGCGAGCCTAATTCTAATGGCGACATAAGTATATTTTGAGTGTGGGGTGGCTGTTTGGAGGTCTTTGGACTTAAATTCTATTCGTGTTGAGCGAATGTACAACCACGACCAACTTAGGCACAAGTCGTGCACTGTTGCCCACTTGCTTTCCAATTGTGATAAATAATATTTGAATAGATTCTAGTGATTTCTAGTAGTAGCTCGTGACTCGTCTTGCAAGTGTACGTTCACGTGTTCAGTATGAGGTGCGATGCGCGCAACTAATGTGGTAACGACCCCCCCCCCCCCCCCCCCAAAAAAAAATGACCATTGATCAATAAAAATGCACTGAATAAGGGTGCCAAGGCAGCAAGAACATGGGCACGACATAATAGGGATACACAGGGAACCTTTGAGGTGGATGCTGAGGCTGCCACTGTGATCATGGAGAAACCCATACTGATACCACAAGGTGAACAGAGATCTCGGACATCTAGGCCAAGGGAGTTTACCATACAGATTTGGGAAGGAGCTTCAAAACCACTACCAACTAAGAAGTGTAAGACAATAGAGGTGCAAGGCAAAGGCAAAGCACCAAAGGAAGTAGAGTTTGAGTCTGATGACAATGAGTCTAATGATGATGAGACTGAGGGTGAGATCCAACTGCCGAAAGGTGAGGGAGAGTCGAGTGCTCCAATGGATAAGTATGTCTAGGAAAAAGATTTCGTGAGTGAAATGGCATGGTGAAAATTGGGTGCCATTAACCAAAAGCAGGTTTTTCTACTATTGTTGGAGAGACCTTTGACCTTTTAAGCCATCAAGAAGAGTTGCCCGAACATTGTGCTTGAGTTTGAGAATAGGGAGTGGACCCTTTTTGCTCAAGGGCCAAAAGGTAGGGCAAATTTGACTCTCGTGCAGGAGTTGTATGTCAATTGGGATCCCGAGAGAGGTAATGACATTATTTGGGTCCGCGAGAGGAACATTGATGTCTGCACAACTGCTATCAATAGGTATTATCATATTCCTTTGCGGGGTGAGTACGATTAATGAAGGAGAGAGCAGAAGCCAGACTTGACCATATGCTAAAGACTATGTGATAATCAGTTAATCTGCCATAGAGTAAGAGATATGGCTTGAGGAAGACGTACATGAACATAGAGGCTAGTGTTTTTTATGTATACATTGATGACAGGTATAATTCTTGATATCGGTGCAATCATACAAGTAAGATGCTGAGGACCCATAATAACATGCAGTGGATGCTCTATTTTGCCCACACCTTGACCACATTGCTCTAGAAGTACAATATTTTATTCTGGGAGGAATTAAAAAATTAATATATATTAGAAGCGATTTTAATAAAGTCGCCACTAAATGTTTACTTTCTGTAATGACTACAGCTGCCGCTACTAAAGATATCACTATTTGTGGCGACTTTTTCAAGTCGTGGCTAAAACCATACTAATAGTGGAAACTGAAGTGGTCGCTACTGAAAGTCGCCACAAAACACCTAATTTCTTGTAGTGATAACAATAGAAAACAACAATATTTGTCAAACTAAGTATTGTTACATGAATATTTAATAATTAAATCTTGTATAGTTATGAAAATTAATTATTTAATTTTATTATAGTAAAAAATATGTGAGTAATAAAGTAACATATAAAATAATAAACTAACATATTAAATAATAAACAAACATATAAAATAGTAAACTAACATATAAAATATTAAAGTAACATATAAAATTATCGAATGTATCAACTTAATTAACAATATAGTAAAAATATTGAATAAATTTTAATATTAAAAATATTGCAATATATTTAAAGATATTAAACAATGAAAAAGAAAAATACTTTAGTTAATATTGTTCAATTTACAGTAGTCGTGATGAAGGTTCCGCTTGTGCATCCCGGACCTGCATCGCTAGAGCTACTGTTGCTACAGGCAGAGCATATGTCTTCGTACATTATGGGAGGGGCAGTGTTTGGCCCAGACATTCCGCACTAGACGGGTAGACCATATGTGAGACTTTCTTAGGGCCCACCCACTCCATCCCCGTATAGTCAGTCGCCTTCAGGATACGGGTTTCTATAGGATTATTGAGATCGTCCGGTTGTAGTTGGACTGGTCGTTGATCACGACTTTGATAGAGCGGTGGCGACCGGAGACGCACACATTTCATTTACCCATTGGCGATGATACTATCACGCTTCAGGACGTGGAGGTTCTGTGTGGGCTGCCGGTTGATGGACATCATGTAGCTTACCCACATGCGCTCAGAGATTATACGGGATTGTAAGATGGATGATAAGATAAGAGGGGGTACTGAGAATAAACTTCATGACATCAGTTCGGTTCACGACCCGAATGAGGATAAATTGCAAAATATGGGCTAGGGTGAGCGGATGGTGACAATGGAAGGTGAGCTTCACTTGTTGAGGTTGGATTTAGAGGCACGAAACCGTACATTGTTAGGCAGCAAGGAGGCTAGGGATCAGTGACTGCGAGAGCCATTTGCTGTGATGCTCGAGGTAGTTTATGGGTTGAGACAGGTACAACACATTGGGCTCCAAATAGATCTCAAGGCACCGGTAGTTGCAGAGTTGATTGCTATGAATGCTACTAAGGGCACTACTGCGGATGAGCCACCTAAGGCCCGAGAGGAAGCAGTGATGGATGTTGCCCCAACTAGGGAGGGCGAGATGATAGTGAAAGTTGACACATCTGGTGTCACACTAGAGTATCCATCTGCATCAAGGACCGAGGCTCACGACCAATCCTCACTGCAACCCTAGATATCATAAGGGAGTTTCTGACACCCATTCTGATTTTGAATTTTTTATTTTTATGTTTTTGTGATATTGTGCCACTGAGGGCAATGCACTTTCTTAAGTGTGGATAGGGGTGTAGAATTTGATTTTTATTGGCATGTACTTAATTACTAGTGATACATTTTGGTTTTTATGAAATGATTACACTTGAGGCCATTGTAATTATATAATTGTAGTTGGCTTCTTATTGTCTTAATCCCAGATTTTCTTCAAACCAAATTTTGTTTCCCAAGGATACCAATTTTCTCGAACTAGTATTTTTAGGTAGATTTTTACACTTCATAAGAAAATTGGACTTTTCTTGACAATGGACTTCTTAGAAAGAATTCTTGAGGGATTAAAATCTAAAGAAAAATACAAAAATAATTTTCCTTTTTATTTTGGAACTGATATTGAAATGGAAAGAGCTTGAGTATTTATGCTTTTTGACATATTTTATATCAGGGATTAGGTATGGAGCAATTAAACTGAGATCATTTTTCATGATTTCTATGATTACATGCCTTGGGAATATACATCTGGCTTTCTTTTGATGCTTACGCTCATCGTTTAACTCATGTAATTACTTTCTATCTGTTGAAGTAAATGATGACTGTGCTAGTTGTATTAACTTGAGAGTTAGGTCTGAATCGTACTGAGTGAGCCATGTGTATTGTGTGAGGTGAGATTTTGGTTGTTCTTTGTATTATCCTTTCCTAGTCTAGAACCTTGTATGTGTTTGAGTCGAAACAAAATGATCAAGTCTTGTGAGACTAGGATATGATATAGGTGCATCTTTGATTGACAAATAACCTATTTTGCCTAATATTGCTAATATTATCTGTTGTCAGCCCCTTTGAACTTATAGACCTTTCTTTTGGCATCCACATTATAAGTCGAATAAACTCTTTATTCTTAACTAAATCTTGTTAAACTTTTACTTCCAAAAACACTTAAATCTCTAGAAGAGTAAAGAAATATATTGGGCCGCCTTTGAGTGGAACTATGTAAAAGCTTAAAAGGCGAACTTGTGCGTAAAAGAATTACTAGCCGAAAATACAAAATTAAGAAAAGTATAAAAAAGAAAAGAAGAGAAAAAAGAGGAGAAAAGAGAAATAAAAATACAAAGAAAAAAGAATGAACAACACCTCCTACAGCTTTATCCGGTCTAGAGTGTATCTAAGTGAGGATATGTTTTAAGAAAGAAAAGCCTAATTGTGAGTCTAGAAAATTATATAGGCGTGTTTTTGATTGACCAGATAGCCTATTTTGCCTACTATTGCTAATATTATTCTTAGTCAACCCCTTTGCGCTTGTGGATCTTGTTTTTGCACCCACACTATAAGTCGAATACCCTCGTTATTCTTAATTAAATCTTGCTAAACCTTTACCTTAAAAAGTATATAAGTCACTAGAAGAGTAAAGAAGGCTATTGGGTAGCCTTTGAGTGAAACCGTGAAAAATCTAAAAAAGTGCACTTGTGTGTAAAAGAATTACTAGCCGGAAATGCCAAATTAAGAAATGTGTGAAAATGAAAAGAAGAGAAAAAAATAGGAGAAAAGGTAAGAAATACAAATACAAAGAAAAAAATGAACTACACCTCCTATAACTTTATACGGTCTAGTGAGTATCTAAGTTATTATGCATTTAAAAAAGAAATTCCTAATTGTGTATGGTTTCATGGCCGGATGAAGACAAGAACCAAGTGTCAGACCAGGCGACGCCTGGCTCCACACAACCTCCAGCTCACGCCTAGCCTCGCGGGGCGAGGTTCCCAGCGCGCCTCAGACTAGGCCTTGTAAGATGAGATGCTTGGTCCCTTCCCCAATCCGTGAATTAAAGGTTTCCTACTCGATTTTGGACTTTGAGACTCTCACCCTACTCTATAAATGCCTCTTAATGTGATTAGTGAGGGGTTGGACAATTGTTAAAGGCAAAGAGGTCATATGAACACAATGGAGCACGAATTTTAGTGATTCTTCCATCCTCCATCTCGAATTCATAGCTTTTATGTTTAAGAATAATACTTTGATTGTTATTACGAACATGAGTGGCTAGAAACTCCTTTCTTATGGGGTTATTGGTTGTTATTGACTATTTTTATTTGCCGGTTAATGATATTACATGATCCAATCGCATTAATTTGTTTATTCAATCTTGTGCTCAATTATTTTACTATGTAGCTTACAGTAGAATACTATTTATGAATTCATAGTTGCACTCGAAACTGGGAACTATAAATTGCACATAAGATTAAATAGAGTAAGTTCTTGAATCCGAGCATCGGAGAACAAATTTGCGATTAGGACAGACATACTCTAGTTGTCTTACTTGGTCATTTTTGTAGGAGATATACATGTATTTTATTAATTTTGATTCTATAGACATATAGTATAAGTTTGGCTTGAATAGGCGAGCGAGTGTCGAAAGAATTTCACAAGCATAATAAACATTGTTAACCAACAAATTAGATAGATCAAGTAATTGAATCAATCGAAAAAATATAATAGGAGAGACATTAATCCCATAACCTCGGAATATCCCCATCTCATTGAATTTTCTCCTAAGTGTTTGTTTGCTCGATTTGCATCCTTGTCTTATTGATCATTTCTTAGTTTCATAGTAATTTTAGAAGTAAAATCACAATCATCATCTTCATAACCACTTAAACAATTAACTTATAAGTAGTTTAGTTGGACAATAGTTAATCATAAATCCTCATGGGACGATACTTTCTCATCACTTTATTACTTGTCGATCGTATATACTTGTGTGTGTGTTTGGCACCAACAAATTTTTGGAGCTATTGTCAAGGATTTAGAAATTAGCTACTTGTCTGAAATAAGCTTTTTTGTTGTTTGTTCAAGTTCTAGTTTGTTTATAGTTTCTGATTTTACGGATATTCACATTGAATATGTTACACCCCATACTTTTATATTAGAATTCGTATTAAGTGAATAAATATGCGCCAAAGAGTTGAAGGACCTTTATAAAGATAATGGTGGATGAAAACAAGTTTTAAGGAAGTATTGTGAGGGTTGGAAGGTTAAGAAGCTAAATGAATCGAAGAAAATAAGTTTCGTTGAAAGTCGGCAAGTTGGAAATGTTATAACCCATACTTGTGGAGTGAGACTAGAGTCCTTAGAATGATAAAAAGGTAATTTTATGGGTTATTTTAGTCGTATGATAGTCGTGTGTTAAGTTTTGAAGCCAAACAAGTTGTGGAACAAAAGTCGACGAAAGTCATCACAAGTTGCGCTCATAAATTTTACTAAAATTATGTCTAATGTCACTGAGAATTATTCCCAATGTATTTGGCGTTATGGGGTGATCCACCAATCATATTGATTATCTACGAGCCTAGTTTCCAACACAGTAAATTGGTTGCCGATACAACGTCGAACTAGTGAGATATTCATATTTTTGTGAGACTGCGCAAGCAGCTCCTTATGGGACCTATTTGAGACGGCCACCGACCCTACTTATTTTAAAAGATGTTGCAGCCTCACTTCTGGTCATCTCTAACCCAAACTTTATCCACAAGATCTACAAAACCCTCTCTAACATATCTCCAAGATCCAAGAACCAAACTCAAGGGAAATCAACTCAAATCATCATCAAAAGTGTTAAAGACTACAAGAGAATGCTTTTATGATGTTGTGGTGTGATTGAGGGCTATTGTTGTAAGGCCCCGTTAAAATTTCCTAAAGATTTAAGATTTTAAAGTGCGCCAACGGTATTTGGGAATAATGTTTTGAGTATTAATGAAGGCTTATGGGATAGAACCACATCATTTTGAAATGAAAATATATGTTTAAGGTGTGTTGGAACATATTAAGGAGGTTTGTGAGTGGGAAAAATTTGTGTGGGACAAGTTGGATACATTAAGTGGAAAGGATGTCTCAATTTTCACAACACCTTACTTTAAGCGGGAATTACTCTGATAGCAAAAATATATTTTCCATGAATTTTGTCCCTAAAGAATAGCCCTTCGAGTCTGGTTTCAAACGCATCAAACCATTTGTCACTTGGATATTTCTACAAGAATTTATAATCAAATTACTAAAATAAGGTAGGCGGAACAAGGAAAGTTTTGCTAAGGCTTTAAGGCCTTAAATCGCGCCTCGGATCTCCACTTTTCACTTGTGTACCCTAGTTGGATATGGATGAGGTTAACATAGTGTAATCATGGTTTCATACTTATATGAAAGTTTGAAAATGAATTGGGGATCTACATCATAGCAAGGTATCGAAAGAGGGTAAGTTGAAAAACAAGAAATATAGGAAGGATGCATCTAGGGGGCTCGTCTGAACTCGTGCACCACACGGTTTTGAACGAGGAAAGACCCCCAACCATTTCAACAAAACAGCGAAGTATTGACCCAGCACAAAAATGGAACGAAAGCTCATGCATGCCCGCGCGACGCACGAGGATGGACAAGCTAGACCTGAAGCCTTTATAAAGAGCATTTCGGTAGCTCACTTCTCCCACTTCTCTTAGCCGATTCTTGGAGCTCCCCTCCACTCTCTCAAAGTCCCCAACTCCCCCATCTTCAAGGTGAGTAATCCCTACTAATTTTGTGTTTTATTCCATCAATTCCACCCTAAAACTAACTCAATCCTCCATAAAATGCATAGATCTTCACGAAATTTCTTCAACAACTCAAAGGAGGGTTTTACAAGGCTTCTTCCAAAAGGTGATCCTACACCCTTATACTTACATGTATGGATATATTATGGGAATATGAGTATGAATTAAGTATTGTAACTTATGGTATGGTGATTAGAAGGCATAATTTCCCAATTTAAATACATAACCATTGTAGAGATTGAAAGGTGATTATTTAATGGAATTTTGTTGGTTGGGCATGGATGGATGGTCATGTATGTGATGTTAGAAGTTATGAATTATTTAAGAAATATGGTGGGATAAATTGTTGGTAAATGGTTGTAGTTGGATGAACTAATTCTATGGTTAAGAGATGTAGAGATTCATGCCTACTAGGTATTTGATAAAGTGCCTAAATGGCCTACATTATGGAATTTGTTACTAAGATTGGTCCCATTGGATATTGTTATTGTACATTGAAGTTTCTTAGTGTAGTGGATCGTTGTATTATCATTAAGGGGCAAATTTGAGGTATGTTGGCTAAACTCCTCTCATAGAATTGAATCTCATGGTATTCTTGTAATTTATGTAAGTCCCGAGTTGTTCATTATAAAATTGGCTATTCCAAATAAGCTTGTATTGAAAGATATATGTTCAATGTGTATCCCAAATGTGTTTATCATGTTGTTTTATTATTTGAGAATGTGTTCAAAGTATGGGCTGTGAATTAAAAATGTTTCGACTTCAAGTCAAGTTCAAACGAAAGCTATTATGCCAAATTTTGTGGAAAATCTCTACGTGCCTAAGACTCTTAATTGCTCACATGTGTACTAAAAACCTTGATTTGAAACGCCTTGTTGTTGTTGATGATGATGATGATGATGTTTGATAGTGAAAAAAGTGAACATGAAATACTAAATACGGTCGACGTTCCAAGAATAATTTTATATTTGTGGCCACCGGTGCCAATGAAATGAAAAGATATGAAAGAAGTATGAAAAGACATGATTGATAGAAAATGATGATGTCAATCCACACATCATTGTGGTGAGACGGCCTAGCCGATCGGGTCATGATCGGATGCCATGACGCACACATGGTGGTGATTGTGTTGGAAATTGTAATTAAAATTGTGACTGTGGTTGATGTCTCGGAGAGACGGCCTAGCTGATTGGGTCGTGATCAGACTCTGTGCTAAAAGTATGGTGGTGTTGTGAACGGTGGCATATTGGTACTAAAGATCTCCCAACTTAAAATATGGAAGCCTATTTGAACACTGTCTTGGTCCTAACTTGAGGTTTGATGTTGTTTGAGGCTTCCACTGATATTATGATTGTTCTTGCTTATATTATTAATCGTTCTATTGAGGGGGTGATTTGTCGTTCACACTAATACTATTTCATATGTACTAATGTCCCTTTTGCTGGGGGCGCTGCATCTTCAATGGATGCAGGTGGTTCCACAGTAGGAGACATTGATTAGTGATAGCGGTACACCCTCTTCCCAGCTGACTTGGTGAGCCCCACTTCATTTCGGGGTCATGTATATTTTGTTCCTTGTGTATTGTGTTTGAGGTATAGCTGGGGACTTGTTGCTGGCACTATCATAGTACTCTTTTGTATATATTAGAGGCTCCGTAGACACAGTGTGGGTTGTATATTAGTGTTGGGGAAGTCAAACAATTTATGTTATGTTTGAATTACTTGTTCCACTTCAGACCATGAAAATGTGTGTAATTTGTGACTTTAAAATGAAGTGACTAATGGTAATGAATTGGCATTGTATATATGATATCCTTATTGTCTAATTAACAAAAATATGTATTCTCTTTTTTCATAAGTGAGTTTGGGTAGAAAGTTTCTAACAGGCTTGCTTGACCGGGTTCACTCGGTTGAGCGCCGATTGCGCTCCCCGAGTTTGGGGCGTGACAAACTTGGTATCAGAGCCTAAGGTTTTAAAGTATCCTAGGATGTCTCGGAGCCGTAACAAACTTGGTATCAGAGTTGAGAAGGGGCTTCAAGTTGTAGCTGTTTGCCAAGGTATTTATAACATCTTAAGGTTAATCTTGTGTTGGTTGTGTTGTTTGAGTTAAAAATCATAAGATATCACTTGAAAGAACATGGGACATGGTTATCTTTTTTGTTGGACTATTTTGTGGATACATATATGGTTTGTGGTGACTGGAAATTATAAGAAATAATTTGATAATATTGTGGCTGTTGTTGTTAAGCTTTTATAGGTGTTAAGTAAGTTGATGGAAAAAATAACATGAAAAACAAGTGATAGATGATAAAAGTGAAGGTGCTAGGCATGTGGGACCATTTGGGAAGCTCAATATGAGTATTGTTGATGTTGTTTGGGTTGTTTGGTGATTGTTTTAACCTGTGGGAAGTCATATATATAGGGGAGATGTTGCCCGTTTTATCTTAAAATAGGTTGTGGTTGATATGTAACAGTTACGACGCTTAATAGATAACGATAGTATCATTTCTCTTATTATAGACTAAGGAGCCATGTCAATTGCATAGCTAAGGATGGACAGTATATACAAGGTATGTGAGGCTATCCCTTTCATTCTTTTGCATAACTCTGATTGTACATAACATAAATGAATGAGCTTCCAAAGATACCCCACTCTCATATAACAGTTGCATGTTTTGCTGCAGGTCTAGATAGATAGGTTAACGGTCCTCTGAGTAGGCTACCAGTTCAGCATAAAGTGTTGTTGCACTCCACTTGTCTCAAAGTTGCCTTTCGAGTCAGTACACTTATGCACATATGTTCATGGTTACGGCGAGGCTATGTCCCGACCATATGTTGTTTATATACTCTTAGATGCTTGTAGACAGATGTCATGTGCATGTATGCTTTGTTCGGCCTTGTAGGCCTGTGTATCTCATGTATATCATTTTGGGGTTGTCCTATGTTGAGTATTCCCTTATGTTTTATTATGGTTATCTCATGACGAACCTTCTAGCCCATTTACGCATGATAGTATGATTAAGGATAAATTACGTTGGTGCTCGAAAATTAAGGCCCGGGTGCCTGTCGCAGCCCTTCGGCTTGGGTCGTAACAAACTTGGCATTAGAGTAGTTATGTCCTAGGGATGTCTACAAGCCGTGTCTAGTAGAATCTTGTTTATGGGTGTGTTGCGTGCCATACTTATAAACAAGAGGCTACGGGATATTTAGGATGGTTACCTTCCTTTCATGTTCTAGATCGTGTGAAAGAGCTGAGTTGTAGGGAATCGAGTGTAACGTATGTGTTGATGTAGGTTGTACAAAGATGTCATTACCCAGAAGAGCTGCAGCAAGTCTGGATGTTAAGGAATGATTGGGAGGGGATATGAGACGTACGCCCTCTATTGAGACAAATCCGTCTGAGGACCGGGGTAAGTACCGCCCTGCGATAGCCCCGGTTCCATTAGTACTAAAGGAGCTGATGGAGGCTCCAGCATCATTAACTCTGTGAGTTCCACCACCAGCTCTGTCTATGTGAGAAAAATAGTACAGGTATTGACGCAACCAGTTGACTCTGGCCCCTAATAATTATAAACCCCTTAAAGGGTCATGTAATTCACAACCTAAGGAGTTCAGAGAGCAAGAGTCATCTATATATTTAAGATACGATTCTGATGAATCTATGGCATGGACTAAGAGGTCCAGGACAGTTGATGATTTCAAAGGATTACCGGGTGGTGGTAGGTTGCAGTGGAATAGTTTAGTACAAATAGAGTAAAGTTTCCCTAACCATTGTGTCATCAGTGTGGTCGGGCGCATGCTGACCAATGTCATGTAAAAAGGCATTTTTTTTGGGTGTGGAAGTAAGAGCCACAAGATATGGGCATATCCAATGCTTAAGAATAAAGACCAAGATATGAGTGGAGATGGAGCATCAGCTCCGGAGACTACTTTATGAGTACAAATACATGGCCCAATTTTCTTCTATAATATTCATGCTGACTAGTAGAATCTTACCCGACAGTGTTGGGAAACTCACATGGATAGTTTCCATCCATTTTGGATAAATCGTTATATATGAAAATGTAGTAAAGATAGACAATAAGCACAGCATGCAAAAGATATCATCGGGGAGGTTCTACAGCTTATAGGTTTATTAGATAAGTAAAGTAATATCAGACGATTAAAGAAAGAGGCCAGATAGAGTACGGGCAATCGAGAATCAAGGATGTGTTTTTGAAATTACTTCGAAGGAGATGAGAAGTGGAGTGTTGTAAAAGGTTTTTATGAAACCAAATAGAGCAATATGAATGAACATGGAAGACTATTAAGGGACGTAAGTTAAAGTATGGAAGTAAAATAAGATTGGTAGGCAAGTAAGCTCTAAGGTTATAAAGTAGTATGGGCACCGTTTTCATTAAAAGGTGGATTAATAATTTTAACGGAGATTATCAGAAGGACAACTTAACCACACAGATGCGAAGTCGCGATCGGAGAATGACTTAGGATGAACTAGAACTAAGGTACCAATTATAGATTCAAAGGACTCTCACACTAGCTAGCATTGCAGTGATAGAAAAAGTGAATAAGTAGAAGGAGGAAGTGGATTAGTCGAAAAAGAACCCTAAATGAATTTTATAAAGATCTCCTTGACAAGCCACATGAATTAAAGTTAAACTCGTCGAAAGAAGGCATGCCAGCAAGAACGTATGACTTACTACGTATATGGACCCCTATAAATTGTCTTAGAGGAATAAAGGTTACCCATAGGTCAATTGTAAGCTACTAGGAATACGGACCTACGAAAGGGGGAAAGACGAGTAGTACTTCAAGCGTGAAACGTTGAACTATTTCCCTAAGGGGGGAAATGAGGTAGTAAAGCACTAAGTCGAGATCACGTTTATTTAACAACGAAAATATGGGAGGATTGGGACATAAAGAAGTATAAGCAACTTTAAAGTAACACACTGGTATAAACCATATGGAAAAGAGACGATATTGGTTTATAAATTGACGACAAGCATAGTCAAACACTTTATATATGGGAATGTTAATCTGAAAAATGTGTTATAGTTAGTAGATATGACTCCAAATGAAATTGTTGAGATTGAAAGGAGACGGAAGAATAATAATAAGGAGTTAGAAAGGGATCCGAGTACGATGACTCCTGAAATTAAAGGCATACCATGGTAATATCTAAATGTTGCAACTGTGAGGGATAGTCTAGATGACAACAAGATCAAGGGAGATAGTACGATATTTCAAGGAAACCCCTAAAGAGGAGAAACAATTAAGGTGGAAATAATAAAGTCGACATCAAGGAAAAGACTTCGGATAGACAATAAGAAAAGGACGAAGTAAAAAGAAGCAGTATGAAGGTAAGCTCTTTCACAATATGGGTTTCTTCTATAAATTGGAACCTAACCAACAAAGAAATACGTCAAATGTATACGGTAACAAGAATATGGAAATCAATAGATGAGGTCCAGAACTATATCTACAAGGGATTCAGAATGTGTGAGAATTAGATTAGAGTTGCTCTGTTCACTATGTGTGAGAATTAGAATTAGTCTCTTACTCTGTTCACTATATTGGTATCAGAGCCAGCCCATCCTTTCGAAGGGAGGAACAGTTTACTAAATATGTCTGAGTCATTTCCATCATCCTCTTCCCCTGCAAAAATGAATATGTCTCCTACTATATATAAAACCTTGTATAAAAAATATGATTACCTCTATGAAGTAGATATCCTACCCGACGAATAAAAAGTATTCCAACCCATCCTCCATACCTCTTTAGTTTACATTGATGACATCTTGTTATTTAGTGACACATTGGAGGAACATGTCAACTTGCTTCGTTAGTTTGAAGCACTAATAACACACTATGGAATCATGCTTTCAGCAAAACAAAAATGGTTCTTGCCCAAAAAGAGATTGATTTTCTTGGAATGCATTTTGTCTAAGGTGCAAACAGTCCAGGACCACATATATGTTAAGAACTACTCAAATTTCCATATACCAGCCTCACAACAAAGCAAATCCAACAATTCTTGGGTGTAGTAAATTATGTAAGAGATTTCATCCCAAATATCTCTACATACATTTCTCCGCTCACAGAGATGCTCAAGAAAAATGCTCCATCACGGGGAAAGAAACAAGATGAAGCAGTCAGGGAAATAAAAGAGATATCTAAAAATGTCAAGTCCATCTACATCCCTTCAGAAGGTAAGTAAAAACTGCAAACTGATGCCAGCAACGAATATTGGAGTGTTGTTCTATTTGAAAAAAAATATGGCCAGAGGAGAATATGCGGATATGCCAGCGGAAAGTTCAAAGATGCCGAGCAACATTATCACTCCACCTTAAAGGAAATTCTTGCAGTAAAAAATGGAATCAAGAAATTTAATTTTTTCCTAATTCACAGAGAATTTCTGATAAAAATGGATATGAAGTCCTTCCCAAAGATGATCCAAATAAATGTAAAGATTATTCCCAATTCTCAGATTCTCAGATGGGTTCAATGGTTCTCTCCATATAAGTTTCAAGTCAAGAACCTAAAAGGAAAGGATAATATTCTCACAGATTTTCTGTCTCGACCGAAAGAATTCTCAAAGAGATTTTCCCCAGCAAAACTGAAGTCAAAGCAAAATATATTCAGCCACATCTTCATGCTTTCAAATGTATTAGGACCAAGTTTATTAAAGCCAACGGATCATCCACCGGAGTTGTTTAACCTAATGGATCCCTTTGATCTGTCAATTATAATGGAAAAAAGAACTTATTATGAGCTCCAAGTTTTCCGGCAACATGGCGGATTCATTCTCAAGCCTTATGGGGTCAATCCAGAATACCCGTTCTGCCATATATTCATAGCACAAGCCAAGGATTTTCCACAAGAACTATTATGGTATTTCTGGTACCTATGCCATCAGTACTACATTTTCATGGAGTTCAAGTGCAACGTCTTCAAAGATTTTGACAACATTGAACCAGCTCTTAAAGTACTTTTACTATGATTCAAGCCTAGAATATATTGGATAAAATGTTTCAACGATTCCTACGAAGTAAAGGTATTCATGTTTCATAGGCCAGTGAATATTATTAATGGAAAAGTCCAGGCACAAGCAGAGGCGTCATTCTGGTGGAAATTTCTCGTGTCTATTCAATGGAAGAAGAATATAGTGAAGCACAAAGAATTATCTTCAAGCAAAACAGGTGCATCCCAAAAGTGACATGGCCAAAAGATTGGGTAAGCTCGAATTATACCAGCACTCATCCTCACTGGAAAAAAGTCTGAGAAGCAGCAAAGGAATATCAAACTCCGTATGAAGTCATCCGGGAAAAGATCACTCAAGATATCTCCAGAATAAGGTTGCGGATCACATCCCTCAATCCAAAGGAGAAGGAACATAGCGAAGAAGAACCGTCAAGTTCCAGGCGTTACTACACAAGATATTTGAAAAGATGCCTAGAAGACAAACCGAGAAAATCATTGGAAGATAATTATTCAAATCCCTGCTAATCCCATCATAATCCCACATTATCTACCAAAAACCCCTAAAATATCATCTACCCATGCGAAGACAAAATTTCACATCCTTCCAAACCATCTGGGTCCCACTTTCACATGCTTCCACATGCCTCCACATGCTTCGTCACATGTAGCACCTTATTTTCACACGCTTTCACATGCTCCCACAAACTTTCACATGCTAAACCATGTATATTTCACCTCTTTCACATGTTTTCAGAAGCTTTTTAGTTGTTGTGCCTAAGGTCCTTCACATGTACAAAGGGACCCACTCGTAGATAGGTTTGCCATGTAAGATAGGTTTATTTTATAATATAAGTTTGCCTTGTAATAACCTCCTAGTCCTATATAAAGGAGGCCATGTAGTAGTTGTCAGATCATCTGGTAACCTTTGTATTATATTACATATGAGTTCCTTCTAAATCTTCCTCTTGTTCTTTCTTTCGAATGGATGGAAAGGCCGGTCCATGTATGAAAATAGAGTAAGAATACTCTAAGAAAGTTAGCTTATTGTAGTACGAAAGTTTTCTGAGTTATAACAGCTAAAGTTGGTTATAGTACAAAAGTTTTATGAGTTGTGTAGCTTGGCAAGCCGTCCCTTATGGGTTTTGAAGCCACCCCCTTTGTAGGAAAGCTTTTGCGACTATAAGCAAATTAACTGTTAGTGTAGCTTGGCAATAGCCAGCCCTTATTGTAGGGAAACTTTCATATTTATGATACAGTTTGCTTTCTTGGAGTCTCTTTCTCTGTTTACTATACTGGTATTAGAGCCAGGTAGGTGGTTCAAATGCTTTCTTGGAGTCTTTTGCAAATAAGGAATTTCATAATATAAGCCTAATAAGAAGTCGTTGACAACTAGGGGCAGTGGGGAAAATAAGGAGGAATGGAGAACCATAATGATATACATGTTTCATATAAGACGGCCTAGAACTTGAATAAAAAAAGCAGAATCAATATTATAACATATGCGTTTAGTCGTAAGTCACGGGTGGTTTGATAAATGAGCAAGCGAAAAAGGAAAAAGGGTTGACTAAAGGTCTTCACCAATTAACAGGTTCGAAATATACGTGGAAAACTCAGTAATAAAGGTATAATGGCCTAGAATATGGCAGAGTCATCTCTTATAGATAGGGAAGATTTCCGTTTAAGGGAAAGTTAAAAAGAGTATTCAGCAAGAGGAAACTATAGCTTTTGAATATATTGAAGGAGGGATCTTGAAATATCATGGACGACCGCGTATTAGGAAAGAGATTTATTATTCAGGCTATTCTATTCATCTCGGAACGTTGAATATATACCATGTGGTCAAAGGATTGCATTGGTAGGATGATATGAAGAAACTCATTGTAGGGTTCGTGGCTTAATATTCCAGTTGCTAATCGGACAACATAGAATATCAGGAACCCAACGGATTAAAACGGAATAAAGTGACCCAATATGAAATGAAAAGTGATTGGCATAAGATTTGTTACAAATATAGCAAGTTCGATTCCACGTGAATGAGTGTGGTTAGTTTGACAAAAATCAGTTTACTTTTACTGGACAAATTACTAAAGGCTATGTAAAATAGAAGGGTGCAGACGGTGGATCGGACACATAATGTTTCCGCCTTGATTACAGTTAATAGAGGTGCTTAATTACAGATAACTTCTGAAAGCCCTCTCAAGAAACTTCGGTACAAAAGATAATTCTAGCAAGTGAAGCCAATTCAGATGCTCAAAGACATGTTACAAGCTAAGATGCCAAATTTTACGGAAAAATGGGATAATCAATTATCAACTATTGAGTAGCGCACAACAATAACTATAGTAGTATCTGTACATGTGGGAGGATAGTAAAGATACATTTTAAACTACACGGATTAGCTCCTTATAAACCATGATGCGGAAGGAAATGTAGATTCCCAATGACATAGTTTGAAAGGCAGAATTGTTCTACTGGATTTAATATATCAAGTTTTAGAAAATTTAGTCCTATTCAAGAGTGTTTGTCCATAGAAATGTCATAGATGGAACCCCAACACGCGACAATGAGACTAAAGTAAATCTCGAGTTAATAATGAGGCCTTCTTGAAAACATCGCTCACAATGAGCATAATAGCATAATGGGACAAGCTAATCAAGACATATATAAAGCCACTCCAAACTACCGAGAGATAGGACTAAATTGAAATTTTCCTTAGAATTAGGATCCCTTCATACGGTTATCATGTTCTGACGAGCGCAAAACACACACTTAAATATGCTCGCTAGTCAAATATAGTATAATATAATATCGTATCCACAGGGATTGGAGTTAAACAGTATTTTCATAATTTATAGCTTGATTTTTATCCAAGATGATCAACAATTGAGATTTGTGTGATTAAAACTAAAATTTACTAAGAGTCTAAACTATTGACGAATGACACTCGAAACAAGAGTAAGCAAAGAAGATATCAATGGGAGAAAATAGGGGTTGGTTGGATAGGTGCAAGATACTTGTCTGGGATATAACTCTATTTAATTCACTTCTAATATTCAAGTGAGTCTCTCGAATTCACTCAATTATAAGTTCAAAGGTTCAGTGGAAACTCCTCTCTCGATTAAATCTCAACCTCACAAGATGAACTAAGTTAAGATCGGTGAAGATATGCAGGAATTCTTAGTGGATTGGTCTTTAGGAGAACCTCTTTCGATTATCCTCCTAACTAGGTCTAAACAATAATTCAACTAGCCTTTTTCGATTACTAAGAAGAATTAATGAACTCAACCAACAAGATAATGCAACGATATCACAAGTTATTCCTCTCTCGATTACATGAACATGCGAATATAGATGCAACAATGAAATCATCCAAAACGATTCAATACATAAAAACTATAGTTATAATCCACAAACAAATATTAATACTCCAAATACATCAAACCCTAAACAGAACGACTCCATAGATATGGAGTAATTCATCACAAATAAATTTAAGTTAAAGGAAATCATAAACGATCCAAACTCTTGTCTTGAGTAAGGATTGAATGATGAAATCCTTTGTGCTCTTGCTTCTCCCACTTTTCCTTAGCCTCCTTAGGTCTTAGATGTGTCAAAAGTCCCAAAAATGTCATTTTTCCATGTATATATACCAAGTAGGGTCTGGTCCAAACGAACATACCTTCTCCTACGCGAAATAGGACTCTTTCCGAAATAGGACGTGCGCAGCCGCGCACCTGGGAGTGTGCTCGCACATATGGTCGCGCACTTTGGACAGTATTCTACCTATCTTGCACGCCCGGTACGCTCTCGCACACCTGGGTAGCCTCTGGACTTTGCCAATTTCTGACATAAATTTATACTGATGTGTCGCACTAGTGTCTTTTTCAGCAGTTGATTCTTCCTATAATGTTGACGTCCAGCTGTGATCCTCAACCCCCGAACACGATCCCGGATTATTCCTTTGGGCTTTTACTCAGACTTCAAAGATCCAAATAACTCAAATTAGTTCCACAATATCAACATAACTGTGAATCACTCCTACAAGGCATAAAATACACAATTAGTGCAAAACACTAACTATTAACACTCGAACTCAATTAAAGTGCAGTAAATTAAAGTGCGATAAGCAAATAAAACATGCAATTATAGTCTACCATCAACACCCCACACTTAAACCATTGCTCGTCCTCGAGCAATCAAACTACACTTTATATAGACACGACCTCATTACACAACTCTCATAATTTATCATACCAAGAACATTTAAAATAGATTAAACATAATAGTCTAACATCCTAGCCTCAACATTTGACTCGCAAGTACCACACATTATTTACAACTCACTCACTTACTCTAACCTAGAAGCCAACGACATTACCTTTCCTTCATGAATCAAGTGCCCTTACAAAACAATAGAGAGTAGTTCCACACACAATAGAAATTAAGAACAATTAGGAACTCAAGATAGAAAAAATTTGCTCACTCTCAGAAACAACATTCATATGCCACAAAAGATGAACCATAGGTTTACCCATAGTGTACTACTCTACTAATTCGAGCTCATTCAGTCAAGGATCAAGTAGGACTTTAATTTGTTGTAATGTAGGCTGCAAGATAGGTAGGATACATTTGGATATAAGAGTTACTACACCTCCCTAAGCATTTTAATACATTCAATTAACCTTTCAAAAACCCACACTTATGTCAAACCATAACTTCATCTTCACATCAATATACATTAACTCCCAACTTTTTTAAGCACAATTACATCAAGAGTTGCCACTATCAAAGAATATTTTGCACAACAATACAACTATATTTTTTTCTTTTCTCTTTCAAGTGGCTCTTACTTTTTCAAAACAGTGCACATTTCTCCTTATTTCATTAGCTCCACTCAAAACCCAACCCAATCACCCCACAATTCAACTTTTACAAAGTTCATAATATTTTCAAGTGCTCACGAGTGGAAATAGTTCAATTTGATAGTTAATTCAAATAAATGTGTAAGGCTTGTAATGTGGGTGCCAAAGAAACAGGATTATAGGCTCAAAGGGGTTAACTACGATACATAATAATTTGGTGGGTAAACGCATATCATTAGCTCAACAAAGAAATGCCTACATCACTTCCAAGACTGAATAAAACTACTACTTCGCTTTGCAAACACACAAGGCAAGTTCTAGACATCAAATGCAATGCACAGAATACACAAAACCTCACACAAACAAGGCTCCTAACTCATTCCAGATTGGACGATCAAGACACTATAGTCAAAGAAGTTAAGCAAAGTTACAATTATACAATTTAAAGTACTTATGCAAGAGTCAAAAACTGGGCCTAAGTGTCACAACTAAAGCACTCACTATTATTAAGGCATGATATAGTCAAGATCATAGCACAAGGTTTTACTCCTCACAAAAATAAAAACTAACTACACCTGGTTCAAACAAAACCCTTAGAAAATAACCGCGGCACAAAGAAAAATCAAGGGGGAGTTAATACACTACCTACCAATAGAAAATATTTTTGGTCTTTTTCCTTCGACTTAACTACCTCAAGAAACCTGTCAAATGATATCCATCATCGGGAAAAAATTGAACTTTTATTTTTTTTCGAAATATTTTTCTTCTAAATTTTAAAAAGCAAAACAAACTAAAACTAATATACATACAACATACAAATATCCCCCACCCAACACTTTAAGTTGTGGCATGTCCCTATGACACACAATTAAAAAGCATAAGGCAGAGAAAACTTCCTTGAATCTCTAGTCGGAGTCTGAATCAAATTCGGGCTCCATTCTTGTCGGTCGAACTAGTGCACACATCTACACAGACATCTTCTTCTCAGCCTTCTTAGGGTATACCCCACACTTGTCTTTCTCAATCACTGGGACCTTCTCTTTTGAGATTTTCACTCTACACTCTACACTCTTAGCTAGATTCTCCTTTCTCACCCCCATCTACACATTCATCTCGAAAGTCACCGTCTCCTCACCCACTCTAAGCATGAGCTTTCTATCATATATGTCTAATATTGCTCTAACCGTCACTATGAATGGTCTTCCTAAGATAAGGGGGACCTCTTTATTCTCCTCCATCTTCACCACAATGAAATCTACAGGAAATACAAACTTATCTACCCGAACTAAGATATCTTCCACTATCCCCTCGGGTATTATAGTTATTTGATCTGCCAGCTGCAAAAATATTGGTGTAGACCTTATCTCTCCAAGCTCATTCTCCAATTTCCTGTAAATAGACAAAGGCATTAAATTAATTGATGCACCAGAATCACACAAAGACTTATCAAAATTAAGAGTGTCTAACGATCAAGGTATAGTAAAACTCCCTGGATCTCCACACTTTTGTAGGAGTTTATTTTGCAAGATTGCACTACAATGCTCTGTGAGCTTGACCACTGAGGTCTCATCTATATTATTCTTCTTTGTAAGAATCTCCTTCAAGAATTTGTCATAAGATCGCATTTGTGAGAGCACTTGTTTGAATGGCAAGTTTACATTAACCTGTCTCAGCATATATAGAAATCTCTCAAACTGCTTGTCCAGCTTTTCTCTATACAACTTTTGGGGAAAAGGTAGAGCAGGCATATGCTTGCTCTCATTCCGATCTTCCTTTCTCCTAATGTCCTCCTTCTTCTTTTTTTCAGCTCCCTTCTTGCCTTTCGTCCTCTTATCACCTTCAATTTTCAGCTTCTCCTCACTTTCTTTTTCAGGTACCACCTCTTTTTGGACTGGAGTGGGATCTTCCAGTACTTTCCTGCTTCTCAAGGTCACAACATTCACTATTCTTTGGGATTTTCTCAGTATCAGTTGGGAGAGTTCCTGGAATTCTCTTAGACAATATAGTTACAATTTGACCCACTTATATCTCCAAGTTTCGCAAACCAGTGCCCAATTCTTTGATAGCTGAACCATGAGCATCTAATCTCTCATATGTCTTAACAATGAAGGACATTATTAGATCTTCTAACCCAGACTGACTTGGCTGTTAAGGCTAAAACAGCGGCCTCAGCTGATTCACAAAAGTAGGAGCTCCTTGAAATCTTGGATTGTTTTGTTTCCATGCATTTGTAGTACCCCTAGGTGAACTCCATGAGCAATAGGGGTGCTTCTAACCCATTGCATTGAAGTTATAATTCCCCACAGCATTAACTTCCCCAATTAAAGCTTGACACTCATGAGTAGAGTGTCCTCTTCAACATATGTCATATGCTGCATGAGGCTCACTGTTTATCGAGCCTAAAATCAGCTTCCTTATTTCCTTGGCCATGGAATCAAGTTGTACCTGCACAGATGTGTTAGCGTCAACTTGGTGAACACAAGTTGATCTTCTTCTTTCAGCAATTATAGAGGACCACTAATTTGCATCCTCAGATAACTCATCTAGAATTATGACTATCTCCTCTAGAGTCTTTTTCATCAACGGGCCTCCAGCTGCATTGCTCAATGTTCTGCGTGATGCTGGTGTCAATCCATCCCAAAAGTCCTGGAGTTGCATCCAGAGTTCAATTCGGCTATGTTGACACTTTTTCACTATCTCCTTAAACCTGTCCCAAGCTTCAAACATAGTTCCAGTCTCATTCTGGCAAAAGTTATGGATTTCTCTTCTAAACTTGTTCGTCTTAGCTGATGAGAAATATTTGTCAAGAAATTTGTTGGTCATCTCATCCCATGTTCTAATCTATCCATTAGTCAAGCTGCGAAGCCAGTGCTTTGCATCATCTTTGAGTGTGAAAGGGAATGCCCTTAAGTAGAACGCATCTGGTGACACACCGTTGTACTGAAAGGTGTTCATAATTTCCTCGAAGATTATTAGATGGTTGTTTGGATCCTCGTTCATCTTTCCTCTGAAGACACGACTGTTTTGAAGTGTTTGAAGCAACCCCTGCTTCAACTCAAAATTGTTAGCCACAACTGGAGGTGGTATCACACTTGATAAGCCTTGGTTGTAGACCGATCTAGCATAATCGCCAAGTGGTCTCCCAGCACCAGGAGCTATATTTCTGAATTGGTCTACACCCAAAGATTGATTCTGAACAATTCTCCGAGCCCTTTCCTCCTCGTATACAAGTTGTGCATTTCGAAGAGCTATTTCCTCAGCATCCTATGCAGCTTTTTCTCTTTGCCGGGTTGCCTCTCTTGCAGCCAAATTAACAGTATCATCATCTCCCGCCATAACTTCTTTGGTAGAGGATTGCCCAACCTTTTCAGTATTCTTGGGGAGATTTCTTTCCTTCCTCAACTGTCACAGTTGTTTCTTGATTTCTGGTTTGTATGGTAGCACTTTCTTCTCATAGGATTCAGTCATGCACCAATCTAACCTGTAGCCTACGAATAGTTAACAAGCACCAACGTAAAAAGGGAAAAATAAAATAAAATAAGAAGAAAAATTCCTGAATTAGCACTACAGACTATTTCAAATACTATTGCCTATCATGTTTTGACGAGTGCAAAACACACACTTAAATATGCTCGCTAGTCGAATATAGTATAATATAATATCGTATCCACGGGGATTGGAGTTAAGAAGTATTTACATATTTTATAGCTTGATTGCTATCCAAGATGATCAACAATTGAGATTTGTGTGATTAAAACTAAAATTTACTAAGAGTCTAAACTATTGACGAATGACACTCGAAATAAGAGTAAGCAAAGAAGATATCAATGGGAGAAAATATGGGTTGGTTAGATAGGTGCAAGATACTTGTTTGGGATTTAACTCTAGTTAATTCACTTCTAATATTCAAGTGAGTCTCTCGAATTCATTCAATTATTAGTTCAAACGTTCAGTGGAAACTCCTCTCTCGATTATGTCTCAACCTTAGAAGATGAACTAAGTTAAGCTCGGTGAAGATATGCAGGAATTCGTAGTAGATTGGTCTTTAGGAGAACTTCTTATGATTATCCTCCTAATTAGGTCTAAACAATAATTCAACTAGCCTTTTTCGATTACTAAGAAGAATTAATGAACTCAACCAATAAGATAATGCAATGATATCACAAGTTATGTCTATCTCGATTACACGAACAAGAGAATATAGATGCAATAGTTAAAACATCCAAAATGATTCAATACATAAAAACTAGAGTTAATTATCCACAAACAAGTATCAATACACCAAATCCATCAAACTCTAAAGAGAACTACTCTATAGATATGGAGTAAGTCATTACAAATAAGTTTAAGTTAAAGGAAAGCATAAACGATCCAAACTCTTGTCTTGAGTGAGGATTGAATGATGAAATCCTTTGTGCTCTTGCTTCTCCCACTTCTCCTTAGCCTCCTTAGGTCTTAGATGTGTCAAAATTCCCAAAAATGCCTTTTTCCATGTATATGTACCAAGTAGGGTCGGGCCCAAACGAACACACCTTCTCCTACGCTAAATAGGACTCTTTCTGGAATAGGACGTGTGCAGCCGCACACCTGGGAGTGTGCTCGCGCATATGGTTGCGCACTTTGGACAATATTCTGCCTAACTTGCATGCCCGGTGCACTCTCGCGCACCTGGGTAGCCTCTGAACTTTGCCAATTTCTGACATAAATTTACACTGATGCATCGCACAGTGCGACGCACTAGTGTACTTTTTACGCAGTTGATTCTTCCTATAATTTTGATGTCCTGCAGTGATCCTCGACCCCCGAACACGATCTCGGCTTATTTGTTTGGGCTTTTACTCAAACTTCAAAGCTCTAAATAACTCGAATTAGTTCCACGATATCTACATAACTGGGAATCACTCTTACAAGGCATAAAACACACAATTAGTGCAAAACACTAACGATTAACGCTCAAACTCAATTAAAGTACATTAAATTAGAGTGTGATAAGCAACTAAAATTATAGCCTACCATCATGTTCTAATATAGAAGAAATGCATTAAGTGATATACAAGTAATAAAGGATTGATCGTATAAGAAGATTCTAGTAGCTATAAATGAATAAGGAATCTATGTTGCAGAAGCACATGAGGTTCAAATTACAGAGAACCTGTCTCGATCAGCACGTCCACAAGTTGGGGACCATGAAAGTAACTTCCATAAAGATTTAATGGAGGAATAAGAATATCAAAGGAAAGACATGGGAAGCCAAAGAAGAAAATGTTCTAAGTACCCTCAGTTGTTTCAAATAGAAAATGCTTCATGGTTGTAGCTCGATTATGTGTTTTCTTAGCCCATGTTATTTGATTTTTATTAACAATCATTCTATGATTAAATGATATTCAGAATTGAAGCGTTACAGCATTTCAGGAGCAGAATTATTTGGATACAAGGTATGGTATAGTCCTGTTTAGAGAGGAGACTATCAAAATTTCTGTAAAATCCGTAAGGGCTAGTTTCGCCTCTAAGACTCTTTTACATTCGAGGACGAATGTTCCAAAGGGGGAAGGATGTTACACCCCATACTTTTTTATTAGAATTCGTCTTAAGTGAATCAATATGAGTCAAAGAGTTAAAGGAACTTTACAAAGATAATGATGTGTTAAAATAAGTTTTAAGGAAGTATCGTGAGGGTTGGAAGGTTAAGAAGCTAAATGAATTTAAGAAAATAAGTTTCGTCGAAAGTCGGTAAGTTGGGAATGTTATAACCCGTACTTGTGGAGTGAGACTAGGGTTATTAAGATGATAAGAAAGTAATTTTATAAGGTATTTTAGTTGTATGATAACCATGTGTTAAGTTTTGAAGTCAAGCGAGTTGTGGAACAAAAGTCGATGAAAGACATCACAAGTAACGTTCATAAATTTTACTGAACATTACGTCTAATATAACTGAGTTTTTTTTCCTAATGTACTTGGAGTTATGGGGTAATCCACCCATCAAATTTAAGATTTATTATACTAGTTTCAAACTCATTAAACTCTTTATCGATACAACAACCGAATAGAGATATATTCGTGTTTTCACGAGACTGTGTAAGCAAATCCTGTTAGGACCCACTTGAGATGGCCACCGACCTTACTTCTTTTAAAAGATGTTGCAGCCTCACTTCTGATCATTTCTCACACAAAATCCGTTCACAAGATCTCCAAAACCCTCTCTAACATATCTCCAAGATCCAAGAACCAAACTTAAGGGAATTCAACTCCAATCATCATCAAAAGTATTAAAGACTATAAGAGAATGCTTCTATGATGTTGTGGTGTGAATGAGGGCTATTGTGATATAAGTTGAGATAGGGTTTCGAGTTGTATCTGTTGTCCAAGGTATGTATAACATCTTCTTGATTGTTCCTAAAGTTAATCTTGTGTTGGTTGTGTTGTTGGTGTGAAAAACCATAAAATAGCACTTGAAAGAACATGGGACATGGTTATCTTTTTGGCTGGACTATTTTGTGGCTACATATATAGTTTGTAGTAGCTGGAAATTATGTGATATAATTTGATAATGTTGTGGTTAATATTATCAAGCTTTTATAGGTATTAAATTAAGTTGATTAAAGAAGAAAACATGAAAAACAAGTGATTGATAGTAAAAGCTAAGTTGTTAGGCGTGTGGGACTGTTTGGGAGGCTTAATATTAGTATTGTTGATGTTGTTTGTGTAAGGCCCCATAAACGTTGACAAAAAACTCGAGGTTTTATGGCGCCGAGGTAGGTGTGTTTGAAGGGTATAGAAGTACGGACCTTTTGAGTTGTGCAATGCTTTGTGGAGTTGGTGGAAAATATTTGGCAGAACATGGAATATATGCGACCGCAGAAATACTTTGCGGATCTACCGCAGAACAAAATAGAAGAACACAAATTTTGGAGGTTATTGTACGGTCCATTATGCTACCGCATAATTATTTTGCGGGCCACACTTCCATCATAGAACAGACATGAAAATATTCGGCAAGGAGATTCTACGGTGCGTTATGCGACCGCATAACTGTTCTGTGGACCGTTGAACGGCTGCAAACTGGATCAGACCAGCCCAGTTTTTGAGGACCATTTTGTGGTCCCTTTTGCGGATCGCATATCTGTTTTGTGGTTCGGTCTACAATCGCAGACCCGGTTCGGTGGGTTAAATATTGAGAACATTTTACCCTATCTTATTTTCATAAAAAGACTTCGGGGTTTATTATGGCTGGACTCAACAGTTGTTTTAGAGAGAGGGGAGTATTTTAGAGAGGGAGGAAGGATCCCCAACCACTTTTCTCATCAATTCTTGTCCCAATTTTGAAGATTGAAGGGAAATCACTCACTAGGCCACCACCTATCCGGCTAAGTTCTTATTCTCAATCTTTCATTCAAGTTTGTTACGGGTCTAAGTAGGTTGGGGAGTAGAAGATATGGCATGCATATATCGATAAAGGGGTCTTGGAGGTTGTTGAATTACCCGGGAGGAATTATTCGTTGATATTGGTTGTGGGGTGAAGAAAATCCTATAATAGAATCTTGTAGTCAAATTCACACCTAGTGTTTGATGAAATACTTAAATAAGCTGAACCCGTGAACCCTTTCCTAATTATTATTCAATTCTTTTCATATATCTAATATATTGAAGTCGCTAGAAGTTTCAGAACATTGTAGTAATCCAAGGAAGGCTCAAGCGAGGTATGTTGGCTAAAATCTTTCCGTAGAATCGGATTCCTCGAAATTCTTGTAAACTTTGATTAAGGGTTGATCGAGTTTCTATTTCCATCATTACTATCTTCTTCTATGGTTAGCTGGTCCAAATGCCTATAGTTTGATTCATATTCCGATTGTATAATGCTATGCTTCTCTTTTATGCTTATCCCCAATGTGTTTTTAATTCTTACATGCCTATGAGCTGAAGATATGATTTTTCTCAATGTTTCAAATATCCTTAAATGTTTTAAGATGATCCTTGGAATGTAATGAAAGAATAAAAGAATAAATTGTGAAATGTGGTCGTCATGCCAAGAATGATGATTAACATATGAGGCCTAAAGTGCCACCGAAAATGAAAGGAAGTATGAAAGGCTATAAAAAGTATGTGATTTCTTTTAAATGATAAATATTTTTGGGGGTATCGTTAGTTTACCGAGGAAGGTCGGGTTATAAATGCTAGAGCGTGCTGGTGTAGGGATTGGTTGAGGGATAAATTCTCGTTATATTATATAGAGATTATTCCCCTTAATTGGAATAAGTTGATAGCTAGAAAAGATCATGTCGACCTACACGGTATTGTGGGGAGACGGCTTAGCCGATCGGGCAGAGATCGGATGTCATGCCGCACACATGGTGGTGTTGTGTACTATGTCAAGGCTCATACTTTGGAGTGAGACAACTTAGCCGATCGGGTAGAGATCAGACTCCGTGCTATAAGCACGATGGTGTATCGGTGCTAAAGATATACCAACCTAAAACATTGATTTTACTTGAAGATTTACCCCACTTTTGACTTGGTATTGTATTATTATTTGTTTTTATCATTGATTTCATGTTTCTCTCCATTTGTGTTTCTACTCTATTCATTGATAGGGCATTTATCTTTACATACTAGTACTATTACATACTAACATCCCTTTTGTCAGGGACACTGCATCTTTAATGGATACAGGTGGTTCCACAGCAGGCGAGATCGATCATTGATAGCGGTACACCATCTCCTCTGCTGACTTGGTGAGCTCCACTTCCTATCGATGTCTTTTATCTTTTGCTCCTTGTACATTATATTTTTAGGTATAGTCGGGGCCTTGTCACCGGCACTTTCATACTACTCCCCTGTTCCATTTAGAAGCTCTGTATACATAGTGTGGGTTGTATTTTGATTTGGGAAAGTCAAACTAGAAATGTTGTACTTGTAACACATGTTTCCACTTTTAAACTACAAATGGTTAACGTATTTTGGGAATTGCAAATGGAGTTTGTAAAAGAAACGTAATTTGTGTTGTACATGTTACTCTTTCGTTGTCAATCTTATGATATTCATCTTCTCATTATTCATGGTAAGATCGGGTAGAAAGCATCAAGTTGGCTTGCTTGACTGGGGTATCTCGGATAAGCATCGGTCGCACTCTCCAGGGTCAGGGCGTGACAGTTTGGTCTATTTGGTGATTGTTCTAACCCGTGGGAAGTCATATATATAGGGGAGATGTTGCCCGTTTTATCTTTAAATAGGTTGTGGTTGATATGTAATAGTTACTACGCTTAAATGATAACAATAGTATCATTTCTCTTATTGTATACTAAGGAACCGTGAGATTTTCATAGCTTAAGGTTGGGCAGTATATTCAAGGTATGTGAAGCTATCCCTTTCTTTCTTTTGCACGACTCTGATTGTACGTAACATAAAGGAACGAGCTTCCAAAGATACTCCACTCTTAAAAGCAAGCAGTACTTACAATCTTTCCCTTCTTATGGAATGATTGATGTTGATGTTGCTTCTCTTATTCTTATATTATCAATGTTGTTGGTAGTTCGTGATTCCTATAAGATTCATGATAACGAGTTAGCTCTAATAATGTATACAGAGGTTACCGACCTTATGTCACTCCGAAAGGTTCACAATATGATTCCATGAGTCCAGCATGCATTATATGTATACACCTATTTTACTCTACCGAGTCGCTCTATAGTCATATATATATATATATATGCACCTATTTTACTCTACCGAGCCGCACTATAGTCGGCCGCGTACGGTTAAGGATACGATACTTTGGTGCTCGTCAAGGAAAGCACGGGTGCCCGTCGCGGACCTTCAGTTTGGGTCGTGACAGAATGCTAAGAAGAAGTAACAGTCTGAACAATTTTTCTCCTCTCGAACCTGAACCTGAAAGATTTTTTTACGAGTTGAGGGAGGTCGAAGCAAGAGCTGGAACTATAGAGTTGGGCATTGTTGTCCAACTACAGCCAATAGAGATGGCAAGAAAATGATGAGAGACCGGTGATAGAGGCCGCAGAGTCTAATCTAACAATGATGACTTAGACAATCGTGAAACCTGACGTAGCTGGTCACTTTGAGCAGAAACAGTACATGGTGCAACTAATTCAGTCCACAGGAAAATTTGTGGGTCAATCTCATGAAGATCCATAGAGGAACATACAAAACTTTTTTGAGATTACGGATACATACAACTATCTGATTGTTTCCAAGGATTATGCCATACTTACCTTGTTTCCCTTTTCTCCGTTAGGGGAAGCAAAGGAATCGTTGCAGAAAGAGCTAGCAAACTCAATCCGCACGTGGGATGACCTATCACGGAAATTTGTGATCAAGTTCTTCCTCACGAAGAAAACTTAAGCACTGAGAAGCCAAATTCTTAGGTTTCAACAAAAAGAAGCTTGGGAAAGATACAAGAAGCTACTGAGAGATTGCATGCATCATTGTCAAACTGATAAAGTGTTGGGCCATACTTCTGTGGATGGGTTAGCTGAGACCTCCAAATTGAATCTCGACTCAGCTTGTGGAGTAAGTTTCATGCAAAAACCATACAGCGAAATTCAGATGCTTTTGAACAACGCCACCACAAATGATCATAATTGGCAAGGTGAGGATGAACCAAAGTGATTGATAAAATAGAGAGCAACAAGTACACTTGAGCTGGATGAGATTTCAGCAATATGGGCAGAGCTCACTAAATTAACTAATAAGACAACGAATATGGCAATGGGTCTGGCATATCAGATGTGGCATGTTCAGCAAATGGGTACCTGTTGTGAAATTTATGGAGAGGGTCACACGATGACCAATCCCCAGTGAATCCTGAATCTATTTACTATGTGGGCCAGCAAGGTAGAGGTCCAATCAACAAGAATGGGAAATACGGGAACAATTATAATCCCAATTGGAGAAACCCAAGAAACTTCTCATGGGGTGAAAATCAAGAAAATCAAAACCAATACAAACCTCAGGGGAATTACAATCAACCCCAAAAATAGCCACAAGAAGCAAAATAGAGCACCAATGATTTGCTGAAAAGCTATTACTTGATAAGCAGCAAGTTAGGACTAACTTTTGAAATCTTGAAAGTCAAGTCAGATAGTTGGCGGTGCACCAAAATACCTAATCCATGTGAGCTCTTTCAAGTGATATAGAAAAGAATTCTCAAGTGAATGTCGTAACTTTTAGGAATGGTAGAGAATTGGAAGAAGTACCAAAAAAGAAGAAGGAAAAAGTCACTCCTGAAGGTGATTTAGTTCCTAAGCCTGTGGCAGAAGGTCAAAAAGAAAACATTCATTATGAAAAGACAACGATTGCAAGGCCACCACCCCTTGCACATAGATTGAAGAAAAAGAATGATGACAGCATGTATAACAAATTTCTTAACATGTTGAGCCAAGTCCAATTGAACTTACCCTTGGTTGATGTGCTACGCAAAGTTCCAAAATATGTTAAATACACCAAGGACATTGTAGTAAATAAAAGAAGGTCGACTGGGTTTGAAACAGTAACACTTACTGAAGAGTGCACATCAAGAATCCAAAGGAAGTTGCCCCAAAAATTGAAGGATCCTGGGAGCTTCACCATTCCTGTTCGAATTGGTGAGGTAGATGTAGGAAGGGCATTATATGATTTGGGGGCGAGCATAAAATTTTTACCCTTATCAGTCTTCATTCAGTTAGGGTTGGGGGCCCAAATACCTAGTACAATCATGGTGAAGTTTGTAGATAGATCTGTTGTATCCCGGGGGGGTGATAAAAGATATGTTGCTAAAGATTGGGGAATTCATTCTCCCAGCGAATTTCATCATATTAGACTATGAAGCCAATGAACACTTCCAAATCATCTTGGGTCAACCTCTCTTAGCCACCGTGTATACAGTCATAAAAGTTCGTGAAGAAAAATGAATCTAAGAGTTGACAATATGAAAGAAGTTTTCAATGTGCACAAGGCAATTCAGCTACCAAGCCACTATGAAGACCTCGCGATGATTTTTGTATTTGAGAAGGATGAGGAAAGAAGTGACGTGGGTGCATATCTAGATGATACTCTATAAAAAAGAATGTATGTTGGTTGACAATATTGACTTGGATGATGAGGTTAAGGATATGGTGCATCATCTAGATGCATGAGCGTATATAAAGGGGATGATTAAATATTAAGCCTCTAGATAGACCTACTAGATCACCTCCCAAGACGTCTATAAAGAAGCTCCCAAATTGTAGCTCAAGCCCTTACCCTCCCACCTTCACTATGCTTATTTGGGTGCTAACAAAACTTTACCTGTTGTTGTGTCTTCTGATTTGTCTGGTTTGTAGGAAGAAAATCTACTTAGAGTGCTTAGGGATCACAAGCATGCGATTGGATGGACTATGGCTGACATACAAAATATTAACCCAGTTTTTGTATGCACAAAATTCTCATGAAGGATGGGCACAATCCAAATATGAAACACCAACACCGCTTGAATCCAGTCATGAAAGAAGTGGTAAGAAAAGAAGTCATAAGGTGGCTCGATGCATGTATTATATTTCCCATCTCTGACAACAAGTGGGTGAGCTCCGTATAAAGTGTGCCTAAAAAGGGTAAAATTATGGTGGTGGTGAATGAGAATAATGAATTAATCCCAACTAGAAGTTTCACAGGTTGGAGAATTTATATAGATTACCAAAAATTGAATAATTCCACTAGAAAGGACCACTTCCCCTTCCCTTAATTAACCAAATGTTGGATAGGATAATCGGACAGGACTATTATTGTTTTCTTGATGGATATTTTGGCTATAATCAAATAGTAATTGTGCTGGAGGACCAAGAGAAGACCATATTCACTTGTCCTTTTGGTACATATTCTTTTAAGAGAATATCATTCGGGTTGTGCAATGCACCTGCGACTTTTTAAAGGTGCATAATGGCAATATTCATTGATATGGTAGAAAACTTCATTGAAGTATTTATGGATGACTTTTCAGTCTTTGAAACATCCTTTGATGAATGCTTAATGAATTTGAGTAAAGTGCTTGCTAGGTGTGAAGAGACGAACTTGGTGTTGAATTAAGAGAAGTGTCATTTTATGGTACGAGAAGGTATTGTGCTCAGGGTTAAGGTGTCTAAAGATTTTTTGGAGGTGGAAAAGACAAAAGTGGAGGCAATTGACAAATTGCCACTCCAACCTCTGTCAAAGGAGTCAGAAGCGTTTTGGGTCACGTAGGTTTCTATCGTAGATTCATTAAAGATTTCTCAAAACTTTCTGTTCCCTTGTTCATGTTACTTTAATGGACACTCCTTTCAAGTTTGATGAGGCTTGCTTGAAGGCGTATGAGGAGCTGAAAAAGAGATTGGTGACTACACCAATTTTCATAGCCCTGGATTGGGGGAGAGCCTTTTGAGCTAATGTGTGATGCTAGTGACACGGCAATTGAGGCCGTTTTGGGCCAAAGGAAAAATAAAGTGTTCCACTCAATTTACTACGCTAGCAAGACTCTAGATCCAGCACTGATAAATTACATGGTTATAGAGAAAGAGTTGCTAGCGGTAGTATGGGTGTTTGATAAATTTAGAGCCTACTTAGTGAGAACTAAAGTCATCGTCTACACGGACCATGCAACCATCGGGTACTTGTTTAAGAAAAAGGATTCTAAGCTAGGAATAATTTGATAGGTTCTTCTTTTGCAGGAATTTGATATGGAAATCAGATATCAAAAAGGGACCTAAAATCAGGTGGCTGATCACTTGTCACACTTTGGCACTCACGCACATATGGATAAAGGAGGTGAGATCAAGAAGAGCTTCCCCTATGAGCAAATGTTAGCCATTACGGCTAGCTCAACCCCATGGTATGCTGACTATGTCAACTTTATTGTGAGTAGGGGTAGCGCCTCCAGAGTTGTCACAGGATGGTAAGAAAAGGTTCATTAAGGATGTTAGATTTTATATATGGTATGAGCCATTTTTGTTTAAGCATTATGCAGATCAGTTGGTGGGCTGTTGTGTTCTTGAGGAGGATATGGAAATGATTTTGCATTATTGTCATGCATCGCCTTATGGATGGCACCATGGTGGAGATAAAACTGTTGCAAAAGTGTTGCAGTCGGGGTTCTATTTGCCTACACTATTCAAAATTGCACATGCTTTTGTGAAAGGATGTGATAGGTGCCAAAGAACATGTACAATTTTAAGGAGGCATGAGATGCATTTAAAGGGCATACTTGAGGTATAAATCTTCGATGTATGGGGAATAGACTTCATGGGGCCGTTTACATCTTCCAATAGTTATAAGTACATCTTGGTAGCAGCTGATTATATGTCGAAGTGGGTGGAGACAGTGGCTTTGCCTACAAATGATGCAAAAGTTATGGTAAACTTTGTGAAGAAGAACATTTTTTCATGATATTCAGAACTCCATGTGCTTTGATTAGTGATGGAAGTACTCACTTTTGTAACAAATTGTTAGGAATCCTCTTGGCTAAGTATGGGCTAAAACACAAGGTCTCAATATCTTATCCTCCACAAACTAGTGGCAAAGTTGAGTGCAAGTAGGAAGGATTGGGCTACCAAGATAGATGACGCCATATGGGAGTGACTGCATATAAGACTCCAATCGGCACTTCACCGTAGAGGTTGGTTTATGGGAAGGCTTATCACTTGCCCATGGAGCTTGAGCATTAGGCATATTGAGCAATCAAGAAGCTCAACTATGATATGGATCTAGCTGGGGAAAACTGAGTGTTGCAACTCAATGAGCTCAAGGAGTTTCAGTTTCACACATATGAGAATGCGAAGTTATATAAAGAGAAGATAAAGGGATGGCATAACAAACATATTGTTCATCGTGAGTTTAAGTGTATTCAAGACATTCTCTAGTTCAATTTGAGGTTGAAGCTCATACCTAGAAAGCTCAAGTCTAGATGGTCGGGTCCATTTGAAGTAGTGCGTGCAACGAAGCATGGAGCTGTCGAACTTCAGGATCCCAAAAATGGTGGCACATTCTTGGTCAATGGGAATAAAGTTAAACATTATTGGGTTGGTGAAATTCTTCATCACACAACCTCGATATACTTGGTGGATACTTGAAGGAACACGTTGCGCCGTGCCGTAATAATAAATCATGCGCTTCGTGGAAGGAAACCCATGGTTATTCATCATTTCATGACGTTAACTAAGGCGCTCGTTGGGAGGAAACCCAATTCATAGAGTAGTTTAGCTTAATTTCATTTTTGTTTTAGACTTTGGGGTACTAATGAGTTGATCTTATATGGATTTTGATTTTTTTTACAAGGTGCATACGTGACACAATTGAAGAATGTGACTGGGAGGAAAATCGGGAGTTAAAAATAATTAAAGGAGTCAAAAACAGAGTGCAAAATCACATAATTGTGCTCCGAGGTATGGATGGAGGTGTATTGGTGTCAGGTGTGATGTTTGGTTCAATTATGCAAGAAGTAGCTTGACATACTGAATTCGATATTGTTAAGGGTTCAAGACCTGGCACCGCACAGCCAGGCGTGAGCTTCATCTCTTATTTCCCCTCGCCCCGCGCCCCGTTCCCTTTGCCCCAACCCCCATGTCACCTTCCTGGTCACGGAAGAGCCTTGCGTCCCAGCTCGTGAGGCCCAGGTTATTCCCTATTCTTTGTTTTTTGTTTAACACACATGCCTACCCATTTAAACAACTAAGCCACCCTCTGCCCCTTGCCCGGACACAACAATCTGACCCCCAATTCCTCCTCTCTCTCTCACTCAAGAACTCCAAAACTCCCCTCCCAGCACACAAATCACAACATTACTCACACCACATACTAATTCCAACTCACTCACTCTCTCTTCAACATATATGGTTTGATCCTCTTCTCTCTCTCTCTCTCTCTCTCTCTCTCTCTCTCTCTCTCTTCTATTTTGGATTATTGTAAGTAGATGAAAACATGCAAACTTTGTGAATGTTGTTAATAGTGCATTTTGCCAAGCTTGTACCAACCCCGTGAACCTTGTAGGATTAGTATTGTTGTTGCAGTGTTTACACTCAATTATCAAGCTGATTTAGGAGGGTGAGGCAATCCCTCACCCACACAAGAGCTTACACCTAACTTGTGCACACCAAGTGTTCGCAAAAATGCCTCAAAGGCAAATTTTGTCGCAATTGGAGCTCGAGTCTCCGGGATTGATACAATAGTAGTTTGTGAGCATACTCATCATGAAATTTCAAGTGTGGGGTGGCTCATCGAAGCCGAGGTATGTTGTTAATGTGTGGTGCTTAAATTGTACTACCATGTGAAACTAGTTGACTTGAAGATATGATCGCGCTTAATTCAAAGGGGTGAAGTCTAACTAACCTTGATTTAATTGAAAATCCATGTGCTAAACTCTAAAGTGTTGGGTCGTTACAACTATTTTTTGCTTTGATTCATGACTTTACAAGTTGTCTAATTGTGATATTTGCAGGAAAAGATGGTGCGTTCGAATCCAAGTGCTCAACCTCTCGCCAAGGGAAAGGGTAAGGTCACAGCCCCTGCCAAAAGGAAGACATCTTCTTCTGCAGTGCCACCAAAGAAGCTGAACCATGGAGAGGCTACGTCTAGTATCCAATCTGCAGGGAGGCAAGCAGTTGCAGCTATAGTAGCGTCACAACCCAGGGCTCACAGTGGGTGCGAATGTGGGATAAAAAGTGTACCTCCATTGTCCAAAAAGTGGTATAAGAGTTTTTGTCCAAACAACATGCATCTGAATTTGGCGGTGGAGGAGCACCGGTTGAAATCTAAACATCCGAATATTTGGCATTCTCTACATGATTTGGGCCTGAGCTATGTGTTCAAGGACCCAAGTGATATCAATGTGAGCTTAGACAGAGAGTTCTATGTTGGATGGTATCCATAGGATGAGGAGCAGCTAGTGCCTATTTGAGGGAAACTCATTGATATCTCTGCTTCTGCTCTTTACAACTACTTGGGGGCGACTGATATCCCACATGCTCCATCGGGAAACTTTATCACCCGACCAACTTCTAGAGAGATTCGACACACTTTGTGTGCTGTAATTTCTACTGTTGCTTGGGTTTGTATAAGAGGTCTCACAGCCATCTAAAATTCCCAAAAAAGAAGTTGAAATTGGCAGCTAGACTTTGGTTGCGGTTGATTAATGCTCGGTTGCTACCTTGTGAGCACGACACCCACATTGGGATAGAGCGGGTGTGTTTGTTGTATTTTTTGATGACCAGTCAAAAGATGAATGAGGGTCAGCTGATATGCCACCAGATGGCACGAGTGAGGAAATGTAAGAGGGTAGATCAATTGTTCTTTGGCAATATGCAGATGCACTACCTGAGGAGAAAGAGGCGGATGAAGAGCCAGAGTTTGATATGATCATTCCTACAGCACTCAGAGGTACTGACATTACTATTATTCTTTCTAAGGAGGATTATGATGGGTCCATTCTGACTGGTGCCGAGCATCAGGCTCGAAATGATAATTTTATGGCCCATTTCTATGGGATGCTTGACTTGCATCTCCATATTGGTGGGCGGTCGGATACTTCTAAGGATCGAGCACACTAGAAAGCATTATGCGCTCGATGCTCATGCTTAGAGCTTTCGCAAGGATTGGTAAAGTCCAGCGATTGCCTGATGATGAAGATGTTAACACCCCTGATCATTCGGAGCCTGAGCCAGTACATCCCGAGGAGCCCGATGAGGGTGATGATAATAAGTTGGGAGGTGATCATGAGGATGATTGGGAGGCTGTTGATAGAGCCTTCTATACCGAGGGGAACAACGGGGAGTGACCAGGGAGTTTCTTTACCACCGTTCTTGATTTTATCACTTTCATATGCACCGGGGACATTGCATGACTTAAGTGTGGGGTAGGGGATTCTCATTGCTTTGTAAATAGTATGTTAGTATCGTTTAGCTTCTTATTTTCATTTTTAGTAGTCTAGCTTTAGATTAGCTTCTTGCTTTCTATTTTAGCATTGCTTAAATAGAAAAAATGAAAAAACAATATTAGTGTAGTATTTTAGTAGTAGTTTAATTTGAAAAAAAGGTAGAAAAAGGTTAGACTTTTCCCGACGATGGATATCCTATGCAACTTTCTTGAGAGATTAAAGACTAAATAAAAATACAAAAAATTAAGAATATGAAAACATAAAAATGTGCTTTTAGTTTTTTAGGTAGTAATAATCTCCCGTAATTTTTCTTTGTGCCTTCGTTCTTTTTCATGGGATGTAGTTTGAAACGGGTAGTAGTTTTTTATTTTTAGAGTAGGTTAGGATGTAGGAAACAAAAGGATAGAGAAAGATGAGATTCCTAGGCGCTTGTGACTTGTTTGATGGTAGCATATTTAAGCTTTGGCATGTGTGGTATATTCCTTGTGTGTTGAAATTGTGCATGATTCCTTGATGAATTAGATACCATGTCTCATAACGCCTATGTCTCATTTTCTTGATTTATGCTCATTGTGTGCTTAATGCTTAATATCGCTTGGCTCTGTGAATACTTATTTTGGTTTAGAATCATAATAGGACCGTCTTTAGTTAGTCATGTTCCATGTGTAGTGAGATTTTTGTGTAGTCCATGTTATTGTAATTCCATCTAGAACTTGTCTGGCATGTGAGTTGAAGCGATGTAATGACCAGGCCTGTCATTTTTGTATATTTTAGGCTCGTTCCCCTATTTGATGCTTCTCGTATGTGTATTTATTGTTATGTGACTTGAGGAGATGGTTGGTTTGGGTTCTTGGAGGTATTGGAGTGAATTGGAACACTTAGTTCCATGGCTGAAAGCTTAAGTTGTAAGAGTTGATCAAGGTTTGACTTGTTTTGTCTTCGACCCCAGAATAGTATTTTGATTGTTTTGATAGGTTTTTATGGTAATTTTGGACTTAGGCATATGTCTGTATTTGGATTTGGAGATTCCTAGGTTGATTTTATTTTATTTGGTGAAAGTTAGCAATTAGAAGGTTTGGAAGATTCATACGTTTGACCAGGGTTTGACTTTGATGTTATCCGATTCATATTTTAGTTCCAGAAATTGAAATAGGTTCATTTTGTCATTTGGGACTTGTATTCTATATTTGGGCTCATTCCGAATTGGTTAGGCTTGAATCGGACGCTTGATTCAAAGTTCAAATGTTCTTGAACTTAAGAGAAGTTATGTTTGCGTTTTGGCATTTGATTCATTGTTGTGGTGTTAATGTAGGTGTATTAAGGCTTTGGTTAGGTCCAGATAGTTATTATGGACATGTTGGTTTAATTGGACGGGGTCCCGGTAGCTCGGGTGGGTTTCGGACCACCCGGAGCATTTTAGAAAGTGTAGATTTTTGTTAGCATCTGGTTTTTTCATCGCGTTCGCGACAAGGAAGTCATGTTCATGAAGGTTAAGTGTGAGCTGCTCGGTCGCTCTTCGTCGTGTTCGCATTTGGGTTCCGTATTCGTGAAGCGGGTGGGAGCTAGGGGAGAATGGCCTAGGCATTCGTGAGAACCTGGTCGCATTCGCATAGGGTCAGGTGAGTTCTTCATCATGTTCGCGAGGGTGTGTCCACGAACGCAAAGGTGTTTTCGAGGCATTCATCATTTTGTATTTCATGAACGTGGGAACGTGCCATGTTTTCTACCTTTTATGAGTTGATATTCGGGACTTTACCTATTTTATCATATTTTGAGATTGAGAGCTCGGATTTGAGCGATTTTAGAGACAATTTTCACGTTTTGGATTGGGGTAAGTATTTTTTACTCGAATTTGATTATTATTCATGGTTTCGTCCTTGATTTTAGTGTTTGATTGGTGAATCTAAGTGAGAAAAATTAGGAATTTTGGCAAAACTTTTCTAAAATAAAAAAATGAGGATTTGAACCATGATTTAGAGTCAGAATTGGATGAAACTTGTATGGTTAGACTCTTACTCAAATGAGTGTTCGGGATTTGTGACTTTTATCGCATTTCGGGGTGTGGGTTCAGGTTGACGTTTTAGTTGACTTTGTGTATTTGTATCAAGATCAAAACATTATTTTTTGGGGTTGTTTTCTATGGCCTTTATTGATGTTATTAAATTATATTTGGCTAGATTCGAGCCGTTCGGAGATCGATTTTCATGGGAAAGGATTTTTAAAGTATTGATTTGGATTTCTTGAGTTAAGTAAATTACCTAAACTTGGTTGACTCATTAATTGTTTTGAGTTATTAGTGTTAGTTACGTGTTATGGGTAGCGCACATGCAAGGGATTGAGCCCATGTATGTGCACCGGGGTTTTATCCATGTCGGGGGTAGTGGTAAGGGTATGTTATGCCTTGAATTGATCGTTAAGCTCCATATTATCATGCTTCTTATGTTTGTACCCTCTCTGTGGGCTAACTGAATCATGTTAAAAGATTTTCGTTGGTTAATATCCTATTCAAACATGTTAATTGCTACTTTTATGGAGTAATCACCGAATTTGAACTATGATAGTTCAATGCGAACATGCATATACCTTAGTATGTCACTTATGTCAATACATGAGAATGTAATTTTACATTCATTGTTCTTGTACATGTATTCTTGTATATGCTTTATGTGTGATATGGACTAGGTTGATAGCACGTGAGTGGTCCGTGCGGATCTTAGTTATGATAGCACGTGAATGATCCATGCGATTTTTATATATGGCACGTGAGTTGTTCGTGTACCTTGTGGATAAGGATCCATCCCCCTAGAGTCACCCTCTCATGTTTCTCTCTTGATGGTGTACATGCGGTATGAGGAAAATTGATCAGTGTTTAGTTATTGCATTTCTTCTCAACTTGCAATTTCCTTGGATGTATACATGTTTTATTTGCATATCTTCTCTATATGTGGTTTGGTTTTATTAGTGAGAGCACGGTACATATCTTCTCTATATGTCTACCTGCGCATCGAGACTTGATAATAGATGTATATCTTCTCTATGTTGGATTGATAACTGATACAGGGCTTAGCACATTATCTCTTTGTGCACCGAGGTGACTTTATCCGTGTTTTATGATTCGATGATATTATTGTTGTGTACTTGCGGAATTCATGAACTGAGCAGATTAATAGCAAGTATCATTGATAATTATCTATTACCTCGCTGAGGTTAGTTATGATACTTGCTAAGTACATAGGGTCAGTTGTACTCACACTACACTCTATACTTAACTGTGTAGATTCAGGTGTTAGACCGAGTTGTTAGTCGCTATGATTGTTGTTGTGAGTTGCCGAGAGACAAGGTAGAACTGCATTTCAACTGCAGTCTTTGGCGTCTCTTTCCATTTCAGTTGTTGTTATTATTCAGTCAGTATTTTCATTTTGTATTTCCAAACTTGTACTTCTATTATAGAGCTCATGACTTTGTATTACTAATTCTGGGGGGATTTTATGTACTGACGCAGTTTAATAATGGCATTGGTTAAAGACTTGTTCTATTTACATTAATTGAGCCTATAGACTTTTATTTGGCACCCACATTACAAGCCTATACCCTTTTTATTCTTAATTGACATTAATTTGATCATTTTACCTCTTAAAACACTTAACTAGTAGAATGAGCGCTAGAAGAAGTAAGGAGGAAACTTGGGTGGCTTTTGAGTGGAACCAATAAAAGAAAGGAAGGTGCACTTGTATTGTAAAAAAATACACCACTAATGGGAGTTATCGTTAAAAAAAAGAGACAGAAAAATCTGGAAAAAATATAGATAAATTAATTTACAGCTTGTCTTTGCTAGTGGGTATAAAGTAATGTAGTGCTTGAAGAATGAGGGAACGTTGTATTGGGGGTGATTTTGTGTCACGACCCAAAACCCTACCAAGTCGTGATGGCATCTAATCTAATTCGCTAGGTAAGCCAAACAATATAAGTTTCTACTACAATGAGCAATCATCAATATTATAAATAAAAACCGCAAAAGAATTCACCACGACTGCCCCAAGGACTAGTAGTACAAGTCATGAGCCACTATGATTTAGATTTACAACACTGATGTGAGAAATAAATACAATATTTGTTTAAGGTTATCATAAACAGAAATGATATCCTAAACTACCATGAACAAAAGGTAGCTTGAATCCCGAATGTTGGTGCATCTCAAACGCAAGGCTTCGTCTTCCACAGCTGCTTAACTCCAGAATCTGCACAAAAGGTTCAGAAGTGCAGTATTAGTACAACCGACCATATATACTCGGTAAGTATCTTGGCTAACCTCAGAGAAGTAGTGACGAGGTTTTTAAGTCAAAAGTACCCACTTTGCAGAACTTGTACAACTCAATAACGTGTATAATCCTAAGCAAATATTCCATAAATACAATTATAGAATAAAGAATATCAATAGTAAAAGCGCACAACTGGGATATTGTAATAAATAACTCTACCAATTGACATGTTCAACAAATATAACTTGCACTAACCCCGCTCACAAAGAGGTGCGTACAATGTAATATGTGTGCTTAATACTCATACATGACTATAACCATGTGCCCAACATGATCTGATTCCATATCAACTTCCAAATAACACATTCAAGAGAACCTTTCAAGAATCAAATATGTCAATGCATGATGATAACTTCCTTATCATGTCAATTCGATGCGCTACCAACAACTAAATAAAAATATGAGATATCAACTCCACATAGGTAATTCTATCTTGACAACCAAAACATTAAATAATAATAGATGCATAGATTAGCATGTTAAATGCAACACAAAAATCATGTAGAAATGCATGACTAACATAAAGGATTCACATGCATATTCAAGAATGTCACCCTCGTACTCCACATTTCATCACAATTACAATATTCACCCTTATCGCTCTATCGTGATACAATAACAATATCCATATGTATCGCTCTGCCCTGACATAATAACAATATACATCTGCTTCTCTCCGCCCTGACACAATAATAATATCCATTTGTACCGCTCTACTCTAACACAATAACAATATCCATCTGTATCACTCTAGCTTGACACAATAATAATACCAATCACAATCGCACGGAAAAAACCTCGTGCCACACCCAACCAATCCGCCCAACATGTTTGCATGTGCTATAATCACGATGATGTTATAAGCCAAATCATCATTAGAGACATACGCTCATAATTTATCAACAACATGCACAAGGACATAGAAAATAAATGAATGCAGATGAGGGCTCAACATAGAAAGCATCACTACGGATAAATCAATTTAACAACCAAGTTCAAGTAGCCAAACAAAGCATCACATGTGTTTTACAGAGTGCACGCGTCCCAATCAAGGCACAACATAAGAACAAGTATGATTGTGTATTCATAACATACGTGTATCTACGTCCGAGGCAAGTATAGCATAAATATCAATATTAGTTCATCATGTTCAAACTAAGGCACCAATAGACTTAACATTATCTCTAGCATTATTTATTATGCTCACGTAGTCAATCAATTGAATAATACATAGAATCATGTAGAACACACAGCCAAACAATGCATAGAGTAATCTAGAATCTACCCCAAGCATGAATACCCATGGTACATATATATACGCTTGTCACCTCATATATGCAGCACCCCACACGTAGCAAACAATATCAATTATTAGGAAACATTCCCTCAACCAAGGCTAGGAAAGACACTCACCTCAAACAAGCCAGATCAATAATCTAAAAATGCCTTCCCACACGAATCGACCTTCGAACGGCTTGAATCTAACCAAAAATAACACAATAATATCAAAAAGAGCCATAGGAAACAACCCCAGATAATAAAGCTTCGATCTTTATAAAAATACACAAAGTCAACCAAAAAGTTAACTGAGGCTTGTACCCGTGAACCCGACAAAACTCACAAATCCCGAACACCCATTCCAATATGAGTCCAAATATACAAGTTCCATTCACAACCAACTCCAAATTGAGGTTCAAATCTCCATTTTTCACTTTAGAAAAGTTTTGCCAAAACCCTCTTTTCTTCTTTAAGATTCCTTGATATAGAGCCAAAATCAATAATAAATTCATTTTATAATTACAAATTCGAGTTAGGTTTACTTACCCCAATGAATTAGATGAAAACTCCCTCAAACATTACATCTTCTAGAGCTCCAAAACTCTGTAAGAAAAAATAACTAAATCCCGAAATAAGTAAAAACAATGCAGCAGTTATCCCAACCCTATTCAGATGCTAGATGATACTGTATCTCATATTTGATAAGCTCAACATAATCCTTGTGAGATTACACCCAAGATAGCCTTTTTAATTACCCAATTTAGCTTAAAGTAAGGAAGGTATGATATTTTGAAGTTTTAAAGGAAGTCTGAAAATTTCAGGGACATAACCGGTATTTTCGAAATTATTGCACCCAAAAATCAATAATCGCAAAATCATCGTTTTAGCACCCAAAACTCATTCGGGACCTCCCCGGCACAAACCATATATTCATTTCAATCATAAAATGCTACGAACCTACTCACGTACTCAAGATACTGAAAATAGATCGTCTTGGCCCGATATTGATCGTGGTCAAACTCCAAATTTTTAACTTAACTAGTCTCTCAACCAATGTTCCAAAACATACGAGCCCCTTTTGCATGCATGTGACTTCTTTGTAAGTGTGAGCGATTTCCTTGATATATGTGAGTTATTAAATGATATCTGATCATGAAATTCAAATGTGTGGATTCTACTTACTCTCCTTTATTTTGTTGTGAGGGCACATCGTTTCATGAGGGATAGGTAAAATTATTATACTTCTCTACGATGTAGGGTGTTCAAGTCATGAGTGCATTGTGATATTGAGTTGGTCTTTGAGGCTAGGACTATTATGAGTGTATTGTTTTTTGTTTTGAATATTTGTGAAGTATGGCATAAAATAACGGGAAGTGTGTGTTGAATGCATATGCTAGAGTTTAATTGTTTCTATCAACCATAGTCTTAGGTGTAACCACCTTTTCTCCCGATCATTTTATGTATTTTATCCCTATTTCCCCCATTTGATACATTACATATGTATATTTGTCTTTATGTGATTTGCCGGGATAGTTGGTTTTGTTTTGGATGAGTTTTGGATTAATTCGGGACACTTAGTTCTATAGTTGGAGACTCAAGTTGTGAAGGTTGACCGGAGTTTAATTTTGTGTAGACGACCCTGGAAAGGTATTTTGGTGGTTCCAAGAGATTTATATGGTGATTTTAGACTTAGGCGTATGTCTGGATTTGCAGTTGGAGGTTCCTAGATTGATTTGGTCTTATTTGGCGAAAGTTAGAAATTTGAAGGTTTGGAAGGTTCATAGGTTTAACCATGAGTTGACTATGATGATATTGGATTCTGATTGTAGTTCGGGAGTTGGAATAGATCTGATGTGTTATTGGGACTTATATGAAAAATTTCAGGTCATTCCGAGTTGTTTAGGCATGTTCGGCATAAGTTTTGAATGCAGAAACATGATTTAAATCATTAAGTTTGAATTGAGGTGTAATTTATGGTTTTAATATTATTTTTTATGATTTGAGGCCTAGACTAGGTCTGTGTTATGTTTGGGATTGGTAGGTGTGATTGGACGGGGTCCCAGCGGCCTCGGGTGTGTTTCGGATGGGTTTCAGACCATTTTCCTTTGTTTTGGAACTGCTAGTTTTCGAGTGTTCTGGTGTTCTTCGCGATCGTAGGTGGTATGTCGCGATCGCAGTGAGTGTTTTGGTGGAAGGTGATGTTTTCTCTTCACCTTCGCGATGGGGTGGTTGTGTACGCGGATCATGAGGGAAAGTGTCCTTCACGTTTGCGACCTAGGTGTCGCATTCGCATAGAGGAAGGCCGGATATGGGATGGCATGCTTTTGGCCATCGCGTTTGTGTGTATGCGACTACGTTTACGTAGGCTCAGCAGAGGAAGGATTTGCATTTGTGTGAATGGCCTCGCATTTGCGGAGAAGGGGCAGCAGCTGGGCAAGGACTTGGCCTTCACGATCATGAAGGGTATTGTTAGGCCGTCACTTATGTACTCTATTACGAGGGTGTTAGTGATTTTATCATATTTTGAGTTTGGGAGCTCGGATTTGGGCGATGTTTTAGGGAATTTTCATGATTTGAATTGGAGTAAGTGTTTCTAACTCAGATTTGGTTATTAATCATGATTGTAACCTTGATTTTAGCATTTTAATGATGAATCTATGTGAAGAAAATTATGGATTTCGGCAAATATTTTCTAAAATAAAAATTGAGGATTTGAACCCTGATTCGGAGTCGGAATTGGATGAAACTTGTATGGTTGGACTCGTATTCGAATGGGTGTTCGAGATATTTGACTTTTGTCAGGTTCTGGGGTGCGGGCCTAGGTTGACGTTTTGGGTTGACTTTGTATATTTGTTAAATATCAAAGCTTTCTTGTTTGGGGTTGTTTCCTATGGCTTTTATAGATGTTATTAGGTTATTTTGGCTAGATTCGCGCCGTTCGGAGGTTTATTCACGTGGGAAGGGATTTCTAGAGTATTGATTTGGTTTGCTTGAGGTAAGTATCTTATCTAAACTTGGTTTCACAAGTTCACAACAATAATATCATCGAATCATAAAATCATAGATAAAGCCACCTTGGTGCACAAGAGATAACATGACATGCTCTGTTTCAATTAATAATCCAGCATATAGAGAAGATAATCATAGCAAGGCATGTATAATTTCCTGATCTAGAATATAGAGAAAATATGCGAATAAAACATGTATACATCCAAGAAAATTGCAAGTAGAAGAAGTGCAATAACCAAAACAAACACTGATCAGTTTTTCTCATAACGCGTGTACATCATCAAGAGAGAAACATGGGAGGGTGACCCTAAGGGGATGGATCATTATCCATACGTTGCACGGACAACTCATGTGCCATATATAACACCCCCACAAACAACTCATATGCTAACATAACTGAGATCCGTACGGACCAAAACGTGCTATCAACCCAATCTATATCACACAGAAAGCATATACACGAATATAGGTACATGAAATGTGGATATCAAATTACATACACATTTACTGATATAAGTGACATGCTAAGGTGTAGGCATGTGCGAAGCGTACCACCATAGTTCAAATCAGGCAATTATGCCATATGAATAGCAATTAACATTTTTGAATAGGAGACAACCAACAAATAATCTCTAACGTGATTCAATTAACTCACAAAGGCGTACAACATAATAAGCATTATAGCATGAAGCTTAGCAATCAAATTCAAGTCATATCATAGCCTAATCACTACCCCGAGCATGAGTAATACCCTGGTGCACGCACATGGGCTCAATCGCCTCATATGGGCGCCACCCATAGCGCATAGCCAAAACTAATAACTTAGGAAACTAGTACCTCAATTTATTAATTGAGCATGTTATTAGCGAGTATCATTGATAATTCTTGCATCTATTACCTCGCCAAGGTTAGTTATGATACTTGTTGAGTACATAGGGTCGGTGGCACTCACACTACAATCATCACTTAATTATGCTGATCTAGGCGTTGGACCAAGTCGTGAGTCACTATGATTATTGTTGAAAGTTGCAAAGAGATGAGATATTGCTGCATTTCGACTACAGTCTTTGGCGTCTCTTTTCATTCAGTACTATTGTTTTCATTGAGACAATATTGCTACTTTGTATTCTAGACTTGTACTTCTATTTTAGAGCTCATGACTCTGTATTACTAGTTCTGAAGGATTTCTTTTATATCGATGCAAATATTTATGTCAGTTGGCTTGCATTTATATTATTTCCGTTAATTCTGTTATTATGTTCCATTTTTGTTAAGCTTGGCTTGTCTAGCAAGTGAGTTAGGCGCCATCACGATTGGTTGGTGTTTTTGGGTCATAACAAGTTGGTATCAGAGCCCTAGGTTCATAGGTTCTACGGGTCATGAGCAAGTTTAGTAGAGCTTTATTTATCGGTACGGAGACGTCTGTAATTATCTTAGAGAGGCTACCAAACTGTTAGGAAAAATTTTGCTTTCCTTCATTCTTGTCATGCGAATTTGTTATTTTCGAAGTTTGAACCTTTACTCTTCTATTCTTTTACAAATGATGAGGACACGTTCAACTAGATCAAACAAGTAGGTGCCAGTGCAACTAGAGCTATGGTGGGACTCGAGCAGCACCTATGGAGTCACCAGTTGCTCCAATGGAGGAGCCAGTTCCTGACATTGTTGAGCCGATGGGATCAACTCAGACACAAGCGATACCTATTGCTATGCCTGGTCTTTAGGAGACTTTGGCCCAGATCTTGAGTGTGTACATGAGCTTGGCTCAGACGGGTATAATACAAGTTGTACCAGCTACCTCACATGTTGGTGGAGGAGGCCAGACTCCCGCCACCCATACACCAGAGTAGCTAGCTCAAGGGTATTAGACACCATGGGTTTTGCCAGTTCACCCAGTTGTTGCTACTCGAGCTGAGGTTGGACCATCTTTGGCTGATGAGGAGCAGAAAAGGTTAGAGCAATCTCAGAGGCTTTGCCCTCCCCAGTTCAGTGGAGGAGAGTCAGAGTCGACTTCACTACTTTTTAGCTGACGGGGCCAGCCTACCGATGGTGGCAGACCTATGACTCAGGCAGGACAAATATCACCACTTACATGGCATCAGTTTTCAGTTCTTTTCTTAGAGACGTTTTTCTATAGACTAACAAGAAGGAATTGCGTAGGGAGTATGAGCATCTAAGTCAGGAGGGCATGACTGTGACTCAGTACGAGATGAGATATATGGAGTTGGCACGTCATGCAGTATTTTTGGTCCCTATTGAGAGGGAAAGGATCATGAGGTTCATTGATGGCCTCAACTATGGTCTTTGACATGGTATGTCCCAATAATCCACGACATATACTAGATTTGATCAGGTAGTTGAGATTGCTAGATGTTTAGAGCATGTTCGCAGTCTTGAGAGAGAGAAGTGGGAGGCCAAGAAGTCCCATGGTTCGGGTGGTTTTAGTGGTGCCTCATCTGGAGGCCAGTCATATTACAACAGAGGACGTTCTTTTAGGCCCACTCAAGTAGCTCGTTAGATTCCCCATGGTTCATCAGTTAGTCACAGTTCATATAGTGCTCACCCAGTTCAGTCATTATTCAATGCACTACCAGCATAGAGTTCTTACCGTGCTCCATATGTTCATGGTTCCACAAGCAGTTATTCGGGTTATCAGGTTTAGTCGCAGGGTCAGCAGCCTCGTTAGATGAGGGGGGTTTTCGAGTGTGGATACTTGAGTCACCTCAAGAGGAATTTTCCCAGGCTTATGAGTAGTGCACCACAACATAATACGCAGTCTATGATTCCAACACTAGTATCTACACCAGCCGCACAGTCAGCTAGGAGCGGGGATCAGTAGGTTCCAGGTCGCCCTAAAGGGGGAGGTAAGGCAGGTGGCGGACATGCCCATTGTTATGCATTTACTGCCAGGCTAGAGGTTGTTGCTTCAGATGCCGTGATCACAAGTATTTTTTAGTGTGCCACAGGGATGCTTCAATGTTATTTGATCGTGGCTCCACTTATTCTTATGTGTCATTATATTTTGCTCATTATTTGGATATGCCTCATGTTTCTCTTGATATTCCTGTTCATGTATCCACAGCAGTGGGTGATTCTATTGTGGTGGATCGTGTATATTTGCCATGTGTGGTTATAATTGGGGGTTATGAGACTAGAGTTGATCTCTTATTGCTCAGCATGGTTGATTTTAAGGTGATCTTAGGGTGCTAGGGTATTCTCGAAGATTGACTTGAGATCGGGGTACCATCAATTAAAGATCAGGGCTTCAGATATTCCTAAGACGGCTTTCAGGACCCGTTATGGGCATTATGAGTTCTTAGTGAAGTCTTTTGGGCTAACCAATGCCCCAGCAGCTTTCATGCACTTGATGAATGTCGTATTTCAGACTTATCTCGATTCCTTCATCATTGTCTTCATTGATGATATATTGGTATATTCTCGCAGTCGGGAGGAGCATGAGCAACACTTGAGGATCTTGCTCCAGATTTTGAGGGAGAAGAAGCTATATGGTAAATTCTCCAACTATGAGTTCTGGTTAGATTCGGTGGCATTCTCGAGTCACGTGGTTTCCAGTGAGGGAATTAAGGTAGACACAAAGAAGATTGAGGCAGTTCAGAGTTGGCCCAGATTGTCTACTGCTACAGAGATCAGGAGTTTCCTGGGTTGGCTGGGTATTATCGCCATTTTGTAGAGGGTTTTTCATCTGTCACAACCCCATTGACAAGGTTGACTTAGAAAGGAACCTCATTCAGGTGGTCTAATGAGTGTGAGGAGAGTTTTCAAAAGCTCAAGACTGCCTTGACTTCAGCTCCAGTTCTGGTTTTGCCCTATCGGGATCTTATGCAATCTATTGTGATGCTTCACGTTTTTGAATTGGGTGTGTGTTAATGCAGGATAATATAGTGATTGCTTATGCTTTGCATCAATTGAAGCCCCATGAGAAGAACTACCTAGTGCATGATTTGGGGTTAGCAGCCATTGTTCACGCGCTCAAGATTTGGAGGCATTATCTTTATGGTGTGTCTTGCCAGGTGTTCACAGATCACAGGAGTCTCCAGCATCTATTCAAGAAAATAGATTTTAACTTGAGGCAACGGAGGTAGTTGGATCTATTGAAACACTATGATATCACCATTTTTTATTTTTCGGAGAAGGCCAATGTGATGGACGATGCCTTGAATAGGAAGGGGAAGAGAATGCGAGTCTTGCTTTTATTTCAGCTGGGGAGAGACTATTAGCTTTGGATGTTCAGGCTTTGGCCAACAGGTTCATGAGGTTGGATATTTTGGAGCCTATCACGGTTCTTGCTTGTGTTGTATCACGGTCGTCCTTGTTTAAGCGCATCAAGACGCGTCAGTATAATGATCCCCACTTGCATGTACTAAGGGATATGGTGATGCTAAGAAGGTTACAATTGATGATAATGGGGTATTGAGGCTTCAAAGTCAGATCTATATCTGAATGTGGATGGTTTGAGAGAGTAAATTCTTGACGAGGCCCATAGTTTGCGGTATTTTATTCATCCAGGTGCCGTGAAGACATACCACGATTTAAGGCAGCGTTATTGGTGGTAGAGGATGAAGAAAGATATTGTTGAGTATGTTCCATGGTGTTTGAACTGTCAGCAGGTAAAGTATGAGCATCAGAGAACAAGTGGTTTGCTTCTGAGGTTAGATATACCGTAGTGGAAGTGGGTGCATATCACTTGTAGTTAAGTTACCACGGACCTTTAAGAAATTCGATGCAGTGTGGGTCATTGTGGACAGACTGACCAAGTCTACATACTTCATTCCTGACATGACTATTTACACTTCATAGCAGCTCGCTCGAATTTATCTTCGTGATATTGTTCGCCTTCATGGTGTGCCCGTGTCTATTATCTCGGATCGAGACATGCAGTTTACATCATATTTTTGGGGAGCATTGCAGTGAGAGTTGGCCACACGGGTTGAGTTGAGTACCGTATTTCATCCCCATGCAGACAGGCAGTCCGAGCGTACTTGTCACGCCCCAAATATGGGGAGGCATGGCCAGCACCCGGTTCCGTACTCGGCCCGAATGTACCACTCTGTAACTGTAAACTCTAGAGGAGTAGCCCTCAACTTAGGCTGACGAGGATTACTTGCATGCTGACAGTAGCAATCAAGGCCGACGGGGCCATATTCTGAATTATCTAAAAATAACTTCTCTCATTTGAGCGGTAAACATACCCAAAAGCTCATATATATAAATGTGCAGGACGACGAGGCCGCCATGAACGTCTACAACCAGAAATACCAAACTGAACATGTACACAGGGCTAGCAAGGCCAGAAAACTGATATACAAAATATACAGGACTCGTCTACAAGACTCTAGAGATAACAGAACTGTATCATGGTCAGGATTGGGCCTCGACCTACCTTTCAAACCTGTATATACAAAATGGACTCCAAAGTATAGACATGGTAACTTCGGGAGAGTGGAGCTTACCAATGAGGTTGATGTTTGGCTCTGTCTACTTGGAAGGACTATCTGGCTGTCTATCAGGACCTGCAGGCATGAAATGCAGTGTCCCCAGCAAAAGGGACGTCACTACAAAATAATGTACCGAGTATGTAAGGCAACAGAATAACTGAAAGCTGAAACTAAACTGATAATATAATAACTGAAAGTAACTAGGAGTCAAAGATGATCTGAAGATATGCTTACCTACTGATACTGACTCAACTCTCTCAATATCGTAAGTAAAATAGTTGTACGTCCCTATAAAGCTCAGTACGTGTAACTGCTCAACCGTAGTAGGCTCGCTCATAAGCGCTTGACCATACTAAGCTCGGTATCTTGGCCATTCTGTGCTCGCTCATAAGCGCTCGACCATAGTAGGCTTGGTATATAACTTACCATTTGATTAGAGGTTGCCCAATAGGGGCCTGCCCATCGATTATAGCTCGATGGTAATGAAAATATTTTAATACTGTATATATAAACTCTCTGCTCTCTTGACTGGAAGAAGAAAATATATATATATATATATATATATATATATATATACACACACACATATACACACACCCTCTGCTCTCTTGACTAAAAGAAGACAATACTTAACTGAATATAAGGTCCCGATAAGGGAGAATACTGTAACTTATGTGTCATGACCAAAATCCGTCTAGTTGTGATGGCACCTAACCCAACCCGCTAGGTAAGCCAAGTAACACTCAACACAACACAAATAAGAATAATATGAGTTAATGAATAAAATAACTGAACTTCAATACAAGATACCAAGGATTGGTAGTACAAATCATGAGCTTCTAAGACTTAGAATTTATAAGGCTGGTACAGAATAAATACATCATATGTTCGAAATATACATAAACAGACTTACAAATCTAAAGCTACCAAAGACAAGTGGCAGCTATATCCGGAAAGTAGGTACATCTTCAATGTCAGCTCCCGCCATATATAGCAGCATTAGCACCGAGATCTGCACGTAAGGTGAAAACGTGTAGTATGAGTACAACCGACCACATATACTCAATATGTATCGTAATTAACCTCGGCGAGGTAATAGAAGCAAGAATTATAAATGATACTCGCTATCACCTGTATAGTTCATAAATTCAACAAGTATAGAACATGTATATGATCAAATCAGGAAAATCACAGGTAAAACCACCTTGGTGCTCACAATTCTCCTTTTTTTTTTTAAAGTTCTACTCAGTCAACAAGCCAACATATAAGGAAGATATGCAAGTAAATCAGGTAGATAGTCAAGGAAATTGCAAGTAAAGATGAAATACAATAACCAAATATCAATCCATTGAGGCGCGCTACCCGATCCAAATAGAAATCCCATCATGGCTTTCAGGCCCACATCAGAATCTCAGTAACCAAACCAAACCAATAACTAGCTCTCCCGAAGCTCACATCAACCAGAAACCGATCTTTTTCTCACAATCCGCGTGTACACTATCAAGAGAGAAATATGAGAGGGTAACGCTAGGGGGATGGATTCGTATTCATACGTTGCACGGACAACTCATGTGCTGCTTGGACAACTCACATGCTATAATATAGATTTGCACGGACAACTCACATGCTGCATAGATAACTCATGTGCCAAAATATCAATATCTAGATCTGCACGGACAACTCACGTGTTACACGGTCAACTCACGTGCAAATATCACAATCCGTCTGGCCTGGTCACAGGCACAATATCGTAATTTGTCCGGCATGGTCACAGGCATAACAACACAATCCGCCTAGCGTAGTCACAAGCATAATAACACAATCTACTCGACATGGCCACAGGCACAACAACACGATCCGCCCGGCGTGGTCACAGGCATATAGTCAAAATAATATCACACAAAAGCAAGTAAACAAGAACACATGTATATGATGAATAAATATCAAATTTCATGCTCCTGGACTAGTATAATAACATGTTAAAGTGTAGGCATGTGCAAAGTGTGCTATTATATCTCAAATCGGCAATTTGATCATAAAAATAGCAATTACCAAGTTTATTCGGGGAATTAGCCTCTTTGTAACCTCAAACAAGGCTCAAATAGTTCACAACAATGTTACAAATATGAGAAACATTATAGCTTAAATCTTAACAGTCAATTCTAGGCATATCATAGCCTAAGCACTACCCTGAGCATAGATAAATACCTCGGTGCTCGCACATGGGCTCAAACCCCACACATGTGCGCACCCATAGCATGAAGCTATCACAAATAATTCAGGCAACTAGTGCCTCAACCAAGTTTAGATAAGATACTTACCTCAAACACGCCAAAACAAATACCGAGCAAGCCAAACAACATTCTAGAAATTCCATCACGCATGTATCAACCTCCGAACGGCTCGAAACTAGCCAAAAGCAATTCAAAAGCATTAAATAATGCCATAGAGACAAACCCAATCGATAAAGGCCGAATCTATAATCCATTACTCAAAGTTAACCAAAAAGTCAAACTTGGGCTCTTACCTCGGAACTCGATAAAACTTACAAATTCCAATAACTCATTCAATTACGAGTCCAACCTTAAAAATTTCACTCAAATCCGACTCGGAGTCGATGTTCAAAACTCAAAAAATCACTTTAGGAAAGTTTAGACAAAAAAACCCAATTTCTCTTTCAAATTCATCAATCAAATGCCAAAATCGTAGATAGAATCATGAAATATAATCAAAACCGAGTAGAAAATACTTACCCAATACATTTGGTGTAAATCCTCTCCAAAATCGTCCAAATACGAGCTCCGTAGCTCAAAATGTGATAAAATAACTCAAAGGTCCGAAAAAGAGTACTTATATGCACTGCCCAATGGTACTCTACGAGATCAGGGTAGTACCTTCGCGATCAGCAAGCACAAAATTGCTCAGCCTCAAAGAAACCCTACGCGAACGCGGCCCCAGGCTCGTGATCGTGAAACACATCTACTCAGACTTACGCGAAAGCGGTCGATAAAATGCGAACGCGAAGAGGAAACCATGAATACCTTCCCAGCCTAGCTCTATACCTACGTGAATGCGAATCTACTTGTGCGAATACGATTCACAAATCCCACGCCTGCTACATTCCTTATACGCGAATGTGTATTCTAGCCCACGAACGCGATTAACAACCAAATCAGCTGCCCAATTACTCATTGTGATTGCATCATTACCTTTGCGATTGCGAAGAAGGCTTGAAGCACCAGAAAACCAGCAACACAAAACCCATCCGGAAAGATTCGAAACCACCTCAAAGCTCGCCTGAGCCCCTCGGGACCCCGTCCGGACTTACCAACAAGTTCCAAAAAATAACGCAGACCTGCTCAAGACGTCGAATCATGCATAACAACATCAAAATCACGAATCGCACCTCAAATCAAACTTAATGAACTTTTGAACTTTCAACTTCTAAAATTTGTGCGGAATCATATCAAATCAACTCAGAATGACCTCAAATTTCGCACACAAGATCCAAATGGCATAACAGACCTATTACAACTCCGAGAACTACAATTTGAACCTGATATCATAAAGATCAACTCAGTCAAACTTATAAACATTCCAAACCTTCAAATTTCTAACTTTCGCTAAATAACGTTGAAACCTTCTAAAAACATTCAAATGCAAATCCGGGCATACACCCAAGTCCAAATTCACCATCCGGACCTAATGAATCATCAAAACTCTGATTCGGGGTCAAATACACAAAAGTCAAACTTGGTCAACTCTTCCAACTTAAAACTTCCTAGTTGAGAATCACTTTTCCAAATCAATCCTGAATCACCTGAAAACCAAAACCGATGACCCACACAAGTCATAATACATCATATGAAGGTAGTCAAGACTTCAAATAGTTGAACAGAATGCAAATTCTCAAAATGACCGATTGGGTCGTTAAATTCTCCCCCACTTAAACATATGTTCGTCCTCGAACGTGCCAAGAATCATTCCAAAGCCATCAAATCACTGCGTAAACTCATCATGCACATACTCGTGGGTGATATCACATCACCCCAATCCATATAAGCCTGACAACACAACCTAACTAAAGATCCTTTCTTCAATCTTAGCCCATAAACCTTGGAATCAAATCTCCAACATCCGAAATCCATTATTAGACCCGATACTCATATCTATACACTGCATAATTCTGAACAAGTTGTATCAAGCTATAACCATAACCCAAGATATAATCCCGTGATATACCGCATAACCCAGTTTTTTACACCAATATTTTCTGACCACAATAACTACCCAATAGCAAACCTGGTACCGGTAACAAACCTCATATCAAATAAATCCTTGTTCAAAACCTCCGTACACCGCCGATGATGGAAGAAATACGCAAAAACTCATAATCACTCATCAAATCAACAAGTCATGGAGCTCTCTTGCTCGATAAGATCCATAGCCAAATTCTAAGTCGGTCAATGACATTATCCTTCCAAATATGCTATAATCAAATTCGATAGCACTCATTCCAGGTACAATGACCCTGTCACATCGAATACAAGTTTCTCTACTGACATGTCACACCAATACTACCTAGAGACACAAATCGTGTGATCCGTGCACCAATAAGCAACAAATCAAATGTAGCCAAAAATGAAAAATCAGTCAAATGAGAGAATCGTACCGCAAGCCCGACAAATGCAACCACAAGCACAATGCCAGAAACCCATCACCCAAAGGATAACCAAAACACACAAAATCAACACAAAATATCATATCCTAACATAACTTTGCCGCGATGCATGACCCCAATCCAAACACCGGTCCACATAAAATACCTCGAGTCCTAATGCTCAAAATAAACAACCACACTCATATCAACATCAAGTACACAAAGTGCATGACCATAACTATGTAGAAATGAATAACATAATATACCACAACCTGGAAAGACCATTGCCAAGGTGCAATCAACTATTTAATACCCCAAGAACCATCTCGCTCAAATTTCGCCATAATACCCAGACAGAATGCACCATGTATGCAAATAACCAACATTTCACAACTCATTGTAGCATAGAAGAGTAACACATAGAACATACCAGAACACGAACAAGCTCAACTCCTATTGGATGACACGCCCCTCAACAATAATAGCATTGAGTCAACAAATCTGACCCGGTGTAGAATACACATTTTCATTGGGCCTACCAATGGGCCCCCAAATCAACTCCGGCCTTCCACATATAGATAATTAACCCTCCAAAATTCTACAATGACCTAACCATAAGACATATTGTTAGTTGTCTAACTTTGGCCATACCTTCACAGTCCGCAACCAAGGAACAATTTGCCTCTGAGAACTTCCAGTCTCCAAATCCTTAGAATACCAGAATCACCGTATCATATCCCAACTCGACCACTCAAGTGACTGACACATCCCTTCATGCATGATCATCTTATGAGAAATACTTCCATAATTCTTCCATGCCATATAGCAAAATCTGAACATCAGTACACGATCAAACCTGCGATTACCAAGATACCAGTCAAGCATCCACAAGTCAAAACACAACACGCCTTTTAGAAATGCACACTCACCTCCGGTGATATCAAATAGTGCCTGCATTCTTTTAAACATTAGAAACCGTCCATGATGTCTAGAACTCATGACCTTCCCTTCGGAACTGAACCGCAAACTTGTACAAGCACGTCTCAATCCCACACGATGCACCGCCTCTAACATACCATAATATGAAAGACATGAATCCCATTATCAACTTTGAGTCCTAAGTAGAATACATACTCAATTAGCTAGAAACTTCCACTTGATCCCATTCAGGTGAAAAAGCACAACACGCAACATACCTCACATACCTGTAAATATCCATTCAAACCGTAGTAGAAATCATCGAGAGCTTTTCAAAATCCATTTGCACATAACCAAGCCATAAGCACTAAATTCCTCTAGCTCAACCAAGTCATGCAGGTATTGCCACAAAACACCGATAAAGCCTCACCAGATCATAAGAACCAAAAGAACCGATCATTCCCATTACCATGCCGATCTAAACCATTACCAAGCTGATCTATTTCTTCGAGTTCCTTCCGAATTGCCTTCAATTTAACACTTCTCCTTGCCAGAAAACCACGATCCTCAACCAAATCTCACCACAAGAGATCTTAGCATGAAACCACATCGCCCTAAAGCCCATAAGTCGTTGTATTTCCTCTTAAACACCCCAAAAGTACCACAACCGAGACACCCACTCTAAAGAGATCTTTTGTGAATCTGAAGTTGTTTACTTAATCTCTCGAAAACTGAAATGTAGAACCTCTAACGATACAGATATATCGCAAGTCCCAATACCATCCAATGCAATCTCAGATCTTAACCTTTTACAATTCTCAAAATTCCTCAAATGCCACTTATGAATCTTGAATCCATTAGAAACTTCTCGAGAGTCCTCCACCTTATCCAAATCTCAAATGCACCACCCAAATGAGATGCACGACCTGTGCTTCATTAGCACACGAACACATCAAGAAGTAATCCACACCTCAAAGAAAACTAGTAAATCGCTACTCCATGCACACTACCTCTACCACGAATAACAAACCCGAGTCATTCCAAGATTCACATACATCCATAAAGGGTAACACATCATGCATCCAGAAATTTTCTTACTCAAGTTATTCTCAAACCAACCTCTGCAAGTCATAACCGATCCACAAGTATGCCTCAGACCGAAACCAATACAACACATAAACATGCAATCAAATCGCCGATAGCAGACTCCCCTACTTGTCTCAAAGCAATAGAACAAAATATCTGATAACTCACAATACCCATACTCTATTACTGCCATAATCTCGCATTGAGATTCAACTAAATTCTTCATAAACTCATGCAACACAAACCATAAAATACCTCAAATCATTTGCTAAGCTTGCATTCATCCTCGTGACAGTCAAGTCAACTTTCTCAACTGACCCAAACTCAAATTGCAACACATATAACCCACTAGTAGAAAGAAACTCTCCATACAACATCATAAGGATCACACATCTGTAGACCACCCCGTAGGAGATAACCCACCTGCTTATCCTCAAATTGGCATTTCACTACGCCCTTTCATGGCCAACCATCATGAAATCACTTAACCTTTCCGAGTCTAAACTCATCAACAAGACATAAGAATCAACTTCATCCCATAACTGGACAACATGAAAGATCCCTCAACACGATCATAACTTGAGATTGTACAACACATTAAAACAGAAATCAAGCATCCAATAGTCCTTTTCATATCCTAAGCAACCTTTGTCATCACATAAAGCCATTTGAACACATCCCGCAATCACCTCATATTCATCATATAGCTAGCCAACCACTCACCGAGCCATAAATCCCGCTCCTACGGATAATACCGGACATAAGTCCAAATGTACATTCTCACACAACTGAAACCACCAAACCTAAGCTGCAGTCCGAACCTGGCCTCAAGTCTGGAGGACTGGCCCAACTTCACAACATAAAGAACACCTCTCACACCTCATCCATGGAATCGCAAGTCGTCGATGCACAGCTAATTCCGAGCGTTCAACACAATACATGAGTGAGTGGAAGGAATTCAAAGAGATACGCTTCAAGCTGAATCAATGTCGCACGAAAAGGAAAGAAAGATGGGAAGATTATCCTAAATGCCCTATAGCCTCTCAAAGATAGGTATGGACGACATCATACCGATCCGCAAGACTTTATTAGACACTTGCTCATAACTCATAAAACCTATGAATCTAGAGCTCTGATACCAACTTGTGACGACCCAAAATCCGTCTACTAGTAATGGCAACTAACCCAACCCACTAGGTAAGACAAGTAACACTCAACACAACTCAATTAAAAATAATAGGAGTCAATGAATAAAATAACTGAACTTCAATGCAAGATCCCAAGGATTCGTAGTACAAAAATGAGATTCTAAGACTTAGAATTTACAAGGCTGGTACAAAATAAATATATTATTTGTTCGAAATATACATAAACAAACTTGAAAATCTAAAGCTACCAAGGACAAGTGGTAGCTATATCTAGAAATAAGGTATATCTTCAATGTCAGTTCCCGCCATATATAGAACCATTAGCACCGAGATCTGCACGCAAGGTGCAGAAGTGTAGTATGAGTACAACCGACCTTATGTACTCAATAAGTACCGAAACTAACCTCGGTGAGGTAATAAAAGCAAGAATTATAATTGATACTCGTTATCACATGTACAATTCATAAATTCAACAAGTATAGAAAATGTAAATGATCAAATCAGGAAACTCATAGGTAAAACCACCTTGGTGCTCACAATTCTCTCCATTTTTTAAAATATTCTACTCAGACAACAAGCCAACATATAATGAAGATATGCAAGTAAATCAGGTAGACAGTCAAGGAAATTGTAAGTAAAGATGAAATGCAATAACCAAATTTCAATCTGTTACGGTGCACAACCTGATCCAAATAAAAATCACATCACAGCTCTCAGGCCCACATCAGAATCTCAGTAACCAAACCAAACCAATAACCAGCTCTCCTGGAGCTCACATCAACCAGAAACACGGGTGGTTTCTCACAATCCGCGTGTACACCATCAAGAGAGAAACATGAGAGGGTGACCTTAGAGGGATGGATCCGTATCCACACGCTGCACGAATAACTCGCGTGCTGCACGGACAACTCACATGCTATAATATCAATCCACACGGACAACTCATGATCTACAATATAAATATCTGGATGTGCACGGGTAACTCACGTGCTGCACGGACAACTCACATGCTAATAATATTAATCTGCACTGACAACTAACATGCTGCACGGACAACTCACGTGCAAGTATCATAATCTGCTCGGTGTGGTCACAGGCACAATATCATAATCTGCCTGACATTGTCACAAGCATAAAAACATAATCCGCCTGGCATGGTCACATGCATAATAACACAATCTGCCCGGTGTGGTCACAGGCACAACAACACGATTCGCCCAGCGTGGTCATAGGCATCCAGGCCAAATCATATCACATAAAAGCAAGTAAATAAGAACACGTGTATATGATGAATAAATATCAGATTTCATGCCCATGCATTGGTATAATAACATGTTAAAGTATAGGCATGTGCAAAGTGTGCTATTATAACTCAAATCGGCAATTTCATCATAGAAATAGCAATTACCAAGTTTATTCAGGGAATTAGCCTCTTCGTAACCTGAAACATGATCAAATAGTTCACAACAATGTTACAAATATTAGAAATATTAAAGCTTAAAGCTTAACAGTCAAGTCTAGATATATCATAGCCCAAACACTACCCCTAGCATGGATAAATACCCCGTGCTCGCACATGGGCTCAAACCCCACATATATGCGTACCCAGAGCACGTAGCTATCACAAATAATTCATGTAACTAGAGCCTCAACCATGTATACATAAGATACTTACCTCAAACAAGCCAAAATAAATACTGAGCAAGCCAAACAACACTATAGAAATGCCATTCTGTGCTTATCAACCTTCGAACAACTCGAAACTAGCCAAAAGAAATTCAAAAATAGGAGACAAACCCAATCGATAAGTGTCGAATCTTTAATCAATTACTCAAAGTCAACCAAAAAGTCAAACTTGGGATCGCACCTCGGAAACCAAAAAAAATTACAAATTATGACAACACATTCAATTACGAGTCCAACCATAAAACATGCACTCAAATCCGACTTCGAATCGATGTTCAAAACTCAAAACTTCACTTGACAAAACCCCTAAATTTCTCTTTCACATTCATCAATCAAATCCATAATCGTAGATAGAATCATGAAATATAATAAAAACCGAGTTAAAAATACTTACCCCAATCCATTTGGTGAGAATCCTCTCCAAAATCGCCCAAATCTGAGCTCCATAGCTCAAAATGGATAAAATAACTCAAAGGTCCGAAATAGAGTACTTATATGCACTGCCCAGTGGTACTCTTCGCGATCGCGAAGCACAAAATTGCTCAGCCTCGAAGAAACCCTATGCGAACACGGCCCCAGGCTCGCGATCTCCAAAAACATCTGCACAGATTTACGCGAACACGGACGATAAAATGTGAACGCTAAGAGGAAACCATGAATACCTGCCTAGCCTAGCTCTATACCTACGCGAAAGCGAATCTACATACGCGAACGCAATTATTAACAACCAAGTCAGCTGCCCAATTACTCATCGCGATCGCGATCATGTCCTCACCTTCACGACCGCGAAGAAGGCCTGAAGCACCAGAAAACCAGCAACACAAAACCCATCCGAAAATATCTGAAACCACCCTGAAGCTCGCCCGAGCCCCTCGGGACCCCGTTTGAACATACCAACAAGTTCAAAACATAACGCGGACCTGGTCGAAGCCTCAAATCACACATAACAACATCAAAATCATGAATCACACCTCAAATCAAACTTAAATGAACTTTTGAACTTTCAACTTCTAAAACTTGTGCCGAATAATATCAAATCAACTCAGAATAACCTCAAATTTTGCACACAAGATCCAAATGCCATAACGGACCTATTCCAACTCCCAAAACTACAATTCGAATCTGATATCATTAAGGTCAACTCTCGGTCAAATATATGAACATTCCAAACTCGCCAAATAGTGCCAAAACCTTCTAGAAACATCCAAATGTAAATTCGGGCATACTTCCAAGTCCAAGTTCACCATTCGGACCTAAGGTAATCATCACAACTCTGATCCGGGGTCAAATACACAAAAGTCAAAGTTGGTCAACTCATCCAATTTAAAACTTCCTAGTTGAGAATCACTCTTCCAAATTAATTCTGAATTACATGAAAACCAAAACTGACGATTCACACAAGTCATAATACATCATCTGAATCTATTTAAGACTTCAAACAGCTAAATGGAATACATATACTCAAAACGACCGGTTGGGTCATTACATTATGAGGCAAGTATAATGCATATAAATTCAGGAATATGAATTATTTATGTCTCGTTATCAAACGCATGTAGTTACGGGATCATGCCAAAATAAAAGAAAGGTTTAGCCTTAACATACCTTATCACAATCTGTCCAATAACCACGTTGAACTCGTCTCGTCTCACTTTAATGTACAATAACAATAATAATGCTACCGCTATGCTATGAAAGATGCAATTATGGTACAACAAACGATAAGCTTATTTTATATTAAAACGGGCAGCATCTCCTATGTTTTCATTACTTTCCCAAGTCCATAAACCAACAAGAACACATAAAACCTTCAACTATATACTTTCAGCACCACAACACACCCAAAATCCCAACAACACAAATCAATCTACACGACAACATGTGCATAAAGATCATCAACGGAACTACTATTTAACATGACGAGCGACAAGCTCGTATTGAATCCCTTTTGAACCCTTTAACCCCAAAGTAATTCATTTATTAACTTAACAACATGTCCAGCATGATATTAAGTACAATTGGAGGACTTCTAACCTCCTATTCATCTCCTAATTCACCCTCAAATAGCCTAACAATCCAACAACAACAAGAAGTACAACTTTCTATTGTTATGTTGTCCTTTCTCTTATTATTCACAAGACCAACAGCAAGTTCAACATGTAGATAATATATTCATAATAACAACATCATAAAAAAGTCATTTTCCAAGGTTTTCAACCATTTAAATTTTCATGAGAACAACCCTTCCAAAACAGTCCACTAAGAATAATAACTTCTCAAACTATTTTAAGTATCCTCTTATAGAATCTTGCTCAAATAATGCAATCAACATACAAACAACTTCAAGAACAAGTAGTATAGTATCATAAATACCTAACCCAGCAGCAACCACTTGAAATTTCTGCATAACATTGCTCACACCAATCCTCAATGATAACACAGAGGTTTTATTCTTCACTAGAACTAACTTTTGATGTTTAAATATGGTGTAATCACTTGGATTTCCCTCTTCAAAAAATGAGAACGAATGGTCGTCCAAATCATTTTTAAAGTGAAATAGGTCGACCACCGCCTAAGTGGGTCCCATAGAGAGCTGCTTGTGCAGTCTCGCAAAAACGCGAATATCTCTCTACTCCGACGTCGTATTGATGAACGGTATAATGCATTAGAAACTAGACTTGTAGATATTCAATTTTGTGGGAGGAGTATCTCGTAACCCAATTATATTTGGATAAACATTCAGTGATATTAGACCCAAATTTTAGTACAATTTATGAACGTAATTTGTGACGACTTTTGTCGACTTTTGTTTCACAACTCGTGTGACTTCAAAACTTAACCCACGACTATCACACACCTAAAATACCTCATAAAATCACCTTCTTATCATGTTAAGAACCTTAGTCTTACCCGAAAAGTACGGGTTATAACATTCCTAACTTGCCGACTTTCGACAAAATGTATTTTCTTCAATTCATTTAGCTTCGAAATATTCCAACCCTCTTGGTACTTGTAGTTCATGATTTAAATATTTGTAACCTCTAAGGTAACATGATTAACTTACTTTATGTACTTTCATAGATGATCTCATTTCTTAGCTTACATCATTTGACTTACGACGTACTTTTACGTACAAAAACATAGGGTGTAACATCATTCCCCCCTTTGGAGCATTCGTCCTCGAATGTTGACTGATACACTTATCAGTCTCCAACCCTCGTGATACTTCCTTAACACATGTTTTAACTTATCATAATCTTGGTAAAGGTCTTTAAACTCTTCGACTTATATTGGTTCACTTAAGATCCATTCCAACATTAAAGTATAGGGTGTAACAGTACTGTTCAGATCTTGGAGGATTTGTTGCGAACATGTGTCATTGATTTCGGGGGTAAGCGGGATCAGATTTTATCATTAGCAGAGTTCGCCTACAACAACAGCTATTATTTGAGTCTCCAGATGGCTCCGTATGAGGACTTATATGGAAGGCGATGTCATTCTCTGGTTGGTTGGTTTGAGCCTGGGGAAGCTAGATTGTTGGGCACAAATCTTGTTCGAGATGCTTTGAAGAAGGTGAAATTGATTCAGGAGCGACTTCATACATCGTAGTCCAGGTAGAAGATTTATATTGATAGGAAGGCTTGTGATGTGGCATCCATAGTGGGTGAGAAGGTTCTACTCAGTTTCGCCCATGAAGGGTGTGATAAGGTTCGGTATATTGGTTCATTTGAGGTCTTGGAAAGGGTTGGTGATGTAGCTTACAGACTTGCTTTGCCACCCAGCTTATCAGGAGTTCATCCAGTGTTTCATGTTTTTATGCTCCAAAAGTAATATGAGGATCCGTCACATGTGTTAGATTTCAGCTCGGTGCAATTGGGCAAGGATGTGACTTATGATGAAGAGCCACTGGCCATTTTGGATGGGCAGGTTCGCAAGCTGAGGTCAAAAAATATTGCATCGGTGAAGGTACAGTATAGGGGTCAACCGATTGAGGAGGCAACTTGGGAGACCGAGCATGATATGCTAAGAAGATATCCTCACATTTTTGGCACTTCAAGTATGACTATATATTCGTTCGATGATGAACATTTGTTTAAGAGGGGGAAAACGTAATGACCCAACCAATAATTTTGTGTTTTTAGCCATGTTCCTCCTATTTGATGCTTTATATATGTATATTTGTTGCTATGTGACTTGCGGGGATGGTTGGTTTGATTTCAGATGAGTTTGTGATTGATTTGGGACACTTAGTTCTATGGTTGGAGGCTTAAGTTGTGAAGGTTGACCAGAGTTTGAATTTTATGTATACGACCCTAGAATGGTGTTTTGATGGTTCTAATAGATTCATATGGTGATTTTTCACTTAGGCGTATGTCCGGATTTGGATTTGGAGGTTCCTAGGCTGATTTGGTCCTATTTGGCGAAAGTTGGAACCTTGAAGGTTTGGAAGATTTATAGGATTGACCAGGAGTTGACTATGATGATATCGGGTTTGGATTTTAGTTTCGGGAGTTGGAATAGGTATGTTGTGTCATTTGATACTTGTATGCAAAGTTTGTCATTCCGAGTACTTTAGGCATGTTCGGCGTAAGTTATGAATTTGAAAACTTGGATTAGATTATTAAGTTTGAATTGAGATGTGATTCGTGCTCTTGATATTATTTTGTGTGATTTGAGGCCTCGAGTAGGTTCATGTTATGTTTTGATATTGGTGTGTGTGACTGAACGGGGTCCAGGGGCCTCGGGTATGTTTCGGATGAGTTTCATACCATTTTCCTTTATTTTGGGACTACTGGTGTTCTTCGCGATCACCGGTGGTGTGTCGCGATCGCGGAGAATTTTTTGGTCGCAGGTGATGTTTTCTCTTCACGTTCGCGATGGGGTGGTCGCGTTCGTGGAGCATTGGGGTAGTGGCCTTCGCGTTTGCGACCTAAGCATCACGTTCATATAGAGGAAGGCCGACTGGGAGGGGGTAGCATGCTTTTGGCCATCACTTTCGCATGTATGCGACCGCATTCACATAGGCTCAGCAAAGGATGGAATCGCATTCGCGTGGATGGCCTTGTGTTCATAGAGAAGGGGAAGCAGATGGGTGTAACACCCCGAAAAATTTGGAAGTACTTGAGCGCTAGTAAGAAAGTTGATGTGCGCTAATTATATTATTTTGTGTGTAGACAAGGGCTATTATAAGAATGATATCAATTCATCATGATAATATATGTATGAGGTGCATTAAGAATGGTTTATGGTCTAAGAAGAGACCCAAGGCTAAGTCAAGTTGAAAATTTTATGATGGGATAAAGTTTCAAGTTAGTTCGCACAAGACCTAACTTCAAACGCGCATAACTCTCATGATATAACTACTTAGTAGGTGATCTATCTATCAAATTAAAGCCCTTTGAGTCTAGTTTCCAACGCTTCAAACCATTCATCATTTGGACACTCTTACAAGAAGTTATGACCAAATTACCAAAGGCTGGAAAAATGTGATTCTGAGGTCAGATGTGCGACCGCAGAATCATTATGCGATCGTGAAACTGCTTCTGCGATCGCAAAACTGGTGGCAGAATCGACCAATACAGCCCAATTTTTGGCAATCATTTTGCGGTGCATTGTGCGACCCGCATAGCCATTCTGCGGTCTATTATGCGACCGCAGACCTAATTTTTGAGGGTTAATTTTTCTATTTTCATAACCCGATCCCATTTTGATAAATAGGCTTTGGGACTTATTTTGGGGCAATTATCTTAGGTTTTTTAGAGAGAAGTGAGAGTGTTCTAGAGAGAGAAAGTAGATGAAGTGTTTTGTTCATCAAGATCTTGCCCAAGCTTTGAAATCCAACAAGGAAATCTCACAAGATCTTCATCTAAGAGGTAAGGTTCCATACCCTAGTTTTCAATTTCGAATTTGGATAAAAGATGGTTGATTTGGAGTATGATTCTTGGGTATAATAGTATTATTTATACATGCTTGTACTAATAAGGTTTGTGGAAAGATTGTTGAGCTCAAATAAGTAAAGATTGGGTTGTGGAGTGAAGGAAATCTTGTAGAAGAACCTTATAACTAAATTTGCACACCTAGTGTTTGATAAAATGCTCAAATGAACTGAAACCATGAATATCTTCCTAATTATGGTTCAACTTTGTTATGTCTCAAAATAGATTGGGATTGCTAGAATTTTCGGAACGTTGTAGTAATTTAAGGAAAACTCAAAGCGAGGTATATTGGCTAAACTACTCTCTTAGAATTGAATTCCATGACGTTCCCATAAGTTTCAAGTATGGTTGTATCAAGTTCCTTATTCTATGTTCCGAGATGTTCCCAATAAATTCGATTGTCCCGAATAAGAAAAGTGACGAGAATTATGTATTCAAAACGTGTTACGAATGTTCCTATCACATTATGTTATCCTTTGGGAATGTGTTCAAGAATGATATGTGTATTAAAATGTTATGTCTTTGAGACATGTTTCAAATGAAGGCTATGATGCCAAATTGTGTGAGAGAATCTCAATATGCTTAAGACTTTTAATTGCTCATATGTGTACCTAAAGTCTTGATTGGAAATGTCTTATTGCTGATAATCTATAAAGATGGTTGGAAGTGAAATAAGTGAATTGGGAATATAAAGTGTGGCCAATGTGCCAAGAGTAAAAGTTATATTTATGGCCAATGGTGCCAATGAAATAAGATGATGTGATAAAGATTATGAAATGAGCTTTGATTCAGCTGTTTCAAAATTGATATCGAAAATAGAATTGCCTAAAAGCTTATGAACTCAAGTCATGCTCATATGTGGCTGTTTTAATAGACGCTATGATTTATGAGTATTTTCAATGTGTTTTGCATTCTTACATATTCGTGAGTGAAAATTGTGTATTGCCCTTTGTGGGAAAAAATATGTCAAGAATAAATAGTGTGTTATTGGTTGATGATTTTAACTTGCGCATCAATTGCCAATTATTTTACTCCATTTCTCGGAAATAAATCAATTGCGCTTAAATTGTTCATTTCTAATGAACTTAAAGTTGTGATTTCTGAAATATTATATGTATGTTGATATTTATGATGATGATACATGAGAGGGAAGAAATGAAAGTGTGGAATATCAAATATGGCCACCGTGCCTTGAATAAAGAACCTCAACGAAATAGTGGCAAGGTTTAGTCAAAAGATACTCACTTAATATAGCATGTGCAGCTCAATAGCGTGTATAATAATAAAGGAATATCCATGAAACAATTTAACGATCCGATAGGTCATTTTCAATTCTAGCTATTTTTTTTATTTAAGACCTTAAATAACTTCATTTGATGATTTATGTCTTGTTTTCATGGTTCGTTTTGATTTCTGGAAATATTAGATGTGTTTTTACAAAGAAAATTTGATTTTTGAACTTTAAGGTTGTTGGGGTTGACCGTGGTCAACATTCTTAGTAAACAATCTCCGACTGACATTTTGAAAAGTAAGGAAGGTTCATATGATGATTTAAACTTGTACATATGTTTGGTTTGGGTCCTGGGTGACCCGAGGCCATTTTGGCGCTTATTGTTGAATGTCAGAATTTGAACTTATGAACACTTGATAACTTTGAGTTTTGATGTTTGATTCTTAATTGTAGATATTATTTTGATCTTACGAGTGAGTTCTTGTGAGGTTTATACACTCAAATTGATATTTGGAATAGGGCCCAAGGGGCTCAGGCGAGTTTCTAATTGGGTTTGGGCTGTTTTTGTAAGGCTTTAAGTTATCGGTGTTGCAATCAATGAAACTGAGATAGAGCTGCTCGCAAATGCGGGGTTCCCATTTGCGAAGTTTGGGAGAGGGAGGACATCTTAGCTTTTGAGAAGTTGGGATCACATTTGCGTTACTCTGCATTGCGAAGTGAGTGTTGCTTTTGTGAATTCTGTGGCTCGGGTGCCTCTTCGCAATTGCGACCAATGGTTTGTATTTGCGAGCTGCACAATTGCAAACAAGAGCTCGCAATTTCTACATCTGCAGCTAGGATAAACATAAGGAATTTCGGGACTAGCTCATTTTATTTTATTTTTGAGACCTTGACTTTATAGGAGGTGATTTTCGAGGAGAATTGTCTTCACAACTTCAAGTATTGGTAACTTTAACCTATTTCTGATTAATTTCTATTACTTTCCTTGAATCTTCATACCTAATTATAAAATATTTTTATGAATTATTCCCCTTATTTGGGATGAGATTGATGTGATAAAATTATTCCTCTTAATTGGGATGAGATTGATTGATATAAAAGGGTTGATGTCTCGAATAAGACAGCCTAGCCGATCGGGTCGTGATCGAACACCATGCCGCACACATGATGGTGATTGTGCTGGAAATTTTAATTGAAATTGTGATTTTGGTTGATGTCATCAAATAAGACAGCCTAACCGATCAGGTCATGATTGGACTCCATGCTAGATTCACGGTGGTATATTTGCACATAAATTGTGATTGAGATTGTGATTGTGGTTGATGTCTTCAAATAAGATGGCCTAGCCGATCGGGTCGTGATCGAACTCCGTGTCTCTAATGAGATACCCTAGCCAATCGGGTTGTGATCGGACTCCGTGCTAAAAGTACGGTGGTATTGTTATTGTGAATATCAGTACTGTGAATAGTGGTATTGGTATTGTGAATACTTTGTATTGTAAAAGGTGATATTGTGAGTAGTGATATAGCGGTGCTAATGATCTCCCAACCAAAATTGTATATGAAGTTCGTATTTTGGAAATTATTATGTTTTAACTTGGCATTTGGATATCATTGATTGTGACTTGCAGTTTCTATGATTTTTCCTTTCTTATATTGGCATTCTATTTTGAAAGGGGATAGTTAGCTTTACATACTAGTACTATTCCATATGTACTAACGTCCCTTTTTGCCGGGGGCGCTGCATCTTCAATGGATGCAGGTAATTCAGCAACGGGCAGCTTTGGTCCTCGTTAGCAGTTACTCCCTATTCAGCAGGTTTTGGTGAGCCCTACTCTATTCTGGGCTCGATGTCACTTGATGTTACACTTTGTGTCTTGAGGTATAGCCGGGGCCTTGTTGTCGGCACTTCCATACTATTCTTCTGTCATACTTAGAGGCTCTGTAGACAGGTTGTGGGTGGTGTATGATGTTGGGAATTGAACTAGAAATGTTGCTAGTTGGCAAACATTTTTTTCGATTAATTCTATAAACTCGTAATATTTTGGAAATTATGAATGAAGCTGCTGATGGAAAAGAAATGGAAGTTGTTAATGAAATCCTCTCAGTGTTTGATTAATGGAGTACATCTCCTCTTATTTCATGGATAAGTTTGGGTAGAATGAAATCTAACAGGCTTGCTCAGCCGGGTTTACTCGGTTGAGCGCCGGTCGCGCTCCTCGAGTTTGGGGCATGACAATGGGCGAGGACTTGACCTTTGTGATAGCAAAGTACGTCCCGCAATCGCGAAGTGTATCGCCAGGCAGCCACTTAAGTACTCTATTTCGATGGTTTTAGTCATTTTATCATATTTTGAGATTATGAGATCGGATTTGGGCAATGTTTAATGGGATTTTCACAATTTGAATTGGGATAAGTGTTTTGACTCGGATTTAGTTATTATTCATGATTCCAACCTTGGTTTTAGCATTTGAATGATGAATATAAGTGAAAAAACTTGGGGATTTTGGCAAAACTTTTCTAAAATGAAAAATGAGGATTTGAACCCCGATTCGGAGTCTGAACTGGATGAAACATGTATGGTTAGATTCGTATTCGAATGGGTGTTCAGGATTTGTGACTTTTGTCGGGTTCTAGGATGCGGGCCCAGGTTGACCTTTTGAGTTGACTTTGTATATTTGTTAAAGATCAAAGCTTTATTATTTGAGGTTGTTTCATATGGCTTTTATTGATTTTATTTTGGCTAGATTCGAGCCGTTCGGAGGTTGATTCATGCTAGAAGGGATTTCTAGAGTATTGATTTGGTTTGCTTGAGGTGTGTATCTTACCTAAACTTGGTTGAGGCACTAGTTGCCTGAGTTATTAATGTTGGCTATGCTCTATGGGTGGCGCACATGTGAGGGGGTTAAGCCCATGTGCGTGCACTGTGGTATTATTCATGCTCGGGGTAGTGATTAGGCTATGACATGCCTTGAATTTGATTGCTAAGCTTCATGCTATCATGCTTATTATGTTGTATGCCTTTGTGAGCTAATTGAATCACGTTAGAGATTATTCATTGGTTGATCTCTTATTCAAACATGTTAATTGTTATTCATGTGGCGTAATCGCCTTATTTGAACTATGGTAGTACACTTCGCACATGCCTAAACCTTAGCATGTCACTTATATCATTCCATTAGAATGTAATTTTATATCCATTGTTCATGTACCTATATTCGTGTATATGCTTTCTGTGTGATATGGACTGATTTGATAGAACGTGAGTGATCCGTGCAGATTTGAGTTATGTTAGCACGTGAGTTGTCCATGGGGGTGCTACATATAGCATGTGAGTTGTCCGTGCAGCGCATGGATAAGGATCCATCCCCCTAGGGTCACCCTCTCATGTTTCTCTCTTTTTGGTGTACACACGGTATAAGGAAAACTGATCAGTGTTTGGTTTGGTTATTGTATTTCTTCTCTACTTGCAATTTCCTTAGATGTATAAATGTTGTTTTATTCGTATTTTTCTCTATATGCTATATCAGGAATGTATACATTCCTTGTTATGCATATTTTCTCTATCTGCTGGATTATTAACTGAAACAGAGCATGCCGTATTATCTTTTGTGCACCGAGGTAGATTTATCTGTGAATTTATGATTTGATATTATTATTGATGTGAACTTGTGAAATTTATGAACTGAGTAGGTTATTGGCGAGTATCATTGATAATTCTTGCCTTTATTACCTTGCCGAGGTTAGTTATGATACTTGTTGAGTATATGGGATCGGTTGTACTCATACTACATGTTACACCTTGTACGTCCCAAGGTGATGTATAATGAATATGAGACTTGTTAATAATGATTTAAATGAGTTTAAAGTCATAATATGACTATATATGATGTTTGGATAAAACACATAAAGTTTGGGGGAAATCGGATTAAAGTTGCGGAAAAAACAACTAAGAATTTGCCCTATAATAGAGCTTTTTGAGAAATAAATTTCGTGTGCTATATGAGGTCTTTTTGGGAAATATTATATACCAAATTGAAGGTCTTGGAATGTAGTTTCCAACGCTCTTAACCGTTTGTTCATACAATATCCGAATAAAAAGATATAAGCGTCGGAAGATAGGCGAATCAGAGAGTGCCAAGCTAGCACCTTTTGACTTTTCAAAAGTTGATATATTTTCTTTAACTCGTCTCTCTCTCTCTTCATTTTTATATAGCATATGACCATAGGACACCATAAACGGTCCTTGAGCTCTCTAATATTGCTTTAAACAAGACTATCATCTCGAAAACGAAATCAAGAAGCGATAACATTAAAACGATCCCTACGACGTAAGTATCACTATATCGCCTCTCTTTTTCTTTATAGTTTGAGTTTTGGAATGTATTTAATAGTTAATAAAAATTTTTAATTTCTGTATTTAAGCTTTAAAATATCAAGAAAAGTTGATAAATTCGTTTCCTAATAGTTAGACCTCACGGGACGGTGATCGGAAGCCGTGAGTTCGAGTTATTTGATTTGTAGTGGACTGTTTTGTGGGCTGTTTTGTGTTGCTTTTGGGATGTCTATTGTGCTGCTGATTTATGGAATTTGGAAGGATAAAAATGGCATGGAGAAATGCCACATGTGGTAGGGTAGTAGGTTGGTTGCTCGTCGTTGTAGTTGCAGGCTAATTGATAATTTGTTGATTGGGTGTATTATGGTATATTTGGGGGTTTTGTTGTATTGAAGGTCCCGAATTGTAATTAGGTTGGTTTTGAATTGCTGATTGTATTATGTTTGTATCTCGCCTATAGTAGGCTTGAGGGAGTAGTAAAATCATAGGAAATGCTTCCCGTTTTATTTTAGAATCGAGTTATCATTTGAGATACGTAATATACTACCGCCATCTAAATTGTACACGTATTTCTTTGCTATAGGGTTGGCATGCTAGTTGTCATAATCTTGTTGTTGAGTTGCATTGACGACTTGAGGTATGTTAAGGCTATCCCTTTTTTTCTTTTTGGCATGATCCAAATGATACAAACGAAACGAGCAAAATACGCAACTTTCATAAATGACTCTATTCATAGATATACTAGGGGTTTCTATATTCTTGATTCCCTATGTGAATTATTATTATATCCCCTATTCATGGGTCTCAGAAAAATACGTATTTGATAAAGTTTGTCCGAAGGCATATTGATTTTATGATATTCGAGAAATCTTATTAACGTATTTCTTATGCATTTCATGCATTTATACATGTACATTGACCCATGACCAGAAGGCGTTATATACGCGTATATTATATGTATATGGGATATGGAAAAAGGTTACGGCGTTATATATCACCACTACCTGATGAGCTGGTATATGTTGATGATTTTGCCCACAGTGGCCGAGATGATATGATGGGATGCCCTTAGAGACTTGATGATGTTATGTACACCTATACCTATGCATGATACGACATTTACACGCACGTGCATGATATTATAAATGTTTCATGATTCACAAAGTTATTTAGACTCACAGGTGGAATTCTTTACCCCATGTTTCATCTATGTCTTTTATGTACTGATTTTCATGCTTTACATACTCAGTACATTATGCATACTGACGTCCCTTTTTGCCTGGGGACGCTGCGTTTCATGCCCGCAGGTGCAGGTAGACAGGCTGACGGTCCCCCTTCTTAGGATCCTTGATCAACGGAAGTTGGTGTGCTCCATTTGATCCGGAGCTGCTTTGAGTTTTGGTACGATGTGTTTACATATATATATATATATGGGTACGACGGGGCCCAATCCCATCCTTTATACAGTTGTACACTCTAATAGAGGTCTGTAAACAGTCATGTATAGTTAGATAGTATATACATATATATATGTATATGTCTTTTGGGCATGTTTTCTCGTGTAGGTTATTCATATGAATTAGTAGTTTATTTCCAGACCTTATGCATGACCTTCACTTATTTTATATTTATATCTTAGACGAATGCTTAGGGGTGTTCGATAGGTACAACTCAGGCACTCGTCACGGCCCATCGGTTTGGGTCGTGACACTACACTCTGCACTTAATTATGTAGATCCAGGTATTGGACCGAGCCGTGAGTCATTGTGATTATTGCTGAGAGTTGCAAAGAGACGAGGTAGAGCTACATTTCGACCATAGTCATTGGCATCTCTTTTCATTTCAATACTATTGTTTTTATTCAGACAACATTGTTATTTTTTATTTCAGACTTATACTTCTATTTTAAAACCCGTGACTCTGTATTACTAGTTCTGGGAGTTTTTTTTATCGAAGCAGTTATTTATATCAGTTGGATTAGATTTATATTATTTTCGTTAATTACGTTATTATGTTCCATTTTTGTTATGCTTGGCTTTTCTAGCAAGTTAGTTTGGCGCCATCACAACCGGTTAGTGATTTTGGATTGTGACAATAGGTGTAGTGTGCATCAAATATGTTAAGTATAAATTACTCAAGGGTAGAATAACTTGTTAGTTGACTCGAAGACGAGCAACATGTAAGTAACATGTAAGTAACATGTAAGTGTGAGGTAGTGATATTTGGCTATAAATGTATATTTTTAGTGCATTGCCTACCTACATTTTGGTGTTTAATGTTAATATGTGTGACGTTTGAGCTTAATTAAGTTGTTTTTATGTAGGATCGTTGGAATATGAAGCTGAGTAAAGGTTGCACACAAGGATGCCAAAATACAAGAAAGAAGCACGAAAAGGCAAAAATCGGAAGAAACTAAGAACTAGGCACCAAACCAGGAAACGCCTGGCTCCAAGCGACCTCTAACTCGCGCCTAGCCTCGTGGGGAGAGGTTCCTAGTGCACCTCAGACTGGGCCTCGTGAGGTGAGGCTTTTGGTCCCTTCCCCAGTCTACGAATTAAAGGTTTTCTACTCGATTTTGGACTTGGAGACTCCAACCCTAGCCTATAAATACCTCATAAACGTGATTAGTGAGGTTTGGACTATTGTTGAAGGCGGAGAGGACTTAGGAACGCAACAAAACACAGATTTCACTGATTCTTCCATTCTCCATCTCGTATTCATAGCTTTTAAGTTTAAGAATAACACTTTGATTGTTATTATGAATATGAGTGATTAGAAACCCCTTTGTTCTGGCATTATGGGTTGTTATTGACTATTGTTGTTTGACGGTTAATGATATTACATGATTCTATCGTATTAATTTGTTTATTCAATCTTACGCTCAATTATTTTACTGTATAGCTTATAGTAGAATACTATCTATAAATTTATAGTTGAACTCAAAAGTGAGAACTGTAGATTGCATATAAGATTGAATAGAGTAAGTTCTTGAATCCGGACATTGGATAACAGATTCATGATTAAGATAGACATATTCTTTTTTAGTAAATCCACTAGGCAATGTGCCTAGGGCTAGTTTTTATATATAAAATTAAATTGAAAAACAAAGTAGCATGTTGTCTTACATTGAGTAAGACTATAAGATATGACTAATACATAGATCCTATTACTAATCTCGGACTTCTGAGGCCCAAAACTGATATTACAGCTTGATCTAGTAAGAATGTAAACACGCATAAAGCATATAAAAACTAGCATAATACAGTAATAGCCAAATTCTGCATTTTCTCTAGTTTGATTGCCATCATAGCCCATCTTCATATTGATATCAGTAGAATAGTCACACGTAATTGTCCGGATTTTTTATTCTGGATTGATCTTTGTTGTCCGTGCCGTATTTCTTTCTCTTTCCAAGCTCCAAACCTCCAGCATTGCTTGTGAATGGATCCATTGCATCCACACTGCCCATAATAGGCAGTGATTTCTTTGACTGGGTTGTGCCCCTGTTAGCCTTGTGTTTCCATTGGTGTCTTTCTATAGTAATGCACCAGTGTAGTGCATTGTAATGTTGTTGCAGAAAGAGTTCTCAATGTCCTCTATGTGTCTTCCAAAATCTGCCTCTGAAAAACACGCAGCATACACTGTCGTCACTGTCCAAAATATGTCAAGGACAGTATCTTTGAGCATTGCTACGCGTTGCCTCTCAGCATGTTCCTTTATAAACTCTTCATGAACCTTATGTTGAAGTGTAGTAAACCATAATTCATCCATATTCTAGTTGCCTTACTTAGTTATTTTTGCAGGAGATATACATGCATTCTTATTAATTCTAATTCTATAGACGTATAGTATTAGGTTGTCTTGAAGAGGCTAGCAAGATGTCAAAAGAACTTCGCGAGCATAATAAATCATGTTAACCAACAAATTAGATAGGTCAAGTAATTGAATCAACCTAAAAATACAATAAGAGAGACATTAATCCCATAACCCCAGAATTTTCCCATCTCATTGAGTTTTCTCCTAAGTGTTTGTTTCTCGATTTACATCCTTGTTTTATTGATCGTGTCGTAGTAATTTTAGTTAGTAAAAATCACAATCATCCTCTTCATAACTTCTTGAACAATTAACTTATAAGTAATTAAGTTGGACAATAGTTAACCATAAATTCTCGTGGGACGATATTTTTCATCACTTTATTACTTATCGACTGCGTATACCCGCGTGTGCGTTTGGCCCCAACACATTGAATTGGTCATGATAAGAACGTGCTTGAAAGTGAAGTATAGTGAGGATAAGTCACTATTTTTCCAAAAATATCCTACACGTTACATTAGAACCTATAAAATCCTGCTTGATCTTAGATTTTGCGAGCTTAGATTAGTCGAGTCTTATACTACGGGTAAGCCTATGGTACGAACTTGGGTGGATTACTAGTCTTTTTAATGAGAGTGATATTCTTCCGATATGTTATTCCTAAACTATACTTGAATTCATATTTGAGTGCATGGATTGATTTCTCTCTTTAGTTTGTTGGTAAGAGCATATGATTTGCTAAGGAGTGGTAAAGTTCTTGAATTTTGTGTTGGCACGAGAAGCGAGTCATAGTAAGAAATGTATTCGAGTTAATTTTTAAGGCTAAAATATTAGAAAGAGAAATAGTCTTTTCATGATTTAAAACTTTAGAAAAAGGATGAATAGTGCATATTTTGCTTCTAAGTATTGATATAAATCATTGTCATTGGTATGATGATTGAGTGTATTTTAAAATGTATTTCTTGCTGATGCACTTAATTTTAAATGTTGCTCGAGAAAGAGAAAGAGTTTAAGTGTGGGGTGGTGATAAATGACTAAAAGTGCATGATATTGAGTGCATTTTCATATTAATTCTTATGTGCTTTGACGAAGATCATATGGTTATGAAGTAAATTGTGCTTATTATGTATTTTCTGACTAGTTTGAAAGAAATGTGATCCAAATATAGTGATTCGATGCAAAAGATAAAAATAAAAATCTAGGAGCGTGTCAGGGCGTGCGCCGCGCGAACCATGGCATGCTGAAGGAGTTGGTGGTGTTTCAAAAACAATAAAGTTTATGTCCTTGGTGAGAACGTTGGCACGTAAAAGAGAAATAGACAGAACTGAGAGTGTGCCAAAGGTCACGCGATGCACGAGACCCGGCACGCGACCCAGTTCTCCATTATGAAATTGGAGAATACAATTCCCCTCATTCTAACCCTACTCCGTATAAATACAACTTTTAACTATTTTTGGAGTATTACACAACATCTTTAAGGGCAAGCCACGCAAGGAGCATGGCAGAAGATTCTAAAATGAGTTTTAATCTTTCTTCTTCCTTTCTCTATTGTTGCTTATGAATTCTAGTATAGTATTCACACATACTATTATGAGTAGCTAATTTTATTATCTAGAATTTTAATGGAACTCTTTGTTGGATGAATTCCTTATATGTTTTAATAAATTTGAGCCTTTTAAGTTCTCTACTTATTCAATTACGTGCGTATTTTAGTTAATTTAAGGGCTCTCGATTGACTGTGCCTATTTATTATGTGTTGCTTGAGAAAGAATGCATATTTATATAGTTGTTGAATAACGTCACTCTGTGGTATATGAGAAATAAATACAATAGATTTCAAAGCAGGATTAGAGGTAAATTAAAACTTTGACGTGGTCAGAGTGAGTGATGAAAAAATCACTAGGTAGAGTAGTTCGAGAGACTACATTTAGTAAATTATTGTGATTTTTCGAGAGAGAATTACGGTAAGCAAAGTGCTCACTATAGTAGATAATAAACAGGCGAAATTATAGGTAATGAAGCAAGAAGGATTCCGATAATTTAAAAAATTATAACTCTAGGCTTTCTCAGTCTTGTCTACAACTCTTTGCTTAATTAGATGATAATTTATTGCATTTTTATTATTTGCAGTTAGTAGTCTAAACAATCAAAAGTCACCATTTGAATATTTCAGAAAGTTGACTTGCTTGAATTCTTGTGATAGATAAAGTTGTTATTGATAAGTTAATTTCCTGTGAGGTTCGACTTCGTATTCTAAAACCGAATTATATTTGCAATTACCACGAATCCTTTTGTTAGGCATAATTGGGCAGATCAATATTGTTATAAATTTCACTAAAAGCATTTCAACTTATATAATTTTCGAACTCTAGGATATTGTTATGAGTTTTAACTTGAACAATTTGAACTCCAAGAAAATTTCATGAAGTACGAGTATTTACGTTTTAATTTCTTTGTGGCATTTTAAATTGTGACTATTTTTCAACTATTTGGTGAACGCTTTCTATATTCTGAACATCACCTTGAAAGTGGTTATTGCTACTTCTTTCGTTGTAATTTACGTGACATGATTCAGAGTTCAAGGGTCAAACTATCTAATGTTCAGTGCGAACATAAAATCTTCAAGTTTTTAAAATAAGATTTACATTATTTAAAACTTATATAAAAGTATGTAAGTTGCAACAACTAACAATTTAAAATATTTAAACAATATATATGAAAAATTACGGTTAAAGAAAAACTCTTTTGACTATCTAAATAGTTATTGTGTCACATAAAGTAGAAGATGGAGTATCATGTGTTTACTCATAAATTGTATAAGATAAATACTTTAAACATTCGTCCAGAGGTTGAAAGTAGCAGAAAATAGGATGCTGAGGTGGTTGCGTGGACATATCAGGAGAGATAGATTAGTAATAAAGATATTCGGGACAAGGTAGGAGTGACCTCCGTGGTGGACAAGTCGGGAGAAGCAAGGCTGAGATACGGACATGTGAAGAGGAGATGCATAGATGCCCCAGTGAGAAGATGTGAGAGGTTGACTATAGTGAATCTGACAAGAGGTAGAGGTAGGCCAAAAAAGCGTTGAGAGATCTGATTACACAGGACATGGCGCTGCTTCAGTTTTCAGAGGACATGACGCTTGATAGGAGGATATGCAGGTCGAAAATTAGGGCAGAAGGTTAATAGGTAGTCGAACGTGTCTTTTGACATACCGATAGTATTAGTATATTCTCGTATTTTCTTATCCCTAAGTTTTTTATCACTACCTTTTGTTCTTTCGTCTTTGGTTATCTTGCCATCTTACCTTGTTGTTGTTATTGTTTGTATTACTGTTTCTTTTTGCATCTTTCATTGGGCCGATGGTCTATTGAAAATAGTCTTTCTGCTTTCACAAGGTAGCGAGTCTGCGTATACATTACCCTTTCCAAACTTTACTTGTGAGATTTCACTGAATTTGATGTTATTATAAATAATTTAAGCAATTTAAGCCATCTGGACCTCTAGAATAATAACTCGGAGAAAAAAAATTAAAAGAAGTCTATAACAGAAAAACGAAAATGGCCTAGATTAGGAATTGCCTTATTGAGTCCATAGTAAGCCACAAAGGGCGGAATTAGGCTTGCATCTTAATCCTAATGTATGAATTAGATCGAAAGCTTGAACCAAAGTTAACCAGTATGTGAGTAGAGTACACTTATTTTTGTGTTTCGCGTATTCAAGAGTGAATAAGCATTGTTCTATTGAGTGACAGATCTGTAAATATGAATTCGTATAGTACTATTGAACTGTCCTTTTTAAGAACTGAATGTAGTATTTTTAAAATAGAGATCTCTAAATGAACTAAGTGGACCACAGTGAAAGCAGAAGCAACCAATGTGGACCAAAGGTTCAAATTACCTAATTCATAAAGGACCAAAGTTAAAAGACCCCCAAAAAAAGGAAAACGGCGTCGTTAGTTGTGTCAGCAGAAAAGGCAAAGAACAGAACTCACTCGTTAGTTGTATACAATACCCTGAGCTGAGAAGACTCAGAAAACTTAGAAGAACATTTGGAGAAGATGGTGAAAGTGGCAACGTTCTTTGCAATGTCTTTAGGTGCCTTCGCTTTCTGGCAAACCATGGACAAAATCCATGTATGGATCGCTCTCCATCAGGATGAGAAGGTAATTTCCAAAACCCTAATTTTGTGTTTGTGCTTCCTTTGATGAAATGAACCTCCCGAATCCTATTTGGGTTCTTTTCCTTCTGTGAGGAAATGAACTCAGAATTATATATGGTCTTTTTGGATTTTGGGCTTTCTCGATCTGGATCGTAATTGGTTTCTTGAACTCATAAATTAAGGATGCTGGTATTGTTGCTCTGAGATTTGTAAAGGTGCAGATTTTTCTGACATTCAGATGTATGGTATTTTGAGAGGAATTCATTAAATTATTGTTGGTGTTTTCGGAGAGGATACTCAGTCTAGATGGTTATCCTTTTCCTTCTAGGGGAACTTAGATAAAAACCTCAGGAATTTGGAGAATTAGTATATCAGAATGTTAAGCTGTTATCTTCTGCAAGCTATTGTAACATTAAACTTATGAGTCATTCCATGAATCTATGCGCAGAGTGATACAACAAGACTTAGCAATGCTACAGGAGTAACAATGGACCAGTTTGGAAGTGATTGATGCCTAGTAGATCTACAGCATGGGTCATATTCTTGCTAAGATGATTGATGAAAATTTTTAGGGAGAAGAAGAATGATCTACACATGGAATTCATTGACCTAGAAGTGTGCGAAAGCTGGCTTAAACACCACTATTATTTAAAGTGCTTTGGTGGGTGCTGGAGAAGAAAATAATTCATATTTAATATATAAATGTTGTAAAGGATACATTCTGTCACACGTGTGAGCACTGTGGTAGGAGGGATAAAAGAATTTCTCATAACCCATGGTTTACACTAGGGATCTGCATTGGTTACATACTGAGGTTTACTTTATTATGGATGAGCTAACTAGTAGTGTGTTGGTGTATGTTGTTTGATGACGATGTTGTGTTAATTGACACAACTAGTGAGCTTGTTAACCAAAAGTTTTAACTGTGGGGAAACAGTTCAAGTTTGATGACGATGTTGTTTTAATCTGCAGAGAAAAGGTTTCAAGTTAAGTAGAAGTAAGAAGTAAGATAGGATATATGTACCGCAAGTTTTGGCCAATATTAGACGAGTGAAATCGAGATGAGATTAAATGGGATTGATGTGCCTAAACACGAATAATTCATACATCTAGGCTCAATGTTCCACGAGAATTATATGATAGATATGATGTAATACATAGAATTAAGATAGGATGGTTGAAATAGAAAAGTGCAATCGGAGTATTTTGCTATAAGAAACCTATGGAGGTGAAAGGCTAGTGCTATAAAATGGATATAGCGCCAGCAATGTTTTTTATGGTAGTAGTCCTCTAAGATCCAACATATCCACAAAATACAAATATTAAGATGGGTGTGTTATCATACAAGATTAGAAATAATTACATTCAACAGGAGGTTCAAGTAGCACAGATAGAAGATAAAATGCGTGGAGGTCATTTGAGACCTTCGGAGGCACCGGTCTATAGCTATGAGACCATGATGGAAAGAAATTGTCTAGAAGGACCTACATCTCGTAGCATCCATGCAAATTTATAAAAGATACAACACAGTGGAAGAAAAAGATCCATATAAGTGATACCAACTAGATGAATGTAAGGCTTATTCTTAGTGGTGCGCTCACATTAGTCCAATATTTGCTTGGTTCATCTTAATCTTGTTGGAGGATTTGTGTGTCAATAAAAAATGTAGAAAAAACATATGTTATTTGTGAACCTTATTTATTACATATTGGAGTATGACAAGTCTAAATAGAGCGACACGGATAGTGATGATTCATATAGCCGATCCCAGCTACCTCGGATTAAGCTTAGTAGTTGTTTTTGTTGTTGTATCATAATAACCATGAATGACTCTTTAAATGCTTGTCTTCCTATAATTCTTCTTATTGGTTTCTTGAACTTATCAATTTTACAGATTTTAAGGATTCATGCTGTATTGTATGTCTGGATTTTTGGGAAGTGTAGACTTTCTAACGTTCAGATTGTGGGTTCCTTGACCGAATTTTTTTTAACTTTTACCTTATAAAAAAAAAACTTTTGTTTTAATATTGAAATCAAATGCTAGAATGCCTTGAAGCGCACCTGCTGTACTGAATTGTCGAAGAAGACTTGGCAATTTGTTTCTTACCTGTATGTTCTTAGTTTCTTTTTTTTTTTTTTTTTGGATTGGGGGGGGGTTATTTATAATCTAGATGCTTGGAAGAATTAGTATACTTACATTCCAGTATTAAATATCTCCGCCTTCCCATTCCTTTATCAAAGTCTAGTACTTATGCCTGCAGGTTGGATGTTTTGCCTTTCTTCTCGAGGACCTCCTTAGTGAAAGCCTTGAAATATTATGAGTAAGGAGTACATAACAAGTAATAGGCAGCCCATCCAAGTGTTATGGCCTCTCTTGCATCAGCTACTGATATTGAAACACTACCAACCTGCACATTTTTTTACTTGAAAACTAGTCACTTTTCCACTTGCATGATCAAAATACTTGCAGGATGTCCCAACAAAAATCTTGTATGCAATATCCAAATATCCGCTCTGTTGGCCTTTTTGTTTAAAGGAGTATCATGCTTACAGGCTCTCAGTAGAAGACCCATCTCTGTAGGCCAACCTTCATTTTGTTGGGGTCCGACGTGAAGCCAAGACTGTCAATTGTCACCTTTGTATGGTCGTCGGGAGAGATATTTATCCAAAAGAAAAAGGTCATTGGCGTAACTACTGCCGACACCGCCAGTGAGCAATTGAAAATGCTAGTCTGCAGTCCTCATGCCAGTAAGTGCATGCCAAGAAAATAGGCTTTGATCCTTCTCACTCCTAGTCTATCACTGTGGAAAATCCACTTGAACATGGATTAAAGTGTATATAGATTTTGTCCGGCAGATACCAGTTTTGGTGTGAAGTGTCAACTATGTAGGGCTTATAGAACTGACATTATCGGTTTTGCTGCTAGCCGAAGTGTTATCTGTGTGATATATGCTCAAGTGAATGGTTCTTGGGGAGTCTTGCTTTGACCGCTATGATAAGGGTCCTTTTACTACAACGGTTAGAGACTAGTCAAATGCCATATGCCCACTAGCCACATAAAGTCTCACTCATGTACTACATAATTGTCTACTTTTACCAAGTTGTATGCCTTTCTTTGCTTCTTTGTTTTTCTTTATCTTTGTTTAAAATGTTGATGACTATATGAGTTTGGCTCACTGCAGCAAGAGAGAATGGAGAAGGAAGAGGAGATCAGAAGAATGAGAGCACAGCTAATCAGAGAAAACAAAGAGCGGGAGTCTCTTGCCTAAGCCGCCAAGAATTGCACTGCATTCAAATCAACAATTTATTTTTGCTGTCGTTTTGAATCTTTCTGGACTTCTGGTTCTATACTGAATTTCCAAAAAAATCATGGAACAATGGTCATGAATGTCGTCAATGTACTCAAAGCTTGGACCTGTCTAGCAGTCTGCCGTTCATAGCAGGATTATGCTTGCATTATTAAACCTGTAGCTACTTTTAATCTGACAATAAATACCAAATTTTTTGGTTTAGTTGGAGTAAATTACGGCGAATTGCTATTTATTGGTTACTCTTGCATAAGAAGTGCATCTCATACACTTTGCTTTCACGCCCTCAATTCTTTGATGTTAAACATGGGATAGTTGCATCTTTGTGCCGCTCAAGGCTGTTAGTTTGTGCAGTTCGTGTGTTTGGTACAGTTTGATGATTTTGACAAAAGGAACTGCTAATCTTGGTTTTGCTCACAGTGAAGGATAGTAGTATGAAAAAACATTTGAACATTGACGGTTACATTCAGTAACGCTTCTTAGCTTTTTCTTCTTTTCCTTTATCGTGCTTGCTTTGTTTGTCCAAGACAAACTATAAAGATGTGTCCTTGCTTGGCTGTAATTATTCTCCTTTGACGCATGTCTAATTAAATTAGCATCTCTTGTTGTTCTTTCTCAACCATTTTGTTGCCTGAAATCCTTTTGATTAATATTGAAGATTTTGACAGAATTTTGAATATTTGATTCTGTCAAAATGAATGTCTTTCCTTCCTCGCCTCACTTGATTATTTAAGAAAGTTGAATGAGTGAGAGTTCTGGGCTTTAAGTTCCAAGTATAGTTGCTGGTGTTAGCTTATGGAAACATAGGTTGTCTCTGCTTGGTAAGTACAGTGACTCTGCACTTGTTTTAGGTGAAAGATTTGATTATGAATCTACAAGAGTTCAATTTTCCTGTATTTGCTGCAATATGGACTGGTAGTCGTTCCTGAAATCTGCTGATTGCATATAAATAATTACCTGTTCCTTTACTGGCAATTGTAACTATAATTACAAGGTCTTCTTTTGGTATTTCTACAACCAGGCACTTTAATCACTAGTTACCCCCAGCTCTCTCCCCCCTAAAAACAATCCCAATCAAATTACTCCTTATCCAAGTGAGAGAGTTGCATAGCCAGATGCCATGTAAAACATTTACGTGCACTCAGTGTTTACATGGAACTGAGTATTCATATAACCGACTCTAATTAGTTTGTGATGGAGGCATCGTTAATTAAACCGTGATCTTACACTTAATCGAAGGAAAATTCGATCTTTAAACAAATGACACGTCTTGGCATTTTGAAAATCTCATGGGGCATCCTTAATATAGCAGAAAGTAGGAAAAAGGATTCTTTGCATCATTCAGGCTTGCAAGAAATCGTGTCCAGCAGCCATCCAAATATATGCCAGTCGTCATTCTCTGCAAAACAAACTTAGCAAATATAACGTGGTGACATTATTAGATAAATCACAGCCTGATATCTATGCAAGTCTCACTTTTTAGAAAAAGTAAAGGAACTTTTCCCCTTATTATCTGTTAAAGACTAACGAATTTCTAACTGATGCAAAAATGTTAAAGGAACTTTTCCCCTTATTATCTGTTAAAGACTAACGAATTTCTAACTGATGCAAAAATGTTATCTAGGCTTACTCTATATAAAGAGCATATTAACATATGTTATTCTCAGATCATAGTTCTAATAATCTTTTTACCCTTATATTGATTTTTCAAATTTCCCTTTCTCAGTTTTGATAAAAAAGATGGAGTTAGGGAAGATTTTCTTAATTTCTCTTTTGTTGGCTATGGCATTTGGGTTAGTTCAGAGCTTAGAGTTCTCCGAAAAAGACACAGCATCTGAAGAGAGCTTATGGCATTTGTACCAGAGATGGAGGAGCCATCACACTGTTTCTCGAGACCTAAGCGAGAAACAAAAACGTTTCAATGTATTCAAGGCGAATGTGATGCACGTTCACAGGGTGAACAAGATGGACAGGCCTTATAAGTTGAAACTCAACGAGTTTGCTGATATGACCAATCATGAATTCAGAAATTTTTACAGCTCTAAGGTAAAACACTTTAGAATGCTCCATGGTAGCCAGCCTACTACCGGATTTATGCACGACAAGGCTGATAACCTGCCACCATCCGTCGATTGGAGAAAGCAAGGCGCTGTCACTGGTGTAAAGAATCAAGGCAAATGCGGTAAGTTGTTGAACTGTGTAATCATCTCATCTCATCTAAAGAGCTTAAGCTGTTAAAGAGAAGACTTTTTTAACAACTACTACTTAATATAATAGTATCATGTCTCAACCTTTTGTTTTACTACATGCTAATTTATCCCCTCATATATTTGCAGGTAGTTGTTGGGCATTTTCTGCAGTTGTTGGGGTTGAGGGAATAAACAAAATCAAGACTGGCCAATTAATTTCCCTTTCTGAACAAGAGCTTGTTGATTGTGAAAAGGATAATGAAGGATGCAATGGAGGACTAATGGAAAATGCCTATGAATTCATCAAGAAAAATGGAGGAATAACAACTGAGGGGATCTATCCTTACAGAGCAAGAGACAGTCGCTGTGATTCTTCAAAGGTAGAGTCTGCATTTAAACAACATACTTGATATATATGTTAACAGCCAGTTTCCTACAACTGTTTCTTTAACACCTTTTCGATTTCATCTAGATGAATTCCCCGGTGGTTAATATCGATGGACACGAAATGGTACCTACAAACGACGAGGATGCTTTGATGAAAGCTGTTGCCAACCAACCAGTATCTGTTGCTATTGATGCTAGTGGTTCCGATCTGCAGTTTTACTCTGAGGTAAAAAAAAAATTAACTTCTCAATTGAAACACAGACTGCTAACAAAACCAATCAGGATGAGATTACCACATAGTCATGTTAACAGAGGCAGAACAAAATTTTGATATGACAGGTTCAACTTGAACTTCTTACCTTCGAGTTCATTGTATTTTTAAAATTATGTGTGCAAAATTTAATATATGTTGAAGTTTTACTCATTTTCCAAATGCATTTATGCTCGTGTTGAAAATACTACGTTCAATTGAACCCAGTAAATAAAGGCTACATCGTCACGTGCCACAGCCCGAGCATTTTCTAAACATGACACATAAACCAGATTCTTTGATGAAATACTAATGTCAAATATAACCACATTTTGTAATATGCGACCAAACATTTTCCAGACATACCATATAAATCAATCAACTATGCCTCAACCCAACAAGTCGGGCTATGTTATACATTCTGCTCTCCTTCGAGTCCATCTGATGATATACCATATCAAATTTAAGCAGAACTTATAACATGTGAAAATGCAGGGAGTGTTCAATGGAAATTGTGGCACAGAACTAGACCATGGTGTAGCAGTTGTGGGCTATGGAGCAACTCATGATGGAACGAAGTATTGGATAGTGAAGAACTCATGGGGGACTGGATGGGGAGAAGAAGGTTATTTTAGGATGGAACGAGGCATCGACGTTGAAGAAGGACTCTGTGGCATAGCCATGGAAGCTTCATATCCAGTCAAGTTATCCGCGGACAATCCAAAACCAGCTCCCTCTAAGGATGAACTCTAGATATTGGTTCATGTATCTCTGCTTTAGAATATAGCATGCTAAAGTATTTAGAAAGAACATTAGGAGACAAAAAAAAGCAAGACATATATGTAATCTATCAGTTCTTTTGTATTGGATTGCATGAATAAAATGTTTCCTTCCATGGGGTTGCAATTTGTAAGTTTTGGCCTTTCACTTTACTTTCAACTCCATTTTGGTAACAGAAGCACGACAAAGGTTGGCTTGGGAAATTTTGGTAGTGCAATTGGTTGATTATCTTAGCTTTTACCTTGTTAGTGAGAGTTTAGTTCCTTACCCTCCCCATTTTTCCTTCCCCTCCCCTTACGTATGACATTTAGAGAAATCTAAAAAAAAATTGGCTTGTGGAAGGGCCAATTCTAGCCCATCTATTTAGTAACCCAAACCTGAAAATGATACTATACGGGTTAAACAAAGCAGCGGAATATAGAATAACAATAATTGAATGCAAAACTAAAGATAGATTTCGATTAAAGTAATGAAAATAAGTTTGAATAATCAAAACATAGAAGAAAATTTAGAATCCAAATTGAACGTTTAAGCAACAACCAAAGCTATTCCAATTGTCCTCTCAAGAACGATGAAATAGAAACTCTAGATATAAAAAAGGAGAAGGAAATTACTCTCAAGAACTCAACTTTTTTTTAAAAACAGGCTACCCAAAGTCGAACTCGAACCAAGAGGTTCCAAATCTCTCTGAAGAGTTCTTTTATGTCAATAGGCTAATTGACTAATGAAATAACGGCTATTATTAGTTACCAGAAAAAACACAACTATTATAAATACTCAATGCGTAAAATAGGAAAAGTTCCAATGCTAATTTTCCTAAATAACTCGTTAGCGCACGCTTCGCGCGCCTAAAAGCCTGGATCGCGCAAGCACTCTAGTGGCTTTGCCCCTCGTGCACGTTGCGTACACTCAAGTGCGCTTTCTGACTGCTTGGCGCAGCTGCTCAACATTCTTCCCTGCTTGTTCTTCGCAATTCCCAAACATCTAAACGTGTTATTATTTTCACTAATCTAACACCTTGTAGTCAATTATTGAAGATCATGCAACTCCTTAGTATGCATTTCTTGGATGTTCTTGGACTTGGAACGAGTCAATAGTCCACTTGATAATTCGGGGTCATCCTCACTATTCTCCGCTTTGCCCCAGCTATCCAGGATTATATCAGAAAGTGAAGTTTGGGCAAGCATAACGAAAGCTTAAATTTAAATCCTACAGCACAATTAAATAGTTAACCAACAGGGAGGTTTTTGAGAAATTGTTACAATTCAAAATCCTACCTAGTCATGATGGCACCTTACCCAACATGCTAGGTAAGCCAGAAAATAAATAACATAACTCGAATGAAAGATCATCAATAATCAATAAATAAAATGGTGGAAAATCTATACAACTATCCCAAAGATTGGTAGTACAAGTCATGAGCCACTAAAATTTAAATTTACAATGTTGATACAAAGAAAATACAACATATGTTTGAATATACATAAAAAGAAGTTCAAATCCTAAACTACCATGAACAAGGTGGTAGCTTGCAGCTGGAGTTCGAGTACATCCTCATTGCTAGCCTCCAAGATCCACATCAGCTCAGCTCTGAAATCTGCACGCTAGGTGCAAAAGTATAGTATGAGTACAACTGACTCCATGTACTCAGTAAGTATCTTGACTAACCTCACTGAAGTAGTGACGAGGTTTTTAAGTCAAAAGACAACTCACTAATATAATATGTGCAATTCGTAAGCAATAGAAATAACAAGAGAAAAGACAAGTAACATTGAAAGAGTCAAATAAGAGAAATAACGAGCATGAACCAACCCTTTCTCAATAAACGTGCACAAGATATCAAATCAAATGGTACGACAACACCCTTTGTGCATTTATCTCATCCTCACCAAGCATAAGTATAACTACACCAAAGAAGGTAGAAGGCGTATAGCTAATAATAACAATAAGATGGAAGGCATCGATATAACAATAGTAAATAAGGTAGAAGGCATGTAGATAATAGTAACAAATAAGGTAGAAGTCATGTAGATGATAGTAGTAAACCAGATAGAAGGAATATAGGAATATATGTAACAACAATAAATAAGGTAGAAGGCATGTAGTTAACGACAACCAAACAAGATAGAAGGCATACATGTAACTCTAACAAACAAGAAAAAGGCAAAGGTGTAACAATAATTCAGCATGGTAGAAGGCATATATGTGTGTGTGAGGAAAGGATGAACATAAGATAATGCATTTCTCTCGTCCTCGCCCGCGAAGAACCACCATTCATGCCATGAACTCTCATCCTCACTTGCATGGAAACACTCTTCGTGCCATTAACATATCGCTCTTCTTCACGGAAAACATCCTTCATGCAATAATAATAATGTTAGAAACCACAAAAATACTTTTCGTGTATAAATCACTCTCTCACAAGCATGAAAATACCCTTCGTGCAATTAACTCTTCATCACCAAGCATATATATAAAGCAATACCAAGCAAGGTAGGAAGCATAAAGAACATTAAGAAGAATTAGAATAATACTCCACGTGAGAGATAATCATAACTTTTGCACCAATAGGCGAGCCAACATTTCGAAAACTATAATGTTCAAATATCTCAACAAAACTTAAACATGACCTTTAGCATGAATATGGGAACTCAAATATCACAAGAATAATGGATATAGATAGGTGTTCATGATATAAAGTATGTTTTCAACTAAATCGAGTATATTAACAATCTTAAGAATATTCCCTCAAGTTTAATGAAGATATCATAACTAAAATACAATCTCTAGGATGGATAATTATACTCATACATTCAGTGAAACAAATGAAACCTAAGTCGAGAAGTTCACAAAGTTCAACAAGGCACGTAGAAGCATATAATCAATCCCGAGCATGGATAACCCTAACACATACATATACGCTTGCCACCTCGCATATGCTTCACCCTCGCATGTAGTAAAAATATCATTTATTAGGAAAAACAAAGCTAGGCAAAACACTTACCTAATCAGACTAGTCTTCAACCTCAAATCGTATCAAAATCTCATTTTAGCCTCCAATCATGCAAATCCAAGAAAAACATCATCCAAGGAAGTCAATCAATACTATAGGAAGCGATCCCAATTCATAAAGTTTCGATCTTTGATGAATTCTCAAAAAGTAAACAAAAGTCAACCCGAGTTCACGTGCCCAAAATCTAAAACCAATACCAAATTCGAATGATCCATAACCTGCCGAGTCCAAATATATAGTTAATTTCAAAAAAGAGTCCAAATCAGTACTCAAATCTCCAAATACGCCCATCTAAGTTACAAAAACCCCAAATTTTATCTCAAAAATTTAAATTTTAGGTATAAAAATTTATGGGGAATCAAGATATATAACCGAATCCAAGTGAAAATTATTTACCTTCAATATAGTAGTGAAATCCCTCTTTAAAATCTCCTCATCTCGAAGTCTAGGAAAAGAAATATGAAAGAATGAGAAAAATCCCAAAAATAAGCACTTACATACACTGCCTTGTGATACCCATTGCAATCGCGATAGGCCACTCGCGATCGCGAAAGCTAAATGCAACCCCTAGCTCCAACTCCTCTTTGCAACGCGACACCTGCCGTGCGAACACGAAGACCAACACTGCCCAACCTATGCGAATATGAGAATCCCTCCATGAACGCGAAGGCCAAACCTTCCGCCTGACTCCACTTCTGCACGAACGCGTACCACCACATACGAATGCGAAGAACTTGCCCACAATTGTACTTGAATGCTACCCCTTTTCGCGAACGCGAGTAACAAGTCCCTCAGCCATTAATTACCTTACGCGATTGCGAGACTTGTTCCGCGATCGCGATGAAAAACTAACACCAGCAAAATCTGCAGCTCCAAACTTCACCAAAACGGAAATGGGCCAAAAATACCCCTATACTATGCGAAAATGATCATTTATACCGTTTGTTATACTATTCGTCCACCATTATCCCTGACGCTATAGAATTGGATCAATTATACCCCTCCTCCGTTAGGACCCTCCACCATGGACAATGCCATCCTACGTAGTCTGATATTTTGATAAGGTGAATGCGATGTGACATGCCACTTCGCTGTCTTAACCCTATTTTATCCCATCTCCCATTTCTTCCTCCAACACCACCTCCTCGTTCACCTAATCACTACCACCACCACAATCTTTATCAACCGCCACCTCCTCTGTAAACCCACAATCATCATCACCATATTAAAATTAATTGGCGTGGACATTTTGACAAACAGTTGAGAGTCACTTCCAAAATTTCAAAGAAATAAAAATGGTGAAGTCCTATGAGCATCACCATAATCCACTACATCAGTTTTACATTACCAATCTATCACCGAAATGTACTGCCTAACTCACGACTACATCAACAATTCCATTCTAACACATTCATTTATGGAATAATATAAATAATTGTAGCATAATCCCTTCCAAAGTAAAATTCATTCATGAATGGATAAAATAACTTAATTTTATCTCTGTTAAACTTAGATAGATGCCAATACTAGAACAGGAGAAAATCAAATGCCTACAATCAGTTGGAATCGCGTGGATTGTTTTTTGTACAGATAGCAACGAAGAAGATGGGGCAACGAAAATAGGGAAGCTGTTGATATGAGAACCAAAGTTCATACCCACAACTCACACATAGTTTAACAGCTGAGACAATATCACATTATTTATTGCAAAATTTGGGTCAAAGTTTGAGTTCAAAAAATTAATTATGAGTATTAATATCTGTAAGATTTAGTAAATAAGAATTGAGTTGCGGAGATGACAAGGAAAAAAAGAAGGGAAAAGGACCAAATATACACCTTTACTTTAGTATATTGTTCATATCTACCCTTTGTCATACTATGTGGTCATATTTACCCTTATCGTTAGCCAAATTTTTTAAAAATACCCTTCACGTAACGGAAAGCCACCATATTAATAAAATAATCATTTTAAAAAAAAATTCATTAATCCAAACCTGTTAAACCCATCATTTGAAAATACGGAACCTAGATTTCTGAGACGTCTTTAACACATTTTATTCATTTAGAGAAAGACCGGGAATGATGGTGGAAGTAGGATTACTAAAAACTTATATTTTTGGTTATTAGTTGTTCATGGCGGCATTAGGATGTCATGTTATCACTTTCAGTTTTTTTTTTTTTTTTTTGTGGTTATAATATGACATCCCTTTGTCTAATGTAATCCATACTTGACAGTTGATTTGTATGTTGGTAACAACTATTATATACTTTAATAATACATGTGTTTGGTTAATACATTAAGTTAGTGTACTTAGGTTGTTAAGTTACTTTCCAACTTGTTGGTGTACTTTCTTTCATTCTTGATGAATTCCTCGGACTGTAGCTTGATATAAATTGAATCTCCTCTAATTATTTTTAAATTTTTATTCATTATAAGTTCAGTTGTTACTAAGAATTATGAATATCTCATCTTATATCTTGGAATCTAACTTTGGTTCTTAAGGGGTGATTTGAAAATAATTACTTGTTGCCTAAATGCTTAAAGCAAAATAAGAAAATCATGGTGCGTGAATACTCATCAACAAAGGCTCACTGTTGGAGGAAGAAATACTTTGATAGCTATCTTAAGACTTTAGAATTGCCAACCTAATAAGATGTTATAAATATTCAAGTCATGGTGGAAAGAAAATGATGAATACTCGGTACAATCCGACATGGTAAAAAAAAACAAAGAGAGAAGCTAGAAGAAAAAAATAAAAATTAGAAAAAGGTAGAATATAATAAACACACAATAAAGATATTAAAAGAATTGTGACTCAATGTATAAATGAATATATGGTTATCGGTATTTTTATATCTTTCACTTCTTGAATTCAACAAGTGACTACGAAGGAGATGACTAATATGTGAGGAAGAAGTGCAGTAAATAAAAGGGGTTTAACGGGTTATTAATGGATTTTAAAAAAATAGGTATTTTTTCATTTTGGTGGCTTTCTGTTAGGTGGAGGGTATTTTTAAAAAGTTTGCCTAACGGTAAGGATAGATGTGTCTCGATAGTATAACAAATGGTACGTGTGAACAATATACTAAAGTAGAGAAAAGAAGAGATCTATTTATAGTAAAGAGATACCGCAGATCTGATTTCGGAGGGTTAATTTTTCTGTTTTTATAACCCGACCCCATTTGGATACGATCATAGAACCCTGACACAACTGCTCAAACTGCTCGCGCCATGTATCCCAAAGGCTCCGGGGAACAAAATCTCAATTAAATCTCAAAAAATTGAGCCCATGTGAGTGAAGCTGCCTCGGTTGGGCTAGCCTCCTCCCAATCCCACCAAGACTAGTACGCTAGTCCCGATAGCTAGAAAGAAGTGAAAGAACCCCCGCTCGTCTTCACTATACCCATGTTATGGAGAATACAGTGGCACTTTTCCAGAAAGCCTTGTGCGTCCTTTGTAGCTAGGCCACTGAAAGAAGGAGGATGGTATTTTTTGTACCACTCGAGCCTGAGCTACTCCTCCTTAGAAGTTGATGCCCTAACCTCGGCCTGAACTGGGACAACCAGCTGCACTTGTATAACCTATGGGACCTGTTCAACATGGAATCACTGCTCTGGGGTACGGGCCGCTGGAGTTTGCGCTCCTACCCTAGCCTGAGATGTTGCCGTTGCAAGTGGAATCAACCCCGCCTGAGCTAGATTACCAAATATGCTCAAGAATTGGGCGAGCGTCTCTTGAAGTGCAGGGGTAGCAACAAGCGCCACAAGTGCCTACCTCCCAACTGAAGCTACCGGTGGCTCCTCTGTCGTAGCTCGTGCAGCTACTCTGGCTACACTACATGCCCCTCCTTGTCCACTCTCGGACCCTGACCGCGGCCCCAGCCCCGGCCTCTCGCGGCTCTATCAGGGGGCACAATATCTGATCGTCGGATCCAGCGGTGGATATCCTCACCCTCTATGAGAATAGAAAGACATAGATTTATAAATCTCAAATAGGAATAAGAGAATAAGAATAAAAATATGGTTAAAATAAAAAAGAAAAGAAAGGAATGATGGAGAAAGAAAAGTAAAGGTTAAATTAATAAGGGATAACTTAGGTAATATAATTTTATGGTAAGGATATTTTTGTCTTAAAAAAATTAATTTTCTACTTCAGCTTCTTGGAAGAAGCTAAAATTTGTAACTTCTTCGCAAACGTAAAAAAACTGCTTCTATTGCGGCTCAAAAGTACTTCTCTATTTTGGCCAAACACCTCATATTTTTAAATAAGTACTAGTTTTAGTATAAGCGCGTTGCGTGTGTTCTCATTCTAATGAGAATAAACTTTTTAAGAATAACATAAATAATATTCAAATTAGAGATGTATTTGCGAGCTAAAATGAAATTTAGTAATGTTTGATTGATAGGTAAAAAGGTCATTCAACTTTATATGAATACTTAGTGTACGTATGTTGTTTATATATTCATTTCATATTAGTTATTATAGAATTTATTTGTGATAGTTTACCAACACTTGAAAATTTTCAATCCATTTTTCTCATTTTATTAGAGTGCTAAAAGTTGTACGCTTGTCATTATGATGTCCGATAGGTTGTTTTGAGTACTATCTCTTATTTCAGAGTTCCGAGACATTTAGCTCGATCGTATCTTATTAATGGTTCTTATAAATTTATAAGCCAATCATATCTTATTCTACCTATGATTTCTTTCTAAAGAGCTTCATTTACACGAGAACAAATACATATATACGTCATATTCCTAGTCCTATGTGGTAAAACTAAGAGTATACACATTCTTTACTTATATATAAGGAGGCTACTAAGATTTTAATAAGATTGACCAATTAGATGAAGTGAGTCTCTTGAATTAGGCATTTTGTGTAAGTTCTATGATTACAGTATCAATTATCAAAACTCCCAACTTTTCTATAACGACCCGACTGATCGTTAGTACTTTTACTGTTTTATGACTCGCGTGGATGGTTAGTTAGGGATTTGGAAGGGTTCGGGTTGAAATCGGAACACTTGGTTTCTTAATTTGGCTTTAAAGGGCTAAGTTTGACTTTAGTCAATATTTTAAGTAACCGACCTCAGAATCGAGATTTGACGATTCCAATAGGTTCATGTGATGAATGTTCGGATCGGATTTTGGATGACCCGGGTGCGTTTCAGCGCTTAATATTGATAGTTGGCACATTGAAGGTTTTAAAGTTCTTTAAATTTGGTTTAGATTAGATTTTGGTATTATCGAGGTTCGTTTGGGATTCCGAGCTTGGAAATAGTTTCGTATGGTGATTTAAGACCTGCACGCAAAATTTGGTATCATTCCGAGTAGTTTAAGTATGTTTAGGCGCATTCGGAGCAAGTTGGAAGAACTTTAAGTTCATAAGTTGAATTGATTTGGTTTGGGGTGTGATTCTTAGTTTTGGTGTTGTTTTCTGCGTTCCGATGGCTCGAGCAAGTCCGTCTCATGTTTACAAATTTGTTGGTATGTTTGGGCGAGGTCTCGGGGGCCTCGGGTGCAATCCGGGCAATGCACAGATTGAACTTGGACTCAAAAGGGTGCACCAGTTCTGGTGTGCCCACACCTGCGAGCTTTTGGCCGCAGGTGCGAGCCCATAGATACGTGCATTTGGCTTCAGAAGCGGCCTTGGAACATTTGGCCAGGGGTCCGCAGAAGCATAGAGGTATGCGCATAAGCGGCCTCGCTTCTGCGATTGAGAGCCGCAGGTGCGCGAAGGCCGCATTTGCGCTTCGCGTCCGCAGAAGCGGAATCCCGTCTGCAGAAGTGTCCACCACTGGGCCTGGGGAATTTTGCAAAAGTGGACCTAGTTTCGCAGAAGCAGTACCACAGGTGCGGCCCAGGGACCGCAGGTGCGAAATTGCTGGAGGCAGAGTAGTCTATTTAATGCGGGACTTAGGCTATTTTGGCTCACTTTCTTTCATCTCTTTAGCGATTTTGGAGCTCTTGGAGAGGGGTTTTCACCTAACACTTTGAGGTAAGTAATTTCTATATAATGTGAGTTAAATACATAGATTATGGGTAAATTTTAACATCTAAAATTTGTGAAAATCATGAGTTTAGATAAAAAAAACCCAGGTTTTGATTAAAAAAAAATGAGATTTAACCACAAAAATGGTTATGGGATTGAGTGAAAATAATATATTTGAGTTCGTAAGGTTATGAGTAACAAATTTCTTCAAACATTTTCGAAATCCGGGTAAGTGAGTCCGAGGATAAATTTTAAGAATCTTTCAATTGGGGTTGGGTAATCACTCTAATAGTTAGAATATGAACTTTTGAACATGTATTGATTAATTTATATACAATTTGGCTAGTTTTGGATTGTTCAGCACCGAGTTAAAGCTTTAGAGCAAAATTGTGATCGGAAAGTGAGCCTTGAGACGAGGTAAGTCTCTTGTCTAACCTTCTAAGAGGGAATTTACCCTATATGTGATTTAAATTAATATTTGTCTCTAATTATGGGGGGCTACGTATGTACAAGGTGACGAGAGTCCGTGCATAGCTACTAATTATGCTTATGTCCGGGTAGTCATAGGACCCAAATCATGAATTATTTGAAATGTTTGCACCTTACTTGTTAATTAAAGTGCCTAAATTATATTAGAACTTGTTAGAGGAGTTGTGAAAGACCGTTAATGAAATTTCTATTGCATGGTGTATGAGCCTTTAATAACGTTTAAGTCAAATGCTTACAAAGTATCCTCTCTTCTTGTGGAGCGGGCCGAACGCCTCGGCAATAGATATATGCATCTATGATTTGTGCCGCTCGACCCTCGGCAGTGTACACATTATTCTGGATCGGGCCGTACGACCTCGGTATAATCGTGCGTGATAACACTCGAAGTGTAATCATATATTTTATATCCTTCTCTGGCTTGGGAGGCAAAATTATATAAGATGGAAATTTATTTGGAACTTACCATGTGTGAAAGGACTATTTACTTTCTGCTCGTTATTGATTTATTGTTATTATTTACATAACCCGTGCTCATTTAAAATTTTGTATTTCTTTACTATTAGCCCATAGTAAGTGTCGATGTCGACCCCTCGTCAATACTTCTTCGAGGTTAGACTTGATACTTACTAGGTATATGTTGTTTATGTACTCACACTATACTTCTGCACTAACCATACATGATCTGAGGCAGGTGCATCTGGTAGTCCTACCGGCGTGCATCCCCGATATCCCGAGGCCTAGTAGTGAGCTTCTTCCTGAGCCGTTCTGCAGCCCCTAGAATCTCTCTTTTGTATTTGTATTTTGTCTACTTTATTTTGGACAGTAGTTAGAGTTTTGCATATTCTACTAGTTGCTCATATACTTGTGACACCAGGTCTTGACACACACACTAGTATACTTTATGATTTTGGAATACTCGCATCATTATGATTGCCATTCAGTCATCTTCATTTCAGTTATTAAATTTCCCACTCTTTAATTTATTATTAAATTGTATTTAATTACTTGAAAAACTTATTAAAAGAGAAATGACATGGTTTAGTTCACCATTGGCTTGCATAGCAGCGATGTTGGGTACAATCACGGCCTATAAGGAAATTAGGTCGTGATAACATGGTATTAGAGCACTAGGTTCACGTAGGTCTTACAAGTTATGAGCAGGCCTAATAGAGTCTTGCGGATCGGTGCGGAGATGTCTGTACTTATCTTCGAGAGGCTATAGGGTGTTAGGAAAAACTACTCTTTCTTTATCTCTTCTCCTGCACTTGGTGTTGTACTAAGTAATTTTCTCTCATTCTCTCACAGATGGTGAGAACGCGCGCGCAGCGGATGTTCCAGACCATGGAGGAGCTGCTCCCCCTGTTTCTAGAGGCCGAGGGAGGGCTCCAGTTCGTGGTAGAGGACGAGGGCGTCCTAGAGTTACTCCAGTTACACCACTAGTGGATCTAGTAGAGGATCCCATTATTGAGGAGCAGGGTGAGGTGCCTGCAGCCGGACTAGCCCCGGTGGATTTCATGTCTGCACCGGGATTCCAGGAGGTCATGGGCCGTATGCTACGGTTCATGGATTCTATGACTCAAGCTGGCTTGTTTCCAGCAGACCCTGCCACATCTCAGGTGGGAGGGGGAGAACAGACCCCTACCGCTCAGGCTCCAGGGCATGAAGCTGCGGTATATCAGACCCCGGGCACACTACCCGTTGGCGGAGCTCAGCTAGTTGCAGCAGTTATACCTGAGCCCATACCAGCTGCGATCGGCGATCCGCATAGGCTATTGGACAGATGAACCAGGCTACAACCTCCTGTCTTTGGAGGTGAGTGACACAGGACCCCTAGGACTTTATTGACCGATACAGGGACAAACTGCACAACATGAGGAAATTAGAGTCCCATGGGGTGGATTTTACTACTTTCCACCTGGAGGGCAGGGCCCGTAGGTGGTGGCAGTCATATCTTCTCGACAGACCAGTAGGTTTTCCTCCCATGACTTGGGACCAGTTCACACGCCTCTTCTTGGACAGATATATTCCACCCTCTCCAAGGGAAGAGTTGCGATTTCAGTTCGAGCAGCTCCAGCAGGGCCAGCTATCAGTGACTGACTATGAGGTGAGATTCTTTGAGTTGTCTCGCCATGCACTTATAATACTTCCGACCGATACAGAGAGAGTGTAGAGGTTTGTTGCAGGTTTGCACTCTACTAGCCAGGCCACTATGGTTCGAGAGGTTGAGATGAGGACTTTTTATGAGCTAGTTGTAGAGATATCTTGGAGGATCAAGGGTGCATGTCAGTGTGGTCGGGAGCAGGCTATGAGGGGTAAGCGGTTCCAGTATTCTGGAGAGTTTAGTGGTGCCCCGACTGGGGGTAGGGGCCAGTTCGTGAGGGGTCAGTCTAGCAGGCCCACATATCCAGCACTGCCGCCTCCTGGGGGTGCTCCAGTGCGACCTTATTTCAGTGCCATGCCAGAGAGTTCTTACCGCTCGCCAGCTATTCAGGGATCCTCCAGTGGGTATTCAGTCCATCAGGGTCAGACTTCAGGTCAGCAGTCCACCGTACCAAGAGGGTATTTCGAGTGTGGGGACCTTAGTCACGTGCGGAGGTTCTGCCCCAAGCTTCAGGTCAAGGTAGTGCACCAGGGTCAGCAACCTATGATTCTAGCACCACTTGCCCCATCGGCCGTCCAGCCACCCAGAAGCGGAGGGCAGGTGGGTAGGGGCCGTCCTAGAGGTGGAGGCCAGTCGGGTGGAGGCCAGGTAGGTGGCGCTCCAGCTAGGTTCTATGCTTTTCCGGCTAGACCAGATGCAGTGGCCTCAGATGCCGTGATCACATATATTATTTCGGTCTGCGGTAGGGATGCTTTAGTACTATTTGTCCTAGGATCTACATATTCATATGTTTCATCTCTGTTTGCTCATTTCCTGGGTGTTACTCGTGAATCCTTGGGTACTCCTGTTTATGTATCCTCCAGTGGGCGATTTTGTTGTTGTGGATCGGGTCTACTGGTCCTGCATTGTTACATTATGTGGTTATGAGACTAGAGCAGATCTTCTGTTGCTTGATATGACCGACTTTGAGGTCATCCTGGGCATGGACTGGTTATCTCCATATCATGCCATCCTTGATTGCCATGCCAAGACGGTTACCTTGGCGATGCTAGAGTTGCCTAGACTGGAGTAGAAGGGTTCGTCAGTTAGGTGCATCTAGTTGGGTTATTTCTTTTCTGAAGGCTCGACACATGGTCGAGAAGGTTTGTTTGGCTTATCTAGCCTATGTTAAGGATGCTACCACAGAGACTATGGCGATTGATTCAAAACTCATGGTCCGGGAGTTCTCCGATGTGTTTCCTTCTAATCTTCCAGGCATGCCACCAGATCATGATATCGATTTCTGTATTGATTTGGCTCCAGGTACCCAGCCTATATCTATCCCACCGTACCGCATGGCTCCGAAAGAGTTAAAGGAGCAGCTTGAGGAGTTGCTAGAAAAAGGGTTCGTCAGACTGAGTGTATCGCCTTGGGGTGCACCAGTGTTATTTGTGAAGAAGAAAGTTGGGACTATACGTATGTGCATTGATTACCACCAGTTGAACAAAGTTACTATCAAGAACAAGTACCTGTTTCCATGTATTGATGACTTGTTTGACCAGTTTCAGGGTGCTAGGGTGTTCTCAAAAATTGACTTGAGATCGGGGTACCATCAGTTGAAGATTTGGGATTCGGATGTTCCGAAGACTGCTTTTCAGACTAGATATGGCCATTATGAGTTTTTAGTGATATCCTTCGATTTGACTAACGGCCCGATGACGTTTATGGATTTGATGAACAGGGTGTTCAGGCCATATATTGATTCGTTTGTCATTGTCTTCATTGATGATATTTTGATCTGCTCGCGTAGCATGGAGGAGCACGAGCAGCATTTGAGAGTGGTACTTCAGACCTTGCGGGAACAGAAGCTATATGCTAAGTTCTCCAAGTGTGAGTTTTGGCTATATTCTGTAGTATTCTTGGGGCATGCTGTATCAGTCAAGGGTATTAAGGTTGATCCCAAGAAGCTTGAGGCAGTTCAGAGTTGGCCCGACCTACCGCAGCGACTGAGATCAGGAGCTTCTTGGGGTTAGCAAGTTATTATCGCCGGTTTGTGGAGGGCTTCTTATCTATTGCAGCACCTTTGACTAGATTGACCCAGAAGGGTGCTCCGTTCTGATGGTCCGATGATTGTGAGGCTAGCTTTCAGAAGCTCAAGATCGTATTGACTTCAGCACCAGTGTTAGTTTTGCCTTCCGGTTTAGGTATGTATACTGTGTATTGAGACGCTTCATGCGTTGGTTTGGGTTGTGTATTGATACAGGAGGGGTGAGTTATTGCATATGCTTCACGTCAGTTGAAGCCCCATGAGAAAATTTGCCCTGTACATGATTTAGAGTTGGCCGCGATTGTTCATGCTCTTAAGATCTAGAGGCATTATCTTTATGGGTTGTCCTGTGAGGTTTACACTGATCATCATAGCTTGCAGCATTTTTTCAAGCAATTTGAGGCAGCATAGGTGGCTTGAGTTACTAAAAGATTATGATATTACCATCCTTTATCATCCGGGCAAGGCTAATGTAGTTGCGGATGCCTTGAGCAGAAAAGACGGAGAGTATGGGTAGTTTGGCCTTTATTTCAGCAGGGGAGAGGCCATTAGCTTTGGACATTCAGTCCTTGGCTAACAAACTCGTAAGGTTGGATATTTTAGAGCCCAACCGAGTTCTTGCATGCATCGTCGCTCAGTCTTCACTATTCGAGCAGATCAAGGCTCGGCAGTTTGACGATCCTCACTTGTTGGTTCTCAGAGAGACGGTACTACAGAGTGGTGCCAAGGAAGTTACTCTCGGTGATAATGGTGTTCTGTGATTCCAGGGTCGCCTATGTGTTCCTAATGTTGATGTCTTGAGGGAGAAGATCCTAGAGGAGCCACACAATTCTCAGTATTCTATTCATCTAGGTACTACGAAGATGTATCGCGACCTGAGGTAGCATTATTAGTAGCGGCAGATAAAGAAGGACATAGTTGAGTATGTTGCGAGGTGTCTAAACTGTCAGCAGGTTAAGTATGAGCATCAGAGGCCAGGTGGCTTACTCTAGCAGATGACTATACCTGAGTGGAAATGGGAGCGAATTACTATGGACTTCGTAGTTCGATTGTCGTAGACTTTGCGGAAGTTTGATGCAGTTTGGGTCATTGTTGACAGGTTGACCAAGTCGGCACAATTCATTCCGGCTGTGACCGCGTACTCTTCAGAGAGGTTGGCCCAGATTTATATTCGGGAGATTGTTCGGTTGCATGGTGTACCTGTTTCTATTATATCAGATAGAGGCCCTCAGTTTACTTCGCATTTTTGGAGAGCAGTACAGAGTGAGTTGGGGACCCGTGTAGAGCTCAAAACAGCCTTTCATCCGCAGACCGATGGGCTTTCAGAGCGGCCAGTTCAGATCTTGGAAGATATGCTCAGAGCATGTGTGATTGACTTCGGAGGGCAGTGGGATCGATTCTTGCCTTTGGCCGAGTTTGCTTAAAACAACAGTTATCAGTCCAGCATCGAGATGGCTCCATTTGAGGCTTTATATGGTTGGTGATGTCGTTTGCTCGTCGGATGGTTTGAGCCCGACGAGGCTAAGTTATATGGTACTGATTTGGTGAAGGATTCCTTGGAAAAGGTAAAGTTGATTCAGGAGCGACTTCGCACAGTACAGTCCAGACAGAAGAGTTACGCGGACCAGAAGGTGCATGATTTATCATTTATGGTGGGCGAGAAGGTTCTATTGAAGGTCTCGCCGATGAAGGGAATCATGAGGTTCAGGAAGAAGGGCAAGTTGATCCCAAGGTTTATAGGTCCATTTGAACTTGCCTTGCTTCCCAGTCTATCGGGAGTTCATCCGATTTTCCACTTGTCTATGCTCCGGAGGTATCATGCCGACAGGTCGCATTTGTTAGACTTCAGCACGGTTCAGTTAGATGAGAGCCTGGGTTATGAGGAAGAGCCAGTTGCCATTGTTGATAGGCAAGTTTGCCAGTTGAGGTCCTAGAAGATTTCTGCGGTAAATGTTCAGTGGAGGGGCCAACCAGTCGATGAGGTGACTTGGGAGGACGAGGAGGACATACAGAGCAGATATCCACACCTATTCAGCACTTCAGGTATGATTCTAGACCCGTTCGAGGACGAACGTTTATTTAAGAGGTGGAGAATGTAATGACCTGACCGATCATTTTACCTTCTAGATCTCTGTTCCCCTAAATAAGACTCCCCGTATGTGCTTTTACTATTTTATGACTCGCGGGGATGATTAGTTCGAGATTTAGAAGGGTTTGGGTTGAAATCAGAACACTTGGTTCCTTAGTTTAGTTTTAAAGGACTAAGTTTGACTTTGGTCAACATTTTGAGTAAACAACCTCGGAACTGGGATTTGACGATTCTAATAGGTTAGTGTGATGATTTTGGACTTGAGCATATGTTCGGATCAGGTTTTGAATGACCCGGGAGCGTTTCGGCGCTTAATATTGATAGTTGGCACCTTGAAGGGTTTACAGTTCTTTAAATTTGGTTTAGAGTAGGTTTTGGTGTTATCGAGGTCCGTTTGGGATTCCGAGCTTGGGAATAGTTCCGTATGGTGATTTAAGACCTGCACGCAAAATTTGGTGTCATTCAGAGTAAATAAAGTATGTTTCGACGCGTTCGGAGCAAGTTGGAAGAACTTTAAGTTTATAAGTTGAATTGATTTGGTTTGGGGTGTGATTCTTAGTTTTGGTATTGTTTTCCGCATTTCGAGGACTCGAGCAAGTCCGTCTCATGTTTAAGGACTTGTTGGTATGTTTGGGCGAGGTCTCGGGGGCCTCGGGTGCAATCCGGGCGATGCACGGATTGAACTTGGACTCAAAAGGGCTGCTAGTGCACACGTTCTGGTGTTCCCGCACCTACGAACTTTTGGCCGTAGGTGCGAGCCCGTAGATGCGTGCATTTAGCTACAGAAGCGGCCTTGGAACATTTGGCAGGGGTCAACAGAAGCGGCCTTGCTTCTGCGATTGAGAGCCGCAGGTGCGCGAAGGCCGCAAATACGCTTCGCGTCCGCAGAAGCGACTACCACTGGGCCTGGGGAATTCCGCAGACGCGGTACCGAAAGGTGAGGCCCAAGGACCGCAGGTGCGAAATCTCTGGAGGCAGAAGTGTCCATTTAATGCGGGACTTAGGCTATTTTGGCTCACTTTCTTTCATCTCTTGGGCGATTTTGGAGCTCTTGGAGAGGGGTTTTCACCTAGACTCTGAGGTAAGTAATTTCTATAAAATGTGAGTTAAATACATAGATTATGGGTAGATTTTAACATGTAAAATTTGTGAAATTCATGGGTTTAGATGAAAAACCTAGGTTTTGATAAAAATGGGATTTAACCACGAAAATGGTTATGGGATTGAGTGAAAATTATATATTTGAGTTCGTGAGGTTATGGTAACAACTTCCTTCAAATATTTCGGGGCACGTGGACCTGGGGATGAATTTTAGGAATATTTCAATTGGGGTTAGGTAATCACTCTAATAGTTAGAATATGAATTTTTGAACATGTATTGATTAATTTATACAATATTTGGCTAGTTTTGGATTGTTCGGCACCGAGTTGAGGCTTTAGAGAAATATTGTGATCGAAAAGTGAGCCTTGAGACGAGGTAAGTCTCTTGTCTAACCTTGTAAGAGGGAATTTACCCCATATGTGATTTAAATTAATGCTTGTCTCTAATTGTGGGGGGCTACGTACGTATGAGGTGACGAGAGTCCGTGCATAGCTACTAATTATGCTTATGCCCGGGTAGTCGTAGGACCCAAATCATGAATTATTTGAAATGTTTGCACCCTACTTTTTAATTAAAGTGCCTAAATTATATAGAACTTATTAGAGGAATTGTGAAAGACCGTTAATGGAATTTGTATTACATGGCGTATTAGCTTTAATAACGTTTAAGTCAAATGCTTACAAAGTATCCTCTCTTCTTGTGGAGCGGGCCGAACGCCTCGGCAGTAGATAGATGCATCTATGGTTCGTGCCGCTCGACCCTCGGCAGTGTACACATTATTCTGGATCGGACCGTACAACCTCGGCATAATCGTGCGTGATAACACTCGAAGTGTAATCATATATTTGATATCCTTCCCTAGCTTGAGAGGCAAAATTATATAAGATGGAAATTTATTTGGAACTTACCATGTGTGAAAGGATTATTTACTTTCTGCTTGTTATTGAGTTATTGTTATTATTTACATAACCTGTGCTCATTTAAAATTTTGTATTTCTTTACTATTAGCCCATAGTAAGTGTCGATGTCGACCCCTCGTTACTACTTCTTCGAGGTTAGACTTGATACTTACTGGGTACATGTTGTTTATGTACTCACGCTACACTTCTGTACTAACCGTGCAGGATCTGAGGTAGGTGCATCTGGTGGTCCTACCGGCGCGCATCCCCGATATCCCGAAGCTTAGTGGTGAGCTGCTTCCTAGGCCGTTCTGTAGCCCTTAGAGTCTCTCTTTTGTATTTGTATTCTGTCTACTTTATTTCGGACAATAGTTAGAGCTTTGTATATTCTATTAGTTGCTCGTATACTTGTGACACTAGGTCTTGGCACACACACTAGTAGACTTTATGGTTTTGGAATACTCGCATCATTATGATTGCTATTCAGTCGTCTTCATTTTAGCTAGTAAATTTCCCACTCCTTAATTTATTATTAAATTGAATTTAATTACTTGAAAAACTTATTAAAAGTGAAATAACATGGTTTATGTCACGACCCAATTTTCCCTCTTTTGGGTATCGTGATGGCACCTAGTCTTAAGGACTAGGTAAGCGTAACAATAATTAAAATAACAACATTATTTAAATAGAATCTCTTAAAATTCCCAAAACCGGTAGTACAAGTCATAAGCTGTACAGAGTGTTTGCTAGAAAACTTCTAAATACAACCGTCCAGAAATAAGAATAAACAGTGCAAAACGAAAAGGTTGAAGGTGACTCCGAAGCCTGCGAACGCAGCAGCAGGTTTACCTTGAGTCTCCACAGCAACAGTCCACACAGCTAGCTAACGAACAAGTACCTGGATCTAGACAAAAATGTGCAGAAGAGTAGCGTGAGTACACCACAGTGGTGCCCAGTAAGTATCAAGACTAACCTCGATGGAGTAGTAACGAGGAACAGTCAAGACACCCACTGGTCTAATAAACTGAACAGAAAGCAAGCACAACTAAGGTGAAATGTGCAAATCAACACCACGAGGGCCATCTCGCCCACATCGCCATAAGGCCTGAACGGAATTACAACATGCGTGAAGAATAATCATACAACCTCACAGCCCATCACAGCCCATCACAGCATAAGAGAATAGCACATAACATAGGCCAGGGGCACAAATGATATCTATTCCGCCCGGTAACATAACCGTGATATCAACTTCACAAGAGTACCCCAAACCTGATCCGATATAATGTACACATTCTCAATGAGCTTTCGAATAGCCCCCAAACCAAATCCTGATCATTCCCAAATAGGTAAATATCCTCCCAAAAGTCCATAGCAACCTATCGACAATTTATACCATCAATTATCCCATTCTCAACATTCCTTCACAATCTGCAAACAAGAAATAGTCAGCATATGAGGACATCCATCCCCAAAACCTCAGGAATACCAAAATTTCCATACCCGAACTCAACTACGCTACTCGAATGGCTGATACATCACTCACACCCCATCATCTTACTGAAGCATCCATATAGATTTTTAAGTCCGCGTAACAAAAACTGAACCTCAAAAGCCTCAAAAGCCAGTAATCACCATGCCACTAGCCACGCACCCGCAAACCAAAACTCAAGGTTCCTTCCTAAAATGCATGCTCTTTACATATGATATCCAATAATGCCAACATTCTATTAACTTCTGATATTCATCAAGGAGAAAATCATAATGTACAACATATTCCTTATGCCCATAGTAGACAGCCTATTCAAGCCGTGGCCGAAACCATCGAGAACTCTCCGAGACCCGCCCGCACTCAACTATGCCATCAGAACCGCATCTTCCCAACTCAACCGAGTCACACAAACCGTCGAACCCAAGAGTACTGCTATGAATGCCGTTAGAGAATTACCATTCAAAAAAAAGGAACAATTACTTCCATTGCTATGCTGACCCAACACCACAGAGCTGACCCTTCAAATACTGCTCGTCTTTCCTCTGGGGTAACACTTCTCCCTGTCGATACAAAATGATCCCAACCAAAACCCAATGCAGAAAATCCTAGCACGAACCACGCAGCCTAGAAGCTCATAAAGCACCGTATTTCCTCTTAAGCACCCCATAATGCCGCAACCAAGATGCCCACGCTGAATAGACCTCCTGTGAATCTGAAGTTGTTTCTCCGACCCCCCTTGATACTGAAATGTAGATCCATTAATGACGCATAAATACCGTAAGCCCCAACATCATCCCATGCAAGATCTCAAGTCTTAATCATATATAAATTTTGGGGAAACTTCCAATACCATACATATACACATCTCAGGCCAACATTGGTATAACACCTGACTTTGCAATCTGCATGCCGCTAGTGGACTCCCCCACTTGGCGCGAAGCTATAGAAAACAACATCTGATGATCCGTAAAACTAACCTTCACTGCTCGTACAATACCAATTACAAGGTACTCCAAGTCATTTACTAAGCGCACGTCCATTCTCGTGACACTCAAACTCGCTTCCTTCAATGCCTTGAATGATAACATTTACCTTTCACTGAGTAGAAATCCCATACAAACCACATAGTCTCCAATACCACCAACTATCCTCAATCATCATCCACCTCGTGACCCCATCATGATCTCGACGACTAGTCAACCAATTAAACCTTCCCAAGCTTGTACTCATCAATCAGATGCCGGGACCCGCTGCACCTCCATGTGAACAACTGAATTGTACTTCAATACCTCTGTATCTTCAGTCTGGATGACACGTTGAGACAATGTTTAAGCATCCCTAGCCCCTCGTAGCCTATCTGTAGCATCACGAACTGCTGGCGTATAGCTGATACCGAGAGCGCAATACCATACACGAGGGAGTGCAAAGGAACATGTATATGCTTCGAGCTAAATCAATGTCGCACGATAAAGAATGAAAGGAGTGGAATTTCCTAATAGTTTTCGTAGCCTCTCAAAGATAAGTACAGACATCTCCGTACCGATCCGCAAGACTTTACAAAACCTGCTTATGACTCGTAGCACCTATGAAGCTAGAGCTCTGATACCAACTTGTCACGACCCAAAATCCCTCCGAAGGAGTCGTGATGGCACCTAGTCTCTAAAACTAGGTAAGCCTAACATTAACAGAAATAACGATAATATTTAGTAACATCGAACAATTTCAAAATAGAAATCTCTGTACAATTTACTATCCCAAAATCGGTAGTACAAGTCATAAGCCTTTCTAGGAGTAGTTATACATAATGAATACATCACTGTTCTGGAATAAAAGGAAACAATGGAAATAAATACAATTAAAAAGTGACTTCGGAGCCTACGAACGCCCGGCAGGTGTACCTTGAAGTCTCCAACCACACCAAGCATAAGTCTCAAATCCAACTCGATCCGAAGTACCTGGTTCTGCATAAAAAGATGTGTAGAAGTGTAACATGAGTACACTACGGTAGTATCCAGTAAGTATCAAGCCTAACCTCAGTAGAGTAGTGACGAGGCCAGGTCAAGACACCTACCGAACATATAAACCTGAGCAAGATATGACATAAAGCTAACAAGATAGGGATATCGAAGTAATTCCAATAGCAGGAAGAAATCAAATTACAAACAGTAGTGACGATAAAGGGAAAACAGTAGTGACGAGAAATAACCAAGTAATTAAACGACAACATAGTTGGGATACAAATAAGTGTAAATGTGCTCAAGTAGGGAAACAATGTCAACTCGACCAATCAAATCGTTTCTAATACACAATTCCAACAATCCCAATTCTCGTAATCTTATACCATAAATCACAACTTCCAAACCTTTAACACACCTGGAACCTTGTGTCCACTTCTTTCCATCTCACTTTGCACGGCAAAATCCACATGCTATTCGGTACATAATTTCCGTATCAAATACTAATAGAGATGTTCAAGAGATTCCGTTTATATAACATAAAGTAAATTAACAGTTTCTAGGCCAAGTAGGAAATCAACGAGAAAGATGAGTTTATTTTAGAAATCATTTGAATGAAGGAAAATAATATTTTCAAATAAAATACAACATCGAATAAGCTATTGCATTTAATATAGAATTTATTAAATTAAAACATAATAACAATTCCTCTTTTTTTTTAAGTAGAATAACAACCTCAAACAGGTTAAGGAGATTAAGTTGAGAAATCAATTGAGGTAAAATATAACAACTATTAGAAATAGTAAATACTGAAATATACGGTGAGTTCTAACTTATAAGTCACATAAGGTAGCATGATATTAATTCTTTCATTTTAAATCACTATATTACTAACAACTCAGCAGGGCAGGAGGTAATGACTCAATGTAGTAAATTCACTTTGAAAATCAATTCGCCAGGATAATACTATTAGGAAAAGAGCTCAGGAAATGACGGCAAGGCAATAAGTCAATGACGATAACTCAATCCTCAGAACACAGTGAAAACCAGAAGTACAGATTATCAAAGTCTCGTACGAAGGAACTAAAGCCAATACAGTAAAACATGGGATACCAAAATACAAGATATGTTGCGGCGCGCAACCCGATCCCACCATATAATATCAATCTCATAAGTCACCCTTAATCCACCATATCAATTCACCGTTATTTCTCCTATTGCAGCGTGCAACCCGATCCCACCGTACAATATCAATATCATAACAATAAATATAATATGTTGCGGTGCGCAACCCTATCCCACCATATAATATCAATAACATAATTCACCCTTATTTCACCATAACAATCCACCCTTATTTTACCTGTTGCGGCATGCAACTCGATCCCACCATACAATAACAATATCACAATATAAATATCCTCCCTTATTCCACCACCTCCCTTATTTCACCTGTTGCGGCGTGTAACCCGATCACCTGTACAATAATTTAAATCAATGATAACAATTAAATAAATCAATTTACAAGAATTTCTACGACCAAGAGTATGAGTACATGGCAACAAGGGAACCACGTAAAAATCAAAGGAATACAACAACCTATACAAAATAACAGGACATGTAATTAAGAGGTAACAGGACAATAAGGAAGGCAATGACTTCAACCAAGGCATATAAGAGCCAAATAATGAGTAAGAGGTAAATAAATGCTAACCACATCATATAGAGCATGTAAGAGTAGTCTAACAACGAGATACCACATGTTATGACAATTCAATCAAAAGCAAGGAAAGAGACTAGACAATCTAAACCGGTCAATACTATATATAGGTTGTGTACCCACTGGTCACCTTGCGTACACGGCTTTCACATAACAAGATAACACAATTAACTCAATTCCTAAGGGGTGGTTTCCCCCACGCAAAGTTAGACAAGACACTTACCTCAATTCGGCCAACTCAATACTCAATTTAGATTTTCCTTTACCAATTCACCATTGCTCGGCTCAATCTAACCAAAGATGACTTAAATACATTAAACAGTGCAAGAGAAAACAACTTCAATTAACAAAGCTATGATCCTTACACAATTTGCAAAAAGTCAACAAAGGTCAACTCCCCAGGCCCGCATCTCGAAACCCGACAAAATTTACAAAACCCGATCACCCTTCCCGATACGAGTTCAACCATACAAAAATTATCAAGTTCCGATACCAATTCGTCCTTCAAATCATCATTTTACATTTTTAAAAGATTTTCCAATTTTCCCCAAATTTTCCTTTAGATTCTCATGAATTTGATGTTAAATCTAAGATATAATCACAAAATATAATTGAAAATTGATTCAAGGCAGTTATCCAATGATTTTATATGAAAATCTTCTCTCAAAATCGCCTACTCTCGGACCTAGGGTTCAAAATATGGTAAAATGAAGTTAAGTCCCGAAATGGGAGTCTTAATACCAGCCTCAGATGTTCATAATTGCGAACTCCCTTGCCCCAGCCCATCATTGCAAAAGCGAGAATAATCTCGCAAATGCGATAAAAACTTCGCAAATGCAAGAACAGAGACACCAGCACAGCTGAACCTTCTTCCAACACTCTGAAACGCGTACGAAACTCATCTGAACCATCGGGGCTCTATACCAAACATCCACACAAGTCTGAAAATATAACACGAACTAGCTTGCGTGATCGGGACACCAAAATAACCTCTAGAACCACGAATCGGATGACAAAACACATGAAAATCACCATGAACTTCAAGAACTTCTAGAATCGCAACCAAGCGTCCAAACCATGTCAAATCAACTCCAAATGACACCAAATTTTACAGGCAAGTCCCAAATGACATACGGATTTGTTCCAACTCTCGGAATCCCATTCCGACCCCGATATCACCAAAGTCAACTCTTGGTCAAACCTCTCAATCTTCCAAAACTTTAACTTTCCAATATTCGCCAAAATGCTTTAAATTACCCTACAGACCTCCAAATCCAAATCCGGAAGCACGCCTAAGTCCAAAATCACCACTCGAGTTTATCGGAACCATCAAAACTCCAATCCGAGGTATAATACTCAAAAGTCAAACCTTGGTCAATTCTTTAAACTTCGAGCTTCTCAAATGAGAGTCACTTCTAAAAAGCCTTTCCGAACTTCTCAAAATCCCGAACTGATGATGCACGCAAGTCATAATACACTGTGTGAAGCTACTTGTGACCTCAAACTGCCAAGCCGGGCACAATTGCTCAAAATGACCAATCGGGTCGTTACAATAACAATCAAAAGCATACATGTATGACATCATCTGGCACAGTGACTTCAAAGCTATTGTAGGAAACATATCAACGGGCCGGGCCTCCCCCTCTTGGGCGCCCTCTACCCCCTGGATACCCCGCTGTGACACATCTGTCCGGAGTCTGGGATAATCTCTCACCATGCGGTTGGTATCTCCATACTCGAAGCAACCTCTCTGCTGACGTGGCTATGGAAACTGTGCGGTACAGGTACTCTAAGACCCATGAATACCTGAAACACTGTGCAAAGCCTGAAGTGCAAACTGAACTGACTGACCCACAAAACCTCTACCATGCCGTACCCTACCTCCAAAATAAGGACCGGCAGATTTCTCCGGTCTACGAGGCCTCCTAGCTCCCTGTCCTCTCTCTCCTGCCCTTGCCTGCCCTCTCTCTCCTGGTCCCACATGCCCTCTAATCGTCGAGTGATCTCTGCCACCTGCTAAAATGAAACATCTGACTCCAGCTCCCAAGCCATGTTGAACTGAATATCATGCCTGAGCCCCTCAATGAACCTATGGACTCACTCCCTAACTGTAGCGACCAAAGCAGGTGCATGTTTGGCCAAATCACTGAATCTAATGGCATACTCTGACACTGACATAGTGCCCTGACACAGCTGCTCAAACTCCGCGCGCCATGCATCCCGAAGGGACTAAGGAACAAACTCTCTCAGGAACATCTCTGAAAACTGAGCCCATGAAAGTGAAGCTGCATCGGTTGGGCTACCCAACTCATACGCCCGCCACCACTGATAAGTTGTTCCCCTAAGCTGGAACGTAGTAAAAACAACCCCACTCATGTCCACAATACCCATAGTGCAGAGAATGCGGTGGCACTCCTCTAGAAAATCTTGTGCACCCTCTGAAGTCAAAGGGCTAAAAGTAGGAGGATCATACTTCTTGAACCTTGCAAGTCTAAGCTGTTCTTCTTCAGGTGTTGCGGCCCTAACCACGGGTTGAACTGGAACCACAGGCTGTGTAGCAATAACACCTGGTACCTGACAAACGGGAACGCGCTGTTCAGGAGTACGGGCGGCAAGAGTCTGGGCTCCTCCCCCGGTCTGTGAAGTAGCTGGTGCAACCGGAATCAACCCCGCCTGAGCTAATGTACCAAACATGCTCAAGAACCGTACTAAGGTCTCCTGAAGTCTGAGGGTAACAGCAAGCGCCTCCGGTACCTATCCCCCAACCGGAGTTACTGGTGGCTCCTCAACTGCTTCACTGGTAGGTGCCCTAGCTGTGGCACGTGCTCCTCTTTTGCCTCTGCCCCTGCCTCTAACGACACCTGCTCCGGGGACAATGTCATCAGTAACTGCAGCTGGAGTCCTCACCATATGTGAGAGAATAGAATGATAAAAGCTCAAATTCCAAGAACAATAAACTCGCACGATAGGAATGAAGGAAGTGAAACTGTCCTAATAGTTCCGTAGCCTCTCGAAGATAAGTACAGACGTCTCCATACCGATCCGCAAGACTCTACTAAACTCGCTTATGACTCGTAGCACCTATGAACCTAGAGCTCTTATACCAACTTGTCACGACCCAACTTTTTCCTCTGTTGGGTATCGTGATGGCACCTAGTCTTAGGGACTAGGTAATCCTAACATTTACTGAATTAATAACAATATTTAATAACGACTGACAAATGGGAAGTAGAAATCTCTATACAAAACTTACAATCCCAAAACCGGTAGTACAAGTCATAAGCTCTACAGAGTTTGATACATAAACCTATAAATACAACTGTTTCAAAATAGAGATAAAACAATGCATCTACAATAACAGAAGGTGACTCCAAGGCCTGTGAACGCAACAACATGTCTACCTTGAGTATCCACAGCAATATCCGTACAACTAGCTAGCGATCGACTGACTCCGAATTTACCTGGATCTGTACAAAAATGTGTAGAAGTGTAGTATGAGTACACCATAGCGGTACCCAGTAAGTATCAAGACTAACCTCACTGGAGTAGTGACGAGGAACAGTCAAGATACTTACTGGACTAAATAACTTGAACAAGTATAAGTGGAGAACTAACAGAGTACGAAATCTCTACAAAACTACGCACAATGACAGTACTAATACAATGCTTACAAAAAAAATAGAAGCAACAATTAGCAGTGGGACACACCAAGTAATAACATAGTAGAGTAAGCTAAACACAGTTTAAATTCGGTGAAAACAAATAGAGGAAGGACAAGTAGCAACTCGATAAGAATAACCGCTTTCACACCAGGTTTACCCAATAATCTCTAGGTACTGAACCTCAAAATAATCACAATTCGCGGGTCCCAATTCGTGAACCCTATTCACTTGGCATCTTGTACCCTCATTACAACTGGTAACTGCACGGACGACTCACATGCCAATAGAACAATTTTCACATAGAAGGCAAATAGACGAGGGTATGTATGAATGATCAATAACATCAGAATCCATCTTCTTAAACAGATAAGGGTGATTAATTATGTGTATGCTTGTGCAACTGTTCTATCACAATTCAGGCCAACGAGTAAGGGTAGAGGGCAATGAACGACATATAAGAAATGATCCCTACGATTTGCACAAGGTAAAACTCACACAAATTAGGCACGCCACTACAAAAATATCAACAACAACAATGTCCCCAAGCCATCTCAAATCACCACAAATCATTCCCTGACATAGCCCACCTTGTCTCGCCACGTGCGCAATAATAAAGTAAATGCCCGCCTTATCTCGCCGCACACGCATACTAATATTCCCACCTTATCTCACCACATGCGCAACCCACATATATAGCCCGCCTTGTCACGCCGCATGTGCTCATATCAATAGTAACAATAGCACGGTAGAAACCTCGTGCAACACAATAACAACCGCATGGTAGAAACCTCTTACATCACAATAACAACCGCACGACAGAAACCTCATGTATCACAACAGTGAGTACAACAACAACAATGACAATAACACAAGAGTTCGGCAAGTAAATCAACTTAAGAGCTTTCGATCACAAAGAAACGGTAGAACGAGTTCACAAAGAATAAACACAATAGAGAATACTAGTCATAATAAGAATAGCTCAACAAGGGAGCAATAATATGTAACAACAATCCCATAAAGTATAGTTCAACAACAAGGGAGATAACACGAGTCAATAATTCCAAATAAGGATAAGTCAATAAAGGGTAAGCAATTACGAAAGAGATACAACAAATTCAATTAAGGGTAAGCAACGGAAAAGATAAGCATAACCTCAAATAAGGATCGACAATTACAGAAGAGATAACCATAATTTCAATTAAGGATAAGCAGTTAGGACAAGGATAGCATGGCAATAGAAGAGGTAACAACTTCAGTTAAGTCACATAAATGTCAAATAGGCCATAAGAGCGGATCACGAAGTAATTAATTCCAACTAAAGCATGTAGAGGTGACATTAGTAAATGGAAAATTTAATCATAATAAAACAACTTCATATTTAGTGAACATAAGGACCTAAGAGCCCTAAAAGGTCAACTTTCCACCAATACGCACGAGCACGTACTCGTCACCTCGCGTACACGGACTCCACATAACACAATTAGCATAAAAGACTCAAGTCCTAAGGGGTAGTTCCCCCACACGAAGTTAGGCAAGATACTTACCTCAAAGAAGATAGATCGTTACTCTAAAATGAACTCCTGAAGTGAAATAACCTCCGGACAGCTCAAATCTAGCCAAAGTAACTTCAAAGCATAAATAAAACTCATAAGAAACTATTCCGTATAATAAAGCTTCAATCTTTAATAAAAAACTAAAAATCAACCCAAAAGTCGACCCCCGGTCATGTACCTCGGAACCCGACAAATTTCACAAAACCCGAACACCCATCCGGATACGAGTTTAACCATACCAAAATCATCAATTTTCGACCTCAATTCGTCCTTCAAATCATCATTTTACATTTTGAAATATTTTACAATTTTTCTCCAAATTTCCAACTTAATTCATTAATTAAATAATAAAAATAACAACGGATTCACGAAATATAACAAGATTCGGGTAGAGAACACTTACCCCAATGAGTTGCTTGAAAAACCCACGAAAAATCTCCCCAAACCGAGGTCTAGAACTCAAAATATAAAGAAAATGGCCAAACCCTCGACTTATATGATTCTGCCCAGGACTTCCGCATTTGCGGACAAGGAAGCGCATCTGCGCTCTCGCATGTGCGAGAAAACGTTTGCATCTGCGAACTCAACTAGCCAGCCCAGTGGCCGTAGCTGCGCAAAAGGTGTCGCACCTGCGACACCGCAAAAACGGACATCATCGCATTTGCAATCAGTGGGCCGCTAAAGCGGCCATCGCATCTGTGATAAATCCTCCGCAGAAGCGAAGTCCTACCCCCAGACCTCAGTATCATAGAAGCGAAATAACCTTCGCAGAAGCGACTCCGCATCTTCGATCAACCCTCCGCAGATGGGGATACACAAGAAACAGACCTGGTCCAAAGCAATAAAATCATCCGAAACTCGTCGAAAATACACCCGAGGCCCACGGGACCTCAACCAAATATGCCAACAAATCCTGAAACACTATACGAACTTAGTCGAGGCCTCAAATCGCATCAAACAATGTCAAAACTATGAATCGTACCATGAATCGAACTCATGAACTTTCAAATCTTCCAACTTCTAAAACTCGCGCCGAAACCTATCAAATCAATCCGGAATGACGTCAAAATTTGCATGCAAGTCCAAAATGATATACCGAAGAAATTCCAACTCTCGGAATTGCATTCCAACCCAATATCACCAAAGTCAACTCTCAGTCAAACCTTTCAATCTTCCAAAACTTCAACTTTCCAAATTTCGCCGAAATGCTTCACATTAACATACTGACTTCCAAATCCGAATCTGGACGCACGCCTAAGTCCAAAATCACCATATTAAACTTTTGGAATCTTCAAAACACCATTTTGGAGTCATTTTCTCAAAGTCAAAACTATGGTCAACTCTTACCGCTTAAGCTTCCAAAAGTAGAATCCTTCTTCCGAATTGACCCCGAATCATTCGAAAATTGAACTCGACCACACACGCAAGTCATAACACATAATACGAAGCTGCTCAAGACCTTATGCCGCTAAGCGGGCCTTTAATTCTCAAAACGGTCGGTCAGGTCGTTACATCCTCCCCCTCTTAAACAAATGTTCGTCCTCAAACATGCCAAGAATCGTCTAGAAGCCATCTAATCACTGAATGCATTCATCCTACATACGCCCGCGGGTGACCCCACATCACCCGAGTCCATATAAGCCTGACGACACCATCTTAACAGTAATTTATCCCCTCCACCAATATCACTAAGCCTTAGAGTTAAATTGTTTCACCATCCGTTCATCTCCAAAAGAACCGATTCCTACATCCACACCCGGCATCAGTCTCAACCAGTTGCAACAACTTATGCCTACACCCATAAGGTACTACCACGCGATGTGACACATCACACATATGCCCATAACAACATCTTTGATCACAATAGGTACCGTAATCAAACCCAGCACCGGCAATTAGCCTCATATCCGTTAGAACCCTATTTCAAACCTCCACAACACTGACAAAGATGCAATAAACATGAAGACCTCATAACTATTCACCCGAATCAATAAGTCACCTCTAACGCCACCAGGCACACACCACACAAGCTAAAACTCAATAAGCGAAGCACACAAATGACTGAATATGTAAGGAGAAACACATAAGAGAACTATCAAACAAGCCCGACAAGCACAACTCCCTATCAGTACCATTCTATGAATCAATCTACAAGGAATAATCAAAGTATATGAACAAATCACAAGGTTCTCCTTCTGATATAACTTCCACCGCGACATGCAACCCGGTTCAAACACATCAAATCGCATGAAGTCGCGAGGGTCTCACCCTCAACTCTGAATCACATGTAGAATACACATCATACCAACCGAAACCTTCCACTAGTTCAATTACACCAACAAAATTACAACACGTACTGGCTCCCACACCGGTAGAGCATCTAAATTAAAAATCGTAACCAAATTACTCAAGGATCACATCAAAATATACCGTAATGGACAACAGGAATTCACTTCTAGTCTCGTAACTCTCAATAATGAATAAAAACAAACAATAGACACGGGCTACCACTTATAGAATCTCCCAACATAGGTAAACACATAAGCAGAGTACTAATCATGAAATTTACCCATAGGTTAAGCAACAAATAGGGGAACTTGCCCCGATAAGCAAAATCGAATCAAAGTACGAACGTGTCATGCCCTGAACTGGGGGCGAGACCGGCACCTGATGCCTCACTTAACCTAGCATACCAACTTGTGACTGAGAGACTCTAAACATACAATGTCATACTTTGGCCATGGAGCCACATTGCAAGTTAATTTATGAAGCAAAATGTAAAATATAACGGAAACTAACTTTGACTAAACATCAATATAAAGCTGGGCCGACAAGGCCGTCATAACTACTATAGCTAACAAACCAACAAAATATACATACAAAGCCTACAAGCCCAACATGCTGCACTAACTGACAGGATATGTCTACAAGCCTCTACTGATGGATGTACTGTGATCGGAACAGGGCCCCGACCTACCCATAACTTATATACATATATACATAATATGTACACAAAACCCTAGATCTGGTAACTCCAAAGTACGTGGAGATTACCAATCAAGCTAAACTCGGACAACACCTACTGAGGAGGTCTATCCGTCTTTCTATCTGAACTTGCACGCATGAAATGCAGCATCCCCGAAAAAGGGACATCAGTACGAAATAATATACCGAGTATGTAAGACAATAAAATAACTTAAAGCTGAAACTGAACTGATAATACAATAATTGAAAGTAACTGGGAGTCAAAGATGATCTGGAGATATACTTACCTACTGATACTGACTCAACTTTCTCAATATAGTAAGTAAAATAAATATCCGGCCCTATAAGGCTCGGTACGTGTAACTGCTCTGCCGTAGTAGGCTCGCTCATAGGCGCTCGGCCATACTAGGCTCTGCATCTCCGCCATTCTGGGCTCGCTCATAGGCGCTCGGCCACAGTAGGCTCGGTATATAAATTGCCATCTGATCAAAGGTTGCCCAATAGGGGCCTGCCCATCGATTATAGCTTGATAGTGGTGAAAGTACTGTAATACTGTATATATATATATAGACCCTCTGCTCTCTTGATTGGAAGAAAATAATACTTAACTTAATATAAAGTCCCGATAAGGGATAATACTATAACTTATGAGACTAGGATAATGTACATAAGTTCAGGAATACGAACTTCTCTTTATGTCTCGTTATCAAACTCATGTAGCTACGGGATCAAGTCAAAATGAAGGAAAGGTTTAGCCTTAACATACCTTATCACAATTTTTCTAATCACCAAGTTGAAATCGCCTCTTGGCACCTTAATCTACAAAAACAATAATAATACTCTCATTAAATTAGGAAGGGTACAACTATCACACAACGAACGGCAAGCTTATTTTGTATTATAACAGGCAACATCTCCCCTATAATCCTTACTTCCTCCAAATTCAAGATAACACCAACAACATAAAAAAACAACAATATAAACATATATAAATTATTTTTCAACCTTATATACACCACAAAATACTACAAAACAGCCCAACACACCCCAATCTCTTCATACATAAAACGACCACCGTAGTAGTGTCAAACAACCCGAAAATATTATGACGAACGACCTGCCCACCACCCTGCATTTATGTGGTGTTTCTCCACACCCTTCCTCCTCCAAAACTCCTTAAAACAATAGTAAAATACGCAATCCAACAGCAACACAAAACAGTCCACAAAACAGTCTGCTACAAGTGAATAACTCGAACACACGGCTTCCTATCACCGTCCCGTGAGTTATTACAATTATAGAACGATTTTCCATACATCTCCAGCAGAAAAAATAGATACAAGAGAGCAGTAAACTTACCTTATTTGTTGAATAACTCATCTCCTATCTTGGTTCTTCAAACTCTAGGATTTACCTCCAACTTGAACTTGAAAAGGAGAGAAATTCAATTAGGGTTTGTGTGTAATATTTGGGAGCATATTTGCAGGGTTTTAGGTTTGGTTATTGTGCCCTCTTATCAATGTATTATATGAACAAAATAGTCCCTTAAAAGGTCTCTTTGGATGACCCGAACTGGCCCATTTTTGGACTCTCATTTAAGCAAGTAGGTGACATACCTACTTGTCACCTAGCAGCTTGCGCAGTCTCGCAAAAATACATATATCTCTCTACTCCGATGTCGTATTGACAAACGGTTTAATGAGTTAGAAAATAGACTCATAGATATTCAATTTTATGGGTGGAACACCCCGTAAATCTAAGTATATTGGGAGAAAAACGCAGTTACATTTGACCCAAATTTCAGTAAAACGTATGAACGTAACTTGTGATGACTTTCATCGACTTTTGTTTCACAACTCGCTTGAATTCAAAACATAATACACGAATATTATATGACTAACATAACTCATAGCATAACCTCCTTATCATTTTAAGAACCCTAGTCTTACCCGAAAAGTACATGTTATAACATTCCCAACTTGTCGACTTTTGACGAAACATTATTTTCTTCAATTGCTTTAGCTTCTGAACCTTCCAACCCTCTTTGTACTTGTTTGTCATGATCTTCAATAGTTGTAACCTCCAAGGTAACATGATTAACTTACTTTATATACTTTCAAAGATGATCTCATTTTTGGTCCTACATTAGTTTACTTACGACGCACTTTTACGTACGAAAATATAGGGTGTAACATCATTTCCCCCTTGGGAACATTCATCCTCGAATGTTTATTCTTAGAGACTTTGGAATTTTTTTTTCCAGAGTCTCCTCCGTACACTAGACTAAAACCAAGCTGCACGCAGCCAGAAAATATACTATACATGTTATACATGGCCAATGTCTATAAATAGAAGCACTCGGCCTTACACGACCGTCAATCATAAATACTAAAAGTCAAAAATACGAGCTTACCTGATGACCTACTGGCCTGAATAGATCTGTGCTGGTGTATTCCATATCGAGCCATATCTTCAGTTTGAAATAGGTGGGGGTATTTAGACTTCATTTCTTCCTCCGCTTCCCACGTCATCTCTCCCACATTCTTGCTTCTCCATAAAACCTTCATGGAGGCTACCTCCTTATTTCGTAGCTTGCAGATTTGTCGGTCTAGGATGGCAACTGGAACTTCCTCGTATGACAAGTCATCATAATCTGTACATCATCAGTGGGTACCACTCGGGTAGGATCGCCAATGCACTTCCGTAGTATAGATACGTGAAAAACCGAATGGACAGACTCCAATTCCGAGGGAAATCTAACTCATAAGCTATTTGGCCCACTCTCTGAATAGTCCTATAAGGCCCAATATACCGTGGGCTAAGCTTGCCTTTCATGCCAAACCTTATCACGCCCTTCATAGGTGACACCTTTAAGAACACCTAGTCATCAACCCCGAACTCTAAGTCTCATTGGCGCATGTCAGAATATGACTTCTGACGACTCTGGGCTGTCAATAGTTGCTCCTGGATAAGCTTTACCTTCTCTACGTCCTGCTGAATCAAGTCTAGCCCATGTAACCTAGATTCTCCAACATCAAACCATCCTATAGGAGATCTGCACTTACGCCCATACAAAGCTCGTACGGAGCCATCTAGATACTTGGGGTGGTAACTGTTATTATATGCAAACTCGATAAGAGGTAGATGTTCATCCCAACTTATTTTAAATCCAACACACATGCTCGTCACATATCCTCGAGCGTCTGAATTGTGCGCTCGGCTTGTCCATCAGTCCGTGGATGAAAAGCGGTGCTGAGATTCACCTGAGTCCCTAGACCTCTCCCATTCATCGTACCAAAGGATGGCTATATCTCATATTCGAAACGCTGCTAGCTCAACTGCCTCTTTCTCCGTGGCATGCATAACCCGAAAGATCCTATGAAGTTGATATATGAAATCCTGCAGGTCCTCCCTCTGATCTGTCCCCGTGAACTCTGGGGGACTCAAAGCAATAAACTCTCAGACCCTTGAACTCCCAAACCCCTTAGAAGATCCTACACTAGCTGATGCCCTAGCCTGTTGTTGGGTAGCTATCAATTGTATCAACAAATGCACCACACTCCTCAAGTCCTGATCTGATGGAAGGGGGGACTGGATGTGCGGTATCCCTAGGAATCTCCTCAGATGGTGTAGGAGCCGGTAATGGCTAAGTAGGGGTCTCGCCCTGGGCCTCAGACTAGGCCCCATCTCTGATACGAAGTTTGTCACGCCCGAACCTGGGGGCGAGACCGGCACTCGGTACCTCACTTAACCTAGCGTACCAACTTGCGACTGAGGGACTCTAAACATACAATGTCATACTTTGGCCATGGGGCCACATTGCAAGTCAATTTATGAAGCAAAATATAAAATATAACGGAAACTAACTTTGACTAAACATCAATATAAAGCTGGGCCGACAAGGCCGTCATAACTACTATAGCTGACAAACTAACAAAATATACATACAAAGCCTACAAGCCCAACATGCTGCACTAACTGACAGGATATGTCTACAAGTCTCTACTGATAGATATATTGTGATTGGAACAGGGCCCCGACCTACCCATAACTTATATACATATATACACAATATATACATAATATGTACATAAAACCCTAGATCCGGCAACTCCGAAAGACGTGGAGCTTACCGATCAAGAAAAACTCGGGCAACACCTACCGAGGAGGTCTACCAGTCTGTCTATCTGAACCTGCACGCATGAAATGCAGCGTCCCCAGAAAAGGGATGTCAATACGAAATAATGTACAGAGTATGTAAGATAATAAAATAACTTAAAGCAGAAACTGAACTGAATACAATAACTGAAAGTAACTGGGAGTCAAAGATGATCTGGATATATACTTACCTGCTGATACTGACTCAACTATCTCAAAATAGTAAGTAAAATAAATGTCCGGCCCTATAAGGCTCGGTACGTGTAACTGCTCTGCATAGTAGGCTCGCTCATAGGCGCTCGACCATACTAGGCTCTGTATCTCGGCCATTCTGGGCTCGCTCATAGGCACTGGGCCATAGTAGGCTCGGTATATAAATTACCATCTAATCAAAGGAGGTTGCCCAATAGGGGGCCTGCCCATCGATTATAGCTCGATGGTGGTGAAAGTACTGTAATAATTTATATATATATATATATATATATATATATATATATATATATATATATAGACCCTCTGCTCTCTTGACTGGAAGAAAATAATACTTAACTGAATATAAAGTCTCGATAAGGGAGAATATTGTAACTTATGAGACTAGGATAATGTACATAAGTTCAGGAATACGAGCTTCTCTTTATGTCTCGTTATCAAACTCATGTAGTTACGGGATCATGCCAAAATGAAGGAAAGGTTAAGCCTTAACATACCTTATCACAATCTTTCCAATCACCAAGTTGAACTCGCCTCTTCGCACCTTAATATAAAACAACGATAATAATACTATCATTAAGTTAGGAAGGGTACAACTATCGCACAACGAACGACAAGCTTATTTTGTATTAAAATGGGGAGTATCTCCCCTATAATCCTTACTTCCTCCAAATTCAAGATAACATCAACAACACAAAAACACAAAAATATAAACATATATACATTATTTTCCAACCTTATATACACTATAAAGTACTACAAAATAGCCCAACACACCCCAATCTCTTCATACACAAAACGACCACCGTAGTAGTGTCAAACAACCCGAAAATGTTATGATGAATGACCTGCCCACCACCCTGCATTTATGTGGTATTTATCCACACCCTTCCTCTTCCAAAATGCCATAAAATAGTAGTAAAACATGCAATCCAACAGCAACACAAAATAGTCCACAAATCAGTTCGCTATAAGTGAATAATACGAACTCACGGCTTCCTATCACCGTCCCGTGCATTATTACAATTATAGAATGATTTTCCATACATATCCAGAAGAAACAATGGATAAAAAAGAGCAGTAAACTTCCCTTATTTGTTGAATAACTCAGCTCCTATCTTGGTTTTTCAAACTCTAGGATTTACCTCCAACTAGAACTTGAAAAGGAGAGAAATTCAATTAGGGTTTGTGTGTAATTTTTTTGAGGATGTTTGCAGGGGTTTAGGTCTGGTTATTGTGCCCTTAGTGTATTATATGAACGAAATAGGCCTTTAAAAGGTCTCTTTGGACGACCCGAACTGGCCCATTTTCGGACTCTCATTTAAGCAAGTAGGTGACACACCTACTTGTCACCTAGCAGCTTGCGCAGTCTCGCAAAAATGCATATATCTATCTACTACAATGTCGTATTGACAAACGGTTTAATACGTTGGAAAATAGACTCATATATATTCAATTTGATGGGTGGAACACCCCGTAACGCTAAGTATATTGGGAGAAAAGCGCAGTTACATCTGACCCAAATTTTAGTAAAACTTATAAACATAACTTGTGATGACTTTCATCGACTTTTGTTTCACAACTCGCTTGACTTCAAAACATAACACACGACTATCATATGACTAACATAACTCATAACATAACCTCCTTATCATGTTAAGTACCCTAGTCGCACCCCAAAAGTACATGTTATAACATTCCTAACTTGTCGACTTTTGATGAAACATTATTTTCTTCAATTCCTTTAGCTTCTGAACCTTCCAACCCTCTTTGTACTTGTTGTTCATGATCTTCAATATTTGTAACCTCCGAGGTAACATGATTAACTTACTTTATATTCTTTCAAAGATGATTTCATTTTTGGTCCTACATTAGTTTGCCTACGACGCACTTTTACGTACGAAAATATAGGGTGTAACAGAACGGTGCTCCTCTATAACAATCAAAAGCATACATGTATGGCGCAGCGGCCTCAAACCTACTGTAGGATACACATCAACGGGCCGTGCCTCCCCCTCTTGGGCGCCCTCTACCCGCCTGGATTCCCCGCTGTGATATATCTGTCTGGAATCTGGATAATCTCTCACCATGTGGCTAGTATCTCCACACTTAAAGCAACCTCTCTGCTGACGTGGCTGTGGAAACTGTACGGTACGGGAACTCAGAGACCCATGAGTACCTGAAACACTGTGCAAAGCCTGAAGTGCAAACTGAACTGGCTGACCCACAAGACCTCTACCATGCCATACCCTGCCTCTAAAACAAGGACCAGCAGATCTCTCCGATCTGCGAGGCCTCCTAACCTCCCTGTCCTCTCTCTCCTGCCCTCGCCTGCCCTCTCTCTCCTTGTTCCACATGCCCTCTAATCGGCAAGCGATCTCTACAACCTGCTGAAATGAAATATCTGACTCCAGCTCCCGAGTTATGATGAACCGAATATCATGCCTGAGCCCCTCAATGAATGTAAAGACTCGCTCCCTAACTGAAGCGACCAAAGCAGGTGCATGTGTGGCCAAATCACGGAATCTAATGGCTTACTCTGACACTGACATAATGCTTTGGTGCAGCTGCTCAAACTCCGTGCGCCATGCATCCCGAAGGGACTGAGTAACAAACTCTCTCAGGAACATATCTGAAAACTGAGCCCATGAAAGTGATGTTGCATCGGCCGAGCTACCCAACTCATACGACCGCCACCACTGATAAGCCGCTCCCCTAAGCTGGAACGTAGTAAAAGCAACCTCATTCGTCTCCACAATACCCATAGTACGGAGAATGCGGTGGCACTCCTCTAGAAAACCCTGTGCACCCTTTGAAGCCAAACCACTAAAAGTAGGAGGATCATACTTCTTGAACCTTGCAAGACTAAGTTCTTCTTCTTCTTCAGGTGTTGCGGCACTAACCACGGGTTAAACTGGAACCACAGGCTGTGTTGCCATGACACTTGGTACCTGACCAACGGGAACGCGCTGTTCTGGAGTACGGGCGGCGGGAGTCTGTGCTCCTCCCGCGGTCTGTGAAGTAGTTGGTGCAACCGTAATCAACCCCGCCTGTCCCCCAACTGGAGCTACTGGCGGCTCTTCAACTGCTGCTCTGGTAGGTGCCCTAGCTGGGACACGTGCTCCTTTTCGGCCTCTGCCCCTGCCTCTAACGACACCTGCTCCGGGGGCAGCATCATCAGTAACTGTAGCTCGAGTCCTCACCATCTGTGAGAGAATAGAATAATAAAAGCTCAAACTACGAGATCATTAAACTCGCACGATAGGAATGAAGGAAGTGAAACTGTCCTAATAGTTCTGTAGACTCTCGAAGATAAGTATAGACGTCTCCATACCGATCCGCAAGACTCTACTAAACTCTCTTATGCCTCGTAGCATCTACCTAGAGCTGTGATACCAACTTATCACGACCCAAATCTCCCTCCGTAGGATGTCGTGATGGCACCTAGTCATAGGGACTAGGTAAGCCTAACATTTATTGAATTAATAACACTATTTAATAACGACTGACAAATGCGAAGTAGAAATCTCTATACAAAACTTACAATCCCAAAATCAGTAGTACAAGTCATAAGCTCTACAGAGTTTGCTACATAAACCTATAAATACAACTGTTTTGAAATACAGATAAAATAGTGCATGTACAATAACAAAAGGTGACTCCAAGGCCTGTGAACACAACATGAGGTCTACCTTGAGTCTCCACAGCAAGATGCATACAGCTAGCTAGCGATCGACTGACTCCGAATTTACCTGGATCTGCACAACAATGTACAGAAGTATAATATGAATACACCACAATGGTACCCAGTAAGTATCAAGACTAACTTTAGTGGAGTAGTGACGAGGAACAGTCAAGACACCTACTGGACTAAATAACCTAAACAAGTATAAGTGGAGAACTAACAGAGTACGAAATCTCTACAAAACTACGCAGAATGACAGTACTAATACAATGCTTACAAAAAAAAAAATAGAAGCAACAATTAGCAGCAGGACATACCAAGTAATAACACAGTAGAGTAAGCTGAACACAGTTTAAATCCGGTGAAAACAAATAGAGGAAGGACAAGTAGCAACTCGATAAGAATAACTGCTTTCACACCAAGTTTACCCAATAATCTCCAGGTATTGAACCTCAAAATAATCACAATTCGAGGGTCCCAATTCATGAACCCTATTCACTTGGCATCTTGTACCCTCATTACAACTGGTAACTGAAAGGACGACTCACGTGCCAATAGAATAATTCTCACATAGAAGGAAAATAGACGAGGGTATGTATGAATGATCAATAACATCAGAATCCATCTTCTTAAACAGATAAGGGTGATTAATTACGTGTATGCTTTTGCGAGTGTTTTATCACAGTTCAGGCCAACGAGTAAGGGTAAAGGGAAATGAACGACACATAAGAAACGATCCCCACGATTTGCACAAGGTAAAACTCACACAAATTAGGCACGCCACTACACAAATATCAACAACAATAATAATGTCCCCAGGCCATCTCAAGTCACCACAAATCGATCCTCAATATAGCCCACCTTGTCTCGCCACGTGCGCAATAATAAAGTAAATGCCCGCCTTGTCTCACCGCACGCGCATACTAATATTCCCACCTTGTCTCGCCACATGCGCAACCCACATGCACATACTAATATTCCCACCGCGCGCGCATACTAATATTCCGACCTCAATTCGTACTTCAAATCATCATTTTACATTTTGAAAGATTTATAATATTTTTTCAAATTTCCAACTTAATTCATTAATTAAATGATAAAAATAAAATTGGATTCATGAAATATAACAAGATTCAGGTAGATAACATTTACCCCAATGAGTTTCTTGAAAAACCCGCAAAACATCTCCACAAACCGAGGTCTAGAACTCAAAATATAAAGAAAATGGCCAAACTCTCGACTTATATGATTTTGCCCAGAACTTCCGCATTTGCGGACAAAGAAGCGCATCTGTGCTCTCGCATGTGCGAAAAAATGTTAGCATTTGCGAACTCAACTGGCCAACCCAGTTGTCGCAGCTGCGCAAAAGGAGTCGCACCTGCGATACCGCAAAGCGGACAACATCGCATTTGCGATAAGTGGGCTACAAAAGCGGCCATCGCATCTGCGATAAATCCTCCGCTGGAGCGAAGTCCTCTCCCCAGGCCTAAGTATCGCAGAAGCGACATATCCTTCGCAGAAACGGCTCCGCATCTGCGATCAACCCTCCGCAGATGCGGATACACCAGAAACAAACCTGGTCCAAAGCAATAAAATCATCTGAAACTCGTCCGAAACACACCCGAGGCCCCTGGGAGCTTAACCAAATATACCAACAAATCCTAAAATATGATAAGAACTTAGTCGAGGCCTCAAATCGTATCAAACAACGTCGAAACTACGAATTGAACTCATGAACTTTCAAATCTTCCATCTTCTAAAACGCACACCGAAACCTGTCAAATCAATCCGGAATGACGTCAAATTTTGCATGCAAATTCAAAATGACATAACGGATCTATTCTAACTCTCGGAATCATATTCCGACCCCGATATCACCAAAGTCAACTATCAGTCAAATCTCTCAATCTTCCAAAACTTTAACTTTCCAAATTTCGCCGAAATGCTTCACATTAACCTACTGACTTCCAAATCTGAATCTGGATGCGCGCCTAAGTCCAAAATCACCATACGAAACTGTTGAAATCTTCAAAACACCATTTCGGAGTCGTTTTCTCAAAGTTAAAAATCCGGTCAACTCTTACTGCTTAAACTTCCAAAACTAGAATCCTTCTTTCAAATTGACCCCGAATCATCCGGAAATCGAACTCGACTACACACACAAGTCATAACATATAATACGAAATTGCTCAAGACCTTATACCATCGGGTGGGACTTTAATTCTCAAAACGACCGACCGGGTCGTTATAATTTTAAAATTTAGAAAGATAGTATTGAAAAAATCAAGAAAAGTTCACGCGGTACAAATCTCATGTAAGCTTTGATCATTCTCTCCCGAAAACTTTTCAGTTAAGAGAATATCGTCACTTTGTTTTTTAAACAAGCCAAAAAGAAAAAAAGCACTCTTCGTTAAGAGAATACTATTATCTTTTTCTTTTCTTTTTTTTTTTTTAAATTCTACAAAAATAATATGTAGATGAATATCACATTATATTAATTTCGTACTATTTGTTTTGCGAGAAATTGATTTGAAAAATAATAATGGTTAGATAACGGGGATAAAATTACGTAGACTATCTGTATATGTGATGAAAGAGATGAGCAATATAAAAATCTAATTAGATAGTTTAAATCTTTTATGTTGTTCCGTGTACATCATTATTGAATTATATAATGTACGTTTCCTATTCAAATTCGTACTTGGTCTAATTGCAAAGTAACGCTAATTCAACTACTAAGGATATGAATTCATTTTGGAATTAACTTGAGTTTATGTCTCGAATCAAAATAAATTTGACTTCATATGACGAATCCTTGTTAGAATCCTTGTTATTGTAGAAAGTAAACATGATATTTTATAAATTACCAAAAAACCAATAGAAATATAGTAAAATAAGATTAAAAGGGTATAAAAGTTGATCAATATTTCAGGGATATTTTTTTCGTTCAATATTTAGTATGAAACATTCGTGCTTTTATAATAATATAAATATAGATTTTTTTGGACACTTTTGGTCTTCCACAACCTTGTCTAAATAGGCTCTTAATGGTTGTACATCCATGGCTTACACCCACACATAAAAAAGTGAGAATTAGAGTCAATTGTACAATAATGTCAAGTTTTAAGTTGGATAAATTCACGATAATATGATTCGAATTGTGTTATCTTTTGACTTATTTGTTTGATGACAACTAATGATTGTTGAAAGAAGAAAGAGAAAGTAAAAGTAACTTTTAGTTTTCTTGCTTTTAGAAAATTAACTTTTCGTGCCGTATATGCCGAGCCATGTAGCACATAATTTCGTGAAATAATATTAATATTATGAAAATAAAGCTTTTGAGTAAGTAATTATATTTAGAAGAATAAAACACATTTTTTTGTGAATGATCACAATAAATTGGTGAATTATTTGTCGAAGTCAATTTAGAAGTCTGCTTCTGCAACAAAAAATTAGAGGCTCATATTAAAACTTCTTAGGATGACAAAAGATACATTCAGCAATTATTTGCAACTTGTGAATATATGATGATAATAAATTATATGTTTCTCTTAAATTCAGATAGGAAAATATGTATATATTTGTATACGGTTAAAACCGATCCTCGGTCATGAAGATCGATCGAGGATGGCATTTCAATCGAGGGGTATCTTCATGGAGACCCCGAACGAATTCCGAGATGGGGGCATCGAGCTCGGGCGTTCGAATCGACCGAGGTAACATCGGCCGATACAGGTCCCGGACATCGATGCCCAAAAGTGATCACCTAGCTCGAAACCAAGGCCGGGGTTCCGATCCAATACCGAGCTCGAGTCGGTATCGAGTTCACAGACAAAAGCTGTTACAACCGCACCAAAAGAGAGAATCTCTGCGGGAATTAAGGAGGAGACACACCATCATGGGTTCTCCACTAGTAATATTTATTCCATCATGTTGCTATAGATAGAGTAGTGATCCTTGGCTATAAAAGTAAGGAGAGTTTGTAATAGAAGGCACTTTTCGCTGGGATTAAGAATTCATTGTGTTTACCTTTCTAAAGCTCACTAAATATCTTTGTTCATCGTCTTCCATTTTTGCACCATAAATACGTGTATTGTTATTTTCAGATTAAAGGAATCTACTTGCCCTTAGAACCATACATAAATTCAACGTTATCCGATTTTTCGGATAAACAGTTTGGCGCCCACCGTGAGGCTAAGGATAACAAGTGATTATTTGATACAAATATACAGCACGCTCTAGCTTACAATTTCATATCAACAATGGCTCTGCCAATCGACCTCGAAGCCGGCCTTCAGGATGAAACCAACAACTTGGTGCCCGTGGCCGAAAGGCTACCCAACAACGGCAACGAGGCTCGAATCGAGGAACCTGAAATTCGAGCCGAAGTACCAGTAGATATCAATTCACGAATAGCTCTAGAAGCAAATCAACGTTCCGAGCAGGAAAGAAGCGTTCAGTGTGGCGCTCGACCCATAGCCCGAGACACCCACAACACGGGGAAAATCGGGGTCAGCTTGTGCATGATTTTCTAAATGCTACAAGCCCAACAAGTAGCAATAGCTCAGTTGCAGAGCCAAACTCATATGCGAAGTAATCCAAACTCCAATCCACTTCTTCGAGAAGTAACTCCCAGAACGGAGTTCGACACAGTGAAACCGAACGAGCGAAAATCGGGAACCGCTCCTGAAATTGCTAAACTGCTCGAGGAACTCACGAAGCGAGTCGAAGACAACGACAAAAAATTCGAAACATATGATGCTAGGATCGATCAGATCCCGGGGGCTCCGCCCATGATGAAAGGGCTGGATTCGAAGAAATTCATTCAAAAGCCTTTTCCATCGAGCGCGGCCCCGAAATCGATCCCAAAAAAGTTCCGTATGGCCGTAATTCTCAAATATAACGGTACGACCGATCCCAACGAACATCTCACCTCCTATACATGTGCCATCAAAGGCAACGATTTGGAAGACGATGAGATCGAGTCCGTATTATTAAAAAAGTTCGGAGAGACCCTCGCAAAAGGAGCAATGATCTGGTATCACAACTTGCCACCGAATTCTATCGATTCTTTTGCCATGTTAGCAGATTCGTTCATAAAAGCACATGCTGGTGCCGTAAAGGTCGCAACAAGGAAATCGGATCTATTCAAAGTAAAACAAAGGGGTGACGAAATACTGAGGGAATTCGTATCCCGGTTTCAAATGGAATGCATGGATTTGTCACCAGTCAAAGACGACTGGGCCGTACAAGCTTTCACCCAAGGGTTGAACGGACTGAGTTCGACATCATCACGTCGGCTGAAACAAAGCTTGATCGAATACCCTGCAATAACATGGGCGGATATACACAATCGGTATCAATCGAAAATAAGGGTCGAAGATGATCAATTGGGATTTCCATATGAACCCACGCGTTAGAACCGCGCAACCACTAAAATTCTGAAGGAAACCAACAGAGAACAAAGGTCAAATAGAGACCGATACCAACCGTACGTCACAGATCGGGTGAACCACGGTTCGGTGCATGAGACAGTTAGGAATAACCGCAGATATGATCGGGGGTAAAATTCTCGGGGACTTATGAGCAAGAGAGGTTTTGATAAACATGCCGATCCTATAAAAGTTCCTCGATTATCGGAATATAACTTCAACATCGATGCATCCGCCATCGTATCGGCTATCGGACGCATCAAAGATACCCGATGGCCTCGACCCATGCAGAGTGATCCGGCCCAAAGGAATCCCAATCAAATATGCGAGTATCATGGCACCCATGGTCATAAAATGGAAGAATGCAGACAGTTAAGAGAGGAAGTAGCCCGCTTGTTTAACAAAGGGCACCTCAGGGAATTTTTGAGTGATAGGGCGAAGAACCATTTTAAAAACAAGGACTTCGGCAAACAAAACGAAGAAGAAGAGCCACAGCATATCATTCACATGATCATCGGCGGCGTCGATACCCCTCAGGGACCTATGCTTAAAAGCGCTAAAACATCGATTGAGGGGGAAAAGTGATCTCGAATTCAAGATTACACTCCCTTAGGGACTTTATCGTTCAATGATGAAGATGCAGAGGGAATCATCCAACCCCATAACGATGCACTGGTAATATCCGTACTCATGAATAAAATTAAAATTAAACGTGTGTTAATTGATCCAAGTGGCTCGGCCAATATCATCAGATCGAAGGTCGTAAAACAGCTCGGCCTACAAAACCGGGTCGTATCCGCAACTTTAGTTTTAAACGGATTCAATATGGCATGCGAAACCACCAAAGGCGAGATAACCCTACCGATAAAAGTCGCCAGAACAATTCAGGAAACAAAGTTTCACATGATCGAAGGCGATATGAGATATAACGCCCTTTTCGGAAGGCCGTGGATCCACAACATGAGAGCTGTACCTTCGACCCTACACCAGGTCCTCAAATTCCCGACACCGACATGTGTCAAAATAGTGTACGGAGAACAACCAGCCGCAAAGGAAATGTTCTCCATCGAGGAAGCAAAACCAACATCTTCGTCTTCGCCAGTGAATGGATCGGGTTCAAAAGGAGGCATAGTCGAAGACCGGAACGCCAAATAGCAACCAAAGACATCGGCCCCGACCCAGCCAGATAAGCAGAGCATCGAAGAAGATAATGATCAGTGGATCCCTCGATCCTTCGTGACCCCCGATGACTCCGATGCCACCGAATCAACTATTGAGGAATTGGAGCAAATCATTTTTATCGATCACTGGCCCGAACGAAAGGTATACCTGGGAAGGGGTTTGAGACCCGAACTCAGGAAGAAAATCATTCAATTTCTTATCGATAACATCGATTGCTTTGCTTGGTCCCATTTAGATATAACAGGAATCCCGCTGGACATAACGACACATCAACTAAGTGTGTCCCCTAGATTCAGACCGGTGAAGCAAAAAATAAGATCCCAGTCGGAGGTGAAGCACGCATTCATAAAAGATGAGGTAACTAAACTGTTCAAAATAAGATCCATTAGAGAGGTAAAATACCCCGAATGGTTGTCCAATGTGGTCGTAGTGCCTAAAAAGGGAAACAAACTTAGAATGTATATAGACTACAAGGACTTGAACAAAGCGTGACCCAAAGATTCTTATCCACTGCCCAACATCGATCACTTGATCGATGCCACGGCCGGCCATGAGATCCTTACTTTTCTCAATGCCTATTCCGGGTATAATCAAATCCAGATGAACCCGGAAGACCAGGAAAAGACTTCGTTTGTGACCAGATATGGAACATATTGTTATAACGTAATGCCCTTCGGGTTAAAAAATGCAGGAGCTACTTATCAATGCCTAGTAAATAGAATGTTCGAAGAACAAATAGGTAAATCAATGGAAGTCTATATTGATGACATGCTAGTCAAGTCCCTGCGCGCAGAGGACCATTTGACCCATTTGCAGGAAACATTCGATATTCTGAGAAAATACAACATGAGGCTCAACCCCGAAAAATGTGCTTTCGGAGTCGGCTCGGGAAAGTTCCTCGGCTTCATGGTGTCAAATCGGGGAATCGAGATTAACCCAGACAAAATCAAGGCCATTGAAGACATCACCATCGTGAACAGCGTGAAAGCTGTACAAAGGTTAACAGGAAGAATAGCAGCCCTAGGCCGATTCATTTCGAGATCATCAGATCGAAGCCACAAATTTTTCTCTCTACTCAAAAAGAAGAACGACTTCGCTTGGACACCGGAATGCCAACTAGCATTACAAGAACTGAAACGATATCTATCGAACCCACCACTGCTGCACACTCCAAAAACCGACGAAAAACTTTACCTGTACTTGGCAGTATCAGAAGTCACCATAAGCAGTGTCCTGGTTCGAGAAGAGGAAGGTACGCAATTTCCTGTTTACTATGTAAGTCGGACCTTAGGGGAAGCGAAAACTAGATACCCGCACTTGGAAAAATTGGCGCTTGCGCTGGTTAGCGCCTCTAGGAAATTATGACCGTACTTCCAATGCCACCCCATAAGCGTATTAACCACCTGCCCACTTCGTAATATTTTGCATAGGCCTGAACTATCAGGCCGATTGGCCAAATGGGCCATCGAACTCAGCGGGTACGATATCGAATATCGACCTCGAACAGCCATCGAGTCTCAAATTTTAGCAGACTTCATGGCCGATTTCACGCCGACCCGAAGTCGAAAAAGAACTACTGTTAAAATCAAATTTATCAACGAGGGCATGGATCCTCTTTACGGACGGAGCTTCGAACGTAAAGGGGTCCGGGCTAGGCATAGTTTTAAAATCTCCCGCGGGTAACATTATTAGGCAAGCTATTAAAACTATCATGTTAACTAACAACGAGGCCGAGTATGAAGCCATAATTGCAGGTCTCGAGCTAGCTAGAAATCTGGGAGCGGAGGTCGTTGAGGCCAATTGCGACTCTTTGCTAGTGGTGAGTCAAGTAAACAAAACCTTCAAAGTCCGAGAAGGCAGAATGCAAAGATATTTGGACAAACTGCTTGTCACTTTGAACCATTTCAAACAATGGAGTCTACGACATGTTCCACGAGAACAGAATAACGAGGCCGATGCGCTTGCTAATTTGGGATCATCGGTCGAGGTGAATGATTTGAACTCGGAAACTATCGTTCAACTTTTAAGATCTGTAATCGAAGAAGGGCACGCCGAAATAAATTCTACTAGCTTAATCTGGGATTGGAGAAACAAGTATATTGAATACTTAAAAAACGGAAAGCTCCCTTCAGACCACAAAGAGTCCAGGACCCTTGGAACTAAAGCTGCTCGATTCACTTTGACTGCGGACGAAACGTTATATCGAAGAACATTCGATGGACCGATGGCGGTATGCATAGGTCCGGGAGATACCAATTACATCCTCCGGGAAGTACACGAGGGCACTTGTGGAAATCACTCCGGTGCCGACATGTTAGTTCGAAAAGTGATCAGAGCCGGGTATTATTGGATCGATATGGGCAAAGACGTGAAAGAATTTGTTCGTAAATGCGATAAATGTCAAAGGTTTGCTCCAACGATCCATCAGCCCGGAGAACAACTTCACTCGGTCCTATCGCCATGGCCATTCATGAAATGGGGAATGGACATCGTCGGCCCCCTACCATCGACCCCAGGTAAAGCCAGATTTATTTTGTTTATGACTGACTATTTTTCTAAATGGGTTGAAGTGCAGGCGTTCGAGAAAGTAAGAGAAAAAGAGGTTATCGACTTTTTGTGGGATCATATCATATGCCGATTCGGGATACCATCCGAAATAGTATGTGATAATGGGAAGCAATTCATTGGCAACAAAATCACAAAATTCTTCGAAGACCACAAAATAAGAAGGATACTAGCAACCCCATACCACCCCAGTGGAAACGGACAAGCCGAATCAACAAACAAAACTATTCTTCAAAACCTGAAAAAGAGATTGAACGACGCTAAGGGAAAATGGAGAGAAATCCTGCCCGAAGTCCTTTGGGCATACCGAACAACATCGAAATCCAGTACAGGGGCGACCCCATTCTCCTTAGTATATGGCTCTGAAGCATTGATACCAGTTGAAGTCGGAGATCCTAGTCCCAGATTTCGATTCATGACGGAAGAATCAAATAACGAGGCTATGAACACCAGCCTTGAATTATCGGACGAAGGACGAGAAGCTGCCCTCATCTGGTTGGCCGCACAAAAGCAACGAATCGAAAGGTATTACAATCGAAGAACTAAACTTCGCCACTTCAAGCCATGGGACTTGGTGTTAAGGAAAGTCACCATAAATATTCGGAATCCAAACGAAGGAAAACTAGGACTAAATTGGGAAGGACCGTACGAGGTGCTCGAGCACTTTGGGAAAGGATCGTACAGGCTCGGCATCATAAACGGCAAATAGCTATCAAGCAGTTGGAATGTATCACATCTAAAATGGTACTACTGCTAAGGTCCGACCTTTCCCATATTTATTCAACTGTCCCGTACAGAAGTTCGAACAAAGAACAGAAGTATTCTTTTACTCAAAAGCACGTGTTGCACTCTTTTTTCCTTAGACCGGTTTTTTCTCAAATGGGTTTTTGCGGCAAGGTTTTTAATGAGGCAACTATCGATCGTGCTGCGCTTTCAAAATAGTATCCGAGGCTTTCGACCCTTAGCCCGAACGGCCTCAAATACCGGGGGGCACCAGGGCCTCAAATACATCGAGTTCAGATGCAACAAAGTCTTCTCACAACAATAGAGGAAAAATTGTAAGAGCCAAAATGGTCAAAATAAACCATGCTCATATTAGATTGCCCCAAAACATATGTACAATGACTTGAGATTTATTATGCCACCGGAATTAACAATCACTCGAATATTAAGCCTACGGACTTCCACATTATCTCGAGTTCGAAATTATCATTCGAATATTAAGCCTACGGGGTACCACATTATCTCGAGTTCGAAATAAACACTCGAATATTAAGCCTACGCGCTACTTCTATATCAAGTTCGAAATACTCAGTCGACCGTTGAGCCTACGGGTTAATTCAACATCGAGTTCGAAATAATCACTCAAATATTAAGCCTACGGGCTTCCACATTATCTCGAGTTCGAAATAATCATTCGAATATTAAGCCTACGGGCTACCACATTATCTCAAGTTCGAAATAAACACTCGAATATTAAGCCTACAGGCTACTCCTATATCAAGTTCGAAATACTCAGTCATCCGTCGAGCCTACGGGCCGCCGAGTTCGAACAAGGACCCAATCGAATTTGAAACATTGAAAAAGCTACGTTTACTCAGAGTTTACGTTAACCACCACATCATCATCGACTCAACAAGCAAAATCGACCTTGTTATATATATACAAAATTGCCTACGTATTTAATTTACAGGTAATGAGAATTAGACTCTAAGCTTCTGGGTCGGGGTCTTCCCCACCCTCGGACCCGCTTTTGCTACCATCATCGTTATCATCGTCATCATCGTCAGAAGCCAAGGCTTCAGCTTCCGCTTCAAGCTCTTTTGCTTTTCTTACCTCTTCGGTAAGATCGAAACCTCGAGCATGAATCTCCTCGAGGCTCTCCCTCCGAGATCTACACTTAACAAGTTTGGCAACCCAATGAGCTCGAGCATCGGCAATCTTTGCCGCTTCCCGGGCCTCCACCTGAGCGGCCTCAACATCAGCTCGATATACAACAATAGACTTATCCGCCAAAACTTTTGACGACTCAACCTCCGCCTTAGCCTCAGCAAGTCGTATCTCAAGCTCATCGATTTTATTAGCCTGAACCGACACCTTTTGCTTGACGTTTCGAAGCTGAACGTCGGCTGATAATAACTTTGTTTAAATGGTTTCTTTCTCCGCTGCCAGGCGGTCAATAGTCTCCTTCCACTGGTTGCATTCGGCCCGGATTTGATCGACCTCCCTTCGAAGTAGCCCGATTCTCTCGATCTTTTGCTGCAACTGAGACAACGGATGGTTAACTTCCACAGTCGAGTCGAATCCATACTTTAACAGAACAAGGCTCACCTGCTGATCGAGCTCAACCCTTTCTTCACGAACCTTAGCCAAATCCGCTTGAAGATCCTTTATAGCCTCCTCCTTTTTGCTACAAAGAAGCTGAAGGTCATCTCTTTCACCTAGACCTTCCGGAGTTCGGCCTCACACTGGCTAAGATCAACTGGAAACCTACCGATGGCCTACATAGTTAGAAACTGTCATCAACAACAATAAAGCAAAAAAGGATCACCGAGATCGGAACCGTCAAGTATGGAAAAGAACAAAGAAGCCAAGTATGGAAGAATCATTACCCGAGTAATAAAACGCTGAGCTTCCTCTAACAAAAGAGAAGCATCACTAATATCGAAACTGTCATCAACACCGGTAAAACAATCCTTAAAAGGATCCGCTGCACCTGAGCCAGCACCAATATCGGGAGTCTTCAGCTCTCGAGCCTCCTTCAACGCCTCCTCAGAAAAAGATGGAAGGGAAGGTGAATGACCCATTGCCATTGCCCCGAGCAAATCACTCGGAGTACTCCGATCGAGACTTAGGTCTCCGGAACCAACCCCGATGGGCACGGACGCCATCGGCTCAGCAGCTCTAGCAACCTCAACTGCCTCCGTAGGTCGGACTACCAAAGCCGAGGAGCTATCTTCTTCTTCGTCTTCCTCCCTCAGTCGATGGACCGAGTCGATCGAAAGGGCAATGATTTTTCTCCTCACCGTCCGAGTTTTGGGCCTAGGGTCTTCCGGCCGAGAGGAAGCCCTTCGTTTCTTTTCTTTTCCCTATTCCAGGACCGGGGGCTTATTGCCTTCATCACCGCTCGAAGGCCGCAAAACGGCATCCCTAGTTACACCTATATACAAGGAAAAAATCGATAATGAAATGAACGCAGAATATACCTCAAGGGAAACAGGAACCAAATCTCACCATGATTCTTGGCCTCCCATCTACCTTTAGCCAAATCACGCCAAGCGCGCTCGGCATAGGATGAAGTCGAGGCTAACTTTCGAACTCAATCCTCGAGATCAGGCACAGCTTGTGGCATCCAAGGTGCAGCTGAACATCAGAAAATAATATTAACAAACATGGAAAAAGACACCAAAAGCAAACACGGAAAAAGACACCAAAAGCAAACACGGATCACATACGGTCGAAGTTCTATTTTTCAGGAAACGATATTTTTTCCTCCGGGATAAGATCACGAGTCCTCACTCGAATGTATCGACCCATCCAGCCTCGATCCTTATCTTCATCGATGCTCGACATCAAAGCCTTCGATGCCCGACGATATAGCCTAATAAGTCCACGATAAATCTGAGGCCGATACAGTCGTATAAGGTGGCTCAGAGAAACATCCAACCCTCCGGCTTCGATAGAGAAGAAACGCAATAAGATGACTATACGCCATAAGGAAGGATGAATTTGGCCGAGGGTGACCTGATATCTCCTGCAGAAATCAAAAATCACAGGATCGACAACTCCCAACGTAAAGGGATAGGTGTAAACACTTAGAAATCCCTCCACATAGGTAGTGACGCTCTCATCGGAGGAGGGGATTTGTAACACAACCTCAGAACCCCAGCCGCAGTCTTTCCTGACGGCCTCGAGGTGAACCTCCGCTATAGAGCACATATACATCGATACGTGCTCACACCGACCCGGAACGGACGAAGGATTCTCCACTTTAAAATCAGCTTTTAAAATACACGGGCCGGGAATATAATCTTGAACGGACGGCTCGGTCGGTGCCTTATCGTCACACGGGCGTGAGGAAGAAGCTTTCTCCTTGTGAGGTACGATTTTTGAAGTTTTCGCCATTAATACGAGAAGAAAAAGTCGCAAAGAAAGGTGAAAGAGGGGACAACACCGAAACTCTGGTACAAGCGGCACTAAAGCAACGAAATAAGAGAAACTAATCAAAGAGAATTTGGGAAAAGAGGAAGCACAAAAGTGGAAAACATTATATGCGAAAACCATTTATAAGGCATGGCGATTCGTTTCTAGCGGTGGCCGACCACCGACTGACACGCATTAAATGCCTCGATAAAACTAAATCGATGGGACAGCTATCACGCACGTCATAGTCAAAGCCGATAGAAACGTCATTATCGATTCGGTCGAACCTTAGGGAAATCACATCGTTTCTCGTCATCTCCTTTCCAAGAAACGAGGGGGCTATCTGTATACGGTTAAAACCGATCCTCGGTCATGAAGATCGATCGAGGATGGCATTTCAATCGAGGGGTATCTTCATGGAGACCCCGAACGAATTCCGAGATGGGGGCGTCGAGCTCAGGCGTTCGAATCGACCGAGGTAACATCGGCCGATACAGGTCCTGGACATCGATGCCCAAAAGTGATCACCTAGCTTGAAACCAAGGCCGGGGTTCCGATCCGATACCGAGCTCGAGTCGGTATCGAGTTCACAGACAAAAGCTGTTACAACCGCACCAAAGGAGAGAATCTCTGCTGGAATTAAGGAGGAGACACACCATCATAGGTCCTCCACTAGTAATATTTATTCCATCATGTTGCTATAGATAGAGTAGTGATCTTTGGCTATAAAAGCAAGGAGAGTTTGTAATAGAAGGCACTTTTCGCTGGGATTAAGAATTCATTGTGTTTACCTTTCTAAATCTCACTAAATATCTTTGTTCATCATCTTCCATTTTTGCACCATAAATACGTGTATTGTTATTTTCATATCAAAGGAATCTACTTGCCCTTAGAACCATACATAAATTCAACGTTATCCGATTTTTCGGGTAAACAATATTAACTACTAATATTTTCTAAAATATAATAAAACTAAAGAAAGTCAATCTATAAGCTATTGCGCTAAATGCGCCTCCATACGCGCCTCGTTTTCATACTTTAGCTAATATAATATTTAGAAACCAATTTATTTGCTTTTTCAATCGTCTTTCTTGAAAGGTTGGATTTTTATATTGATCGAGTCGATGCAACATATTTATCCATCCTTTGCAACGTCGTTATACTATCAGTCCTGATAGTATTAGTCGCTTTTGATTTATAATATTTTTTCTAAACATGCCCTTTAATTATTAATGTAGAGACTATATAAGAGCTAGCAATTTCTTTTTGTTGATGATCTGATCGGTATTGCATGTTTGACTAAGATGATACACATTCTGTTGGCCATATATGTGGAGCTATTTACATGTGATAATTTTAGTAACTGTAGAGTATAATATTATCGGTAAGAAATATGTTTATGTGATTTCTTTATGTACTCATGATTTGTCATGTTTAATTTCCATGTATTCGATACAAAATATTCTTCTTTTTGCTAGATATTGTTTAACATCTTGTACTGGTAGTACCTAATATCCGTAAGTATATTAAGATAATTCTAATTAGTAAAGAACAAAAAAGTTACAAATTATATGACGTAGTAATCCAAGTAATCTATTAAAACGTACAATATAAAATTATACCGGATAGTGTTTTATAGCTGAGCATGCATCTGTTGTGCTTGTCAATTTATGTTGACAGAAACAGTTTAATGTATATTTGAAATTCTGTTTCATGCACTTTGTCAAACAGTTGTAGGCTTATAGTATGTGAATATGACGTCCACGTCAATATTTTATATAACCTAAAATGCATAGTTTACCCATTAACCTTGCAGTAAAATTTTTATTACACACTTTTAGTTCACGAATTATTTTTTTGCACATCCAACCTTCCAAAAGAATATCTAAGATAAACTATTTTTGACCCGGTAACACTCACGTGTTTACACACAAAAAACGCATGTTAAGCCTTTAAAAAATCCTATATTTTGTCTCCCATCCCCATAGGAACCCTTCCCCCTCCCTCTAGTCTTCCTCCTCATACCACCCTCCCCTTATCTTTTCCCCACATAGAGTTTTTCAAAGACCATAAAATTTCAAATATGAAAATTAAGTGTTTTTTGTTGGTTTATTGTCCAAATATTGTAAAAACTATTTTTTTGATAGATTTAAAAGCTTGATTGTTAGGTTATTAAACTTAATTTGTTGCTGAGTTTTTTTCGACTAGTTGTTTGGATATTGTGATTGAATTTTGGTGTTGTTGGAAACTTTCTTACAAACCTATCATTTAGTTTAGTGGGCCAGGTCCTCTAGACTTCCATTAACGTATGATTTAAGAGCAAATTTCATTTGTAGCCGGCCAGTGGAAATAATTATCATTCGCTAGCCATGAATTAAGCCATATAATTTATAGCCCTAAATAAATTATAATGGCTAGCCTAAATTTGCTCAAATACGGTAGATATTGTTGCCATCGAGCCGTTCCAATCTTCCACCAATGATATGCAAAATCAATTTTCTTATTGTCAACATACCGCTTGTGGCTTTTGCAATTGTTGGATTTGAAATAACGTTATTATCACAAGTGCCTTTCAATTCTTTACCCAGTACTTGGTTTCTTTTGCCCGATGTGATGAATTACTCCAAGAATGTTCTTGGATATCAAATATCCCAAAATAACAATATTTTATCAAACTGGAAAAAGGAAATGATCAACTTTAATATTTTTAAAAACAATTATAAAACAAAAGGCACGACGCAATGTGACCAATCAGTGACTTCAGACTTTAGGTTTTGCTGATGTATTTTCAAAAGTTAATAAATACTTATTGTATTTCGAAAATCATCATATTATTTGAGCGAAATGTATAATAGAAGTCATATAACTAACTCAAATAGCTGAGGATTGATACGTAGTAGACAGTAGTTGTTGTTTTGTTGAAAATACTTTGAAGAATACCAAATTCAACAAAAACTGTTTCCTAAAATTAATTGAGCAAATTTCATTTGTATATAATAGACTGTCACTATACAAAAAATATACTAAAATAGACTATCACTATACAAAATATATACAAAATAGACTGTCACTATACAAAAAATAAGTGTGCGCTTGTATATAGAGAAGAAAAAGAAAAATATGGATATCACTGAATATCCATTATGCATAACGTTGATATAAATACAAATTAGACTGTCACTTAAAAAAATACTAATTATAGACTGTCACTATACAAAATATATACCAAATAAACTGTCACTATATAAAAAATATACTAAATAGACTATCACTATATAATTTATATATAATAGACTGTCACTATATAAAATATATATAATATAGATTATCACTATACAAAAAATATATAAAATAGACTGACACTATACAAAAAAATATACAATAGACTGTCACTATACAAAATATATACAAAAATAGACGTCACTATACAAAAAAATATATAAAATAGACTGTCACTATACAAAAAATATACTAAATAGACTGTCACTATACAAAAAATATACTAAATAGACTGTCATTATACAAAAAATATATAAAATAGACTGTCACTGTATAATTTATATATAATATACTGTCACTGTACAAAAAATATACTAAATTGACTGTCACTAAACAAAATATATACAAAATAGGCTGTCACTATACAAAAAATATATAAAATAGATATTTCGGGCTATTAGATGTAATATGTTTGGGCCAGATGGACATTTCGTGTCAATGGAGAAAAATATGGGCTATTAAAATTTTGAGGGACTATAGAGGGTCATTTTCTCCTGATTTAATTTGCATTCAAAGTCTTGGAATGCGAGCTTATCTGCTTTCATGTATATGCAACATTCACCTGACTTTCTTCACAACCATGATGGTGGCAACAATAGTGCTTAGGTAGAAAATGGGAAGATGAAGAAGATGAGATTTAATTATAATTTTTAATATTTTTGTAATGATCTGATAGGTAGTTTTGAGTATTGGCGCCCTTTTCTATGTTTTGAGACCTTCTGTAGCTTTATTTGATGATATATGACTTGCGTGCGTGATCTGTGTCATTTTTCGGAAAGCCTATATGTGGAATTTTAAAGAAAATGTAATTTTTGGGTTTAAAAAATGACTTGAGTTAACCACGATCAACATTTGGGTAACGACCTCGAACCAGTATTTTGACGATTTCGGTAGGTTCATATGATATTTTTGGACTTGTACGCATATTTGGTTGGGGTCCCGTGTGACCCGATGGCGATTCAGTGCATTATGTGAAAAATAAAAAAAAATGATTTTCAAAGTTGAAATCTTGTGTTTGGATGATCGATTGTCACGACCCAAATCTCACATGTCGTGATGGAGCCTATCGCAATACTAGGCAATCCGACAATCACAATAAACCACACATTCTTTAAATTTGGAAACATAATAAAATAAGTTTCAGAGTAAAATCTCATAAATAATGATACGAAAATACCGCGACTCAATACAATGTTCCCCCAAAATTCATGTGTAACTGAGTACATGAGCATGTATACAATAACATGGTCTGAAATACTATCTAGGAAGATAGAACAGTATAATAAAAACTAAAAAGACAAAGGAGGAGAGTCAAGGTATGCAGACGCCAAAGCAGCTACCTCAAAAATCTCCGAACTGATAAAGCTCTAAAATTAGCAACCACCGTACCCAGAAGTACCTGGATCTGCATACGAAATGCAAAGTGTAGTACGATTACAATTGACCCAATATACTCAATAAGTAACAAGTCTAATCTTGGGCTGAAAGCAGTGATGAGCTCAACATGCACAGTCCAAATATAGAAATAACAGTGCAGAAATGTAGACATGCTTTCAAGTTCAACAATTAAAGCTCAAATAGGTAAAATATGCCAAGTGTAACGGAAATGAGGAATGATACATCTCGATATCTGCATGTCAATTATGTTATGCCAACTGTAATGCAAAACAGTGATGAAATCATATGCATACTCTCGGAGTATCAAATCACTTAGTCCTCCCATTCACTCAATCCTCAGAATTACTCATTCCTCACAGTCACTCAGCCCTCCCAATCACTCGGCACTTACACTCGCACTCAGTAGGTACCTGCGCTCACTGCTAATAAGTCAGACTCTGGAGGGGTGGATCCTGCCCAAGCACTATAATAAGCCAATCATGGCATGAATCAATAAAGCATGTTGCAGCGTGCAGCCCGATCTCATAAATATCCTCACAATCAGGCCCTCGTCCCCACTCAGTCTCTTGGGCTCACAAGTATCATGATAATCAGACCAAACAATGTTGATATGGCGTATCAATAAATGGCAACAGAGACTCAGATATGATATGCAAATGATAGTTGTGACTGAGTACATAATTGCAAATTAAGCAAGTAATTTAATAGCAACACGACCTCTGTGGGTCCCAACAATACCAACATATGGCCTAAGCATGATTTCTAACATGAATCGCAACTCAATTTCTATACACCTGGAGAATATATAGATAACAACAAGATTATTCAACCACACAATTCCACAAAATCGACCGAGACACAATTCCTATGGTGCACTCCCACACGCCCGTCACCTAGCATGTGCGTCACCTCAACACCGACCACATAACACGTAATCCAGGGATTCATACTCTCAGAACCAAGTTTAGAAGTGTTACTTACCTCAAACCGTGTAAATCTCTTCTCCAACAAGCCCTTGCCTAAAAAATCAGCCTCCGAACGACTCGAATCTAATCACAAACAACTCGATACAATCAACACAAGCTGTAGGAATCAATTCCATATGAAAAAGCTAAGTCTTAAGCAAATGTCAAAAAGTCAACCCTGGGCCCACGTCTCGGAATCCGACAGAATTAACAAAATCTAAACACCCATTCAACTACGAGTCCAACCATACCAAAATTACTCAAATCCGATCAGAACTCGACCTTCAAATCCTCAAATTGATGCCTAGGAAGTTTCTACAATATTTTCCCAATTCTTCAACACAAATCACTAATTAAATGATGAAATCAATGATACATTCCAGTAATTTAACCAAAACTGAGTTAGAATCACTTATCCCAATCACTCCCTTGAAAATCTCTCCAAGAATCGCCTCAATCCGAGCTCCCAAAATCAAAGTGTGAAATATAACTCAAACCCTCATTTTTTAGATTTTTATAATCTGTCCAGACGACCTTCTTCACGAACGCGGAGAGTGCCTCGCATTCGCAAAGCACAAAACTCAGCTGCCCAGAAATTTACTCTACGCGAACGCATAAACACCCAGGCGAACGCGATGCCTTGCACAACATGGCCTACACGAACGCGCCCCCCTGACTGCGAACACGAAGGCTAAGGGCTTGGTGCGCAGCTTGCCTTCACCTTCTACGCGAACGCGAGTTCCTCATTGCGATCATGTGCACATCATCCCTAGACCTTCGCGAATGCATTCCTCTCTTCGCGAACGCAAAGAACAAACTCTCACATGCCCCCAAAATAATCTTCGCGAACGCGTACAAGGAAACTAGCACCAGCAAAATCAGCAGTATTCCAAGTTCTGAAATGCGTCGAACATGGTCCGAATCACACCTGAGGCCCCCGGGACCTCAACCAAACATACTAACCAGTCCTAAAATATTATGCGAACTCGCTCGAAGCGTCAAATCATATCAAACAAAACTAAAATCACAAATCGCGCATCGATTCAAGCCTAATGAACTTATAAACTTCTAACTTCTACATTTGATGCCGAAACCTATCAAATAAACTCCGATTGACATCAAATTTTGCACACAAGTCATAAATGACATAACGAGCCTATTCCAACTTTAGAATCTAAAATTCCAAACCAACCACAAAGTCAACTCTCGGTCAAACTTCTCAAGTCTCCAAACTTCTAAATTTCCAACTTTCGCCATTTCAAGCCAAAATCACCTACGGATCTCCAAATCGCTATCCGAACACACTGTTAAGCCCAAAATCACCATACTGAGCTATCGGAAACCTCAAAATTCCATTGCAAAGTCTTTTATACATAAGTCAACATCCGGTCAACTCTTTCAACTTAAGCTTCCAACCTTGGAACTAAGTGTCCCATTCCATTCTGAAACATCCCCAGAACTAAACCAACCACTCCGACAAGTCACATAACAACAATTGAGCACAAAATAAGAAGTAAATAGGAGAACGGGGCTACAACACTCAAAACAACCGGCTGGGTCGTTACATCCTCCCTCTCTTAAAAAAACGTTCGTCCTTGAACGGGTCTAGAATCGTACCTAGAGTCTCAAATAGGCATGGATATCTGCTCTGCATCTCCCACTCGGTCTCCCAAGTAGACTCATTGACTGGCTGACCTCTCCAGTGCACCTTCACTGAAGTTATGTTCTTTGACCTCAACTTTCGAACCTGCCGATCCAAAATGGCCACCGGGTCCATATCATATGTCAAATCACCATCCAACTGAACCGTGTTGAAGTCAAAAACATGAGACGGATTGCCGACATACTTCCAGAGCATGGATACATGAAACACTATATGAACACTCAATAGACTAGGCGGCAATGCGAGCCTGTAAGCCATCTCCCCAATCCTCTCAAGCACCTCAAATGGGCCAATATACCGAGGGCTCAACTTGCCCTTCTTCCCGAACCTCATAACACCCTTCATGGGTGAAACCCTGAGTAGTACCTTCTCCTCCACCATGTAAGCAACATCACGAACCTTTCGATCGGTGTAGCTCTTCTATCTAGACTGCGCCGTGCGAAGCCGATCCTGAATCAACTTAACCTTGTCCAAAGCATCCTAAACTAAGTCAGTACCCAATAGTCTAGCCTCACCCGGCTCGAGCTAACCCATTAGAGACCGAAACCGTCTCCCATACAAAACCTCATATGGAGCCATCTGAATGCTCGATTGGTAGTTATTGTTGTAGGCAAACTCGGTAAACAGCAAAAACTGATCCCAAGAGCCCCCGAAATCTATGACACAAGCGCGTAGCATATCCTCCAATATTTGAATAGCGCGCTCGGACTGTCCGTCTGTCTGAGGGTGAAATGTTGTACTCAACTCAACCCGTGTGCCTAACTCTCTCTACACTGCTCTCTAAAACTGTGATGTAAACTGCGTGCCCCGATCTAAAATGATGGACACCGGCACACTGTGAAGGCGAACAATCTCGCAGATGTAGATCTCAACCAACCGCTATGAAGAATAAGTAGTCCCCACTAGAATGAAATGCGCGAACTTGGTCAACCGATTCACAATCACCCAAATAGCATCAAACTTCCTCGAAGTCAGTGGGAGCGCAACTACGAAATCCATGGTGATATGCTCCTATTTCCACTCTAGAATCTCAAGCCTCTGAAGCAATCCACCCGGTCTCTAATGCTCATACTTCACTTGCTGACAATTTAGGCACCGAGCTACAAACCCCACTATGTCTTTCTTCATCCTCCTCCACCAATAGTGCTGCCTCAAGTCCTGATACATCACTGCGACACCCGGATGAATGGAATACCATGAACTGTGGGCCTCCTCACGAATAAACTCACGTAGCCCATCCACATTAGGCACACAAATCCGACCCTACATCCGCAACACCCTATCATCTCTAATAGTAACATCCTTGGCATAATCGTGCTGAACCGTGTCCTTAAGGACAAGCAAATAGGGATAATCATACTGACTCTCTCTGATGCGATCATATAAGGAAGACCGAGAAACCACACAAGCTAGAACCCGACTGGTCTCCGAAATATCTAATCTCACGAACTGGTTGCCAAAGTCTTGAACATCTGATGCAAGCACTCTCTCACTAACAGGAATGAATGCAAGGCTACCCATACTCACTGCCTTTCTACTCAAGGCATCGGTCACCACATTGGCCTTCCTGGGATGATACATAATGGTAAAATCATAGTCCTTTAGTAGCTCCAACCATATCCATTGCCTCAAATTTAGATCCTTTTGTTTGAACAAGTGTTGGAGACTCTGATGATCCGTAAATACCTCACAAGACACACCGTAGAGATAATGCCTCCAAATCTTCAATGCATGAATGATGGTTGTCAGCTCCAAATCATGGATAGGGTAGTTCTTCTTATGGGGCTTCAACTGGCGCAAGGCATAAGCAATCACTCTACCCTCCTGCATTAAGACACACCCAATACCAATCCGAGAAGCATCACAATACACTATATAAGATCCTGACGCTGAAGGAAAAACTAGAACTGGAGCTGTGGTCAAGGCGGTCTTGATCTTCTGAAAGCTCTCCTCACACTCATCCGCCACCTGAATGGAGCACCCTTTTGGGTCAACCTGGTCAAAGATGCTGCAATGGACGAGAAAACCTCAACGAAGCGATGATAATATCCGGACAGTCTGAGAAAGCTCCGAATCTCCGTAGCTGAAGACAGTGTGGGCCAACTCTGAACTACCTCTATTTTCTTTGGATCCACCTTAATCCCCTCACTGGACACCACGTGCCCCAAGAACGCCACCGAACTCAGCCAAAACTCACATTTGGAAAACTTGGCATAAAGCTTCTCCTCCCTCAACCTCTATAGTACAATCCTCAAATGTTGTGCATGTTCCTCCTGGCTACGTGAGTACACTAGGATATCATCAATAAATACTATGACAAACGAATCAAGATATGGCTGGAATACACTGTTCATCAGATGCATGAATGTTGTTGGGGCATTGGTCAGCCCAAATGACATCACAAGGAACTCATAGTGACCATAGCGGGTCCTGAATGCCGTCTTCAGAATATCCGAGTCCCGGATCTTCAACTAGTGATATCCAGACCTCAAATCAATCTTAGAGAACACCCTCGCTCCCTGAAGCTGGTCAAATAGATCATGAATGCTCGGCAAAGGATGCTTGTTCTTGATTATAACTTTGTTCAACTGCCTATAATCGATGCACATCCGCATAGTACCATCCTTCTTCTTCACAAACAGAATCGGTGCACCCAAAGGTGACACACTAGGTCTAAAAACCCCTTATCAGGAAGTTCCAGAAGCTGCTCTTTCAATTCCTTCAACTCTGCTGGTGCCATACGATACAAAGGGATAGAAATGGGCTGAGTGCCCGGCACCAAGTCAATACCAAAATCAATATCCTTATCGTGTGGCATGCCCTACAGGTCTGCAGGAAATACATTCAAAAAGTCTCGCACCACCGGAACAGAATCAATAGTAGGAGTATCAGCACCAACATCTCTCACGAAGGCCAAATAAGACAAACACCCCTTCCCAACCATACGTTGGGCCTTCAAATTGGAAATCACCATGCTGGGAACATAATATAGAGAACCTCTCCACTCGATCCTTGGTAACCCCGGCATCGCCAACGTCACGGTCTTAGCGTGATAATCCAGAATAGCATGACATGGAGACAACCAATACATACCCAAAATCACGTCAAAATCAACCATACTAAGTAATAAGAGATCAACTCTAGTCTACAATCCTCCGATGGTCACCACACACGACCGATACACACGGTCCACAACAATACTATCGCCCACCGGTGTAGAAACATGAACAGGTGAAACTAAGGACTCACGAGGCATATCCAAATAATGAGTAAAATAGGATGATACATAGGATAACTAGTCTGCAATCCTCCAATGGTCACCACACACGATCGATGCTCAAACTACCTACGCGACTCCTCTTTGCGGTTCGGTGGCACAAACTTTTCCAAGAAGAGAACGGAGAACTCGTGTCATGAAAGTGGTGCAGCATCGGCTGGCCTGCTCCGCTCATAGGTCTCCCACCATCTAAAGGTTTCCCCCGTCAGCTAAAAAGTAGTAAATAAGACTCCACTAGTCTCCAAAATACCCGCTGTGCGAAGAATCCGCTGGCACCTATCCAAGAAAACCTAAGTGTCCTCAGACTCATCCCCACTGAATGTTGGAGGCTTAAGCCTCCCAAACCTCTCTAGACTTTTTTGCTCCTCATCACTCATAATGGGACCTACCTGGGCCTGAGCAACTGAAATCGGTCGGGCTGGTAGTAACCCCGGTGTCTGAAATCCCTGCATCACCTGCTCTGGAGTACGGGCGACAGGAGTCTGAGCACCTTTCCCGGTCTGAGAAGTGGCTGCTGCGGCCAGAACTGAAACCGCCTGAGCAAGGCTAGTGCAAATAGTCAATATCTGGGCCAGAGCCTTCTAAAGTCCTGGAATCATAATGGGCAAAGCAGGTGCCTGAGCTGGTCCCACCGGCCCAACCACATCTGAAATCTGCTTCTGAGCTGGAGCAACTGGTGAATCTGCAGGTGCTGCTCTAGCTACTGCACGAGCTGCACCTAGGCCCCTACCGCGGCCCCAGCCTCTCGTGGCCCTAGCTGGTGGTACTGGTGGTTGTCCGCCCGGTCTGGTAGCACGTGTCCTCACCATCTGTGAGAGTACAGAATAACAGAAGTTAATTTACAAAATCAACAAATCCGCACGATAACAACACAAGGGTTCGGCAGCCTCTCGAAGATAAGTACAGACGTCTCCGTACCGATCCGCAAGACTCTACTAAACCT